>NW_026705415.1:0-709288 GCF_029867415.1 Vicia villosa | reverse complement strand
TGGACCCGTTGCATCTCGTGCTTCTTGAGTAGAAGTCGAATTTGCCGCTCCTGATCCTGAACCTTGTGGGGGATCTTGATTACCCCCTGCACCGGCCGTAACGACCATTTTCCTGTTGTACCTTCGTTTGGGAATCGGTTGTGCACTGTCTTTTAATTTACCGTTCCTAAGGTTCATACAAGGTCTTGATATTGTCTAGACAAAAACAAAACAATTGATTAAAACAATCCGCGTGACACTGTCCCACTGGGCGTGCCAATTTGTTTACGGTGATTTCCGGTAAACAACCGCTAGTCTTCCAAACTATAATAAATATGATTTGGTTACTTGCAGGATCGACTAGATTGATCCTAGGACACATAGTCAAGAAGATTGTTATCAATGTTCATTTGAATCATATTCGTAATTTGTCCTCTTCGATGAGTATTGTTCGATTCAAGAATCTTGGTAATTGCTTCGTTATATGTAATTATAACTTTAACAAGAAAGATAAATATGAAACTTAAAGATTGTTAAAACATAAAGAATCTTAAACTGCAGAAATGTTAAAGGCTTTAAAAGTAAATGATCATGAAAGTAAATTCGAAAGTAAAATAAAGATACAGGAATGTAAATGACAAGAAATAAATGAAATGCAGTAATTCAGAAATGTATTCGAAAATGAAATACAATACACATGTATTAAAATGGTGGTGTCATACGTACATTTTCTCAGCGAACTCTTTCTCGTAACACTTGATACTTGAGTAAATATGTGAGTGATTTGTACAAAATGAACACACGGAATCCTAACATTAAAACTCCTATTTATACTAGTTTCGACCTTAACGGTCCTACACTAATCTGCTGCCACGTTTCTCATCAGAACTTCCAGCGAAGCCATCTGTATTTGAACGGTTACAAAACCGTCTTCGAATTTCAAATCTTCCCGCCTGAGTCCATCTTCGACGCGTGGCAGTGTAAAAACACTATGAAAACACGCTAAGTAGTAACACTTAAATATATACTTTATAAATTTTGTCTAAGTCCCGAAGACATACGCCTTCATTAGTCTTTCAGTGTTCACTATCTTCAACGAACTTAGAAGTCTGTATCTTCGAGGCATGACCATCAGTAGCCATTCTTTCACTTTTTAAGGGATGGCCATCAGTAACCATCTTTCCTTCGATTCTCAACTCCTTCGAAGGACAAACAATATAAAACGAAATCTTCAGCTAACAAATTGCCCCCAATAAATGCCTGTTTCGAGAGTCAACAGAAATAGGCGTTTCTTGTCATTATAAGATTTCGTTTTTATGATCTTTGAAAGTTCCAAGACTGCTGACTAACGTCATAATCACTGATAACACTGTTTCCGAAACGTCTTGTCATTTTCAAAGATGTCTTCTCATAACTTACATTCCCACGTTTTAACCTTACTTCCTGATCATTACTCCTACATACTAGGAGTGAAGCTAACTCATTCGACCGCCGTTGGATTAAATCACCAGCCGCCACGTGTCTCTCGGGTTTTACCCAAAAGATTTAAAAAGGGTTTCCGTTAAACCTTTAAATATTTGACCTTGTGCCTTTATACCGCCTTTCATTCATCTTCTTCACCGAAAAATTGAAACATCTTCACTCTCTTTAGAATCTTGTCCTTTAAATCAAAAATTTCTCCATGGCTTCATCTTCAAATGTTCTTCAACCCGCTGTGAAGCTCCAATCAACAACACGTTCTGGGGAACGAGAGTTCGTTCCAAACCCTAACACTGAAGAAATACGCGCTATTTACGCTCCCCAGGTAATCATTCCCTTTGAACTCTCTGGAAAAACTCTTGCCTTTATGGGTCCATTACCGAGTGAAAGTATCCAATCTGTGAATAAATTCTTCCCTGCTTATTACAAGACTAGACCATTAGTTAGCAAAGTTAAGATAGATGAAGACGGTCGTTCTCCTTTAGGCAAATCTGCTAATGTTGAGAAAACTTCAACTGCAACCCCTTTAGCTTTAGCCAAAATTAGGTTAAACTATATGACCAATTCTGTAAAAGTTTTTAGGTCAATCCCTTTAGCCAAAGATCCTGACTTGTATTATGCTTGGCTAGAAAAGGTAGAAAAACAAAAAGGGTCCTTTTGGAAATCGTTAGGGATATACGATTTGATCCAACTGTCAAAAACAGGTTTAGAATACAACCAACCCATGTTAGTAGCAGCGGTTCATTTCTGGGATGCTTCTCACAATACCTTCCATCTTCCATGTGGAATGGTTACCCCCACACTTTTTGATGTGGCTGCTATTACGGGACTTCGACCAACTGGCGAAACCTTTGATCCCAATGACATGGATAATGACACTATAGGTTTCAACGATTCGCAAGTTACTTACACGGCATTCATCCAGAAACACCATATTACCACCGAGGCGACAGTATCTGACGAAGAGCATATTGCTTTTCTAGCATTATGGCTCTCACGGTGCGCCTTCTGCTCAAGATCTATCCAGGTTGCAAAGAGGTACCTTTGCATGGCTAATCAGTTGCATGCTGGTAGAAAACTCAACCTCAGCCAACTACTTCTAGGGTCTCTTTACGAAAACCTTAGTGAAGCTGTGAATCTTACCAAGAATTTCAAATCTGGCAGCTTACTTTATGCTGGTCCTTTTTGGTTATTGCAACTGTGGCTCAATGCCACATTCGAAACTTATCTTCCCTTTCGAGGAGATGTCAATGAGGAAGATAGCACAATCAAAAATCGAACTATAGAAGGGACCAGGTTAGCTTACCTAACTCCAAAAGAGGAAATGGGAAAGCTTCATGAACATTTCTTGGCGTATTCAATGATGTTTGCTCGGCGTGATCAGTTCGATCCTTCCATGGCCCCATTTGTACATAGAATAATAGGTCCTGAATGGTTTACTCGAAAATTTCCACCAACATCTCAAGATCAGCAAACTGAATCCATGGAAATTTGGGAAGCCTTTCTGACTCCAAGATTATTTTCCCACCGTCTTCGACCATCAAAGGGTCAATGTATCCTCATGTGTTATCAACCAAATTTGGTCTCGAGGCAGTTTGGGCTAACTCAAATAACACCCAAGTGCTTATATGAGAAAAGGAATCATATGTGTTTCCACACTTTGTATCTGACTGAAGAAGAATGTGAACGAAAAATCAACAAATATACTGGCGTCGCCAACCTTTCTCCTATTCCTTTAGAACCTTCTTTTTACTCTACACCAGATTTTCATCAATGGTGGACAGAGTATTATAGCTCTCAAATTTTTGATGCTGATAGCCTTGCTCAAGAACTAACCGCAGCTTTCACTGATGTGCAGGAGAACTTCAAAAAAGGTACTTCAACTCATATTAAAGAAATCCAAGCTTTTCAAAAATTCTTTGAAACTATCTATAGGCATGATGATCTTAGTCGGACCGTTCGTGAGGCTGCAGTCACTTTGCGCGAAAAGTTTTCCACCAAACTAAATAAATTGAAATTGCCCTCGTATGTTCGACCAGAACTACGTTATGAAGTGGCTTTCAAACTTCATCCTCCAAAATTCCCTCCACTACCAAGTGCTGATTTTGGTGTGGCTCTAAGTCCTCCTTTCCCAGACTGGTTCGTGTGTGGGAATGCGCTCAAAATTCTTCAAGAGAGTGCCAAAAAACGCGCTGAACGAGTGGTTCCGACTAAGCATACCTTGGATACTTTCAAAGGACATCTTCATATAGATCTTAAACACGTTCGTGTCCTGACTCCAATACCTGAAGGTTTGGATTAAGGCAATCTTTTTCGACTGACTTTTCTTTTCTTTTACTGATATACTGATTTCAGTCTCAACTACAGCTGTTGCACGAAGGAGGAAGATTAAAGAAGCTTCTGCCCCAAAAAAGTCTGAGACATCTAAAAGCGACAAACCAAACGAAAGTGATTCGATCGTCACGGACAAGAAGCCCACGGTGAATACTTATCTCATACTCTAAATCTTGTACAACTCTGTGATTGGTACTCATCTTTCTCATCTTTCACTTGCCAGAGCTCGAAACCCCCAACGGGTTCGAAGCGTAAAGCTTCTTCGACCAATGCCTCAGATGGTGAAGACAAATCTCCTCCTCAAACTAGACAAGGACAGAAAAAGAAACACAAAGCTGTTACCCCTTCAAGAAAAGGGAAAAAGGCAAGTCCTTCAAAAGCTGCTTCTCCTGGCAATAAGGCGTCTTCTGAAGAGTCTCCTTTGAAGACTGCCAGCAATGCTCTTGTTTTGGAAAGTCATAACTCAAGCCCAGACAATAATCCACCCAAGGTATCTTGCGTTTGTCCTACATATTATCTTGTAATTTTAACTAACTAATTGCACTGGCATTTTACCTTGTTATTGCAGGATGATACCTTGTGTCCTATTATTTGGATTCTAAGGTTTTTACCAAGATGTTTCACCGGGAATAATTCATCTTGGGGGTTTGAACTAAAGATCTCTAATTAGGAAAGAGCCTTCACCGGGAAGACATTCTCAATCCTAGGCCATATTCCTATAATATATATATATAGTTTAACTGTCCTAAGGTTTATACTCAAACGTAGTTCTAAACTAATATATGCACAGTTTATATTTGACAGTAATTTAAATAAAGACTGTAAATTGAAAGCTTGTAAAGCCTAACCTGGATGGAGTGGAGGCCTTTGAAGAAGTATGTACAGAGCCTCAACAATATTTTTGTTGTTTTGTTGATAACAGTTGAATATATATGATAAACAGTTAATGGTTTTTGAAAACAGAAGAAGTGAAGATGGACAAAGGTCACATAGGTATCTGAAGAGTTTCACCGGGAATAATGCCCTTCAAATACCAGAAGAATGTTTTGAAAACAGAAAGAAGATTTTGAAAATACAGTTTTGAAAACAAGCTAAGAAGAGAAGGTTTTTGGGACTTACACTCTATTAGAGGCCCAGTACTTTACAGTACTGGTTTAAAAGCAATTTGAAAATGATTTTGAATGATACAAGGTTTTGTTGTTTGAAAACCCTAATCATTTGATTTATTCGGAGATTGAAAACAGTTTTGAAAATTGACAAAAGTCAACTTAATTAAGGTAAAAATAAAGACTTTTAACTAATTAAGACCTAAACAATTAGGGTTTTATCATAAAATTATTTACAAAGTGATTAGGTTAAAATAAAGTGACAATATATATTTAAAGTATTTAAGAAAACACTTAAAAACATACTATTTTAAACCTAATTAAAATACATGAAATAAATAATATTTTTATGATTTTTTTGACTATTCACAAAATAGATATATTAAATAATAGGTGTATGAAAAATGAAGTGAAAATGATTTAATTTGATAGGTGAATTAATTGTGTGAAGTTGTGAAGAAAATAGGTGTGACAAGTGATAAAAAAATTAGGAATGTCTCCACCAAGGCTTGAACTCACGCCCTTTAGGTCACATACCCAAAACCAAACCACTGGGCCAGCGCGCGCATGGTGATAGTGATACACATCCAACACATTATATTTTCAGATAAACGTGTAAATCATGAAAAAAATAAAAGGAATAAAAAGTCTGGGGCGAGGGGGATTCGAACCCCAGACTTGAGGCATGAGGAGACTAAGAGCGCATGTGAGGCCACTAGGGCAAACGATGTATTCGTTTAAAACACGCTTTCAGTTAAATATATTTTAAACCCTCCCCTGAGAATTCAAAAATGGCGCCACCCACCATCTTCATCTTCAACCTCAAGCTCTTCAAATTTGAATTTCTGAACTTACTCGTTTCTCAACCAAACGTGATGATGTAAAGATGAATTTCACTCCAAATTTCCTCACGAATCTAAATATGTAACTAATATCTATTTATATTAACTACATCTAATTAATTTACCAGAAATCGTGAAGAACCCTAAATTTTAAAAATCAAATTAAATGACTATACTGAAAGATAAATGAATGATGATAGAGGGTTTTCAATCCTCTGATGATGCTGAACAAGATAGAATCGAGCTTTATCACAAAGAGTGCTTAAATTAAAGAGGTGAGGTTCAGAAACTTACCTCTGAAAATGGAGGTCGTGAGGATGATAGAGAGCACCTGGGCTTGAATGAATGATCTCAATAGCTTCCCTGAGACTCAATGATGCTAACTGAATGCTTATTGGAGCTTGAATCCTCCTGAATTGCTCTATGGACCTCCCTCGATTTCAGCTTCAAGTGAACATGGAGGTTGTTGAATTTGGAGTTACAGATGAGCTGCAGCCATCTGGTTAGCTTCACTATGACCTGAGGAGTGTGCCTGGATGATTGGCTTGGCTTGAAACCTCCTGAATTACTCTATGGACCTCCAACTGCAACAGCTCCAAGTGAGAGGTGGAGGTGATGATTCTCCACGCCCAGAAGTGTTCCAGAGGTTTGGATCACCTCTAAATGCCTCCCTCAATGTGTTTGAATACTTATTTTCAAAGAGAGAGCTTTGGTTTGAAGAATCCGAGTCTTCTTGCCAAAGGACCTTTGAAAAAACTAAGTATGAAGAAAGAAAAGAGAAAGCAAGAATTCTGTTGCTTTGGTGTGTTTTTTGAATGAGAATGAGGCCTCTATTTATAGGCAATTGGTTCAGTATAGTTGCAGAAGAGTGAGCTTGCTTAATGAAAGAAGTTTGGTTTCTTAAGCATGAAGGAAGTTTGCAAATATCTCTTATGCAATGATGAGAATTTTGATTCCATTTGATCAATCCCCTAGCCCTCGATTTTGCTTGATCTTAGGGGACAATTCTGAGCCAGAAATGAGCTCTAATTGGTTGGTGAGAAGATTCCTTGGGTGATTCATCAATTTGCCATAAATTCACAAATGTAATCATTACATAATCACATGTTCTTGTTTTTTAGAATCTTCTTCAATCCTTATGGCATGGTGAAAATGAATGCATGGCATTGTTTCAGATATGTTATGGGTCGTGTAGCATCCATAATTGAGGTCATGTGCACAAAATTCCAAAGTTCCAAAATGATGCATGACCTATAATTTCACTTCATGAGGCCAACTTTGAACAAGCATAACTCTTAGCTCAAATTGAATTTGGAGAAGGTTGAACACAATTTGGAAAGCCCTAAACATCTACTTCAAATCATTAGTTTATGTCTTCTTCAGAATCATTTGGGAAATTTGTGAAAAATGAGCCCAAAGTTGGATGAAAACTAGGTTAAAACACTTAGAAAATTTTCTAAGTGTTTATGACCTAAAACTTCAAAATTTTCAAAACCCTTAAATGGTTGATCTTTTGAAAAAAGTTCTTATGTGAGATGTTGTTTTATTTTGCAAGATCTACAACTTTCATGTTGGAAGTTTTTTGAGTTGTGTAGGTGAAATTTTGAGTTCTCACCATGCCCTCAAAAACCCTAATTCCCGACTTTTTGCTCCTTGATGAATTTCTTTGAATTTCTTTGGTCAAATGACTTTGACATCCATATATTGATGATATTGATCTTTGAAAGTCATTTTTTGACCAAAAACCTTAAAAGTCAATGATGATCCCACACAGTTGACTTTTCCTGACAAAGTGAATTTTTGGGCTTTTGTGTAGAAACAAGATCTTCTCCTCAAATGAATGATGTAAATGGATTATATTGAGGTAGTAGAGATTCTTGAATCATGTCTTGAGTTTTGGATCCATGCCCTGATTAAAAGTCAACTATCTTGGTGAATTAGGTCAAAAACCCTAATTGTCGACCAGAGGACAATGATGAGTGTAGACTTTGAATTGAGGTGTAATGTCCAGTGGATCTTGTCATAAGATTTATTTGAAGATGATTAATTTCTTTGAATGGTTTCCTGGGGCTTTTTAGGGTTTCCCAAAGGTGATCCCTGATTTTAGTCCTTGATAGGCTCCAAACCCTAGTCTGTTGATCTGAGTAATCCTGTACTTAGATGACTGGGTGTCTTAATCAATCATAGGTGTAATAATGAGGCTTTTGAGTCTTATGATTGTATTAGAGACTAATCCCTCTATTGATTGATCCTTTGCCTGAGTTTTCTTGTCTTTGAACACCCTCGATTGAATGCCAGACTGCCCTGGGTACTTACTTTGACTTGATGAAAATCCAGAAGATATGTCATCTCAGGGGGGTCAAAAATTAGGGTATGACAGTAGCACCTGAGGATGGAGCCACTTGAACCTTACCACTTCGGATGCCACTCTCGACACGTTCCCTAGTCAGTATAAGTTTAGTGAATCCAGATGATGAACTTCCCAGCAAATGACTATAGAAAGGACCAGTCAGTGTACTCATAAACATATCTACCAACTCTCTGTCAGCTAAGGGAGGTTGAACTCTGCCGGCCAGGTCTCTCCATTTTTGAGCATACTCCTTGAAGCTTTCGTTAGGACCCATAGACATGCCTTGTAGTTGCATGCGGGTTGGCGCAAGATCAGCATTGTATTGGTATTGCTTATAGAAAGCACCGGCCAAGTCTTCCCATGTATGAATGTTGGCACCATCCAGTTGATAGTACCATTCGAGTTGGGTTCCAGATAAGCTCTCTTGGAAAAAGTGGATCCATAGCATCTTGTCAGCAGTATGAGGCTGAATCTTCCTCACATAGGACTTTAAGTGCAGTTTAGGACAGGAGACTCCATCATACTTAGCAAAGGTCGGAGTCTTGAATTTTGGAGGAATGATAACCCCTGAGATGAGTCCTCTTTAACAAAGTTGAATTCCACCACATCCCTCGAGATGAGAATCAGATGGCTGATGCATTAGCCACATTGTCCTCCATGTATAAGGTGAATTTCCATAATGAGGAGCCTCGGATTACAATCAGGCGTCTTGATAGACCTGCTCATGTGTTTGCAGTTGAGGAATTAACAGATGAAAAGCCTTGGTATTTTGATATTAAGCATTTCCTTCAGACCCAAAAGTACCCACTTGGGGCATCAAATAAGGATAAGAAAACTTTGAGGAGATTGGCTGGTAGTTTCTTCATCAATTCAGATGTTTTGTATAAGAGAAATTATGACATGGTTTTGCTCACATGTGTGGATAGACACGAAGCATACATGTTGATGCATGAAATTCATGAAGGTTCTTTTGGTACTCATGCCAATGGACATTTGATGGCTAAAAAGATGCTTAGAGCAGGTTACTATTGGCTGACAATGGAATCTGATTGCTACAAGTTTGTAAAGAAGTGTCACAAGTGTCAAGTGTATGCTGACAAAATTCACGTGCCTCCGACACTTCTCAATGTTATTTCCTCTCCGTGGCCTTTCTCTATGTGGGGTATTGATATGATTAGCATGATTGAACCCAAGGCTTCGAATGGACATCGATTCATCCTGGTAGCAATTGATTACTTTACCAAATGGGTAGAAGCTGCTTCATATGCTAATGTGACAAGGCAAGTTGTGGTCAGATTCATCAAGAACAACATCATCTGTCGATATGGTGTGCCAAGCAAGATCATTACTGATAACGGCTCAAATCTGAATAACAGTATGATGAGAGAACTGTGTGAAAGTTTCAAAATTGAACATCACAACTCTTCGCCTTATAGGCCAAAGATGAATGGAGCTGTTGAAGCAGCGAATAAGAATATTAAGAAGATTGTTCAAAAGATGGTTGTTACATATAAGGACTGGCATGAGATGCTCCCTTTTGTTTTGCATGGGTACCGTACATCTGTTCGTACTTCAACTGGGGCAACTCCCTTTTCTCTGGTTTATGGTATGGAAGCAGTGCTCCCTGTTGAGGTTGAGATTCCATCACTGAGAGTTTTAATGGAAACCAAGTTATCTGAGGCTGAATGGTGTCAGAGTAGGTTTGATCAATTGAATTTGATAGAAGAAAAGAGAATGACGGCTTTATGCCATGGTCAGCTATACCAGAAAAGAATGAAGAAAGCTTTTGATAAGAAGGTTCGACCTCGTGTGTTTAGAGAAGGCGACCTCGTGCTCAAAAGGATCTTGTCTTTCACCTCAGATTCAAGGGGCAAGTGGACTCCTAATTTTGAAGGACCATATGTTGTTAAGCAAGCCTTCTCTGGCGGTGCATTAATTCTTGCAACCATCGATGGAGAGGAGCTCCCACGTCCCGTGAATGCTGATGTAGTCAAGAAATACTTCGCCTAATAATAATAAAAGAACAGCTCGCTAAGTTGAAAACCCGAAAGGGCGACTTAGGCAAAAAAGAGCGTCTCGGTGGACTGAAAACCCGAAAGGGTGGTCCAGGCAAAAATTAGAGACATAAACAGAATAAAATACCCGGTGGATTGAAAACCCGAAAGGGCGGTCCAGGCAAAAGTTAGGGATTCATGGCAAGTAACTACATCAGATAAGAATTGATCATCAGCAGTCATCGGTTTATCATGAAAAGTTCAACACATTTCAACGGAAGCCTTAGATCAGGGATTCAAAGTTGAGAGAGAGGATGGGGTCATTACACTTCAATGTACCTTTTCCACAAAATTACCACTTTCCAAACTTTGTAATCATCCATGGGGTCTTGCCATTTGCAGGCTAACATTCTATTAATAAAGTTTGAGCCTTTACCCATTATTTGCAATCTTATTTCTTTCATATCTCTTAAATGTCATTTATTATTGATAGTAATTTTTGAAACAAAAAGAATGGTGATTTCAACAAAATCCTTTTTGAAAAATATAAAAGAAAGTTTATTTTGATTCATGAGTATATTACAAGGAATTGATATGTTGATGTATTCATGTGCAAAAGAGGAAGAATGTAATCCAGTTGGTGTACCTTTGGCCTGGTTCGAATATGATGTAGAACTCAGCTATCATGTTCTCTCAGCTCTGATGTTTCCTCAATATTGAGTAGCATTTATTCCAAAGCCATCAAAAAGCTTGTTGTGACAACTCTCTGTTCATATTTGTGGATGATACCTCGAGTGTTCAGCTTGAGACATGCTTGATTATGTTATTCTTATACTCTATCTCTTGAGTTAATCCTTGTGCTAAGTTTTTGGCAGCATATGCATCATTAACATGCATCAAAAATAGTCATGCATTCACATTTGCTATCATGAAGTTTACTGTCAATCGGATTTCTCTTTCATTTAGAGTGTCTTTAGGCAGAAAATACTCACTTTCCTTGAAATCCCCACTGAATTTGTTTCTATGTGGATAATATGTTTCAGTTACTTTGTTCAAAATGCGTATGGACATAAATCCAGTGAGTTATTCCCTCACTTGATCCGGTCTTATTTGGTAGCTTCTTTCCATTTGGCCATGGATTGAATTTTGGTCGCTGGATGATGGATGTTGAGATTGTGCACTTGTGTTTGCACCCTCAATCCTTGAAAAGAAAAGCAAAATATTATTGATATACTTATTTTATATTTTCACCGTCAGTGGTACTTTGGTGCATCTCTTCTCACCTTCAGTGGAACGTTGGTGTATCTGGTTATATTTCATCGTCAGTGGTACAACGGTATATCTCTTTTCTACCTCTAGTGGAACGTTGGTAGCTCACCTTCAGTGGAACGTTGGTGTATCTGGTTATATTTCATCGTCAGTGGTACGTCTATGTATTTTTTATTCATACCTTCAGTGGAACGTTGGTAGCTCACCTTCAGTGGAACGTTGGTGTATCTGGTTATATTTCATTGTCAGTGGTACGTCGATGTATTTTTTATTCATACCTTCAGTGGAACGTTGGTATATTTTATCGTCAATGGTACGACGATATATCTCTTTTCTACCTCCAGTGGAACGTTGGTAGCTCACCTTCAGTGGAACGTTGGTATATTTTATCGTTAGTGGTACGACGGTATATCTCTTTTCTACCTCCAGTGGAACGTTGGTAGCTCACCTTTAGTGGAACGTTGGTGTATCTGGTTATATTTCATCGTTAGTGGTACGTCGATGTATTTTTTATTCGTACCTTCAGTGGAACGTTGGTATATTTTATCGTCAGTGGTACGACGGTATATCTCTTTTCTACCTCCAGTGGAATGTTGGTAGCTCACCTTCAAGTGGAATGTTGGTGTATTTTATATCCTCACCGTCAGTGGTACGATGATATATCTCTTTTCTACCTCCAGTGGAACGTTGGTGTATTTTATATCCTCACCGTCAGTAGTACGACGGTATATCTCTTTTCTACCTCCAGTGAAACGTGGGTAGCTCACCTTCAGTGGAACGTTGGTGTATCTTGTTATCTTCATCGTCAGTGGTACGTCAATGTATTTCTATTCTCACCTTCAGTGGAACATTGGTGTATCTTGTTATCTTCATCGTCAGTGGTACGTCGATGTATTTTTATTCTCACCTTCAGTGGAACGTTGGTGTATCTTGTTATCTTCATCGTCAGTGGCACGTCGATGTAGTTTTATTCTCACCTTTAGTGGAACGTTGGTGTATCTTGTTATATTTCATCGTTAGTGGCACGCCGATGTAATCTATTCATATCATCAGTGGAACGATGGTATTTTCCTTTTATATCTTCAAATAAAGGATTGGTATCTTTGATTCTCTAGTGAAAGGTGATATATTTTCTCATCCCCAGTGAAAAAGGATGCATTCCTTCTCCACCTTCTTTGAAAGACGGTGTATTTTCTCATCCCCAGTGAAAGGTGATGCTTTGACCTCTCTGGTGCGAAATGTTTTCCCCAACGAAGTTTCTCTTCCCAGCAAAATTTCATCACCCCAACAAAGTCTTGTTTTCCCCAGTGGAATTCTTCCCGCAAGACATTTGTTTTCCCCAGCGGAGTTCCTTTTCCTCCCCAATGGTGTCTTGTTTCATCATCATCAAATGCATTCATTAAGCATTGCATTGCATCTTAGGTTCAAAAATTGTGTGTTTTATATATTTAAGTCTCTTCAATCTCGTCAAAACGAAGATTTTACAATCATCATATCACCGGATCGAAGAAACTTAAATAGAGGCATCTGTCATACCCCAATTTTTGACCCTAAGATCATACATCAATTGCATCTTAAGCATCAATCAAGAGCACCATTGTGAAGTTCTATCTTTGATACTGTAATTATCTCTGAGGGGAATCATCAAGCATTTCTAGCTTTTATTTGTTTTATACTAACAAAAATCCAAAAATATGTATTTTGTCTCTTTTGTTTATATTTTACAGGTAAAAGATTGGGCAAAAATCAAAACAGTGCAAGAAAAGCAATTTTTGAAAATTTCACTATGGAAATCGATTTACCCATATAGGAAATCGATTTCCCTGGACGAAATTTGAAAAAAAGAGGGAAGCATGACATCATTTTGACACCAAACATATTTTCCTTGATTATTATTAACCATTTACCAATATTCCACCTCACCACAAATTAATTTCCTTCATTAATCTCACTTTAACCCCACTTTATCAAGTTAAACACAAATTAATTACCAATTGCATAATTACCAAATTGCCCACACCTCTCTCTCCAATACTATAAATAGAGGCCTTCACCTCATCATTTTACAAGCTTGAAGAGCCAAATAAACTCTTGCAATTTCTCTCCTCATCCCTATCAAATTCACCTAAAGCTCTTTCTTCTTTCATAAAGTTGGTGAGTTACATCTTGAACCTCACTAACTTTAAGCTAAACCATCATCCATCTCACTTTTTTCTTCAATTGTTGAGAGATCAAGACTTGTGTTGGTTGTTCTTGAAGTGGATCTAAGTTTTTTTCAAGAATTGGTAAATTTCACCATTCTTTTTCATCTCTTACAATGTGATTCTTTTGTGCTTGTGTGTGATGCATCTTTGATGCTATATTGGTGACATTTGGTGAAGATTTGATGGAAAATTCGTGTACATTGTTATATGAGATCATAAGGTGTTTGTGTTATTGTTTGAACAAGGTTTCATGCTTCTATTTGCTGATTTTTGAAAAACTGCGCGAAGGAAATCGATTTCCTACAGAGGGAAATCAATTTCCACTCTATTTTTTGCGCCAGATTTGAATAATGCAGGCAGGAAATCGATTTCCTACAGAGGTAAATCGATTTCTAGTGAGGCAGAATGCTTGTTTTTGCTATTTTTGGCTTATTTTTGGTTCTAACTCTTCTTCTACTCCATTCTTTTGATATTTTCTTTGAATCACAAGTTAAAGGCCTAATTTCTCTCTAATATCAATGGACTTAGGGCGTCGATAGGATGAGAATCCAAATCCGCAAAATTAAGTGATTGAAATTATGGATGAAAAGAGCTTTTGAATATGGTTCTATCTTTTACTTCTTTTTATTTTGATCGATGAAAGTCTTTGATACCTTGAAAATTCTTATAGATTCTTGGTAAAGACGAGATTGTTACCTATTTTTTTTCGTGTGGTATTGCTTTCAGAGAATGATCTACATATCGCTTCTCTCGCATGCATTAGCACATAAAGTTTTGACCGGCCTCGTTGTAGGGTGATTTCTACATAAATCACTTGGCGATCTGCTTAACATAGCGCAATATTTCGTGTCCCGAATAAAAAAGATCAAACATGGAAAAGAATTGTATGCGGTTGATTTATGACTTATGAAAGTTTATCGTGTAGTCGGTATGATCTTATCAAGCTTCTGATAAAGTTCCATTGAATTTAAATCCGAGAACATCCTTCACTCACCATCGATCTTTCTTACTAACTTTGATAACATACTTGACAAGTTTCAAGATGGTTATCTTTAACATCTAACAATTGACTTTAATTTCCGCACTTTATTATATTGCTCTTTATTTTCCGCTTTATTGCTTTATTTTATCATTTCATCATGTTTATGTTTCCACCATTTTCTCTTTGTCCATTTGAACGTTTATATTCCGCTTTTTTCTCTTTGTCCATTTGAACATTTTGTTTATGTTTCTGCTATTTTCCTTTTGTCCACTTGGACCATACTTTATTTTTGTGCTAAAACACTAATAAATAACGAAAAATCTAAAAAACACTTAAGGTTATCTATGGACTATTGGTTACTATCCCGAGCATTTTGGAGATATAGACTTGTTGGACTTAGTACCTCTGGACTCTATTATTCTGTTGTTACTCTGTTGTTATTCTGTCTGTCTGGCATTGGATTGTTGTCTGTTTGTATGTGCAGGTATTTCCTTGAAAGCCCTTGATGGTTAATTTCAAGGCGTTATGATAAGGATTTTACCCGAAAACAGCCGTTACTCTGCCCGATTTTCGTCAGAATTTTAATGTGCTTAATGCGAAGTTATGCTAAAGACAATAAGTTCACCTGGATCCCCAAGTGGTAATGCTCCGGTTTAGTGTTAGTAGTCCAAAGGATGGGAAATCTACCTTGACTCATAATGTCAAGTGTTGACTTCTTTTTCGGTTAGACCGTTTCTTTCCTTAGCTTTTATTTTACGCACTAAGTTAGCCTCTTCATCTCCTCCCCTTCTTATATTTTCAAAATCTTCTCCCTTTTTCAAAAAATCTTCTTATGTTTGTAAAACCTCTTTTAAAACCTTTTTCTTTAAAAATATCTTTTGCCCTTAGCGGCTTTTTCTTCAAAAGTTTAGACATGATTAATTGTTGAAATGAGTTGCGATACCCCACGATTTTGAAATTGATTGATATAATGAGATCTTTTCCGTGTGAGAGAGCTAGTGGCATACTCGTTGATTTCTATCTGAGTTGGAGCCCTTCTTTCATTTGTGATGCAAATAACTCATTTGTTCTCATGCTCAAGATCAATGGCTGAGTATTCTCTCCGATGACGATAAAGTGTTTATTCCTTTTTAAACTGTTTTCCCTTTTAAGCGGAACTACATTAGCTCTGACTTCTCCATTGCACCGAGGAGGTATGTAGGCACAAGGCTTTATGCTTTGCCGAGCTTATTTTAAAAATGAAACAAACCCTTTTTTAGCACACACGACACAGATTTTCAAAAAGGTTCCTGCGGAGTACCACATAGATGAGGGATGCTTAAAACCTTCCCCTTGTATAATCAACACCCGTACCTAAGATCTTTTCTTTTTATTTTAAAAATAAACTTTGGGTTTTCTTCGTTCTTTTCCCTTTTCCTTTGGAAACAATAAAGCGCGGTGGCGACTTTCACTGAAATATTGAGTCAAGTCAATCTATGGCTTCGATCTCAGATTTTCCCCGCTACAGATTTAAAATTCAAATTCACACAAAGTCACAAATAATCCAAATGAATGAGATACGACAAATGCAAATGCATGTGGTACCTAGGGCTTCAGCCCCCATCACCAATTGCCAATAATTAGAGGCATTCCAACAAGCATATTATTCTACTATTTTGATTTACACACCCCTAAGGTCTCAACATCCTTATTTTATAAGTCAACTATTTCTCACAACAATCACACCCGACATTCCTAAACACGTAGAACACTAAAACAGCACATCAATTAAATAAATTAGTTAAATACAAAACAGGGCGTTACATGTTCCAAAGTGGGCCATAAGCATACTTTTGCTATAAAACACTGGTAGACAGCCACACATGTGTTAGGGTTTTAAACAATAGATTTGCAAACTCAAAGTGGGTGGCTAAGGGTGTCGTTAAGAGAATGCAAACATGTGAATTGATTAGAATTAGGGATATCATGCAAGACATTAGACAAAAATTTTAAGTAGGTATAACTGTTGCAAGAGCATGGAAGGCTAAGCTGCTGACAAAGAAGATAATTGAAGGTGATGCTGATATGCAATATGCTGCTCTATGGAGGTATCCAATTGAATTAAGAAGGGTAAATAGTGGAAACACTGTGAAGATAAATGTGGAAAGGCCAAGCCCATCTATCCAACCTAGGTTTGGTTCATTTTATTTCTGTTTTGATGGCTGCAAGAAAGGTTTCATAAATGGATGTAAGCCATTTGTTGGGGTTGATGGATGTCACTTGAAAACTAAGTATGGTTGCCAACTTCTAATTGCAGTTGGAAGGGATCCAAATGATCAATACTTCCCCTTGGCATTTGGTGTGGTTGAAACTGAAACAAAGGAAAGTTAGAGATTGTTCATTCAACTCTTGATGGAAGATATTGGTTAAGAGAGAATTTATGTCTTTATATTTGATCAATAAAAGGTACTGGTTATTGATTTTTGCCTATTGGTTTGTTTCCTAATTGTTTGTTGGGCCTTTAATTTCAAGGACTGGTTGATGTGTTTGAGGAGATGTTTGACAGGGTTGAACATAGACTGTGTCTCAGACATTTGTATGCTAATTTCAAGAAGTTTGGTGGTGGAACCCTGATAAGAGATTTAATGATGGGGGCTGCTAAGACAACATACCATTAAGGTTGGTACAAAAGATGAATGAGCTGAAGAAGGTTGATTTGAATGCATGGAATTGGTTGATGGATGTTCCTACCAAGTGTTGGTGTAAGCATGCCTTTAGTTTCTATCCTAAGTGTGATGTATTGATGAATAATATCTCTGAATCTTTTAATGCTACAATTTTAGTTGCTAGAGACAAACCAATTCTTACTATGTGTGAGTGGATTAGGAAGTATCTCATGAATAGGGTAGCAACATTTGCAACCAAACTTGAAAAATGGCAACATAGAGTTATGCTAATACTTAGGAAGATATTGGATAATGAAGTGTTTGTCATACCCCAAAATTTGCCCATACTATTCAAAACACAAAGCTCCAAAACACAGTCTCCTATACAGAAACTCTAAACTAGGGTTTGACTAATTCAAGGGAAAATCATTGAATCAATGGCTCAAGGTGGTTCCATAAGGTCACTAACATCCCAAAGCATCTCCATATAAAGTTTCAAGTCAAACAGAACAAATTTGGTTCCTCAAATCTTGACTAGGTCAACAGTCGACTCTCAAGGGCAAAACAGTCATTTCAGGTCAAGATACAATCAAAGTTCAAGATATTTGGTCAACAACATCCTCATAACCCTAAAATCATCATTTGATCAAGGGTTGATCATGATGATGCAAGGAAAGATCAGAAAGGTCAAAAGTCAAAAGTTACTATTTTTGGCATGAACTGAAAAAGCCAACCAAACTTTGAAAATTCACCAAATATTCATACTTCATCAGAAAAATTCCCACCAATGCTCATTTTGAAGGGAATTCATTCCTCTATCCAATGGTCTAAGAATCAAAGCCTATAGGTCAATGGTTTAAGAGATATAGTTCCATACATTATAGGTCCTTTTCAAAAGTCAACGAAGAGGCATGTGTTTCAAAAGGTCATAAAATAAAAATGGAAAATGATTTCGACCTGAGACCAAAGGCATTGGGTAAAGGACTCTCTAAGGTTTCCAAAATGTCTTAGAACACTTCCATACCTCAAAAATGGAGGGAGATACACCTTGTCAAAATTGGACTATTTTTGAGAAAAGATATGAAAAGAAAAAGTTCAAAATCCAAAAATCTCCAAATGGGCCTATGATTTCTTCACCCAATATTCATCATAAACCCATCCATGAGACAAATACAAGGCCTTTTTATTTTTATTAAGTTTTATTAATTATTTATGATTTTTATCATGATATAATTATAAAATATAAAAATAAATGGAAGATTTGATTTTTTCTCAAATTACAATCATCATTAATCATCCAAATGGCCATTAATTGACACAAATTTCGTGCAAGGCTCATTGGTGAAGAAAATATTAGATTTAAACTAATTTAGAAAGAATTTTCAATCAAATTTTTCAAACATGGCAAATCAAGATTCAATGGGATTTTCTTCAAGTTTGTTGACCTAAAACATTCACATATAAGTAGTGAACACTAGCAGACCCCTAGGGCACGAAAATTCTGCAGCAAGAGCTTAAAACCGAGTCCAAAAATTCCAAGAAAACTCAAACTTCAAGTTCTGAATTAGAGGACAATTCAAGTGATTTTGTTGATTGCAACGTGTTCCAAGATCCTCAAAGAAGCTTTCCCTATCATTCCCAGGGTCGGAGACATCAAGAACACGTCACAATAACGCACGGTTTGCGCTTTTCTAAACTCATTCGATTATGCCAAATCATGCATCATAAACGAATTCTAATTGTGTATCTATGTTTGACATGATGTTCTTAATGTTTCTGAAGCTTTAATTTGATTTCTGGGCATGATATTCATGTCTCGCCATGGATGAATTTCTAGGTTATATATTAGGGCTTTTCGTTTTAGGAAAAATTAGACCTAATTACAGGTATCCATAAACTCGTGAGACTGAGACGACCACAATGGTATGGTCGCGAAAAGTTTTTGGTGGCGTTTGGGTGTATTCGTTGTTTTCAGGCTATGGCGACGGAGATGCAGAACCGTGGGTATAGGGAGGCTCTAAAGCGACGGTCTAAGGTTGAAGATGACTGCGTGTCATCACGCGATTGGCCAGTTTCAAAAAAGGCGCGCGGATACATCCTGGGATCCAGTGCTTTAAGACCTACCCGGATGCTGTGGTCTTTCAGCGCTTGTCCATGCGATCGTCTTCAATCTCAATCTAACGTACCAGATAGCGAGGACCCACCATATGCCGTACACGCGCGCAACACTGGATAAAAAGCTAAGTTTTTTCTAATATTTTTTATTTTCTTTATTGCATAACATATATTTTATTATTTTTACATATATATATATATATAGTCATTTAAATTTTTTTTTCTTTTCTCTTCTTAATTAAAATAAACTAATTATATGGTTTTATTATAATTTTTTATTTTACTCATTAATCACATTTATTTAGATTCATTACATATTAGTTATATATTTAATATTTCATATATTTATGATTTTAATTTATATTTAATTATTTAAATATTTTCAAAATTTATATATATCTTATTTAATTCACAAAAACTCTTAAAAAATATATTTCATACTCAATTTTATTTTCTCGACTCGATTTAATTAATTAGGTCGTCAGACCAGTAATTAATTAAATTGTTTTCCTGTTCATTATGTACCCTAATCAAGGTTTACAAAGATCATGCCTTACACTGAGTATTTTTGTTTTGTGTCTTCTTTTTCAGGGTTAGCAATATGATTACTCCCGACTACGCGCCTGATCCAAAAATACGAAGTTAAGTGTCCTATTCAATTTAATTTAATTTCTATTTAGATTATTTTATTTTTAGGGTTTGCCTTGCGTTCACCATCTCTTTTGCCTTGCCTTTTTCAGGGTCAACCCCAAAAGCAACCTCCGACTCTAACCATATCAGATCAAATACAAAGCTAAGTCCCCTCACCTCTTTTTAACTGTCATTTTTATATTTGTTTATTCTTTATTTTAGGTTATTCTCGTTTGCCTCCGAACTGATAATGCACTCACCCATCTGTTTATTCTTTCTTTTCCAATTTTCAGGGTTTGTCAAATGCCAAAGCTACGTCATTGGTAACCCTGAATCTTTTCTCTTTTTTATTTTATTACTTATGTCAAACCCTGATAAGGGATCCGCTGGTTACAATTCCCCTCTCCTCCGCTGGTTTCATTTCCCCCCTTCCCTTTATTGCTTTATATTATTATATAACTGCGTGGTTAGTAAAATAGGGGGTGCAACTCTAAATCAATTAGAATAACTAAACACAAGATAATATAGTCTGAATTGAATCACATGATTGGTGCACACACGCACACTTTTGGGTAACCCTCTCTTTTGCCTTGTTGCCTGTTGCCTTGTTGCCTTGTGTTTTTTTTTTTGCAGAATAGCCAGTCCCTCGAATATGAGGATACCTCAGCCATGTTGCCTCGATAAAAGGTCATGAGACCCTAAAATGATGCTGCCTTCGATACACTAACATGACCTCGACCCTCGGAAGTTGCCCACGGAAAAGGCTGAGGTATCTTCTGGTTGCCTACGAAAAAGGGCTATTCTGATCATTCCCTTTAGACTACCTGCCTCTCTATGGCATGGGTCAGTCTTTGGGCGAATGATATCTCGACGACCCTTCTACCTCCAAACGAAAGGCTTCCTGCCCTCTTATGGCAAGGATAGATCCTTTCATTCTGAAAGGCTAAAAAGAGACCTATCATCTGAGTTTAAGGTAATTGCCCCTAATTGCCTTGCCATGCTCTATTTTCTATATTCTTTCTCAAAATTCTTCAAAAACTGGCTACGCTCATTTACGAGCTAAAGTCCATTTTTTTCCTCTTTCATCTACATTTTCTGAAAACGAGCAAGCAAAGCAATTAAGAGCCCATGGAAAACCATGGATGCAAAGGGTGCCTTACACCTTCCCTTTGCATAAATTACCCCCCCGAACTTAGATTTCTTTAAAAGGTTTTTTTCTGTTTCTTTTTGCCTTTCTGATTTAGTTTGGATAAAATAAAAGTCGGTGGCGACTCTTGCTTACCGCGACATTTCGATCGATAAAAAGTCAGTTCACCGTGTTACAGAACTGGCGACTCTGCTGGGGAAATTTCGATTAAGAGGGGTTACCTTAAAAGTTTAGGATTCATTTTAAATGTCTTCTATTGTTTGCTTTGTTTGTTTTATTTTTCAGGGGCGTTTTGGGAATTAACTGAAGGACGAATCCTATTCCCGGATTCAAGTACATCTAAGATAGGAAGTGGCATAGTCATGGCGACCTCCCTTGTGTATGCTTGGGATTGGTCAATATGAGAGTTCACGCTTGAGTTAGGCCTCTATGGGTGTTTACATGCTTCTCTTGTATGAGGGAGGTTCGTGTGGATACCTGTGGGTGAGTCGGAGCTCAAGGACCGTTAGATACCTTTAACCCATCCTGACTTTTAGGAACGTAGTGGGGGGACTACTCTTGATGTATGTTGAGAGCATAGTCGCTACCCGATACTACAGCTCAGATAGGCTCTTTCTCAAAGTATCATTGCATGGTATGTATGTATCATGTTCGAGGGTGCTTTAGGAGGGTCAACAATTCTGGGTAACTCGGTAGAACCCGTTGCTGAAATCTCCTTATCCATAGAAATGCCCTTGGGAAGGACACCCGATCAGACTCCATGCAAGCCTTAAGCCAAAAATTGTGTGACTTGTGTGACTTGCGTGACTTGCCTGTGTTTGCTACTAACCTTCGTTTCTTGCAGGTTTTGTTAAAAGGACTTGTTTTCCTTACTATTCCACGCTATGCCTAACAAACTGCATTCGCATAACATCATGACGTCATGACATCATAAGCATAACATGATTTAACTAACCCTTTCAAGGATCTTAGGAATTTAGGGCGCACAATTTCAGGTGCTCTTATCAAGGACTGAATTCCTATCAAGGGGCAAGAGAATTTATTTTCCTCTGGCCATTCGTCTTCCAATTCAAAGACATAGTACCTATCAAGGGGCAAGAGAATTTATTTTCCTCTGGCCACGTACCTTCCAATTCAAAGACATAGTACCTATCAAGGGGCAAGAGAATTTATTTTCCTCTGGCCATTCGTCTTCCAATTCAAAGACATAGTACCTATCAAGGGGCAAGAGAATTTATTTTCCTCTGGCCATTCGTCTTCCAATTCAAAGACATAGTACCTATCAAGGGGCAAGAGAATTTATTTTCCTCTGGCCATGTACCTTCGAATTTTCATAGGTATCCCGAATCAGAGGCGATGACCCACTCGATATGGTGAGCTCGATTCTCAAAGAAGGATGTTCAAAAACGAAATTCAGAATTCTTCAGACGAAGACGCAACCAATCTAAATTTCCTATAGATCCTTGAAAACATTGCATTTGCATTCATAACATCGCATAACAGGTTTCATAAAATCAAATGCCTCATCTTTGCTGCTGTTTATTTCAGTAAGAAAGATGAATCTCGAACAATCTGTCAAGGATCTCCAAGCTCAGAATGCTGAATTTCAAGCCCTGATTCTGAACCTGGCCAATGGGCAGAATGAACTGAAAGTCCTTCTGACTAAGAAGGAAAAGAAGACTCAGAAACCCAAAGGAGTGATCAATCTGGGTAGAAGGTTCAAAGGTCATCCCAAGAAAGCTGAGGATGCCGAAATTCCCAAGAATGAGGAAGATGAAGAGAGAGATGATATCAGTGTCAAGAACAATCAGGGAAGCCATGTAGGTTCTGATGGGGAAGAAGAAGAAGAAGAAGATTATCCCGAGGATGATGATGAATCTGATGAGAGGTATAGGCAGTTGGAAGAACGTCTAAGAAACGTGGAAATCCAAAAGGTACCTGGGCTGGATTTTGAAGAATTAGGACTCGTTCCTGGAGTCGTTATTCCTCCAAAATTCAAAACTCCCGCCTTTGCTAAGTATGATGGAGTCTCTTGTCCTAAACTACACTTGAGGTCTTATGTAAGGAAGATTCAACCTCACACTGCTGATAAGAGGCTCTGGATCCATTTCTTTCAGGAAAGCTTATCTGGAACTCAACTCGAATGGTACTATCAACTGGAAAGTACCAACATCCATACTTGGGAAGATTTAGTTGTTGCCTTCTATAAGCAATACCAATATAATTCCGATCTCGCACCAACTCGCATGCAACTACAAAGCATGTCTATGGGACCTAAAGAAAGTTTCAAAGAATACGCACAAAAGTGGAGAGATTTAGCTGGGAGAGTCCAACCTTCTTTGACTGATAGGGAGTTGGTGGACATGTTCATGGGCACGCTAACTGGACCATTCTATAGTCACTTACTGGGTAGTTCTTCGTCTGGGTTTACTGATCTTATCTTGACTGGAGAACGTGTTGAGAGTGGTATCCGAAGTGGAAAGATCCAAGTAGGCGCATCCTCTAGTGCTGCAAAGAATCCATATCATGGAAAAATGAGTCTAATGTTGTTCATAGTCAGAGGGGCCGTGATAAGAACGATCAGAATCAGTCTGTTGGTGCCGTCCTCATCTCTGCACCAATATCTCAACAAGCTCCCAGACAAGACTACCAACGCAAGACTGATAGACCAAGGAGGCAATTCACCAAGATCAACATGCCTTTATCTCAAGCCCTACAATATCTACTGAAAGCCAATCTGATCACCGTAAAGGATTCTCCGAAGTTTCCCAACACTGCAAGCCCGTCTTACGATCCCAAAGCTACATGTGCTTACCACTCCAATGCTACTGGGCATGATGCTGATAGTTGTTGGGCCCTGAGAAACAAAATTCAAGATATGATAGATGCTGGGGAGATCGAGTTCGAAGCTCCTGAAACTCCGAACATCATTACTGCTCCCATGCATAAACATAACAAGATTGCTAATACTATGAATGGCTAGAAGGATGAACTCTTTAGATCATTAGATTTACTTTCTCTTGCAATTTCTATTCTGTTTGTTTAAACATTCAAATCATGATAGACATTATCTGTTTTAATAATCATCATCAGTGCATTGCATATGTTTGTCTTGAATAAATTACTTCGCTATCACTCATCTAAACTGCATCTTTACTTTACATATGTTTTGTGATATTCAACTCCTGCTAAACTGTGAACCTTTTGAGGGAGGATGACGAAAGCGATACCGCAACCTCATACAGTATGCTTTTGAGCGGACTATGCTGACGATGTACAGGCATTGTTTCAATTCCCAAATAGTGGAGATATAAGGATGATAATCCCTTGTCAACCCCTTTGAGCCTAAGAAGTAGAAGTTTCTTTCCTGTGCTAATAAAAACCCTTGATCATAACCTGGGGAAGGGTAGTTCTCAGTTAATTTGGTTGTGCATTCTATTTCAAGAGAATCATTCAGTACACCTTTCAATCACAAGCATTCATCCGCACACATCAAAGAGGTGTGGGAGATGTCAATCAAAAGCCAATGATGGCTCATCAATCATTAAGCAAGGCAGTCAATATCTTTCAAAATGAAAAAAAAAATGAATGAAAAAACATATATACTAAAAAAAGCCTGCTAAGTCAAAAATCAAAAGATGACTTAGGCAAAAATCAAGGCATCCCGCTGACTGTAATCTCAAAAATAAACAGTTCAGGCAAAAGTTAGGGATATCAAAAAATGAAAAAAGAAAAATCAATAAATTCCTGAACAACACAATGTTGTGACTACCAAAAGGAAGAAGTGATCGCCATCTCAAAAGTTCTCTTTGCTTGTGAACTATCGTCATTATCAAAGGTGCAAATCCAAAAAGTCTCCTGGAAGCTGAATGCATAAGTTGAATTGACTGAGCTTAGGACTGAAGAACATCACGAAGAGGGGTGGGTACAATAAATTTTTTGAGCCATTATCCTTTGTTTCTTAAACCGTGAACCAAGCCACGTTACAACCCTTGAAAGTCCTAACTGAAGCATGGTTAGTTCGAAAGCATACTGTCACAAAAAAGGTATCCTGACTCCTTAAGGTTTACCACAAATGCTGAGTTGACACTTCGTTTTTTACAAACATCACGTTTTTATAAACATCATGCTTTTACATATCCAATTTTAATGTTTTTCAACAAACTCAAGACAGACATATGCATTGCATCTCATGAATTAATTATTAAACATATTCTGCTACATAATTTCAAATGTTAGCATCAGAAAGAACTAGCACAGGGTATGACTAATGACTCAAAGTTATCCCAACCAACAAAGATTACTCCCAAGAAGCAATGTCCCCTATGTATACAAGGGGCATGACACGTTTGCTCAATCAATCTGGGGCAATCCAGTCAAGATTCAAAGAGTCTCTCAAAATGCCAAAAAAATCAAAGGCATGCATCCCAAGTGGGTTCCAAACTATTTCCTGGTCAATCTGGGGCAATCAAGTCAAGATTCCGAGAATCTCTCAAGGGTGCCAAAAGTAATCAGGGGCATGCATCCAAGTAAATCTGAATCTATTCTCAACCAACATGGGGCATTGTCCTGGGCCAATGATTACGAGGGGCATGACGCCCATAGTACGCATCTCATAAAGTCCTCGCGAGGAGAATCTTTCCAAAGTTCCTACTAACCGGGGCAAATCTATACAAGTCCAATTTGATATTTTGACCAATACTCAGTGACGTGTCCTAATCAAATCCAGGAATGGTAGGTACTATAATATTGGGGGCAACTTTCAAGATGCCCATGTCTCCCCACAGAGCCAGGTTCGTAAAATCACATCCCCACAGAGTAATCATTAAGAAGATATCTCCAAATGCTCTTGTCCCATAAAAGACATAGCTCCTCAACAGAGTTGACATCTTCAACACTACCGGTTCTCCAACACTTTGCTCTCCTCCAACATGATTTATCAATATCTTTACCCCCAATCAAGATACATCAAGTTACTTTCATCCCCAAGCGGAAACCATGGATCCCCAGCTGAGCATCCTCAAGACAAGATCAAACATCAAACTCACAATGATATAGAGATTTATCTTCTCAATCGAGATGTTCCGAGAAGCACAGATCATAATCATACATCATAAATCTTAAACACGCATCATAAGTCGTAAACACATTCATACATCACATACACATTCCTCATTTATTTTGAGAAGCACATAGTTCATGCATCATAACATTACATAAAAGCTAACAATGTTTGACAGGTACATTACAAAGAAGCAAATCTTATTCAAAGCAACGCCTGACGCATGGCGCTCCAGACATCTACGGATGCAAATTGGGTAGTCTAACGCACGACTTATCCATCAACCTAACGCACGGTTTCCAGACATCTGAGGATGCAATCAAGATTAGTCTAACGCACGACTTATCCATCAACCTAACGCACGGTTTCCAGACATCTGAGGATGCAATCAAGATTAGTCTAACGTACGACTTATCCATCAACCTAACGCACGGTTTCCAGACATCTGAGGATGCAATCAAGATTAGTCTAACGTACGACTTATCTTCAGCCTAACGCACGGTTTTCCAGACATCTGCGGATGCAAACAGTCTAACATATGACACATTCTAACTCTCAAGCTTATCAAGTCAGATGGCATCTTTAAGCCCATCTCCGACAAAAGTCCCTACTCCAGCTAGGGCAAATTTCTTGGTATTCTAGTGTTCAATCATCTTCCACCTTCAGATACCGACTGGCACGCAGACCACTCTACATCTTCAGGTTTAAGATAATTGAACAGGGGCAGCTGTCATACCCCAAAATTTGCCCATACTATTCAAAACACAAAGCTCCAAAACACAGTCTCCTATACAGAAACTCTAAACTAGGGTTTGACTAATTCAAGGGAAAATCATTGAATCAATGGCTCAAGGTGGTTCCATAAGGTCACTAACATCCCAAAGCATCTCCATATAAAGTTTCAAGTCAAACAGAACAAATTTGGTTCCTCAAATCTTGACTAGGTCAACAGTCGACTCTCAAGGGCAAAACAGTCATTTCAGGTCAAGATACAGTCAAAGTTCAAGATATTTGGTCAACAACATCCTCATAACCCTAAAATCATCATTTGATCAAGGGTTGATCATGATGATGCAAGGAAAGATCAGAAAGGTCAAAAGTCAAAAGTTACTATTTTTGGCATGAACTGAAAAAGCCAACCAAACTTTGAAAATTCACCAAATATTCATACTTCATCAGAAAAATTCCCACCAATGCTCATTTTGAAGGGAATTCATTCCTCTATCCAATGGTCTAAGAATCAAAGCCTATAGGTCAATGGTTTAAGAGATATAGTTCCATACATTATAGGTCCTTTTCAAAAGTCAACGAAGAGGCATGTGTTTCAAAAGGTCATAAAATAAAAATGGAAAATGATTTCGACCTGAGACCAAAGGCATTGGGTAAAGGACTCTCTAAGGTTTCCAAAATGTCTTAGAACACTTCCATACCTCAAAAATGGAGGGAGATACACCTTGTCAAAATTGGACTATTTTTGAGAAAAGATATGAAAAGAAAAAGTTCAAAATCCAAAAATCTCCAAATGGGCCTATGATTTCTTCACCCAATATTCATCATAAACCCATCCATGAGACAAATACAAGGCCTTTTTATTTTTATTAAGTTTTATTAATTATTTATGATTTTTATCATGATATAATTATAAAATATAAAAATAAATGGAAGATTTGATTTTTTCTCAAATTACAATCATCATTAATCATCCAAATGGCCATTAATTGACACAAATTTCGTGCAAGGCTCATTGGTGAAGAAAATATTAGATTTAAACTAATTTAGAAAGAATTTTCAATCAAATTTTTCAAACATGGCAAATCAAGATTCAATGGGATTTTCTTCAAGTTTGTTGACCTAAAACATTCACATATAAGTAGTGAACACTAGCAGACCCCTAGGGCACGAAAATTCTGCAGCAAGAGCTTAAAACCGAGTCCAAAAATTCCAAGAAAACTCAAACTTCAAGTTCTGAATTAGAGGACAATTCAAGTGATTTTGTTGATTGCAACGTGTTCCAAGATCCTCAAAGAAGCTTTCCCTATCATTCCCAGGGTCGGAGACATCAAGAACACGTCACAATAACGCACGGTTTGCGCTTTTCTAAACTCATTCGATTATGCCAAATCATGCATCATAAACGAATTCTAATTGTGTATCTATGTTTGACATGATGTTCTTAATGTTTCTGAAGCTTTAATTTGATTTCTGGGCATGATATTCATGTCTCGCCATGGATGAATTTCTAGGTTATATATTAGGGCTTTTCGTTTTAGGAAAAATTAGACCTAATTACAGGTATCCATAAACTCGTGAGACTGAGACGACCACAATGGTATGGTCGCGAAAAGTTTTTGGTGGCGTTTGGGTGTATTCGTTGTTTTCAGGCTATGGCGACGGAGATGCAGAACCGTGGGTATAGGGAGGCTCTAAAGCGACGGTCTAAGGTTGAAGATGACTGCGTGTCATCACGCGATTGGCCAGTTTCAAAAAAGGCGCGCGGATACATCCTGGGATCCAGTGCTTTAAGACCTACCCGGATGCTGTGGTCCTTCAGCGCTTGTCCATGCGATCGTCTTCAATCTCAATCTAACGTACCAGATAGCGAGGACCCACCATATGCCGTACACGCGCGCAACACTGGATAAAAAGCTAAGTTTTTTCTAATATTTTTTATTTTCTTTATTGCATAACATATATTTTATTATTTTTACATATATATATATATATAGTCATTTAAATTTTTTTTTCTTTTCTCTTCTTAATTAAAATAAACTAATTATATGGTTTTATTATAATTTTTTATTTTACTCATTAATCACATTTATTTAGATTCATTACATATTAGTTATATATTTAATATTTCATATATTTATGATTTTAATTTATATTTAATTATTTAAATATTTTCAAAATTTATATATATCTTATTTAATTCACAAAAACTCTTAAAAAATATATTTCATACTCAATTTTATTTTCTCGACTCGATTTAATTAATTAGGTCGTCAGACCAGTAATTAATTAAATTGTTTTCCTGTTCATTATGTACCCTAATCAAGGTTTACAAAGATCATGCCTTACACTGAGTATTTTTGTTTTGTGTCTTCTTTTTCAGGGTTAGCAATATGATTACTCCCGACTACGCGCCTGATCCAAAAATACGAAGTTAAGTGTCCTATTCAATTTAATTTAATTTCTATTTAGATTATTTTATTTTTAGGGTTTGCCTTGCGTTCACCATCTCTTTTGCCTTGCCTTTTTCAGGGTCAACCCCAAAAGCAACCTCCGACTCTAACCATATCAGATCAAATACAAAGCTAAGTCCCCTCACCTCTTTTTAACTGTCATTTTTATATTTGTTTATTCTTTATTTTAGGTTATTCTCGTTTGCCTCCGAACTGATAATGCACTCACCCATCTGTTTATTCTTTCTTTTCCAATTTTCAGGGTTTGTCAAATGCCAAAGCTACGTCATTGGTAACCCTGAATCTTTTCTCTTTTTTATTTTATTACTTATGTCAAACCCTGATAAGGGATCCGCTGGTTACAATTCCCCTCTCCTCCGCTGGTTTCATTTCCCCCCTTCCCTTTATTGCTTTATATTATTATATAACTGCGTGGTTAGTAAAATAGGGGGTGCAACTCTAAATCAATTAGAATAACTAAACACAAGATAATATAGTCTGAATTGAATCACATGATTGGTGCACACACGCACACTTTTGGGTAACCCTCTCTGTTGCCTTGTTGCCTGTTGCCTTGTTGCCTTGTGTTTTTTTTTTTGCAGAATAGCCAGTCCCTCGAATATGAGGATACCTCAGCCATGTTGCCTCGATAAAAGGTCATGAGACCCTAAAATGATGCTGCCTTCGATACACTAACATGACCTCGACCCTCGGAAGTTGCCCACGGAAAAGGCTGAGGTATCTTCTGGTTGCCTACGAAAAAGGGCTATTCTGATCATTCCCTTTAGACTACCTGCCTCTCTATGGCATGGGTCAGTCTTTGGGCGAATGATATCTCGACGACCCTTCTACCTCCAAACGAAAGGCTTCCTGCCCTCTTATGGCAAGGATAGATCCTTTCATTCTGAAAGGCTAAAAAGAGACCTATCATCTGAGTTTAAGGTAATTGCCCCTAATTGCCTTGCCATGCTCTATTTTCTATATTCTTTCTCAAAATTCTTCAAAAACTGGCTACGCTCATTTACGAGCTAAAGTCCATTTTTTTCCTCTTTCATCTACATTTTCTGAAAACGAGCAAGCAAAGCAATTAAGAGCCCATGGAAAACCATGGATGCAAAGGGTGCCTTACACCTTCCCTTTGCATAAATTACCCCCCCGAACTTAGATTTCTTTAAAAGGTTTTTTTCTGTTTCTTTTTGCCTTTCTGATTTAGTTTGGATAAAATAAAAGTCGGTGGCGACTCTTGCTTACCGCGACATTTCGATCGATAAAAAGTCAGTTCACCGTGTTACAGTGTTCAAAAGTGGTCATTGGCTACCAACTTGGTCTATGGATGAGAAATTCCAGGTGAGACATAGTTTCAACACCCAAGAATTCATTGTTGACATGACAAAAAAAACATGTAGTTTAACTGTTGGGACTTGGTGGGAATTCCTTGTAGACATGATGTAGTTGCTTTAAGTTACAGGAAACAAATACATGATGACTTTGTTGATGAATGCTACACAAGAGAAAAAATATGCACATTGTTATGGCTTTTCTATGTCACCTATCAATGGGCAGGACATGTGGCCAGAAGTTGAGATGGATGAGTTATAACCCCCAGCTTACAAACAAGGACCTGGTAGACCAAAAAAGGTAAGGATTTGAGAAAGTGGTGAGGAAGGTACAAGGAAAAGAAGACCTGGCTAGGATATAATGAATTGACCTGTAAGAGCCTCATACAGGACCTTGCTGCACTTAAAAGAAAGGTATTTTCTGTTATGTTTATTGGTTGGTTGGTTTATGTTTTTAGGTTATGGCTAATTTATATTATTTTGTGACTGTGTAGAGAAAGGTTAAAGCTGAGAAAAAAACCCCAGCTGTAGAGTCTCAACAAACTGTGGAGCCTAGTGATAATCTAACTGATGCACAGTCTCAACCAACAACTGATATGCCAACTGTGGAGCCTAGTGATAACCCAACTGATGTACAGTCTCAACCAACAACTGACATGTCAACTGTGGAGCTAAGTGACAACCCAAATGCTGCATTGTCTTAAGAAGCATCTGCCATGATAAATGTGGAGCAAGGTGAAAGCAATCTTGAAGTAGTGCAAAGTCAGACTCAGTCTGGTGTTGTAGACACAAGTCAACCTCATTCAAAAAAAGAGGAAAGAAAGGTTACCAATCTCTGCATTAAGGAGGAGGAATGAAAGAGTGAAGTTGAGCTGGTTCAAGAAGCCAATTATAGGTCCAGGATCAATTGACCAACCAATTACAATAAGAGAACATGAAGAATCAACAAATTCTCATGAGTCTAACCGTGGAGTGTTCACTAGGTCTTTGAAGTCTTGGAAGAAGAAAAAAAGCATAGATTGATTAAGTAGTTATAGTTGGGATATGTTTTATTTTGTGCAACTGTTAAAGACATGTAATGTTATTTTATGCAATGGTTAAATGCCTAGACATCTTATTTTGTGATGATGTATCAGATGTAACAGACCTTTAATGGTAATTTTCCTTATGCTTGTAACAGACCTACAATATTTGGTATGATGTATCATTTTGTGTTTGAGTTAAGTTATTGCTTCTACTGCTATAGCTTAAGTTATGCTTGTAACGTACATGTAATGTAAAATATGCAAACAATTTAAATGAAACACTTTCCACTGAACCAAAATACTGATACACTTCATAATTCAACTGATACAATTTTGAGAATAACCCTACATTACATTACATAAACTGATCCACTTTTGAAATCATTAACCTAAATTACATAAACTTATACACTAGTGAAAACAACAGCCAGGATAAAGTAAGTGCAACCATCATGTTATAGCTCATTTTCTTCTTCATTGCAAGTTTTTTCTTCAATCTTATAATCTTCTTAGAACTTCCATCTACTCCCCAATTATACTTAACAATTTCCTTCAAAATTTCCTTCAAAACTTCCTTTGTCATATCAGAGCATTTAGAGGTAATCAGTTCATTCCTCTGAACTTCATACAACTTTTCATCCCACAAGAACAAACCACAACCATTCTGCAAAAATATTTATCACATAAATATGACTAACTCATAATAGTATATAACTACAAACAATATCCAAACACTTACCAATGAATTTTTGCATTTCCATAATTTTCGATTAAGGTTATCAATGGTGTTTGAACACCATGTTAACTTTTTAAAGATCCAATTTGAACACCATATTAGCTTTTTTTCTCTTTAGATTTACATATAAAATGAACTGCTTCTTGGAGTAGGGGTGGCAAAAGGGGCCGCGCGCCCGCCCCGCCTTATGCCCGTCAAAAAGCGAGCGGGGCGGGCATGTCCGCCAAGTAAAATGGGCATCAAAATCATGCCCGCCCCGCCAAGTGTTGAAAGTATTTGTGGGTAAATATTTTCGGTAATATATCGTATCCACAGGGATTGGTTAATATCACTGCCGTTCTATAGTTAGTTATTTTTAGTGAGAAAAAGTAATTGGATTTGTTTTATGATTATAATACTATCAAATTTAAACAATAATTTAAATGCAAATAATGAACGTTTGTTAACGATTAAGGAAGTATGTTGAGCTTTAGGGTTCATCAACCTATTCCTATACAATTTATCAATTAATTCACAATTGAACAATCATTTGAATTACTATCTTCACTTATCCTCAAATATGATTCCATGTCTGCAAATCAAATTAGATAGACTTTTACCGGTATGAGATTCGATCTCTCCAAATATCAATATCGATAATAGTAATAAGGAACGATAATTATGAAAACTCAATCACAATTCCATCTCTGCAAATTGAGATTGAATCAATATAGTAACCTAGGGCAAAAGTTAGAATCTTTTCTTTCGATCAAAGACTCCACAATAATTTAATATAAAAGCAAGGTTTCTTATTGATAATAAATTCAAACAATTGTTCATAGGAAAGAATCAATGGTATTGTATATTCATGGGTTAATTACTACCTTAAACTCAACAAGAGGAATTTAGCTCTCCATAGACATGGAGAACACACAAGAATTAATAGAGGGATTCATCTTCATCAACGAAATGTCTTCAATTGGTAAAGATTTGGCCTTCGATTGTTGTTCTCGGCTTCAAACTCAGAATGCTCTCCTAATTTCGCTCACAAAAGATCTGTCTTTACTTTGAAATCTAGGGCTTCTATTTATAAGTTTTGGGCTTTTAACGCCGAGGCCGCGGCGCGGCAACAGATGTGCGCGGCGCGATCAAAAACAGAAACTTTGGCGCGGCGCTGTCTAGAGCTTCCGCGGCGCGCCCTTGTCAAACTTCATCTTTTTGCTTTGCCTTTGAGACGTCCAGCTTTCTTTCCTCTTCATGTTTTCCTAAAGCTCCATTTCAGCTCTAAACCTGCATCAATAATACCCACAAGTGATTCGATTTGCTTTACACATGAACTAAACCTTTTCAGTTCAATTCTCACTAAAAACCTATGGATCTATCACAATTTGCATTAGTTTAGAAAAGAAATTACTTATATTAACACATGAAATTACCATTAATTCACTCCTAACAAACTCTCCCCAACTTAGAGTTTTGTTTGTCCCTAAACAAAATTACTTACCTCTAACAAAACATACCGACAGTCATGCAACAAGTTTTTCAAAAAGTTTTTCAAGTGGTTCAATTCAGTAACCAACTCAAATACTCCTCCTCTTCCTGCAAACTCAGAACATACACACGAAACAAGTTTTGAAAGCAAATTACCTCCAGAAGTTCAAAACATTACACAATTGTAATTGAATCAGCACTAATCACTCTCATCAAAAAGTATGATGAACAACAGAGGGGTTCAACACTCATCCAAACAATTAAATCAACAAGAATCCATATCATACGTTCACCAAATTGTTAGCATCAAGTCCTGTGGAATCTGAGAATCAGAAGGTCTTTCTCGGGTTGTAATGCGGTTTAGATTCAAAGAAAAGAAGATAATCAAGGGTTGTTCCTAATCTAGGGAAGCATCCGAATCATAACTCATTCCTCCTTCTCTATAACTTTCGCTTTCTCACCTGGTCATCTTTTCTCATTCGTAGCTCGGTTTTTCTTTTTCTCTCTTTTTTTTTCAACAACCGTTATATTCAAACGTTGTTCTCCCTTTTTTTTCATATATATAAATTTTTTTTTTCGAGCTACGAATTTCTTTTGTCCTTCACCGCTTACCACTTGTACTTACTTTTCTTTGGATTGTGATTCTCCCCAACTTGGAGATCAACCTGTACTTAGATTATGTGAATGCTCCCCTACTTTCTAAGAAAGGTCAAAGAGAAAAACACATCACCCAATTTTATGGTTGATGGTTCGAAACACAATTTTTTTATTGAGATCAAAACTCACCAGGTTTTTCCTTGGTGCATATGATGTTTATCTTGACCTCAGGCTCAAAGAATGGTTAGCAAAAGATCACACTCTCACAGAAGAAAATAAGTTTTAAAGAAACTCTCAGATTCAAACAAGTGCCTAAATCACTTTCACAGACTTCCACAAACGATGCGACAAACGGTTTAGCATGATACAAACAAGTCAAAACAATTGATGGTCTCATACATATAGTAAACAATGGAAAGCTTTCTTCACAATGGTTAAGGCTAAGCTGATCCAATAAAACAGTGTACCATAAAGAACTTCTGTCAGTATTTACTACCAACCTACATTTCATGCACACATTAAGAGTTTAAATTCGAAAATTCATACCTGCCTTGTAATTTTTTTGAAAATTTTTCACTCACTACCACTTTCATACATGTTGCTCCATTGTTGGTACTTTGCTTGAGATTTTCATTTTGTTGTGGTAATACTCATTCTAAATTGGGGACAACACAAATAAAATTAAACTTAAAACAAATATTATCAGATCAGTGATCATAAACATAACAGCTCACTATCCTCCTTCAATGCCCCTGGAACTTATCTGGTCGCGCGCCTGCCACCCCCCAGAAAGAAAGAGGGTTAGGCTCCGGTTAACCTGCAGTACACAAGAGATTGGAGGTAGATTTGTTTTCGTACCACCGCGGCGCGACAGGATCAACCGCGGCGCGCGAAAGCTTCTGTCCAAGGGTTGCGGCGCGGGCCTTGTTGGCGAGGCGCGGTGATGCGTTTTATGCAGATGTTGTACTTAGTCATGCACACTGGTCAGATGAAACTAAAATGAGAGAGGAATGCATAAAAAAAACTTACTGCATTGGGTTGCCTCCCAACAAGCGCTTTGTTTAGTGTCGTTTGAGCTAGACGATTCATGCTTTCAAGGTTTTAGGAATGGTGCATGTTGCTCCACTCCCCCGAAGTAATCTTTTAACCGTTTTCCATTAACGGTTCTCCTCTCTTTTGTCAGCGGATTCTCTACCATAATGGCACCGTGGTCGCATATATCTTCTACTATCAGTGGTCCAGACCATTTTGTTGTTGCTTTACCCGAGAGACATCTTAGTTTTGAGTTGCACATGAGTACCTCTTGTCCAACTTGGAAGTAGCTCGGAGTTTGAGTTTTGTCTTCCTTGGTTGCTCCCTTAGTTGCATCGATTTGGAAGATATCACTCTTGTTCTTAAGAAACTTCTTGGCCTTGAACAGAGTAAACTTTACCTCTTCATCTTGCACCCTTATTTTCATGATCCCTTCATCCAGATCAATCATCATTCGAGCGGTTTTCATGAATGGCCTTCTTAGAATCACAGGTACCTCATGATCTTCTTCCATGTCAACAACCACAAAGTCTACCGGGAAAAAGAATTTGTCTACTTTAATTAGCAGATCCTGAATCACTCCATAGGGTGAAGTGATAGACTTGTCGGCCAATTGTAATGTCATACTAGTAGGCTTCATCACAACATTCCCTAGCTTCTTGACAATGGATAAAGGGATTAAGTTGATGCTCGACCCCAGATCAATTAACCCATCACCAGTGAAATTACCTCCAATATTTAATGGTAAGGTTACTCGCCCCGGATCGGATTCCTTTCTTGGAGTAGTTCTTTGGATTATAGCACTACATTGAGCATCAAGCACCACAGTCTCTTCATCTGTGCATCCCTTTTTCTTTGTGAGCATGTTCTTCATAAATTTAGCATATTTGGGCATTTGCTCTAATGCTTCGGCAAATGATATGTTTATGTGGAGTTGTTTGAAGATGCTCATAAACCTGGTATATTGCCTGGCATTGTCCTTCTTTGACGGAGCGTGGGGGTATGGTAGATGTTGGCTTGGTATCACATGATCTACCTTCTTTTTCTTAGAACTTTTTCTTTTCTCTGTCATCCCTCTTTCTTTCTTGGTCTCATCTATTTCTCTTTCAGCATCTTTGCTCATGGTGCTCACTATGATTTCATTCTCCTCATCTTCCGCAGCCTGATTATTATCCTCTTTCTCGGTATCATTGATTTCAACTTCTTTCTCAGCGCCTTTCTGACTGGTTCTAGTCACCACTACTTTACAATGCTCTTTAGGATTATCTTGAGTGTTGGCGGAGAATGTTGCATTTGACTGAGTAGCTGCAATTTGTTTAGCCAGTTGCCCTACTTGAGTTTCCAGATTTTTAATTGCAGCTTCCTGGTTCTTCTGATTTGTCATTGACATTTGCATGAATTGATTCATGGTCTCTTCTAACTTAGATTGTCCTCCTTGTTGTTGTGGCGGCGGTTGAGTGTACGGTTGAAAAGTTTGTTGCTGATACCCTTGATTGTTGGGTCTTTGTTGATACCCTTGGTTGTTATTCCTCGGAGGATAATTCTGTTGATATGGCAGAGGATTTGGATATTGATTTTGCCTTGGTCCTTGGTTGTTATTCATATAGTTCACTTCTTCTGCCAAGACTGGTGGGCAAAATCCAGTTTGATGATCTCCCTTGCACAATTCACACTTAGCAACCTGATAAGAATTTGAAACTCCATTCAGCTCTTTGATTTGTTGTGGAAGTTTGGACATTTGTTGTGTTAAAAGCTCCACTTGTGATGTTAGAAGCTTATTTTGGGCCAGCAGGGCATCACTGTTGTTCAATTCTAATACTCCGGGTTTCTTGTCTCTGACAGTTCGATCATGGTTACCCTGACGATCATTCAGAGCCATTCGCTCAATTATTTGAGTAGCTTCAGCAGGTGTCTTGGACATAAGTGAGCCACCAGCTGTGGCATCCAAGAGTGTTTTGTTGGTCGGGGTGAGACCATTACGGAACATGTGGATTTGGTCAACCTCTGCGAAACCGTGTCCTTTGCACTTTCTCAACATAGCTTTATACCTTTCCCATGCTTCATTCAATGATTCACTACTACCTTGAGAGAATACCGCTATTGCCATTTTTGCTTCAAAAAATTGGTTTTGAGAATAAAACCGCTCCAAGAATATTTCCTCTAAGGTATTCCAATCGGTCATCACTGTTTCAGGTTGATCCAAGTACCAATCTTTTGCCTTAGATAGCAAAGAGTGTGGGAACAACCTCTTGAATAATGCTTCCTCATCAGCTTGAGCGACACCCGTGGTACCCGCTAACTCATAAAATCGAGTAAGATGCGTGTACGGATCTTCATGGTCCAATCCGGCGAAAGGACTCGCATATATAAACTGGATGATACCGGTCTTCAATTCTGAAGTCCGCCCGTTGGCGGCAGTTCTAGCGAACTGTGGGTTGAGTCTTGGACTATTTGCACATGGACCAGGAGCAGCCATGTTGACAACAGTTGGTTGTATAGTGACTACCTGTTCTTCTTCCGCAAATAGTTCGTGAAAGAAAAGTCCTTCTTGCGATTCGTCAATTGTTTCAAGTTGTTGTTGTGACGATGTCGCAGTCGCGTTGTCTCTTGCTTTTGCTATGTTTGCTCTTCTTCGTGCTTTGCTATTTAACCTCCTAGCGGTCCTTTCGATCTCGGGGTCAAAAAGAAGTTGATCACTGGGAACTTTGCTGCGCATACACGAACTTCTGCAAAAACTAGTAAACAAGTGAAACAACCAAATCGAGAAAATAAAAATTAAAACTCAAAATAAGACTATTGCAATGCGTGCAATATTGACACCAATCCCCGGCAACGGCGCCAATTTGTTGAAAGTATTTGTGGGTAAATATTTTCGGTAATATATCGTATCCACAGGGATTGGTTAATATCACTGCCGTTCTATAGTTAGTTATTTTTAGTGAGAAAAAGTAATTGGATTTGTTTTATGATTATAATACTATCAAATTTAAACAATAATTTAAATGCAAATAATGAACGTTTGTTAACGATTAAGGAAGTATGTTGAGCTTTAGGGTTCATCAACCTATTCCTATACAATTTATCAATTAATTCACAATTGAACAATCATTTGAATTACTATCTTCACTTATCCTCAAATATGATTCCATGTCTGCAAATCAAATTAGATAGACTTTTACCGGTATGAGATTCGATCTCTCCAAATATCAATATCGATAATAGTAATAAGGAACGATAATTATGAAAACTCAATCACAATTCCATCTCTGCAAATTGAGATTGAATCAATATAGTAACCTAGGGCAAAAGTTAGAATCTTTTCTTTCGATCAAAGACTCCACAATAATTTAATATAAAAGCAAGGTTTCTTATTGATAATAAATTCAAACAATTGTTCATAGGAAAGAATCAATGGTATTGTATATTCATGGGTTAATTACTACCTTAAACTCAACAAGAGGAATTTAGCTCTCCATAGACATGGAGAACACACAAGAATTAATAGAGGGATTCATCTTCATCAACGAAATGTCTTCAATTGGTAAAGATTTGGCCTTCGATTGTTATTCTCGGCTTCAAACTCAGAATGCTCTCCTAATTTCGCTCACAAAAGATCTGTCTTTACTTTGAAATCTAGGGCTTCTATTTATAAGTTTTGGGCTTTTAACGCCGAGGCCGCGGCGCGGCAACAGATGTGCGCGGCGCGATCAAAAACAGAAACTTTGGCGCGGCGCTGTCTAGAGCTTCCGCGGCGCGCCCTTGTCAAACTTCATCTTTTTGCTTTGCCTTTGAGACGTCCAGCTTTCTTTCCTCTTCATGTTTTCCTAAAGCTCCATTTCAGCTCTAAACCTGCATCAATAATACCCACAAGTGATTCGATTTGCTTTACACATGAACTAAACCTTTTCAGTTCAATTCTCACTAAAAACCTATGGATCTATCACAATTTGCATTAGTTTAGAAAAGAAATTACTTATATTAACACATGAAATTACCATTAATTCACTCCTAACAAACTCTCCCCAACTTAGAGTTTTGTTTGTCCCTAAACAAAATTACTTACCTCTAACAAAACATACCGACAGTCATGCAACAAGTTTTTCAAAAAGTTTTTCAAGTGGTTCAATTCAGTAACCAACTCAAATACTCCTCCTCTTCCTGCAAACTCAGAACATACACACGAAACAAGTTTTGAAAGCAAATTACCTCCAGAAGTTCAAAACATTACACAATTGTAATTGAATCAGCACTAATCACTCTCATCAAAAAGTATGATGAACAACAGAGGGGTTCAACACTCATCCAAACAATTAAATCAACAAGAATCCATATCATACGTTCACCAAATTGTTAGCATCAAGTCCTGTGGAATCTGAGAATCAGAAGGTCTTTCTCGGGTTGTAATGCGGTTTAGATTCAAAGAAAAGAAGATAATCAAGGGTTGTTCCTAATCTAGGGAAGCATCCGAATCATAACTCATTCCTCCTTCTCTATAACTTTCGCTTTCTCACCTGGTCATCTTTTCTCATTCGTAGCTCGGTTTTTCTTTTTCTCTCTTTTTTTTTCAACAACCGTTATATTCAAACGTTGTTCTCCCTTTTTTTTTTCATATATATAAATTTTTTTTTTCGAGATACGAATTTCTTTTGTCCTTCACCGCTTACCACTTGTACTTACTTTTCTTTGGATTGTGATTCTCCCCAACTTGGAGATCAACCTGTACTTAGATTATGTGAATGCTCCCCTACTTTCTAAGAAAGGTCAAAGAGAAAAACACATCACCCAATTTTATGGTTGATGGTTCGAAACACAATTTTTTTATTGAGATCAAAACTCACCAGGTTTTTCCTTGGTGCATATGATGTTTATCTTGACCTCAGGCTCAAAGAATGGTTAGCAAAAGATCACACTCTCACAGAAGAAAATAAGTTTTAAAGAAACTCTCAGATTCAAACAAGTGCCTAAATCACTTTCACAGACTTCCACAAACGATGCGACAAACGGTTTAGCATGATACAAACAAGTCAAAACAATTGATGGTCTCATACATATAGTAAACAATGGAAAGCTTTCTTCACAATGGTTAAGGCTAAGCTGATCCAATAAAACAGTGTACCATAAAGAACTTCTGTCAGTATTTACTACCAACCTACATTTCATGCACACATTAAGAGTTTAAATTCGAAAATTCATACCTGCCTTGTAATTTTTTTGAAAATTTTTCACTCACTACCACTTTCATACATGTTGCTCCATTGTTGGTACTTTGCTTGAGATTTTCATTTTGTTGTGGTAATACTCATTCTAAATTGGGGACAACACAAATAAAATTAAACTTAAAACAAATATTATCAGATCAGTGATCATAAACATAACAGCTCACTATCCTCCTTCAATGCCCCTGGAACTTATCTGGTCGCGCGCCTGCCACCCCCCAGAAAGAAAGAGGGTTAGGCTCCGGTTAACCTGCAGTACACAAGAGATTGGAGGTAGATTTGTTTTCGTACCACCGCGGCGCGACAGGATCAACCGCGGCGCGCGAAAGCTTCTGTCCAAGGGTCGCGGCGCGGGCCTTGTTGGCGAGGCGCGGTGATGCGTTTTATGCAGATGTTGTACTTAGTCATGCACACTGGTCAGATGAAACTAAAATGAGAGAGGAATGCATAAAAAAAACTTACTGCATTGGGTTGCCTCCCAACAAGCGCTTTGTTTAACGTCGTTTGAGCTCGACGATTCATGCTTTCAAGGTTTTAGGAATGGTGCATGTTGCTCCACTCCCCCGAAGTAATCTTTTAACCGTTTTCCATTAACGGTTCTCCTCTCTTTTGTCAGCGGATTCTCTACCATAATGGCACCGTGGTCGCATATATCTTTTACTATCAGTGGTCCAGACCATTTTGTTGTTGCTTTACCCGAGATACATCTTAGTTTTGAGTTGCACAGGAGTACCTTTGTCCAACTTGGAAGTAGCTCGGAGTTTGAGTTTTGTCTTCCTTGGTTGCTCCCTTAGTTGCATCGATTTGGAAGATATCACTCTTGTTCTTAAGAAACTTCTTGGCCTTGAACAGAGTAAACTTTACCTCTTCATCTTGCACACTTATTTTCATGATCCCTTCATCCAGATCAATCATCATTCGAGCGGTTTTCATGAATGGCCTTCCTAGAATCACAGGTACCTCATGATCTTCTTCCATGTCAACAACCACAAAGTCTACCGGGAAAAAGAATTTGTCTACTTTAATTAGCAGATCCTGAATCACTCCATAGGGTGAAGTGATAGACTTGTCGGCCAATTGTAATGTCATACTAGTAGGCTTCATCATAATATTCCCTAGCTTCTTGACAATGGATAAAGGGATTAAGTTGATGCTCGACCCCAGATCAATTAACCCATCACCAGTGAAATTACCTCCAATATTTAATGGTAAGGTTACTCGCCCCGGATCGGATTCCTTTCTTGGAGTAGTTCTTTGGATTATAGCACTACATTGAGCATCAAGCACCACAGTTTCTTCATCTGTGCATCCCTTTTTCTTTGTGAGCATGTTCTTCATAAATTTAGCATATTTGGGCATTTGCTCTAATGCTTCGGCAAATGGTATGTTTATGTGGAGTTGTTTGAAGATGCTCATAAATCTGGTATATTGCCTGACATTGTCCTTCTTTGACGGAGCGTGGGGGTATGGTAGATGTTGGCTTGGTATCACATGATCTACCTTCTTTTTCTTAGAACTTTTTCTTTTCTCTGTCATCCCTCTTTCTTTCTTGGTCTCATCTATTTCTCTTTCAGCATCTTTGCTCATGGTGCTCACTATGATTTCATTCTCCTCATCTTCCGCAGCCTGATTATTATCCTCTTTCTCGGTATCATTGATTTCAACTTCTTTCTCAGCGCCTTTCTGACCGGTTCTAGTCACCACTGCTTTACAATGCTCTTTAGGATTATCTTGAGTGTTGGCGGAGAATGTTGCATTTGACTGAGTAGCTGCAATTTGTTTAGCCAGTTGCCCTACTTGAGTTTCCAGATTTTTAATTGAAGCTTCCTGGTTCTTCTGATTTGTCATTGACATTTGCATGAATTGATTCATGGTCTCTTCTAACTTAGATTGTCCTCCTTGTTGTTGTGGCGGCGGTTGAGTGTACGGTTGAAAAGTTTGTTGCTGATACCCTTGATTGTTGGGTCTTTGTTGATACCCTTGGTTGTTATTCCTCGGAGGATAATTCTGTTGATATGGCGGAGGATTTGGATATTGATTTTGCCTTGGTCCTTGGTTGTTATTCATATAGTTCACTTCTTCTGCCAAGACTGGTGGGCAAAATCCAGTTTGATGATCTCCCTTGCACAATTCACACTTAGCAACCTGATAAGAATTTGAAACTCCATTTAGCTCTTTGATTTGTTGTGGAAGTTTGGACATTTGTTGTGTTAAAAGCTCCACTTGTGATGTTAGAAGCTTATTTTGGGCCAGCAGGGCATCACTGTTGTTCAATTCTAATACTCCGGGTTTCTTGTCTCTGACAGTTCGATCATGGTTACCCTGACGATCATTCAGAGCCATTCGCTCAATTATTTGAGTAGCTTCAGCAGGTGTCTTGGACATAAGTGAGCCACCAGCTGTGGCATCCAAGAGTGTTTTGTTGGTCGGGGTGAGACCATTACGGAACATGTGGATTTGGTCAACCTCTGCGAAACCGTGTCCTTTGCACTTTCTCAACATAGCTTTATACCTTTCCCATGCTTCATTCAATGATTCACTACTACCTTGAGAGAATACCGCTATTGCCGTTTTTGCTTCAAAAAATCTGTTTTGAGAATAAAACCGCTCCAAGAATTTTTCCTCTAAGGTATTCCAATTGGTCATCACTGTTTCAGGTTGATCCAAGTACCAATCTTTTGCCTTAGATAGCAAAGAGTGTGGGAACAACCTCTTGAATAATGCTTCCTCATCAGCTTGAGCGACACCCGTGGTACCCGCTAACTCATAGAATCGAGTAAGATGCGTGTACGGATCTTTGTGGTCCAATCCGGCGAAAGGACTCGCACATATCAACTGGATGATACCGGTCTTCAATTCTGAAGTCCGCCCGTTGGCGGCAGTTCTAGCGAACTGTGGGTTGAGTCTTGGACTATTTGCACATGGACCAGGAGCAGCCATGTTGACAACAGTTGGTTGTATAGTGACTACCTATTCTTCTTCCGCAAATAGTTCGTGAAAGAAAAGTCCTTCTTGCGATTCGTCAATTGTTTCAAGTTGTTGTTGTGACGATGTCGCAGTCGCGTTGTCTCTTGCTTTTGCTATGTTTGCTCTTCTTCGTGCTTTGCTATTTAACCTCTTAGCGGTCCTTTCGATCTCGGGGTCAAAAAGAAGTTGATCACTGAGAACTTTGCTGCGCATACACGAACTTCTGCAAAAACTAGTAAACAAGTGAAACAACCAAATCGAGAAAATAAAAATTAAAACTCAAAATAAGACTATTGCAATGCGTGCAATATTGACACCAATCCCCGGCAACGGCGCCAATTTGTTGAAAGTGTTTGTGGGTAAATATTTTCGGTAATATATCGTATCCACAGGGATTGGTTAATATCACTGTCGTTCTATAGTTAGTTATTTTGAGTGAGAAAAAGTAATTGGATTTGTTTTATGATTATAATACTATCAAATTTAAACAATAATTTAAATGCAAATAATGAACGTTTGTTAACGATTAAGGAAGTATGTTGAGCTTTAGGGTTCATCAACCTATTCCTATACAATTTATTAATTAATTCACAATTGAACAATCATTTGAATTACTATCTTCACTTATCCTCAAATATGATTCCATGTCTGCAAATCAAATTAGATAGACTTTTACCGGTATGAGATTCGATCTCTCCAAATATCAATATCGATAATAGTAATAAGGAACGATAATTATGAAAACTCAATCACAATTCCATCTCTGCAAATTGAGATTGAATCAATATAGTAACCTAGGGCAAAAGTTAGAATCTTTTCTTTCGATCAAAGACTCCACAATAATTTAATATAAAAGCAAGGTTTCTTATTGATAATAAATTCAAACAATTGTTCAAAGGAAAGAATCAATGGTATTGTATATTCATTGGTTAATTACTACCTTAAACTCAACAAGAGGAATTTAGCTCTCCATAGACATGGAGAACACACAAGAATTAATAGAGGGATTCATCTTCATCAACGGAATGTCTTCAATTGGTAAAGATTTGGCCTTCGATTGTTGTTCTCGGCTTCAAACTCAGAATGCTCTCCTAATTTCGCTCACAAAAGATCTGTCTTTACTTTGAAATCTAGGGCTTCTATTTATAAGTTTTGGGCTTTTAACGCCGAGGCCGCGGCGCGGCAACGGATGTGCGCGGCGCGATCAAAAACAGAAACTTTGGCGCGGCGCTGTCTAGAGCTTCCGCGGCGCGCCCTTGTCAAACTTCATCTTTTTGCTTTGCCTTTGAGACGTCCAGCTTTCTTTCCTCTTCATGTTTTCCTAAAGCTCCATTTCAGCTCTAAACCTGCATCAATAATACCCACAAGTGATTCGATTTGCTTTACACATGAACTAAACCTTTTCAGTTCAATTCTCACTAAAAACCTATGGATCTATCACAATTTGCATTAGTTTAGAAAAGAAATTACTTATATTAACACATGAAATTACCATTAATTCACTCCTAACACCAAGATGGCGGGTTGGCGGGTGGCGGACTTACCCGCCTATTTTTATTTATATTTTTTAATAGATTAATATGTTTTTTTACCTTTTAATTAAACTTTTCACTTATTTTTTAACACAATTTTTTATAAAAGTAATTTTTTAACAAATTTACTCTAAAATATATTACATATATTTATAAATAAATGTATAAAATAAACCATCAAGAATTGCAATTACTAGAATTAACTAAAAAAAGAGTGAGTTTTGGAGGAGGAGCAGGTTTTGGCGAGCGGCGGGCTTTGGCGGGGCGGGTATGGCGGGCGGCGGGTTTTGGCGGGGCGGGCTTTTGCGAGCGGCGAGCCTAAAATCCCAACCCAACCCGCTATTTTTTGGCGGGTGCGCAGGCGGTCTGGCGGGCCCCGGCCCGTTTTGCCACCCCTATCTTGGAGGATAATGACATTATTAATTCTCCATTTACCAGAAGAAAAAAACTACTCTGGAAGGGTCCAATAATCTAATTTAGATAATGACGCAATGTGTTAACCATAATCTTTGTAATAAATTTGTAAATAGTGTTACACAAGCTATGAACCTGAAATCTTTAAATTTTTTGGAGCAGTCTATCTTAAAAATTAATGTGATAAGAGTCTTAAAAAGAAAAGAATGCAAATTACTTCTTACAAAAGTATTTGTTATAAGATGGAAAACATCATCTCCAACTACTCTCTCTGTCTCACAATGAGTGACCCATTTGAAATAAAATGATGTCCCAAAAATGAATGATCTATTTCAATTTTCAATACACTTTTTTCAATCATACCCTCTAATTAATAAAAAATTTACAATTCCCAATACATGATAAGAGTACGGTAATAAAACAATATTCTCTCATTTTTATACACTTTTCTTAATCGGTATAAAATGGTGTGCCAGGTCATTCATTGTGTGATGGAGGGAGTAAATCTCAAAACTGTTTAAAGAAAATATTTTAAAATCTATTAGTTTCTTTCAATTTTCTTTTGAGAAAATTTCTCTTATTTTTTTATAAAATAATTATGCTGTTTAAAGACTTGCACGACTTGTAAAAAAAAATACACAAATGTTAGGGTGTGTTTGTTTCAAATTTAGAAATAAGATTCCATATATCAATAAAAAATGTGTATACTCATGTTTATTACAAGAATGAAAATAACTTCTCATATTCTCATGAAGTCATTCTCATATGAAATCATTCTCATGTAAAAGGATGGGAATGAGATTCCCGTGAAATTTTAAAAAATTAATTAAAACTATAAATTTTTCTAAAAATATCAAAATGTTTGCGAAACAACTTTTCAAAATAAAATTTCTTATCTTTATTTTTCCGGGTAAATTACGAGGGTTTCAACTTCAATACGTTGTATCTCAATTTTAACATCAGTGCGTTCTTACCGGCACAGACTCAGTAGCCGTTCATGAATTCCTCTCCAGCGAAGTCTCCGCATTTAAACGGCGCTCCGCCGTCGTTGTCAGTCCTCCTTGATGAACTCATTTCAGAAATTCTTTCGCGGCTTCCTGTCAAAACTCTCATGCAAATGAAATGTGTTTGTAAGTCATTGAAAACCCTAATCTCCGATCCTGCTTTCGCCAAATTGCACCTTCAGCGATCGCCAAAAAATACCCATTTCTTACTGACACCAGAATGGTCTATGCCTGACGAGGATTCGGATTGCAGTGTCTTACCCTTTACCGTAACTGATTTGATAGAGAGTCCATTGCTCATCATTGACAACTATCGATTGAGGCGTATCACTAATTCCTATGATCCTCAGTCTCACTACCGATTGAGGAATATGGATTGCTGGAAGATAGTTGGTTCATGTAATGGATTGCTCTGCTTGCTCGGTGGTTTTTGGGCTACCAAGAATAAAATATTCTGGCTCCGTTTTTGGAACCCAGCCACGAGGACATTATCTGAAAAATTAGGTTATCTAACTGACTTTTGGAGATTGGCATTTGGTTATGATGTTTCAGCCAACTCGTATAAGGTGGTGGCATTCTCTCCAAACAAGGTGAAAGTTTTTAGTTTGAGTGACAATGTTTGGAAAAACATTGAGTGTTTTCCAACGGTTCCATTTGGCCTTCATCCTAGTAGTCCCGGCCGTTACCCATTTGTGAATAGTGGTGTTTATGTAAGTAGTACTATTAACTGGTTGGCTATTCGAAATAAGACTGAATATGATTGGAATGATATTACCATCGACCAATTTGTGATTGTCTCGCTCAATCTTGGCACGGAGACTTACCAGGAGTTGTTGCCACCTCGGGGTTTTGTTGAAGTACCACCTGTCGAGCCATCTGTAAATGTGTTGATGGACTGTCTTTGTTTTTCTCACCGTGCCAAGGGAACTCATTTTGTTATATGGAAGATGATGGAATTTGGAGTTCGAGAGTCTTGGACTCTATTCCTCAGCATTAGTTTTCAAAGTCTTCGAATTTATCATGGCATTGATGATTGGCTGGCATATGGTTCTCAATTGTTTCTATTTCCTTTGTATTTTTCTGACAGTAGCGACACACTGATTATTGCAACCAATCAAGAAGGTGATGGTTTTTACAACCAACCGGCAATTCTCTATAATTGGAGATATAATATAGTAGAGGAAATTACTTCAAAGCACACCGAGATATTGTGGTTTTATACCAAGGATTATGTTGAAAGCTTGGTTTCGACCTGTCCAAAGTAAGTTTCTCTTCAATGATTTAATTGTTTGGTTTTTCTTTTTGTTGTAGTTTCATGTATGATGTTTTAAAATCTTAGCTAGTGCGGGTACTCTCTTTTCAGTGGCTTAGGATTTATGTTGTTTCTTTGTTTAAATATTATTACTATTAATATTATTATGACTAGAAGTTGATCCTCCCAAAAGGAAATTTAGTAACTCTTGAATGATTTTATTTGTTATGTCTTTTCAAACCATTTTATACAAAACTAAAGTACGAAGATGTCCTTAATTTGGGATAATGTTAAAAAGTGGTAGAGAAGAGAGTGTAATGTTAATGCCAGAAACATGTCAATGGGTTGGTGGTGACACATGTGACATATCTCTTGACTTGGACTGATTTATACTTATATGAGAAAAGAAAAACATTAGTTTCTCTTGAAACTTTTAATGTTTTTGGTTAATGCTAGAAACATATCGATGGGTTGGTGATGCATATGTGACATATCTCTTGACCTAGACTGATTTATGATCTATAGATCTATACATATATGAGAAAAGAAAAACATTAGTTTCTCTTCAAACTTATAATGTTTTTGTTTACTTCAAACCAAAAAGAAAAACATTAGTTTCTCTTCAAACTTATAATGTTTTTGCTTACTTCAAAACTTTGTTATAGATAATGAACGTATTTGTACTTGTATTCTGTATTGTATAAACGTTCAAACTAGCTGAAGGTATGTTTGTCAACTCACCTCCTTGTGTTCTGGTTGAATAAGTAGAGTGGTTTTGTTACAATGTTTTTTATACTATTCCTATTACAATATTTACATCTAGGTGATCTATATAGATATTAAGCATTAAAATGATTTTACAAATTATTACACACATGTATAAATTATTATATATGGTTTAGTTTTGTTTATACCAGTTCAAGTATATCCAATTTTTGGAAGCTAGGATTAATTTATTTTTGTACTGATGATGATATTGCAGTAGTACTGGCTTGTAATCAAGGTTGAAACTAATTTCTTTACTTTTTACTTTTTGTATTTTTATGTTTCAATCTCAAGGTTGAAACTAATTTCTTTACTTTTTATCTACATTTTGTATTTTGATGTTTCAGTCTCCTGTCTAATATGGTTCTTTTTTGAATCACAGGACCACACCATCAACTTCAAGCACATATGGCATTATTGATGGTTGATGGCTTGGTAGGAAGAAAGGAAAAAAGTATTATTGGAGCTCTATATTTTCTTTAGTTTTAGTGCTCATTTGGTATAAGATGTTTCTGGCTCTATTGGTTCCTCTTTAGGACTACTTTGTAAACGTCGTAGAATTTACTGCAAAATATGTTGTTTTACAATTGTACTCCTATTTGTGTAAGAGAGCCACTGGGAAGAATTATTGTTGCATAAACATCCAACTTCTTTACGATGATATCAACCTTGGTTTTGGCAAACACAAATATTATTATGTACATGTGATCCTCCCAGGCCCAGCGTTGAGACACATTTAGTTTTTGTTGCAGAAGAATGAACTCTAAAACTTGTCTGAGCGCAATTGCAGTTATCTTCGGATTGCATAATAATCTGTCTAAAAGTACATTCTTAAAATATTTTTCTCATCATTTAAAATGACACTGTTTGGTATCATATTGGTGATGGTAATGTTGTTTATAATGACGAGTGTGTGAGTTGGCTCAACTTGAGGGAACCTAACTCGGTGGTTTATATATTCTTTGGGAATTTGTATAGTCTCGTTAGGGAGCATTATTTGGAGATAGAGAGTTGGATTGCGGTGTATGGTTCATTTGGATGATGCTTGAGGATGACGATGGGTTCTGTGTGGTTGTATAGGGTTTCAATTTCAAGAGAGGGATGTGTTTCACACAGGTTGATCTCGAAGCACCCTGCAGTTGGAGAATTCTTAATTCAATGGTTAAAATTAAGTTGCGGAGGGGATAGGCGCTGGAGTGACCATTATCTAATCTTCGAGAGATTTTGTCCACTTCATTGGCTTAAAACACAACTGGATTTAGGTGAAACCTATATCTAATGACTTTCTAGATTTGTTTGCTCTAGAATTTTCAAAAATGTCTTGAATTGAAATTTCCTTACCATTAACAATAACATCTCCAATCATTGGAATATCATATAAATAATAAGAAGGAACAAGAAATAGAAATTTAACAATATTTCTTGCATCTAATTCTGTTTTATAACATCTAATAAAAAGGAAAAATTTCGAACTTTTTGAATTCAAAAAGTTAACTCAACTTTTCACTTCTAAAATTCCTCGGAAAAAACATCCATATCACCTTCATTCCTTCCAAACAAATAGCACAAGTTTCACAATTTATGTATTGCCCATGTACTTGTTTTCACCCGTGTTTTAAAAATCGGATCGGACATTAAACCGGTGAGGGTATTGGGTCACTGATTTATTGGTCGAACCACTGCCTCACTGATCGAACCGCATGACTAAACTGGATTAAACCGGATAACTCGGTTGAATAGATCGGTCGTTATAACAAAATTATATAGGTATAAAATTTGTCAAACTGGATGATTCAGTCTCTACAAAATATAACTAGCACTTAAATTTTTTGAAAATATCATTTTATAAATAAATTCACGAGTTCATAATTTAAATTCAAATTTTAAACATAGGTATCACACATAATAAAAAAGTACAAAATTACAAAATATAATTGCAAACAAAGTTTAACCGCAACATAATCTAATTGAATAATTAATAACAAAATAATTACATTGTCTACTAAATTTAATTCAAGAAAGGAAAAATCGTTTCAATGTTGGAATCTCCTTCTTCAATATCAAAATCATCGGTAACAAAATCAACCGCATTTGTAACATTTTTATTTTATTTTATTTATTTTGTTTTTTATTTTAATTTTTTATTAAAATAATCAATACGTCGTTGTTTTAATTTTTTAAAATTAAAAAAAATTAAAAAATGCACTTAAACCGCCTGTTCAGAAAAATCGTCGGTTTTCCTGGTTTTAGCAGTTTACACCGGTTTTGACCGGTTCACATCGATTCAATAACATTTTCGATCCAGCTATTGAACCAGACCGATTATCTGACCGGTTCCCAGTTCAACCGACCGGTTTGGTCCGGTTTTTAATACATTGGTTTCCACATTAGTCATTTTGGTATCACCTTCATTCCTTCCAAACAAGTAGCACAAGTTTCACAATTTATGTATTGCCCATGTACTCCAGTGTTTCCACAATATTAGTCATTTTGGATTTGTCAACCGAGTTCATAAATTAGTATGATATAAATTTATATGTTATGGAGCATTTCTAGTCATTTTGGATTTGTCAGCAGAATTCATAAATTAGTATGATATAAATTTATATGTTACGGAGCATTTCTATTAGGCTTTGTTTGCGAGTTTGAAGGGGAAGAGAGGGGAAGATTTTGGAAAATTTATAGTTTTTTTTTTTGCAGAAGAATGAACTCTGAAACTTGTCTGAACACAATTGCAGTTATCTTTTGATTGTATAATAATCTGTCTAAAAGTACATTTTTAAAATATTTTTCTCATCATTTAAAATGACACTGTTTGGTATCATATTGGTGACGGTAATGCTGTTTATAATGATGTGCGTGTGAGTTGCTCAACTTGAGGGAACCTAACTCGGTGGTGTATATATATGCTTTGGGAGTATGTATAGTCTCGATAGGGAGCGGTATTTGGAGATAGAGAGTAGGATTGCGGCATCTGGCGAAAAAGTTCATTTGGGTCCTGTTAAGTCAGTTCAGTCGGTAGTTGTGCAAGAACATCAGATGCATGGGCAGGGACGTGGTTTCCAACTTTTTGAATTCAAAAAAGTTAACAAAACTCAACTTTTACTTCTAAAATTCCTTTGAAAAAACATCCATCTCAACTTTTACTTCTAAAATTCCTTTGAAAAAGCATCCATATTGTTAAGATATTGGTTTGGGCCTTAGTCCAAACAAAATAAACAGGAGTTGGCTTAGTTAGTATTTCCCATATAAATAGGAGTCCCATATAAATAGGAGTGTATGAGACAGTTGTTAAGTATGTTATTATTTTATGTTTTCATATTAGGGTTTGAGGAGAAGAGAGAGAAGAGAGAGAGAGAGAGAGAGAGAGAGAGAGAGAGAGAGAGAGAGAGAGAGAGAGAGAGAGAGAGAGAGAGAGAGAGAGAGACTCTAAGAACCATTTGCTCTGAAATTATAGGGACTAGTCTCTATAATAGTTCTTAATTCAAATCCGGTAGGTCAGACTAATTGACGGGGATCGAAAATTAAGATAAATGGAAAATATAATATTGATTGAATTAAGATTTATTACAGAGACTGATCTCTATACTTCCAGAATAAATGCTCCTCAGAGGAGAGATGATTCTCTCTGCCCAAACCCTAATATGAAAATAGAAAATAATAACATACCTAACTATTGTCCCATACACTCCTATTTATATGAGACTCCCAGGGGAATATTTACTAAACCAACTCCTATTTATTTGGTTTGGACTAAGGCCCAAACCAACATCCTAACACATATCACCTTCATTCCTTCCAAACAAGTAGCACAAGTCTCACAATTTATGTATTGCCCATGTACTTCAGTGTTTCCACAGTATTAGTCATTTTGGATTTGTCAACTGAGTCCATAAATTAGTATGATATAAATTTATATGTTCTATGGAGTATTTCTATTATGGTAAGAATTAAGAACACTAAATCTAGATTTCAAATTTAGCATTTGATACTAATGCTCAAAACCCATGATCAATTATGACGGATCAAGGGGTTATAATTGCATGCAGAGGGGAGTTAATCTAGTGAAATAAGCTAAACAATGAAGTAGGCATAACCCAAATGATAACAACGGTTTAATTCGTGAATAATTCTTTGGGTTCATATCTGGATGCAATTAAAGAAGCAAAACAATTTAGTGTGTTATTAACCTACTGTCCAAGTTTGAGCCTGATCCAACGGTAGATGAAAGCTTATTCTCAATTGTATTGAGAGAGGTTTGAGAAAAACGAGATTGATGGCTATCACGTTTCTCTTTCTATGTCCTCTCTATGTGTTTCTCCATAAGCAATTTTTTTTTCTTTTGAGCCATTGCATGCAATCCTAGCTTTACATTATCACCATACTATCTTGTAATTCAAGCTCACAACACCCCCAACATTTTCATCCATTCTCTCCTCTTGTTGTTGCAATCCATCCTCATTAAGGAAGAGAAATGAACATCCTCAACTTTGGCCAAGTATTGATGTGTTAAAGGGTGTAGGAAGTTGGACAAAGAATGCCAGAAATTTTGCATTTTGCAGTCCCAATAACTTGACCATGTGATTTTGTTCAGACCGTTATAATAATTACTCAAAAACATATGGCAGATGAATCAAATCATATTTAAAGGGAAGGGATCATGATCTCCATAATTGATTATTTCGCCTTATTTCATGTTTTCTTATTCGTTGTATGTGACCTAATGACCTACTATGACCCTTGCCTCCAAAAAGCTTATAACCAATGAATTAACACTCCATCCTAATTTGCATTTTTCAAAATTCAAAGGGATTAATTTATAATTTATGAAAATGAGTTTCAATAGTAAAGACAGCTACATGCATTATGATAAGCTGCACTCACATGCACCCACCCACCTCCAGTGTTAGGTTACACTAAGCTACCATAAATCTAAATTCGAACTTTTTGAATTCAAAAAGTTAACTCAACTTTTCACTTCTAAAATTCCTCGGAAAAACATCCATATCACCTTCATTCCTTCCAAACAAATAGCACAAGTTTCACAATTTATGTATTGCCCATGTACTTGTTTCCACCGGTGTTTTAAAAATTGGATCGGACATTAAACCGGTGAGGGTACTGCCGTACTGGGTCACTGATTTATTGGTCGAACCACTGCCTCACTGGTCGAACCGCATGACTAAACTGGATTAAACCGGATAACTCGGTTGAATAGATTGGTCGTTATAACAAAATTATATAGGTATAAAATTTGTCAAACTGGATGATTCAGTCTCTACAAAATATAACTAGCACTTAAATTTTTTGAAAATATCATTTTATAAATAAATTCACGAGTTCATAATTTAAATTCAAATTTTAAACATAGGTATCACACATAATAAAAAAGTACAAAATTACAAAATATAATTGCAAACAAAGTTTAACCGCAACATAATCTAATTGAATAATTTATAACAAAATAATTACATTGTCTACTAAATTTAATTCAAGAAAGGAAAAATCGTTTCAATGTTGGAATCTCCTTCTTCAATATCAAAATCATCGGTAACAAAATCAACCGCATCTGCAACATTTTTTATTTTGTTTTATTTATTTTGTTTTTTATTTTAATTTTTCATTAAAATAATCAATACGACGTTGTTTTAATTTTTTAAAATTAAAAAAAATTAAAAAATGCACTTAAACTGCCTATTCAGAAAAATCGTCGGTTTTCTTGGTTTTAGCAGTTTACATCGGTTTTGACCGGTTCACACCGATTCAATAACATTTTCAATCCAGCTATTGAACCAGACCGATTATCTGACCGGTTCCCAGTTCAACCGACCGGTTTGATCCGGTTTTTAAAACATTGGTTTCCACATTAGTCATTTTGGTATCACCTTCATTCCTTCCAAACAAGTAGCACAAGTTTCACAATTTATGTATTGCTCATGTACTCCAGTGTTTCCACAATATTAGTCATTTTGGATTTGTCAACCGAGTTCATAAATTAGTATGATATAAATTTATATGTTATGGAGCATTTCTAGTCATTTTGGATTTGTCAGCAGAATTCATAAATTAGTATGATATAAATTTATATGTTACGGAGCATTTCTATTAGGCTTTGTTTGCGAGTTTAGAGGGGAAGAGAGGGGAAGATTTTGGAAAATAGGAAAAATTAGATGAAAAGGATAAAAAGATTTTGGGTAGGAGGGTTTGAGTTTATTCATAACACCAAAAATCCCATAAAATGAGAAACTCAAAAATTGTATTGAAGAAGGGTTTTGGAGGGCTTACATAAAATTTTCAAATATCTTTTAAGTTGTTATAGTATTTTGAAAATTAAAAATTTAGTAATGATAATAACTCTTTATATTCTAAACAAAATAATTTTTTCAAAAAATGTCAAATACTTTTCTATATTTTTTTAAAATTTCCTTTTCGGAAGTCTTCCTCTCCCCTCCAAACTCGCAAACAAAGCCTTAGGGAATTTCTCAGTACACTCATATAGAGTGAAAAACATCCATGAAAACTAAAAAATATCTTTCGAATATGCATATCCAAACGCACCCCAAGAAAATAAACCAATATCCCAAATTTCTTTTGATTTTATTTTAAAAAGATATTCATTTTAAATATAATTATAATATAATTAAAGTGAGTTAGTATTAATAAAGAATAACTTAAATACAAATTGTCATGAATAAGAAATAAAGAGATTAAATAAAATTTTAATTTTGTAATAATTTGTTTGTCATAAATTTTTTTAAATTATTAAAATAATTATTTTTTAAATGATTACAACATTATACATCATAATTAATGAAATTATATGTTAAAAATTGATCGTACCTGACCAGAAGAATCGTCGTAGGCTGCTCGGACTGGATCTTCTAGGAAGGAGGAGGGGGGGTGTACCTGCAAGGTACTCCGATGCCAAAGTAAGAAGACGAGCAAAGGAGTGCAAGTACTAGCTAAAGGTTAGAAAGAAGTGAATACCTGACCCTCTAGTTAAAGAGGGTATTTATAGCCCCCAGCGCTGGGCCATGATCTCGCTATTGGGTTGGATTCCCAAGCCCAACTAGGAGACTGCCAGGTTTCCTGAGCGGAAATATCGGAGGTGCGTGCATGCCCTCTGTCCTGGTTAACCGCTCCGAAGTTCAAGGGAGACGCGGTCTTTTAGGAGCCACGTGGAATTCGTGTTGTTCGGAGGGTTGGATATGAAGGAGACCTGCGCGGAGCAGGGTCCTCGGCAACGAAGGTGTTCGCGGGGATGGTAGTGCCGAGCATGCCGGGTGCCATATGCTCCGGGGATATGGGGCAGCCGAGCACGTCTAAGGTGGGCATCCTAGGTGCGTAGGAGCGTCATGGAGGAACGTGGGCCTCTGAGGTTCACTGGGCCGAAAACTATATTGGGCCTAACCTTGGCCCAGTCCAGAACAGGAGCCCCCCAAGTCGGAGTTTTCTGGTCAAGAAGCTGTGACTTTGCTTTATGCTCGGACCCATGACCTCGGAGATGCTCGGTGAGATGGATCCTCGTCAACCAGATGTGCTTGGAGGAACAGCCTGTGGAGGGTACGAAACGCCGCGCGTGGGTGACACGCGCTGACGTGGCATAGGTAATGATGGCCTAGGGTCTAGGAGGCGGCGCTTGTCAGGAGAGGTGACGCTTCGCCTTCCGAGCCCCTTCTTTATAAAAGGGGGCGAATTCTCTCATTTGGAAGTTTTCCTCTCTCTGTTTACGTGCTCGGCATCAAACAGGCGTTCCTCGGAAGATATTTTTCCAGATTTGTTCAACATACTGTTCGTTTACCGAGAAGCTCATCCGGTCATCGTCATCATGTCTTCACGTAAGTTCGCTTCCTTCTTCGTTGCTTTATTCTTTTCCTTAGGGTTTGTGCGCTTTATTTTCGCGGTCGTCGTCGTAAACGTAGGTTGGGTCCAACGAGAGGTCGTTGCTTCCTCCCCGGGTTATCCAGGCGAAGCCCGGGGGTTAGCGTGGGTCGGTGGACCAGATGATGTTGGTGTTAGACCGTCGTGCCTGTTCGGATACGATTTTTCGTTGTCGTGTCACGTCATTTCGTGAGTCCCCGGCTGACGGGCGTCTTTCCTCGATGAGGGTTTAGCCGGGGGCTCCGCAGCTCCTGCTCTACCCTTTCGCTTGCATTGCGGTGGAAGGGTAGATTTGATGAACTGTCGAATTCACTTTCTCCCTTCTGCGTGCAGGTGGGTTTGATTCGAGCGCCAGCTCGGAGTCCAGCTCGGAATCTGATTCATGGAGTAGCGAGTCGGACGACTCGACGGCCACTAGCTCCGATGTAGAGATCATCGAGGATCAAAACGCGCCCTCTCTGGTCGACAATGACTGTGCTGATTCTACGGGTTCTGACACCGAGGGAGGGGTCTCCCCAATGCCCTTGTTCAGCTACGAATGCGCGGTTGCGCTCGACTGGATAGCCGACGAAGCCTTAACGGTCACTTCCCGATACACTGAGTCTCTAGACGGGGCCTTCACAGAAATTGAGATTTTGGGAGAGGGTGAAGCGCCGAATTACCAAGTGATGTGCCCGTCTCGGGACGAGCGCATCTGCTCTCGGTTCAACGGGGACGGCTTTGCGATGTACGAGTATGTGTTCAAAGAGTTCGGCTTCCGATTGCCCTTCTCCGACTTTCAGAAATCGATGATGGCGTTTCTAGGTTTGGCGCCGTCCCAATTGCATCCGAATGCCTTTGCTTTTATGCGAGCATTCGAGATTGTCTGTAACTATTTGGGTATTGGCGCCACGACCTCATTGTTCGGCCGGTGTTTTTGTGTCCAAAGGCAGGCGGCAGACGGGCGATATAGCTGGGTCTCGTTCAGAAATGCCGAGCGGAAACTCTTCGGGATGTATACTGACTCTGTAAAAGGCTTCAAGGACCGGTACTTTGTCGTCCGTCCGATCAGCCCGACGGCTTACTATGATGTGTCGGATTCCGTGGTCCATCGTGACGCCGACGGGGAGATAGTGAGGGGTGAGGACGGGCAGGTAGCAAGGGAATTTTGCACGAGATTCCCGTTTTTCTGGTGGAAAGGCCACTTCTCATCTCCCCCGAAACATTACGTTTGGGAGGATGGGGATCTGGACGAGCAGGACACAGAGTCATATTCGGTCCTCTGCAAATACGTAGACAGCTTTACTATGTCCCAGTGGGTGACGAAGAATGGGAGTCCCGTGTTGGACGAGAATGGTGTGCTGGTTGTGGAGCAGCGGCCTATTAATACCAAGGCTTTGTTGTCTTGTCGGACTCCCGAGGAGACTCGGGCGTTGTTAGGTCGTGTCCCTTCGCCCTGCTTTTCCTCTTCTGTCCGGTGTTTTTGCTAACTTGTTTTATTTTTTTCTTTGCAGATGCTATGCCGGAGAAGGAGGACACTGTCCTGAAGATGGCGCTGGACGCAAAGAGGAATCAGAAGAAGAAGAATCGGGGAACCGGTGCTGCAGAGAACTCGGCCTCGGCAGGTTCTCCTCAGATGAAGGAGGACGAGAGGGCTTCCAAGAGATCTCGTGCTAGCGAGGGGGACGCCATGAGCCGTCGAGCCTAGGTCCCGAGCGTGGCTTTGTATTGCCTCCTTGCTACAAGGATGGAGGTTATTTTGAGAAGTTCCCCCTGGTTACCTCTCCGGATGAAGCTCGTCGGATCGGTGAGATGGACCCTCCGTTCCTTCAGAAACAGCTGGCGTGCGACGGTGCTGCCGTGATGAGGGTTTTGGGGATGGCCCAAATGTTAGCCAATGGTGGATCGGGCTCGTCCGAAGCCCTTAAGGAGGCGGAGGCGGCAAAGAAGGCTGCCGAGGACAGGGTGAGGACCCTGGAGACCGACCGCAAGGAGTTGAAGAAAAAGATCGATGCGGTTTTGAAGCAGAAGGATGGGGAGATTGCGGCGGAGAAGAAAAAGCTTGCCGACCTTCAGCTTGAGTGGGCTCCCTCGGCTGACGAGTCGCCGGACGTGGCTGCTCTGCAGTCTAGGGCGGAGTTCGTGGAGAGGATAGATAGCCTGAAAATAAGCCTCGCCGACATGGCCGAAGTCGGCTTCGACCGTGCAGTTCGTCAGCTGAAACTTCTGAATCCTGGCCTGAAGGAGGATAATATTGGGCTTTCTTCGAAGATAGTGGACGGCGTGTTAGTGCCCGAGTCTCCGGGGAGTGAAGAGTAGATAATGTGTCCTTGGGCCTGCGTGCCTGTCTTCTTCGGCCTGCGTGCCATTTTGTATTTTGTTTGGTAATGCCCGGATTACTTTGGGGGCCTGCGTGCCCGGCATTTTGGTTGTAACATTTGGACATCGTCGACCAATTTGGTCGGCAATTTTAATGTTTTATAATCTTGCTTGCTTATATCTGTTTATCTGCACCTTCGGTGTTATCGTTGTATGCTCGTGTCTTGATAACTTTTCTGTTGTGCTTGTAAGACGAGGTATTTCCTCCATACTTAGAATATTTTTCGATTGTTTTAGGTAACTGATGACTTATGCTCGGATATGCCGGAGAGTTACCTCTATACTTGCGATATTATCGGTTTTTATGGACTATGTTCGGCCTGGATTGATTGCCCGGGCGTGTCGAGTACGGTCCGGGTGCGCAGAGCAGATGTGCGCTGGTAGCGAGTACGAGACCGCGATTGGGGCCAAGTTCTCGCGGCGTGAACGATCCCATCGCGAGCTGGGGTTTGTCGCGGGCGAAAAATCGTTGTCTTTTTTCGGGATGAGACACCTGATGCCTTCTTTGGGCTCGAGTGCTCAAAAAATGATTTTTCTTTTGTTCCGACCAAACTTTTTATTGTTTCCAAAAGAGGAAAAGGAAAAAAGCTGCAATAACCTAAAAGTGGGGGGAGAGATCTTTGGGTGAGAGGGTTGGTTATACGAAGGGAAGGTATTAGCACCCAACGTATCTATAGTACTCTATAGGTTTCTTTGCTTTGTTTTTCATTCCATGTTATTGAGAGGTTCTTGTGAAATAGGTGGGACCTAAGGTGTTTGTTTGATTATGCTCGCAAAGATCATCGCGATCCTCTGCATACATATCCCCTAGAGGGAATCAGAGCATCTGTAGCTCGGGGTCTACGGGTGCTAAGGTTTGAATGGTTTTTTTTGTTTTATTTTTGCTCGCCAAGGATCGACCTTGTGCCTACGTATTCTCAAAGGGATGTTGAGAAAGTCAGAGCAATCGTAGTTCCCACTTATGCTAGTGGAAGCAAAGGATAAGAGACAAATGTCATCTAAATGTTCGATGTATCTAATCTATATCATTACATACATTTGTTTGATTTTGTTTGAAAATCTTTTCATTATAAGCCCGGGGCCATGCCACTTAGGGTGCTTAGAATGATAAAGATGTTTTTGTTGTTTAACCAGCCTTGTGGCAAAAGTTTTAATGAAGTCAGCCTTGTGACAAAAACTTTGATTAATCAGCCAGCCTTGTGGCAAAAGTTTCAATGAAGTCAGCCTTGTGACAAAAACTTTGATTAATCAGCCAGTATGGTGGCAAAACGGTTTGATTGATTAGCCAGCCTTGTGGCAAAAAGAGGTTTGATTGATTAGCCAGCCTTGTGGCAAAAAAGTTTGATTGATTGATTGATTGTTTGTGATGATATAGAAGAGATACTCCTATCATAGAGATGATAAATGTCTAATCTCCTAGGGTATTTGATTTGGATATTGGGGATGCTTATAAGAAGCCCGTGGGTCCTTGTACGAAGCCCAAGAGGAGGCTATCCGAGGGTCCTTGCATTATAAGCCCAAGAGGAGGCTATGGGAGGGACAATCCAGGGTCCTTGCATTGTAAGCCCAAGAGGAGGCTATGGGAGGGTCACTCGTTTGTACAAAGCCCAAGGGGAGGCATGGTATAGTTGGTCTGAGCTCTTAGAGCGATTTCACCGGGAAACCATACTCTATGTCCTAACCTAAACTAGCGGAGATTCTTTGCACGAAGCCCAATAGGAGGCTATGGGGAACCTAGTGTTGTACTAAGTTGAACAAGCACACATATCACACATATGAACAAACATGAACAAGTATGAACAAACATGAACAGGTATGAACAATTATATATATGACAAAGTGTGTGTGTGTATAATGGAGTTTATGAAGGAAATATACCTGTAAGCATGATCCATTTGTATACACGAGGCTCGGGACTTACACTCGGGGAGAGGTCCGCTTGAGTTTATTCAAAGCTATGTAAACAGGTATTTACAAAAGGGCTTGGGACTTATACCTACATGGAGGCCCATGGTATTTTTGGGAAGATTTAAAGAAAACCTTCATTTTTGATTGGTTATTCAAAGTTAAAAAACCAAATTGATCGAGATATGTACAAAAAGGTGTATGTACAAAAAGGCGTACAATGAAATACCTAATTTCATGTACTGGAATGGGTATGTACAAAAGGGGCTTGGGACTTATACCTACGTGGAGGCCCGTGTTTTATTTTATAAAACATGGTTGACTGTTTTATTTACAGACGCGTCGTTTGAAAAACTGTTTGAAAGTTTGTTATTGAAAAAAGTTTTATTGTTTTTGAAAAAAACTGTACAAAGGGAAAAGAAATGGGACTTACACTCTCTAATATTCGAGAGGCCCCACTTCGTTTTGAAAATCAATTGATCAATTAAAAAGGTTTAATCAATAATTTCAAAAAGAAATGGTTCATCGTTCTTTGAGAAGAATCGCGATCGCTCGTCTTAAAACGATTTGAATTTGACAAAAGTCAACTTAATTAAGTTAAAACAAATTTTAATACTCAATTAAGACCTAAGTGATTAGGGTTTGATAAAAAACATTTACAAGTAATTAAATTTGAAAAATCAAATGAAAAAACAAATTTTAAAGTATTAAAAATACTTAAAAATATGTCATTTTAAACTTAACTAAAATGTATTAAATTAATATTTTTTTTGTGATTTTTTTGGATGTTCTTAAAATATACCTATTAAATAAGTAGTGTAAAAAAAATGAAGTGAAAATGATGAATTTTGATTGGTTAAATAATTAATTGAAGTTGTGAAGAAAAATAAGGAAAATAAGTGATAAAAAATTGGTTTTGTCTCCACAAGGGTTTGAACCCACGCACCTTCTCTCACCAGCCAAAACAATGACCAACTGAGCTGCGCGCGCAGCTTGTAATACATACGCATCCAACTGATTATATTTCAAACTCATTTTTTCAAATTTCCTTCGCAAAAAATGGCGCCAAGAACACATGAACAATTTGAATTTGAAAATTTTGAATACTGGATTGTTTTGATCAAGTGAATAGCCTATCTTGCTCGATTTTGGACGAGGAACATGATGGTACCATTTAATTTCATTTATTTTCACTCTAAGATCATTAATTTTCTGGAAATCGTGAAGAACCCTAATTCTATGATTCAATCTGAAATCGTGTATGTGCATGATAAGTTGCAATTGATTGAGGGCTAATGATCCATACATATGCAGAAACATGATGGCAAATCAATTTTTCATTTATGATGCATGTATGATGGAGTTTGAAGTTTAAGAGAGCTTACCTTCAAAAACGGCCAACTGAGAATTGAATTCTGATCTGGAGGTGTTACAGATGCTTTGTGATGATCTGGATAGCTTCAATGATGATTATGGAAGGTGTCTGGATGCTTGGAACCATCTGAATTCATCTGGGCATGGCTATGGTACCCGACCTGCATAAGCTTCAAGAGTGAATCGAATTTGAAGATGGAGGTGTTTCAGATCATGGATGATGGTTGGGATAGCTCATATATGGTATATGGAATGTGTTTGGATGTTTAACTTGGACAGAAATGAGCTAGAATGAAAATTGGCATGATAAGGCTCATTATGGGTTCATATGGGGGTTGAAATGCAATTCTGAGTTTTGGGGTGATTTGGGGTGTGTGAGTGGTTCAAACACATCCCATATGATGTTTATGGTTTGCTAGAACCATCACTTTGGCCAGAACTTCAAGGGTTTGGAGGTTGGAATTTCTACCTCACTTTGAAACTTGAAACTTGCAATTCAAGAAAGAAGAGAGAAAACCTATAATTGTGAGGTTTTGGTGTGATTTTGAATGAGGTTTGGACCTCTATTTATAGGCCAAGGATTCTGAATACAAGGCTCTTGCAAGTTGATTCAAGAATGATGATTTGGCTTAAGAGATAAAATGGAATCTTTCACATTTAATGCAAAATGGTTAAAGTGACCAAACCATGGTTAAAACTCTAAGCTTCTTATCTCTTCCATTCTGATCTTCAAATCAGAAAATATCATTCAATTATTGCATTGGTGTGTCATCACTTGGATTGTAGGTCATGTAGTCTTGAAACTTAGTGAAAAATGGTGAAAATTCAAGTGAAAATGATCACTAATGTCAAAATTCAAAACCATGGCTACACTCCATATTTTTTCATGCTCTTGGACATTTTGGAAAGCTCATGTTACATACTTCAAAACCCTAGTTGAAAGTTTCTTCAAGACCTTTAAGGAAATGGGTGAAAAAGATCCATGAACTTTGAAGAAAATGAGATTTCAAGTGAAGTTTTCAAAAAGTACCAACTTTGAAGCACCATATCTCTTAAATGGTTGATCTTATGGAAAAAATTTATATGTGTCAAAGTTGTTTATTGGATCAAAATCTACAACTTTCATGTTGGAATTTTTTTTCAGTTTGTAGGTGAAATTTTGAGAAATTCCCTTCCAAAGTTTGGAAAAAACCATTGAAAAACACTTAGAAATTTTTCTAAGTATGAAAAGTCAAACTTTTGACTTTTGATTCTTGATTGATTTTCTTGATTTTCCTTGATCAAATGACTTCTCATATCATATATTGATGATTCAAAACTTCAAAAGTCATGGTTGACCAAAATTCCCCAAAAGTCAATGGTGATCTTGTACAGTGGACTTTTTCAGACGAATCGCGTTTCTGGAGATTTCAAATGAAACAGGCTATCCTCACCAAATGAATAGTATGAATGGATTACATTGACGTATTAGAGGATATTGAGCCATGGTTTGAGTTGTGGCATCATGTCCTGATTAAAAAGTCAGTTGTTCAGTGAATTAGGTCAAAAACCCTAATTGTCGACCTGATGAAATTGATGCCTGTAGGTCTTGAATTGAGATACAATTTCCATTGTATATTGTCACAGGGATTATTTGAGGATGATTGAAACCTTTGATTGACTTCCTGGGGATTTTTAGGGTTTCCCAAATGTGATCCCTGATTTTAGTCCCTGATAGTTCAAAAACCCTGATCTGAGGATTTGTCTGATCAATCTTTGTGTAGGAGATGTTCTGAGCCAATGGATTAGGTCAAAATGATGTACTTGGGGTTTTGAGGTCATGTCCCAAGTCATTAGGTCAAATTCTGAGCAAAAGTCAAGAGTATGCTGTCTTCAGTTAAAACCCTAATTTGGTTGATTCAAAGTCTTTGAGCTTGTTGAAATGAATCTCTGAGGACCAAATGTTGATTGTTTATGAAGATGATTCATTTGAAATGAAGGGAGAACAAAACCCTAATTGATTGTTACTTGTACTGATGAGTGATTTCCTGATTAAATCCTGCTGAGCCACAAGTAACAAACACAAGCTATGCAATTTGTTAGAGATGCAAATGATGCATATGCTATGATATGAGGTGGTATCTTAGGTCAAAAATTGGGGTATGACAGGGTTCTACCGTGCAGGTACTTCCACGGAGGGTCTAGGTGTAGAGTCTTCCGTGTGGTCGGTCCTCCCGTTTTGTGGGGAAATTCGACCGTTGCTGTCGTGGAGTCCTCGCGTCTGTACCGATGACGCGGATCCCTGCCCGGCTAGCGCCCGTGTTGGATACGGGTGTCCGGGGGTGTTAGGTTGGGTCTAACTGTAATAACGCCTGAGTTTTTCAGCGTTCCAAGGCCGAGCAAGTTTTACTCCGAGGAGATCCTCGAGGTAGTAGGCGCCGTTCTCGGTTCTATCGTAAACTCGGTACGGGCCTTCCCAGTTTGGGGCTAGTTTACCCTCGCGCGAATCCTTCATATTTCTGCGGAGCACCAGGGCGCCAACTTCGAATTCGCGCTTGATAACTTTGGTGTTGTAGCGGAGGGCTATCTGTTGTTTTAATTTTGCTTCTCGGAGGGAAGATCCTGTGCGGATCTCCTCGACCATGTCGAGCTCTTCCCTCATAGCTTCGTCGTTGAGCTCCTCTTCGAGGGGTGACTCGGTGCGCCGGGAAGGTTCTCGGATTTCCACGGGGATCACGGCTTCGGTGCCGTAGGTTAGCCTAAAGGGAGTTTCGCCTGTGCTCGAGTGGGGGGTTGTCCTATATGCCCAAAGCACACTATGTAGTTCTTCGACCCAAGCTTTTTTGGCTTCGCCGAGTCTTCTCTTTAGTCCTCGGAGGATGACTCGGTTGGCTGCCTCGGCTTGTCCGTTTGTCTGAGGATGCTCGACTGAGGTGAAGTGCTGCTTCGTGCCGAGCTTGGCCACAAACTCTTGGAACTTTTTGTCGGTGAACTGGGTGCCATTGTCGGTGACTATGGCCTGAGGTACCCCGAACTGGGCTAGTATGTTTCGCTTGTAGAAACGGAGCACGTTTTGAGATGTGATTTTGGCGAGCGCCTCGGCTTCTATCCATTTCGTGAAGTAATCGACGACGACCACGAGATATTTATTTTGGTACGAGCCGACCGGGAATGGTCCGAGGAGGTCCATTCCCCAGGTGGAGAAAGGCCAAGGTGATGATAGAGATTTGAGTTCGTTGGGGGGAGCCAAGTGCATGTCGGCATGACGCTGGCATTTGTCGCATTTACGGACATGTTCTTTGGCGTCTTGTTGCATGGTTGGCCAATAGTAGCCGGCCCTGAGGGCTTTCCTCGCTAGTGATCGGCCGCCGAGATGCTGGCCATTGATCCCTTCGTGGAGCTCTTGGAGTATCTCAGATGCTTGCGATGTATCGACACATTTAAGGAGAGGGATGGAGAAGCCTCGTCGGTATAGTTTGTTCTCGATGACTGTGTACGAGCAGGCTCGTCTCTTGATAGTTGAAGCTTCCTTCGCGTCGGCAGGTAGTTCGTCCTTGGTAAGGAAGTTATATACCGGGGTCATCCAGCAGTGGTCGTCCCCGATAGCGAACACTTGCAGAGCTTGAGCATTTTTGCTTATGCTCGGTCTGGGTAAGATTTCTTGGATTACCGACTTGTTTCCGCCTTTCTTTCTCGTACTCGCAAGTTTGGATAATATGTCGGCGCGCGAGTTATGCTCCCGGGGAATGTGCTCGACGTCTGCCTTTGTGAATTTTTTCATCTTCTCTCTGACGAGAGTGAGATATTCGGCCAGTGTGTCGTTTTTGGCTTGGTACTCGCCACTCACTTGGGAAGCAACGAGCTGGGAATTGGTGTAAATCATGACCTCTCGAGCTCCTACATCCTCGGCAAGACGTAAGCCTGCTAGGAGAGCTTCGTACTCAGCCTGGTTGTTCGACGTGGTAAAAGATAAGACCAAGGATACTTCGATGATGAGCCCCTCTTCATTCTCCAGGATAATGCCAGCTCCACTCCCTGAGGTGCTCGAAGCACCGTCCACGTAGATGGTCCATTTGTTTTCGGTGGGGGTCGGGCAGCTGGAAATAGAGGTCATCTCGGCCACGAAATCAGCGAGCGCTTGGGCTTTTAGCGCCTTCCTGCTCTCGTATTGTATGTCGAATTCCGACAGCTCGAGGGACCATCTTAGCATTCTCCCGGCCATGTCTGGTCGACTGAGAAGTTGTTTGATGGGTTGGTCTGTCCGGACGACAATGGTATGGGCGAGGAAGTAATATCTCAGCCTCCTAGCAGCTGTTATCAGAGCCAGTGCGACCTTCTCTATTTGTTGATATCGCACCTCGGGTCCTTGTAGGGCTTTTCTCGTGAAGTATACTGGTTTCTGCCCGTCTTCAGCTTCTCGGATCAAGGCCGCGCTGGCTGCCTCGTTTGAGACGGCCAGGTAGAGGTATAGGATCTCGTCGCTATCTGGTCGGGAGAGGACGGGCGGTCTGGAGAGAACTTGTTTGAGGTGGGACAGCGCTTGCTCGCATTCCTCGGACCATTCAAAGGTTGCTTCTTTCCGAAGTAACTTAAAGAATGGGAGGGCGTGCTGGGCGGATCTCGCGACTGTTGCACCCTAAAATTTGCCCTCTTTATTTGAGCTATAAGTTAATAATGACGTTTATTTCGTCATTTCAAAATTGAAGAAAAATAATAAAGAGTTTTCATGGGTTTAAGAAGAAAGGCGTGAAAAATGGTTTAAACAGTGGAAATACGAGAAAAAATTCGCAAGTCATATTTGGAAGGTGATATGAGCTTAGTTCCCGCGTTATCTTGACTGTTTCGACGATATCTACAACTTTCGTGTTCGGCTCGGAATCCAATTCTTTGAGGAAGGTTGTCAGATTTGCAAATTACTTGAGGTTTTGCAGTGAAAAATGGTGCTGAATGTAGGGTTTTCGGACAATAAAAAATTCATATCTCACAATCCACTCGTCGGATTCGCTTGAAAATTTAACTAGAGCTCCGTAATATCATTACCAAGATTTCATATGATCGGACCGAAGGCCAATTATGCACCAAAAATTCCCAGCATTTTGAAGAACGCCTTGATTTTTCAGTGAAAAGTGTGTTTTCGAGTATGTCGCACCTAGTTTGAAAATTCATAACTTCTTCGATTTTTATCGTATAAAGTCCATTCCGGCGGCATTTTCTCAGAAATTTCGGTAGCTTCGTTTCTTCGTCACACATGCTTGTTCAGATTTTGAGCCGAAGATAGAGTTTTATCGAGTTTTTTGAGCGGTACTCATAAAATTCCGCGCAGTCGCACCAGATGAATTGACGTTTCTCGTCATTCAAACGGGCGTGTTTTCTTCATCGCTTATCGGATTGAGGTGATTCTCACGGCGACGGGTCACAAATTTGGTCATCTTCATAATGGCATCGGTTTAGTTCCGAAATTTAGAGCCGAACCGAGTTTCCTTAAAAACGAGCCAAAATAAGACGCACCGAGGGCAATTTGGACGTTTCGCGTTGACAATATATAAACATTTTGCTCTTCACAAATGGAGGGGGAACTTTCATAACTTCAATTCACCCAAAATAATCAAAAACACTTTCTCTCAATTCTCTCTCATTTCTCTCAAATCAAAACCACAAATTACACAAAACCTTCATCAATCTTCATCAATTCAAGATCAAATCTCAAGAACAAATGAAGATTGAAGCACGAATCAAGATCTTCTCCTCCGATTAAAGTACCACGCATCTCTCTCCCTCTCCTAGGGCCTTGCACCACACTCCCTCCCTTCTCATCTTTCGGATTTCGTTCGTGTTCGCGTTCGTGTTCATCCGATCTCATTCTCATCGCTTGATCCGGTAAATTCACTACAAACCTTGTTAGATCATTGATTTTGTTGCTTAATTCGACATTGATCATGATGATTTTTGATTGCGGATGATGGATCTATGATAATTGATGATGATAATTGTTTGTTGATTGAATGATTCGTGTTGATCTTGATTATTTGATTGAATTCGAGATTTACCGGTGAATAGTTGTTGATGATATATTGATAATGCTCTATGAATTAAATATATGCACACAAAGTGTTTGATGATTTGATTAAGAGAATTGTGATGATTTGATAATATTGAGTTGTTGTGAATTAAGGTGCATGTGGATGAATTTTAGAAGTAGGACTTGTTTGGTTCAATTTTAGAATGTGAATTTCAACTTAAGCATGATAATTGGTGTTGACATGAGAGGTTATAACCATGAGCATGATGCTGAATTTTTGAGGTTGATTCTTGTTGTTGTTGTGCTTGATGATAATGATTGAAGTTGAATATACTTGGTGCATAAATGTGAGTTTAATGTGGAGAATTGTAGTGATTACACTCTTGAAAATCATGATTCTATGTTATCTTTGCTCTTGCCAATAATATAATTTGATGTGTCAATTTCCATGAGCCATTTCTTGGTGTTTATGTGTGATTTCTATGAGTTGTTGGAGCTGTTTTAAAGGTAACATAATGCAGAATTTTCTTGGCTTTGTATTTGTGTTGCATTTCATTATTTTCAACTCATGAAAACATAGTTTTTTGAAGGATTTTTGTCCAAACTTTGTTGTGTTGTTTGTTTGTTAATTCTAAGTGATAGTAGAGCTTTCTTGTGTGTTAATAAATGCCTCTAAGTGCTGGAACTTGCTGCTATACCATGCTATTTGCTTTCTTTCCGAATTTTTCCATAACGCACGCGGTGTGTCGGCTTTACTTCAAAATGTCATAACTCTTGAACCGTGTTGAATTTTTGCGAATGTGAATAATGTTTCTTGAGTAGAATAATGCTTCCGGAGCTGATGGTGAGGTTTATTTTCGGTTTCGGCCGACTTTTTTTTATCGTTTTCGCTACTGCCTGATTTCGGAAATCGTGCTTCCGAGCCGATTTAATAAATTCCGACCGCATATTTGAGTTCTTTGGCACGTTTCTAGCTTACCATAAAATTTTGGTTTAATTCCGACAAGTTTAGTTTTTTATCATTTTTACCCGATTTCGCCGTTTCGGTGTATCGTTGTGCATGTAAATACTTGTTTTGACTTTCGTAGTTTCGGTATACATATTTGATTTGCTTTTGAATATTATCTCATGTTTCTTCTTGTTTGCTTTCGCTACATTTTCATCCTCTATTCCGTTATCCATTTCTGGTTTAGCTTATAATTCAATAACGCAATTTCGATTGCGATGTTTGTTATCTCTAACTTGTGTGCTAGTGTGCAAGGCTTTTGGATAGTCACCGATCGATGCTTATTCTATGAGTGTTCCGCTTTACTTGCGGGACACGATTTCATTCGCTTGCCTCGTGTTCTCATCCTGGAGACACGTCTCTATTACTTTATATCTGCTTGTTTGGTTTGCTTGTTCCTCTTGCAGGTGTATTGTGATTATGCTCGACGCGCATGTCGACCTTTGCGTACTTTCATGGCTAATCGGTGTGCTGACTATTTGCCTTTGCTTTGCTAGCTCGCTCGCGGGATCCTTAGTTCCTTCGCTTTGCTTCGCTTTAGTTTACGGATCATCATCCGTTTGGTATTGATCCCATTTTATTTTATTTCTATTGCACTTTATCGCTTTCTCGCATCATCCTTTAACATGAGAAGTAGGACCTAGACATGCATCTGGCCAAGTCCTCGAAAGAGGCTCTGTTTTTGTTGGTGTGTTTATATTTGTGCTTTGCGGCAGGGAGTCGCGGTGTAATAAGTCCTATATGGCACTCCGTTAAGTCCTCATGGAAGGCATGCGGTCAAGGGTTCGTAATCAACCCCCGCCTAGTCTCATCGAGTCTGTTTGGTATGCGCACGCCTCGCGTTGCTCGCTTCCGAACGTGCAAAAGATCTTGTTATCGAGTATGTCAGGAAAAGGGTTCATGCAGCCGGACCCCTGCCTTTCCTATAGCTCGCGTCGCTCGACGTAGATGCTCGGTGTACGCACGCACCGTTTTCCTTTATGATCCGTGACGGCTTGGTTGCTGAGAGGGGTCCGCCCTCTTGTCTATGGCCCGATCATTTTCACGAGGTCTAATGCTTGGTTGACTTGGGTTGAGCTGCTCCCCTTGGCTATGGCGGGACCGTTTTCCTACCATTCGGTCAGTACCGTTGGTTTTGTTTGCTTTACGAGTGGATGCTCGTTTGTGTGCTATTTGTTTGCTTTTTCCCTTTTCCTTCGTAGGTTGATAGCTTAGCTTAGACTTGTACCTTTTGTATGATAACATTAGGTAGCAAGCTTTCCCCCTTAACTTAGGTCTTCCTCATGCATCTTTTAAAACACAAACCACACTCTATGATTTTCTTTTCTTAAGAGCTTGTTATTTCCGCTCCATTCCCAAGCATAAGTCTCCAAAGGTCGAGCAGCGGAGTGTGAATGTAACTCGTTCACCTAAAAAACACAAAACAAACAAAATTAGTTAGCCGAGCTACGGTAGCTCTGATTCTGCAAAACAGATACGTAGGCAGCGGGGTAGGGCCCGTGCGAGCACAATCCTTTCTTTTCCCTACATTCTGCATTCATTTTAGTCCAGATTAGCGTAGATTTGTTACACACCCATAATTTTAGACACAGGCGTGGATACCATCGAGTACGATGGGCGCGAGGGGTGCTAATACCTTCCCCTCGCGTAACCGACTCCCTTACCCTTTTTCTCTGGTCGTGAGACCGTTGTTTTGTTTCGTGGTTTGCTGGCATTCCCTTCCTTTTCAGGATAAATATGTTAGTGGCGACTCTGTTAATTTTCGCGGTAGCGACAGCGACGAAGCGGGATAGTGCCGTGAGCATTCCGTTTAGTACTTGGATAGATTTTTTATTGATGGGGGTAGGGAGTTCTGAGAATGCTCGGCACTTATCGGGATTGGCTTCTATTCCTCGCTCGGTCAGATAGAAACCGAGGAACTTGCCTGCCCGTACGCCGAAGGTGCATTTCTCAGGGTTGAAACGCATCTTGTAGGCTCGGGCCTGCTTGAACACTCGTTGTGTGGTCGGCGTCTTCCCGAGATTTGACGATCATGTCGTCCATATAAACCTCGAGGGTGTCGCCGATCTCCCCCCGGAAAACTTTGTTCATCATCCGCTGGTACGTAGCTCCGGCATTCTTGAGTCTGAACGGCATTACATTATAGTAATAGTTGCCCGACTCGGTCATGAAGGCCGTGCATTGCTTGTCGCATCTCGCCATGGGAATTTGGTTGTAACCTGAATAAGCATCCATAAACGAGAACAATTTATAGCCGGCCGAGTTGTCGACCAGTCTATCAATATTAGGTAAAGGATAAGCATCTTTGGGGCATGCCCGGTTAACATCAGTATAATCAACGCACATTCTCCATTTTCCATTAGATTTTTTGACAAGTACAACGTTTGAGAGCCAAGTTGAATACTTGGCCTCGGAAATAAAATTTGCCTCTAGGAGGTCTTTTACAGCTTTCTCGGCAGCCTCCGCTTTCTCGGGAGACTGCCGACGCCTACGTTGAACTACTGCCTTTACAGCTGGGTCGATGGAGAGGTGGTGGCAGGCGACCTCAGGGTCGAGTCCGGGCATTTCCGCTGCACTCCAGGCGAACAAGTCGGCGTTGGCTTGAAGACATGCCATGAGCTGCTTCCTCGGAAGATCTGGGATGTCCTTGCCGATCTTTACCGCTTTGTCGGGATTGTCGCCCAGCGGGATGAGGTCGAAGTCTCCGTCTGGGATGGGCCTGACGGGGTGAGTTGCATTCGGCCTTCTTTCTTCGGCATTCTTCATCTCTTCGTCAGTAAACCGAGCGTCTAAGTCGATGGAGCTGACGTTCGGTGGATGTTGATCTTCCTGAGGGTGACTGTCTTCGACCCTCGGCTTTTTGTTTGGATCTGATGGAGGGGCAATCAGCTGCAACCCTTTCACGGAGGCGTCGAAAATCCTTCTGGCCGCTTCGATGTCTGCGTTGATGGTGACCACTCGTCCTCGCTTTGTGTAAAACTTCATTTTGAGGTGCACGGTGGAGGGGAAGGCAGTGAGCTCGGCCAGAGTAGGACGTCCGATGATACAGTTGTAGAGAGTCTTGCAGTCGATTACCAAGAATCTTGTCTTGACCTGCCTGGATGCCTCCCCTTCTCCGAAAGTGACGATCAGTTCGACGTATCCCCACGGCTTGGTGGTAGCACCGTTGAAGCCTTGGAGATCGGAACCTACATAGGGAGTGAGGTGCGAGTCGTCCAGCTGGAGCGTCCGGAACAGGTGAGAATACATGATGTCGACCGAGCTGCCTTCGTCGACCAGGACTCGCCGAACGTCGAAATTCGCCATTCTGGCTCGGACCAGTAAAGGAATTGTGGCGTTCAGGGCGCCGCCCGGTAGCTCTTCCAAGTAGAAAGTGATCGGGTCCGATTTCCCTTTAAACTTCCGCAGAGTTGGGGCGACGTCCGAGTTGGCGCTGATCAGCTCATCGAATTTTCTCTTTACCGAGCTGATAGTGAGGGAGCCGGGGTCACCGCCGTTGGAGATGACCATTGCTGTTGGGAAGTGCTCCCAGGTACTGAAGGCAGTCGTCACGCCGACTGAAGGGATGAAGTCCTCCGGTCGGGTTACGGACAGCGCGACTTGGAGGGGTCTGCTATCTGGTGAGTTCCCCTCGTCATAGTTTCGAGGGACATCTCTTCGGGAGGGTTCTCTCTTCTTCGTGTATTCTGATAGGAGTCCCTCTTTGATCAGGGTCTCTATAGCATCTTTGAGATGTATGCATTCGTCGGTCAGATGCCCGTGACTCTTGTGGTATTTGCAGTATTTGGACTTGTCTGTCCCCGGTCTTGTAGGATTTGACTTCGGGGGCCTGATGCTGGAGTTCTTGAACTCGGTGTTCTGGCAGTCGGCCAGGATTTTCTCCCGCGAGGCGTTCAAAGGAGTGTAGTCGTTGAACCGTCCTGCAGGTCCTCGGCGCTCTTTGGCATCTCGGGACCTGTCGTCCCTCCTTTTGTCCTGTCCTCGGCGTGATCCTGGATCCTCGAGGTTTGAGCTACGAGCAACATCACTGCCCCTCGAGGCTTTGATCGCAGCTGCCTCGCCCTCTTCAAAGTCGATGAATGCCTTTGCTTTGCGGAGGAGGGCATTCATCGAGTGCACCTTCTCAATCTTAATGGCCTTCTTGAAGTCACTATCGGGGAGTAGTCCTCGCTCCAAGAGGTATCTCTTCATGTAGTCGGCCGTCTGCACTTGGACGGCCTCCTTGTTGAATCTTTCAAGGTAATCCCGAAGAGGTTCGTTGGGTCCTTGTATCACGGCCTCAAGATTGGCTTCCGATTTCGGTTGTCGTCGGGAGGCTGTGAAGTGGCTCAAGAAGAGTTCTTTGAGCTCGGTCCAGGAATGGATGGAGTTCGGAGGGAGGTTCCTGTACCAATTCATCGCCCCCTTCCTGAGGGTGGTCGGAAAAATGCGGCACTTGATCGAGCCCCTGACGACGTGATAGTCCATGACCGCTTCGATGCTCCGAATATGGTCGTCGGGGTCAGTGGTCCCGTCGTATTGGTCCAATACTGGCGATTTTTCCATCCCCCGAGGGAGGTGGGCTCTCCGGATACTGCCGGACAAAGGGCTGCGGAAGTCCTCCTCGTCGCTTGGTCCCGGTGAAGTGTAGTGCCTGTTTCGCCGGGGTTTTCCTTGGTTGTCGTCCGGACTGGTACGATTGTCCCGAGGGGGACGTTCGCCAGGTTTCGGCGCAGCTTTGGAAGGGCCCCGATGATCATGTTCGGGAGAGGGGCTTCTCACTTCAGTAGCTTCTGGTCTCTGGTTCTTCCTGCTCTTTCTTGGCGGAGAGCGGGAACGTGTCCTCCGGCGGCGATATCTTCTTGGTGGAGACCTTGAAGAAGATGGGGATCGCCGGCGGTACCTCCTTGGCGGTGAGCACGAGGAGGAATACGAGCGTGACCGTTAGTGTTTCCTCGGAGGGGAGCGACGTCGTCGCTGTCTTTCCAGCTCGTGAATTCTGTCGTCTTGAATTCGGAGGAGGCTGTTTGTCAATTGTATTTCTTTGAGCAGACGGACGGTGATGGGGTCAGCATCCTCGGGGATGTTGAGCGGTTCCTCTTCTTCTCCATGACGGGCTCTCCGCCTTTCGGAGGTGTGGGTGAATGAGGAAGCAGGCTGTCCGTCTCTGGTGTCGGTCTCATTCACGTTCTGGGCACGGTCTGGCCCATTGTGTGTTCGGATCTGCTCGTCATCCCCATTTTGAACGTGTCCCTCGGGAGGAACGAGGTCAACATTCTGAACCTGTTGGAGGCCCTGCAGCTGCTGGATGCTATGGATCTGCTGCCTCTCAGGTGGTGAAGTCTCGTGCCCGGGCCTCCTTTGCCCGGCGGGGGTATGCCGATTTCCTCCCTGCCGGCGACGATTTGCTGCGTCGCGGGTGGATTCCTCGATCAGTTGCTGCAGGAGGAAGGGATCAGCACTTGGGATGTTGTTGTTGTTGTCAGCCATGACGATTGGAAAAGGATTAGCTTTGATCTTTGTTTTGTCAAAGACGGGGAAGCAAGTTTCCCACAGACGGCGCCACTGATCGTACCTAACCAGAAGAATCGTCGTAGGCTGCTCGGACTGGATCTTCTAGGAAGGAGGAGGGGGGTGTACCTGCAAGGTACTCCGATGCCAAAGTAAGAAGACGAGCAAAGGAGTGCAAGTACTAGCTAAAGGTTAGAAAGAAGTGAATACCTGACCCTCTAGTTAAAGAGGGTATTTATAGCCCCCAGCGCTGGGCCATGATCTCGCTATTGGGTTGGATTCCCAAGCCCAACTAGGAGACTGCCAGGTTTCCTGAGCGGAAATATCGGAGGTGCGTGCATGCCCTCTGTCCTGGTTAACCGCTCCGAAGTTCAAGGGAGACGCGGTCTTTTAGGAGCCACGTGGAATTCGTGTTGTTCGGAGGGTTGGATATGAAGGAGCCCTGCGCGGAGCAGGGTCCTCGGCAACGAAGGTGTTCGCGGGGATGGTAGTGCCGAGCATGCCGGGTGCCATATGCTCCGGGGATATGGGGCAGCCGAGCACGTCTAAGGTGGGCATCCTAGGTGCGTAGGAGCGTCATGGAGGAACGTGGGCCTCTTAGGTTCACTGGGCCGAAAACTATATTGGGCCTAACCTTGGCCCAGTCCAGAACAAAAATATTCTCCTATTAACTTTATAATTTTTAATTTATATTAGCTTTTTTTCTTTAATTAATTTTATATGAAAATAATGTATTGATTTAAATATTTAATAAATTGATATTATTATTATTATATCTTGATTATAATGGCATATATTTAATTTTTTTAATAAATAATGATTTATTTCGGATATGCATATTCGAAAAATTCTCCCCTAAAAAATTGGATTATTTCAAATATGTATCTCCAAAGACACCAAAAATTATAAATTTAGTACGTTCGAAGACGCATCTTTAAATTCTAAGAGTAAAATAGAAATTTCGCCAAAAATATATTAGTCTATAGAGAAATTTTCTTTCTATTATATGGTAAGAATTACGAACACTAAATCTAGATTTCAAATTTAGCATTTGATACTAATGCTCAAAAGTCAAAACCCATAACCCATGATCAATTTATGATGGATCTAGGGCTTATAATTGCATGCAGAGAGAGTTAATCTAGTGAAATAAGCTAAACAATGAAGAAAGCATAACCCAAATGATAACAACGGTTCCATTCGTGAATAATTCTGAGTTCATATCTGGATGCAATTAAAGAAGCAAACTTTTTTTTTAACAGCCAAAAAAATAAACTCTTTATTAATGAAACAAGGCATAAGAAATGCCATTACAGTCTAGTTACTGGTAGCCATAAAACTCTAACAGAACTAGACAAGTCTCCTGCTAGAAAAAAAAAACTAAATTGTAACAAAACAAGTGGTCAAGTGGAGATGTATACAAAACAAGCAAACTAATTCAATGTGTTATGAGAAAAACGAGATTGATGGCTATCACGTTTCTCTTTCTATGTCCTCCCTATGTGTTTCTCCATAAGCATTTTTTTTACTTTCTTTTGAGCCATTGCATGCAATCCTAGCTTACATTATCACCATACCATCTTGTAATTCAAGCTCACAACACCCCCAACATTTTCATCCATTCTCTCCTCTTGTTGCAAGCCATCCTCATTAAGGAAGAGAAAGGATCCTCTACTTTGGCCAATTATTGATGTGTTAAAAGAGTGTAGAAAGGTGGACAAAGAATGCGGTAAATTTTGCATTTTGCAGTCTTAGAATCGAATAACTTGACCATTGTGATTTGGTTCAGACCGTTATAAAAATTACTCAAAAGCACAACAAAAAATAATGGCAGAGAAATCAAATCATATTTAAAGGGAATTATATCATGATCTCCATAATTGGTTATTTCACCCTATTTCATGTTTTCTTATTCGTTTTATGTGATCTAATGACCTACTGAGACTATAACCAATGAATTAACACTCCATCCTAATTTGCAATTTTTAAAATTCAAAGGGATTAATTTATAATTTATGGAAATCATAGATGACTAGTTTATATATATTTTTTAAAATAGAGGGTCAATTTGAAAATTTAAAAAAATATCGAAGCCAAGTAACAATTCACCATATTTTCTTACCAAACCATGTGGATTTTGATTTTTAAATTCTATCAAAAAAATTATTTCTCACATTAAAACTATTCATCCAAACATATTGTTAAAGAACTTGACAATCCTTCTATTTCATCATGATGGCCAAACAACTTAATAAAATGAGTTTCAATAGTAAAGGCTCCACTCACATGCACCCACCTCCAGGCTCCACCCCAACTCCATGCACCTTTGTCACCAACCTCTTATTGGAAAACTGATCACTAAATCTGGGTATGCAAATCAACTATAGTACCAGTACAGTAGCTGATAGATAGATATTTAAGGATCTCTGCAACAACATCAAAGTCATTATACAAAAATAAATACTATCAGTATAAATTGGCTTTTAGGGCTTACTCCAACAAAACTCTTCATCATCCTCAGGAACCTCGATCCTACTCCTTATCAACAATAAACTACATGAGTAACTACTAATCTCTCAAAGTTCTTTGAAAGTGCAGCCCTTCCTAATCCTACTTAGGTAAGGCATTAGGCACGTGATATGAAGTAATGGTCCTCCAAAATTAAAGCTGGTCTTATAAGAACATGTCCTATATTTTCATGCTTCTTGGTGATTAAAATGTCTTGCTCTTCCATATACTTGGTAGTTGCACTCTTTTTCTGCACTGTCTCTCTCTTTAATATATGCTATAACATGTCTCTATTGTGTTAGTGTCTAGTTTTATGAATGAGCTAAAGTAGACTTTTAAGATGTATGTAGTGTACCTTTACAGTTGCAAAACAACACAAATATTTTGGAATAAATTTCTACAAACGCTTTCAAAGAGGTCCAAAATAGGCATCAATAGAACTAAAAACATCTTGTACAAATTGAATTCTAAAACAAACAACATTGTAGATTCAATAAGCCTCTTTTTCCTTTCTTCCTACCATCCTACCATCAACCTTCAAGAGCGCCATATGTGCTTGAAGTTGATGGTGTGGTCCTATTATTCAAAAAAGACTCGTATTAAGCAGGAGATTGAAACATCAAAATAAATAAATTAGTTTCAACCTTGATACCGACAGGCCAATTCACAAGTGATAGGAATTACTCCTTCTGGTCTTATTTATAAGAAAAATTTTACTTTTTAGTTTCACTGAAAAGACAATGTATCTGACTCATATATTGTCTAAATACATTAGTTATTCAATGTATTTAAAAAAATATTTTTTCTTATATATAAGACCATAAGAAATATTATGGTAGTAAAAATTAGATACCTCGATAATATCATTATTACTACCAGAATAAAATAATCCTAGCTTCCAAAATTAGTGGAATATAATTGAATTGGCATAAACAAAACTACTTATTCAATCAAAATAAAGTTGGTCCTTTGTACTCATAGGCTTCATTAACCAAGAAGTAACAAGGTTCACAAACATAGGCTCAGCCAGTTTGAACATTTCTACAATACAAAGTACAAGTACAGACACACTCATTATATATAACCAAGTTTTTAAAATGAAAATAACATAAGTTTGAATAGAAAATAATGTTTTTCCTTTTCTTATCAATGTATACACCGAGACTATGTTCTTTTGATCTTAAATCAGGAGAAGTCAAAAGATCTATAGATTTCAAATCAGTCCAAGTTAAAAGATAATATCATGTGTGTCACCAACCCATTGACATGTTTCCAATGAAGCACGAAGATGATAAAAACGACACAGACATTGTCATGTCAACACCGGTAATAATTTGAGAAAAATAATAAATTAAACGTAGTTATAAATGTTGGTGTCGGTTCCGGACATCGACACTAGTACAGACACACATTTTTTCAGAGGTGTCTGTGCTACGTAGTTTCCGAATTCCGACTACTATGTTTTAAGTTTTTCTTTACATTTCTATTCTAAATAATGTATATCCTCTAAAGTCGAGGACAACTTCATACTTAAGTTTTGTATAACATGTTATAAAGACTAACTAAATAAAGATCATTCAAGAGTCATTAATTTTTATTTGGGAGAGTTGACTTTTAGTTATGATAATATAAAAACAAAGAAACAACAGAAGAGTACTCACACCATCTATTATGAAGAAATGACTAGTATTTTAAATCAACATACATGAATTTATAACGAAGACCAAACAGTTAAATCATTGAAGAGTAACTTACCTAGGACAAGTGGAAACCAAGCTTTCAACGTAACCCTTGGTAAAAAACCACAATATATCATTATAGAAAGATGTAACTAGGTCTACTCTGTTATGTTTCCAATTAAAGAGAATTGCCCGTTGATTGGCAAAAACATCACCTTGTTCATTGGTTGCCATTATCAGTGTGTTGCTCCTCTCACAAGAACACAATGGTAGCAGGAACAATTGAGAATCATATGCCAGCGAGTCACTAATGCCATGATCAATACGAAGATTCTGAAAGCTAATTTTGAGGAATTGAGTCCAAGACTCTTGAACTCCAAATTCCATCATCTTCCATAAAACAAAATGAGTTCCCTTGGAACGGTGGGAAAAGCATAAACAATCCATCAACACAGTGACAGATGGTTCAACGGGTGGTACTTCAACAAAACCCTGAGGTGGCAGCAATTCCCGATAAGTCTCCGTAGCTAGATCAAGCGAGACAATTACAAATTGATCTACGGTAATATCTTTCCATTCATATTCGATCTTATTTCTAATAGCCAGCCAGTTAATAGCTCCACTCACATACACACCATTATACACAAATGGATGACAATTGAGACGCGTAGCCTCAACGTCAAAAGGAACAACTGGAAAACATTCAATGTTTCTCCAAACATTATCACCAAACCTGAAAACTTTCACCTTGTTGGCAGAGAAAGCCACCGCCTTATAAGAGTCTGTTGAAATGTCATAACCAAATGTGAACCTGCAACAAAAGTTAGTTTGATACCCTAATTTTTCAGATAATGTGTTGGTAGCTGGGTTCCATAAACGGAGCCAGGTGGTGTGATTCCTAGGGGCCCAAGAAGAACCGCGCAGGCAGAGCAATCCATTGCATGAACCAACTACCTCCCAGCAATCTAGATTCTTCAATCGGTAGTGTGGATCATCGGGAATGGCGCTGATTTCCCTATATGTATAGAAAGGACTGAAGCGAACCTCTAGCAAATTAGTTACAGGAAAGGGTTCGACACTGCAATCCAAGGCCTCATCAGGATTAGACCAATTTTGTATTAGTAGGAGGTGAGTGTTGCGCGGAGATCGCTGAAGGTGTAATTTGGCAAAGGCGGAATCGGAAATTAGGGTTTTCCATAGTTTGCAAACACATTTCATTTGCATGGGAGTTTTGACAGGAAGCAAGGAAAGAATTTGTGAAATGAGTTCATCAAGGAGGACTGGCAACGACGGCGGAGCGCCGTTTAAATGCGGAGACTTCGCCTGAGGGGAATTCATTAGAGGCAGATGTGTTTATATACGCTGGTAAGAATGTACCGATGTGGTTAGACTTAGAATTGAAACAGAAAGTGTTCAAAAGACCATGTTTGTGGAAGTCTCTGTATTTCTGCGCTAGAGACTAGAGACTAATCTTCCATGTAGATCTATAATAGACAAGTTTTCTCTCAAGAGATTTCAAGACTCAATTCAAACCCAAATCCTCTAAGAGCCTTCTACCGTCTACTCTTGGGGTTGGTTCAATTTATAAAAGGGGTTGATTTATTTTAGGTGACCGTTTTATTCCTTTCATTAACTGCGTAACTGCTCCAATCACATTTATTTCATTTTCATCCATTTTCCTCCTTTGCCTCACATTGCCATATGGCATTAAAGTGGTATAAATTTCCGATTCATCGTCCCAAAATAAATGTGTTATAGTTTTTTTTTTTAACTAAATAAAATGTTCATTCATTTCAATCGATAGAGGACATTATTGCAATACAAAGTAAGAATCGCCAAAAACAACAAAAAGGATGAATCTGCAAACAAACTCACAACATCCATGTTAATAGCATAAAACGACAAATTGCATATGCCTACGAATATAACTATGAATATATTGAAATTTCTGAAATATCCATGTCTCAGATCTGTAGCGTTAATGGCACCAAAGTTATAGATAGGATCTGCACTAGATCGAAACTCATCTTTCAACCTGAAACAAAGGAACACTGCGCACAAAGACAGAAAAACAAAATACACCGCACAAAGACGGAAAATCAAAACAAACAACGACACACTAAAATGACGAAATCACAAAAAAAAAACACTAAATATATGTGAAAATCACTTATTTAACGAATATATAAACATGAACGATTTGGAGGGGTGATTTTGAATCAAAATCGATCCTAAATCACCCCTCTTTAGGGGATACAGAAGAAGAAAAAAGTGACTACGGCTAGGAAATGTGTTATACTTGACATTTTAATACAAATTAAAAATTAATAATAAATCAAAAAAAATAATGATAATTTTACTAAATTATTCTCATTTATCATTGGTGTATTCTTTTTATCATTAATAACCTCTTTTCTTAATTATAAGACTCTCTTGAATTTTCTTCTTGCATTAATTTTTTTTCTTTCAAATACACCCCTAATCATATCACATCTTTTTCTGCATGGATTGCTCTTTCCTAAAGATAAATTTGAAAAATTATACAAATAGTCAATAAATTTAATACTCTAACCAACTTTCTTAATTATCATAATTTTGTGTACAGAGTCTTATATCTAGGGACGGAGGTGGTAGTAAATTTTTTTTTACCAAAAGATAGTAATAAATTAAGAGTTTATTGTCAATCTATTAAAAGAGAAGTACCTGAAAAAACCTCTTTTACCCTTCTGAATTTATGTTTTAACTTTTTTAATTCTATGGACATAAGTGACTAATTACACACCTGCTGCAATTTTATGCATTTGATCAATAATACCACCATTTTTTTTTACATTTCTTATTTATTTTAATTTCACATATCTATTATTATCATACAATAATTACGTGGGCCCATTATAAATTCCATTATTCATATATTGTGTTACGAGACTACAAATTTGAAAAGCCATTTTGAAAAAATAAAACCACCAACTTCCCATATGCAATCATTATTGAGACTTTTCAATTTTCTATGTTTCCTGTAAAACATAAAAACACATGAAGTCCATTTCAAAACAACAACATCTCATCTTCCAAGTTTCAAGTATGCACCACTTATGTAAGCTTCCATCATCTCATCTTTTTTTCTCTCTTTCTCTCTCTCAAGCTCGAAAGTTTGTTCAATTTTCTACAAACGTATAACTTGAAAGTTTGGGGTTTATCAATTTTCTGCAAGCAATCAAACATCAAAATTAGAATAAAAAAGTCACCCCATTGAAACCCAATTCTAAAACTTCTGAAACAGATTTCAAACTTTTCAATTTCCAAAACACAAAAGCAGATTTGTCAAATTCATCACTTAGTCCTAACGAAAGGAACTGCCCGATTTTTTACAAGTTCGGCAACAACTTTGATGTGAGCTTTGTGTATTTGCACGTGATTTGCTTCTTCAATGTCTTTGAGTTTCAGTTCTAAGTTATTGAGTAAGAAGGTTATGTGTGTACCGGGCTGTGGAAGTTTTTTGTGTGTGATTTCTTGATGATGATTTTTATTTCTTTTTAGATATGTTGTTGTTACTTATGGGGGGAATGAAGGGGATGGAATGCGTGATCAAGGTGTGAGTTGGCTTGAGGGAAAAATGTGAACCAAAACTTACAAATATTTCTTTTGCAATTTTGTTTGTTTTGTACCGTAATCTTCATTTTTACTAATGTAAAGTACTTCCTTATGCAAAGCTTGAGCATAATACTTTATTTACTATTGAGGTAAATTCAAAGGAGATGTAATATTAGAACTCTAACAAATAAAATCACTAATGTAACTTTGATTGATACGGTTGTTGTGTAAATTCTTATACATATCTTACTGATATAACTAATTGAGATGGTTGAAATTGGTTTTGCTTCAGAAATTATAAGCTTCCAATACAAATTTATTGCATTTGGTCTATGAAGCACAAGGTTTTTACTGATTCTAATTTTTTTTTTTTACTGATTTAGTTCATGCTTAGATGATTTGAATAGATTTTTCTATTAAGGCTTTGTTTGGATTGATGGAATCTGATGGAGCGGAGCGGAATGGAATAAAATGATATTCCGTTGTTTGGATAATTTAAAAACGGATGGAGCGGAGCGGAAAGGAGTGGTATGGATTCCATTCCATTCCATCACTTACCACCATATTCCTTCCCCTCCGATTTGGGCGGAATGAATAATTTGTCTTATTCCGTTCTAAAATTTCCAAACAATGGAATGGTACATTCGTTCCGCTCCGTTCCACTCCGCTCCATTCCACTCCGCTCCATTCCATTCCGCTCCGTTCATTTCGTGATATCCAAACATACCCTAACATATTCTTCAAAAATGTAAGTTTTTTGCAAGTAGAAACTAATCTACAGTTGATGGATCTCGTGGCACTGATATCCCATCAAATATTCTTTTGACTTCACTCACATTTCCTAACTTCCCATACCCAGCTATCATTGCAACCTGTGTGACCATGTCCTTGCCACTCATGACATCATACAATTCCTTGGCAGCCTTCATGTATCCACAGTTTGTATACCCAACAACCATGGTAGTCCAAGTAAAAGAGTTTCATTACCCCATTTTACCCAACAACAACCTTGCATCAACCATCTTTCGGACCTTAGCATACCAACAAATCATAGTCGTCCATGCAGCAACATCTTTCTCAACCATTCCATCAAACAAATCTCGTGCATAACACTTTCATTTGAAATTAATTAATATTCATTAATTTTAAATATTCTCTCCTATTATTTAACACTTTCATTTGATATTGAATTCAATCATTATTTATAATTGCTGCGATTAATGTGAATTATTTGATTTTCTATGCAGTCATGAGTAAATTGATTCTCTATTACTGTAAATTGTTTGATTTTTTATGCATTCATTGTTTCATTCAATTCTTCTCAATTTTGAAGGTATTATAATATTTATGTTACTTAACAACAACAATAAATATCTCTATTAGTTTTAATTAGTTATATTAAATTTTTATATTTAATTTAAATTAATTTTTAATAAATATTTATTACGATTTGATTTATGTGATAGGTAGGTAATAATGAACAACAATAATTATTTAAATTTTTAATATAAGTTATAAATTTTATTTTAATATCCAAATTTGGTTGATAAAACAATTATTTCAATATATTTTTTAGTTTTTTTGTGATAATTACTGTAAATTTAAAACAAAAAACTATTTAATAATTTTAACATAAAAACAAGAAAATAATAACAGTTTTCTTTTTCAAAATAGTTATTTTGAATGGAAATTTATTTATTTTGAAAACTATATATTTAATACGTATAAATAAAAATTAACCATAATTAATATTTAATTATTTATTTTAAACTCACAATTACTATTTAAAATTGTTTATTCAACTTATTAATATTATGGTGATCATTTATAATTAAAGCAAATTAAAAATATATAATAAATGTACTAAAAAATGTGTATAATAGTATCATAGAATGTTATTAAGTAATTATTAAAATTTTAGAGTGTTTTTAATATTTATTAATATTTTTTTGACGCTAATAATAAGTAATTATTAGATTTTATTTATATGATAGGTGGATAATAATGATCAATAATAAGTATTTAAATTTCCAATTCAAGTCATAAACTTTTTTTAATTAATATATAAATTAGATTAATCAACAATTATTTTTATTATCTTTTTTACAATATCAAAATTTATTTATTTTTTAAATTGGAGTTTGATAAACAATTAATTAATTTTTAAAATTTTATTTTAACAATATTATTTTGTTTCTATAAAAAATGATTCAATCCACTAAGTATGGTTTTGTTTTATGGATTTTTTGAATAAAAAATTACATATTTAGGTCATATATTTTTATTTCAAATTTAATAAATAACTAGAAATATGTATTTAATTTTTATATTTAATTTTATATAAATAACAAATATTTTTAAAGAATTCATCTTATTAGTAGCATTATTATCATTATAAATGTCATATGAAATTATATTTCATATGAGTACTTATTATTTATACCTTACCAAATATATTTTTTAAAATTAATGAAAATATTTTCATAATTTTTAATAAATATTTTTTTCCAAATAATTTAGTAATAGTGAACTTTTTTCTTAATTATTATAGAAATATATTATTTCCTTAATCATTTACGTCTATTAATTTTTACATAACCAAAAATAAACATAGATTTTTTAATTATTTTGAATTATTAAAATAATATATAATATATTAATTATAATATTTAATTCTATTTCAATTCAATATAATATATTTATTAGAAAATATGTGAAAATTTTTTTTTTAAGAATTTATTTAGAACTTAAATTTAACGGGAGTTGTCATATATTATAGGTTTGTAAAAACCGTAAATATGATATAATAAAAAGGGTTTAAAACTGATATTTGACGGGAAGCTGTTATAAATTTTATGTTTGAGAAATTGACTAATATCTAAAATATAATTTATTTGAATAGGAAAAATGATTTTATTCAAATTTGTAGTTTTAAAATTAGCTTATCTGAATTCAACTGAGTTTTGTTAACTCATCTGAATTCACGGGTTTTTAATTATACTAAAAATATTTCTTATATGAAATTTTTGAAATAACTATTTAATAATTTAATACAGCCAGATAAATTCAAAGACAGACTCTGCTACGCCTTTATTGAAAAAAACTATATTATCTTGAAATATTTAATTCATATATGTATTAATATAAAAAAATATTTTGCATCACACAATTTTTTATTTTCCTATTGACTATTACATATAAAATTAGTTTTTTTCGATTTTTTTTACCATTACATAGAAAATCAGTTAAAAAAAATTGACAGGTTAATTCCTGCAAGTTAAACTCTTTAAGTAATGAGATGCAATTTTATTTTATTTTTCAAAATTTATTTTGACAATATTATTTTGTTTCTATAAAAATAGATTTAATCTATTAAGTATGGTTTTGTTTTATATATTTTTGTATAAAAAAATCGCATATTAAGGTCATATATTTTTATTTCATATTTAATAAATAACAAGAAATATTTCATATGTGAAAATAAATTTTTTAAGTATTCATTTAGAATTAAAATTTGGCAAGGACTTGTCATATATTGTAGGTTTGTAAAAATTGTAAATATGATGTAAATATATATAAGAAAGATTTAAAACTGATATTTGACGGGAAGCTGTTATAAATTTTAGGTTTTGAAAAATTGACTAATATCTAAAAATTAATATGATTTGAATTGGAAAAATAATTTTATTCAAATATGTAGTTTCAAAATTAACTCATCGGGATTCAACTTGGTTTTGTTAACTCATCTAGATTCACGAGCAGATGTAAATGTATTTGTGTATTAGAGTATTATTCTGTATTGGGCCGGCCCACACTTGTTATTGGGCCTTTGCCTATAGGCTTTACTCTTACCTTATCCATCTCTGTTGTTAGCTTGTACATATGTGGATAGTATTGTAGCTTGTAAGACTTGATGCATTGTAACAAAATAACAGAATTCAGTTGAATATATCATCTTCTCTATGCTATGAATTTGCAGAACATAGCTCTATCATGGTATCACTCTTCGCCGTTCCGATCTATTCTTCCGCTGCTCACGGTTCTCAATCCTTCGCTTCTTCACCATCTTCTGAAGCTCGTCTTCTCTCGCTTAGAGAAGTGCTCAAAATTCTGTTCAAGATATCGTTACATCACTTCAGAGAACTGTCAGCCATGGATGCATCCCAAGAACACCCTGGTTCAAGATCACCACCGACCATCACCATGTCTTCGTCGTTCACCACCGCCTCCAATCACGTCGTCTTTGGCCCCAAACTCTCTATCAAACTGCAAGAAAAGAACTTCCTTCTTTGGAATCAACAGGTTGAAGGAATTATCATAGCACACAAACTTCATCACTTCGTGGTTAACCCTCAAATTCCCCAAATGTTCAAGACTGAAGAGGATCGATTAGCTCAGATTCGATCTGAAGAATACGAATCTTGGATTGTCCAAGATCAAGCTCTTTTCACTTGGCTATTATCCACGATCTCTGAGTCCGTCTTGCCACGCGTTCTATCTTGCAAGCACTCCTATCAAATCTGGGAGCAGATACACAAGTATTTCACTGCAGTGATAAAGGCGAGAGTACATCAACTTCGTGCTAAGCTGAAAGTCACGAAGAAAGCAAATCGATCCATTTCTGAGTTTGTGCTTCGCATTCGAGCAATAGCTGATGCGCTTCTTGCTGTAGGTGAACCAATCACTGAACGTGATCAGATTGATGCCATTCTGCAAGGTTTACCGGAGGAGTACAATCCGTTCATCATGATGGTGTATGGGAAGCTTGAACCACCTACCCTGTATGAGATTGAAGCCTTGCTATATGTGCAAGAAGCACAACTGGATAAGTATCGGCAAGAGCTTTCACTGGTGAATGCTACAGCAAACATTGCTCACACTGATGAAACTTTCACCAACAAACCCACCAGAGGTGGTCCTCAGCATCAGAGAGGCAGAGGTAATTTTAGAGGAAGGAGTCGTGGCAGAGCCAGGTCAACTTATCCTTCAGGAAGCAGACCAACATGTCAACTCTGTGGTAAGTATGGTCATGCAGCTATGGATTGCTGGCACAGGTATGATGAAAATTTTGAACCTGTCCCCTCAAAGAATCAAGCATCAAATTCAACTTCTGAGTCTGCTAAAGGTGACAAGAAAGAGCAAGAATCTGCCACTATCCAAGCTTCGGCCTTTCTAGCACCCCAAGGAGATCTTGAATTTCCATCACATCTAAAGTCTCAAGCTTGGTTTGCCAATTCAGGTGCATCTCACCACTTAACACCTTATATTAGTTGCTTGCAGAACTCTCATGAATACAAAGGCACTAATCAGGTTCTAGTGGGAAATGGGCAGAGCCTTAAAATCAATAGTGTAGGATTAGCTAAAATTCAATCCACTTTGCATCCTCACACACCTCTATCACTGAATCACTTATTACATGTGCCAAACATTACTAGAAATTTGTTGTCAGTGTCCAAATTTGCTAGAGGTAATAATGCTTTCTTTGAATTTCATGCTAACAAATGCTTTGTCAAATCTCAGGTATCTAAGGAGATTCTCTTAGAAGGTGTTCTGGATACTAGTGGTCTCTATTGTTTCTCACCTCAGCCATTAAAGTCCTCAAATGTCAACAATCTAGGGTTGTTACCAAATGCTCAGGTTTATGTATTTTCTAGTACTTGTTCTAATCAATTTTCTCTTTGGCATAATAGATTAGGTCACATCAATACTGTACATCTCAAGTCAATATTGAAACTCTGTAATCTTGCAATTCCTAATAAAGAAAGTACTGAGCTTTGTAGATCTTGTAGTATTGGAAAATCTCATAGATTACATGCCCCACTTTCTAATACTGTATATTCAAATGCTTTTGACCTTATTCATATTGACCTATGGGGCCTTTCACCTAATCCCTCAAGTCTAGGTTTCTCTTACTATATGGCTATAGTTGATACATATACCAAGTACACTTGGATCTACTTCTCAACACACAAATTTGAAGCCACAAGTCTCTTTAAACAGTTCCTAGCATATGTTAAGACTCAGTTTCATACTAATGTCAAGGCTGTCCAATCTGATTATGGGGGAGAGTTTAGACCACTTACAAAATACCTGAATGAACTTTGTATCATACACAGGTTGACCTGTCCACACACTTCACACCAAAATGGTTCAGTGGAGAGAAAGCATAGGAGCATAGTTGAAATGGGTTTAACACTGTTAGCCCATGCTAATATGCCTATGGAGTTTTGGGACCATAGCTTTACACATGCTGTGTATCTCTTGAATAGAGTACCAACTTCTACTTTTCCAACCTTTTCTTCACCATTTAATGCTCTTTTCAGATCTTTACCAGACTATAAGTCACTCAGAACATTTGGATGTATCTGCTATCCTCTTCTTAGACCATTCAATAAGAACAAACTACAACTTAGAAGCTTTGGTTGCATATATCTAGGCATTTCTCCACAGCATAAAGGACACAAATGCCTTAGAAGTGAAGAAAAGATTTACATCTCTAAAGGTGTTGTTTTTTATGAGACTAAATTCCCATTTCAGGCTGTCACAAATAATTCTCATGAGGAAAACAATACTACATCTGTTTACCCTGTCTCTTCATCTAGATTAGCCCTACCTAGAGTCAATGGTACACATCACATGTCACCTAACAAGTCACAGGTTGCTCAGCCAAGTCCCATTCAAAACTCTGCTAGCAGACTGCAGCCTGAGACCACACAAGGTCAAGTCCCTTTCATCCAGTCTGACAGTCCTGCTATTATCCACCAGGCTTCACCTAATAGTCCCAACACAAACTTCTTGGATGTCACTTCTGCTCAAAATACCAGTCAATCTGAGGGAGTTCCACTAGCTGACTCTACCTACTTGCATAATTCTGATACTCCTACATCTATAGAGCCACCATTAGCTACTCTGAATTCAAACTCAGTAACACATCCTAATCTCATAAAAAATAGTCACCCCATGGTCACCAGAAGCAAAACAGGGAATTTAAAGCATAAGGCTTTCTTAGCTCATACTGAGCCTACCACTGTCAAACAAGCCTTGGCTCATCCTAAGTGGTTTGAAGCTATGCAGCAGGAATACCAAGCTCTCATTCATAAGAATAGTTGGACACTTACCTCACTCCCTGCACATAGAAAAGCTATAGGATGCAAGTGGGTTTTTAGAATAAAAGAAAATTCGGATGGCTCTCTTAACAAGTATAAGGCCAGATTGGTAGCCAAAGGCTTCAATCAGCAGTATGGCTTTGACTACAATGAAACTTTTGCTCCAGTGATTAAACCTGCCACCATCAAAATCTTACTTACATTGGCTCTCACACATAAGTGGCATATTGAGCAGATTGACATTAACAATGCTTTTCTGAATGGGTCTCTTGAAGAGGAGGTTTACATGACTCAACCACCAGGTTTTGTAAATGAAAATAAAAAGCTGGTGTGCAAACTCAATAGAGCTCTTTATGGCCTAAAACAGGCTCCAAGGTTCTGGTATGACAAACTTTACAAAACTCTGTTCCAATTTGGTTTTGTAGCTAGCAAGTGTGACCATTCTCTGTTTATATACAGTCATCAGGGCATTACCTTATATGCCCTAGTCTATGTTGATGACATCCTTGTCACAGGTTCCTCAAATGATCTAATTAACAAAGTGATCTCCAAGCTTCATCATGAGTTTGCTCTGAAACAGCTAGGTAAACCAGAATATTTTCTTGGACTTGAAGTGAAATACCAATCCAATGGCTCTCTTATACTTACTCAAAGAAATTATATCAGAGATCTCCTCAGCAGAGCTAACATGGAAGAAGCAAATAGGGTTGCAGCACCCATGTTCAGTCATTGCAAGCTAAGTAAATTTGGAACTAATGTCATGGCAGATCCTCAATTGTACAGATCTATTGTAGGGGCTCTACAATATATCACACTTACCAGGCCTGACATAGCCTATAGTGTGAATAAGGCTTGTCAGTTTATGGCCAATCCTCTGGATACTCATTGGAGCATGGTTAAAAGAATATTAAGGTATCTAAGTGGCACTGCAACCTTGGGTCTTATGCTAGCTCCTGCAGTGGTCAATCAAGCTCTCTCCATTAGAGCTTATAGTGATTCTGATTGGGCTAATGACCCTGATGATCGGAGATAACTTCTGGCTCTTGTATCTTTGTAGGCCCTAATCTCATATCCTGGAGCTCCAAGAAACAATCATTGGTGGCCAGATCGAGTGCTGAAGCGGAGTACAGAGCTTTAGCACATACTACCTCTGAGTTACTCTGGCTCCAACCTTTACTTGCAGAATTGAAGGTATCATGCTTAGCTCCCACTCTTCTCTGTGATAACCTTAGTGTAGTGATGCTGAGCCATAATCCTGTACTTCATGCACGCACCAAACATATAGAGTTGGACATTCATTTTGTAAGGGAACGAGTGGCAGCCAACAAACTGAAGATTCAACATGTGCCTGCCTCTGCTCAACTTGCAGACATCATGACCAAACCTTTGCCAACTGCTGCCTTCACAAGCCTTCGAAGCAAGCTCAAAGTTGTACCATTGTTACCTCCTTGATCTTGAGGGGGAGTATTAGAGTATTATTCTGTATTGGGACGACCCACACTTGTTATTGGGCCTTTGCCTATAGGCTTTACTCTTACCTTATCCATCTCTGTTGTTAGCTTGTATATATGTGAATAGTATTGTAGCTTGTAAGACTTGATGCATTGTAACAGAATAACATAATTCAGTTGAATATATCATCTTCTCTATGCTATGAATTTGCAGAGCAAACATAGCTCTATCAATGTGATACCAACTGTAGGCTGTTTATTTTAATGTCAATCTTTTAAATATTTCTCTTGCTACTGTTTAATATAATTGAAGTTAGAGAATCAGCTGTACGATTTATTATAAGTGTCAATCAATGCTAAAAAGTTGGTGTGAATTATTAGTATATATTTGTAACTATGTCAATGTTAGCCAATTGAAGAATGAATTCAAACTTTACAAATGATAGTTTGGTAGTCATGTGATGTGAACTCAGACTAGACCCGTGCGATAGCACGAGTTTCTTATTAGTAGTATTAATTAAAAGATATAATTAGAAGATAAAAAATGTTTGTAAATGTGACATAAAATTTAGGGTCTGTTTGGTAAAAATAGCGGTTGACTGATAAGCTAGCTGATAGCTTATGACTGATGGCTGATGACTTATAGCTTATAACGAATGGTTGAGACTGATAGCTTATAAGCTCATTGAAGTGTTTGGTAAAATTAGCGGTTCAATTAACTTATAAATGTAAAATGACATAAAAGATATTTAATATATAATTATTTAATTTTAAATTAAAATAAATTATAAGGGTTAAAAATGAATTTTAATTAAAATAATAAGGATAAAAAAGGAAGAAAAAATAATAAGTTATAAGACATAAGCTAAAACGTTATTTGAAATAGCGTCTGAAAAATAAACTATAAGCTAGTAAAATAAGCTATGAGTTCGTTATGAATATGATGATGAACCTGTGTGATTGACGATTTCTGATATTGAATGAGACTCTGATTATGAGTCAGAATCAGAAGATGACTCTAAAGCTGAAGTCGAGTTTGATTCTGAAGTAGCTTCCGAAGATGAGTCAGAGTCAGAAGATGATTCTGAAGCTGAAGTCGAGCCTGATTCTGAATGAGATTCTGAAGATAGTCAAAATCAGAAGATGATTCTAATTCTGAAGGTGAATCTAATTTTGATCCAGATTCTGATGATGATCCAGAAATTGGTGGTCAAACCTCTAAAGGTGAATTAGAGTCTGAAGGAGACTTTGAGGGCGACTTTGATGGAGACTCTAGAAGTGATTCAGACTCTGAAGGTGGTCCAGACTCTGGGGGCAAACTTTTGAAGGTGATCATGTTTCTGAAGGTAGTGTTTGCGGAGGAGGTCTAGAAGCTAACACAGTCCCAGATTCTATAGAAGATTCAGAACAAGTTCAGAGACCACAAAGAATGAGACAAATACTTAGAAGATTTGCAGCGTTTGACATATTACGGAATACTGAAATAAACTTTGAAGGCGATGTCATTCAATATGCCATGTTAGTAGACTCTGAACCTGTGAATACAAAAGAAGCACTCAAGAAGAAAGTTTGGCTGAAAGCCATGAAAGAAGAACTTAAGGCTATAGAAAGAAACAAGACTTTGGAGTTGACTAAGCTTCCAACGGAAAAGAAAGCCACCAGCATCAGATCGGTCTTCAAGGTGAAGTTGAATTTAGATGGATCAATTGTAAAACACAAATCAAGGTTAGTTAGCTAAAGGTTTTCTTCAGAAACCTGAACTAGATTACTTTAAGGTATTTGCACTGGTAGCTAGACATAAAATAATCTGGTTGGTGATTATTATAGATGCTAATAGGAATTGGCCTGTGATACATCTGAGTGTTAAATATGCATTTCTAGACGGCCCTTACCAAAAGAAGTCTATGTGTACAACCTCTTGGATTTGTGACAAAGAATCACGAAAGGATGGTGTACGAATTTATGAACACTAATAACCACCCCGAATCCAAGTGCATGGTGCTTCAATATCAACCTCAATGAAACCCATCCCTCTCTTGAAGTTGAATCCTTATACAAAACTCTTCATCATTAGCAGGTATCACCCAAATGAACCATTTCCCACACACCTCAATCCTATTTACTATGTCCAAATATTGTTCCTAAAGCATAAATAAACTTACACACTCATCATTATAAACAACATTACCATCACCAATATGATAGCAAACAGCCTCATTTTAAATGAGAACAATATTTAAAAATGTACTTTTAGGCAGATTATTATACAATCCAAAGATAACTACAATAATATTCAGAGAAGTTTCAGATTTCATTCACCTGCAACAAAAAACAAAGGTGTCTCAATGCTAGTGGTTTAATGTATTGTTGGGTCTAGGGAGGATCACATGTACATAGTAACAATTGTGTTGCCAAAACCAAGGTTGATATCATCAGAAAGTAGTTGGATGTTTCAACAACAATAATTCTTCCCACTTGCTCTCTTACACAAATAGGAGTACATTTGTAAAACAACATATTTTGCGGTAAATTTTACCGATACTTACAAAGTAGTCCAAAAGAGGAGCCAATAGAGCCATAAACATCTTATACCAAATGAGCACTAAAACAGAAGAAAATATAGCTCCAATAATACTTTTTTCCCTACTTCCTACCAAGCCATCAACCATCAATAATGCCTTATGTGCTTGAAGTTGATTGATGGTGTGGTCCTGTGATTCAAAAAAGACCCATATTAGACTGGAGATTGAAACATCAAAATACAAAATGTAGATAAAAAGTAAAGAAATTAGTTTCAACCTTGATGCCTGATGACAAGCCCGTACCACAAGTGACAGGACAGTTATGATTCTAGATACTACTGCAATATCATTATAAGTACAAAAATAAATTAATCCCCATTTACAAAAATTGGAAATACTTGAACTGGCATAAGCAAAACTAAACCATAAGTTGGAAGGTGAGTTGACAATTATGACAAACATGCATTCAGCCAGTTTGAACATTTATACAATACATAATACAAGTACAAATACGTTCATTAGTTATAACAAAGTTTTGAAGTAAACAAAAACATTATTAGTTTCAAGAGATATGTCACATATGTGTCACCAACCCATTGACATGTTTCTGGCATTAACACTACACTCTCCTCTCTACCACTTTTTAACATTATCCCAAATTGAGGACATCTTGGTACTTTAGTTTTGTATAAAATGGTTTGAAAAGACATAACAAATAAAAATCATTCAAGAGTTACTAAATTTCCTTTTGGGAGGATCGACTTCTAGTCATAATAATATTAATAGTAATAATATTTAAACAAAGAAACAACATAAATCCTAAGCCACTGAAAAGAGAGTACCCGCACTAGCTAAGATTTTAAAACATCATACATGAAACTACAACAAAAAGAAAAACCAAACAATTAAATCATTGAAGAGAAACTTACTTTGGACAGGTCGAAACCAAGCTTTCAACATAATCCTTGGTATAAAACCACAATATCTCGGTGTGCTTTGAAGTAATTTCCTCTACTATATTATATCTCCAATTATAGAGAATTGCCTGTTGGTTGTAAAAACCATCACCTTCTTGATTGCTTGCAATAATCAGTGTGTCGTTACTGTCAGAAAAATACAAAGGAAACAGAAACAATTGAGAACCATATGCCAGCCAATCATCAATGCCATCGTAAATTTGAAGACTTTGAAAACTAATGCTGAGGAATAAAGTCCAAGACTCTCGAACTCCAAATTCCATCATCTTCCATATAACAAAATGAGTTCCCTTGGCACGGTGAGAAAAACAAAGACAGTCCATCAACACATTTACAGATGGCTCGACAGGTGGTACTTCAACAAAACCCCGAGGTGGCAACAACTCCTGGTAAGTCTCCGTGCCAAGATTGAGCGAGACAATCACAAATTGCTCGATGGTAATATCATTCCAATCATATTGAGACTTATTTCGAATAGCCAACCAGTTAATAGTACTACTTATATAAACACCACTATTCATAAATGGGTAACGGCCGGGACTACTAGGATGAAAACCGAATGGAACCGTTGGAAAACAGTCAATGTTTTTCCAAACATTGTCACCCAAACTAAAAACTTTAACCTTGTTTGGAGAGAATGCCACCACCTTATAAGAGTTGGCTGAAACATCATAACCAAAAGCCAACCTCCAAAATTCAGTTAGATAACCTAATTTTTCAGATAATGTCCTCGTGGCTGGGTTCCAAAAACGGAGCCAGAATATTTTATTCTTGGTAGCCCAAAAACCACCGAGCAAGCAGAGCAATCCATTACATGAACCAACTATCTTCCAGCAATCCATATTCCTCAATCGGTAGCGAGACTGAGGACCATAGGAAACAGTGATACTCCTCAATCGATAGTTGCTAGTGATGAGCAATGGACTCTCTATCAAATCAGTTACGGTAAAGGGTACGACGCAGCAATCCCAATCCTCGTCAGGCATAGACCATTCTGGTGTCAGTAAGAAGTGGGTGTTTTTTGGCGATCGCTGAAGGTGCAATTTAGCAAAGGAGGGATCGGAGATTAGGGTTTTCCATGACTTACAAACACATTTCATTTGCATGAGAGTTTTGACGGGAAGCCGCGAAAGAATTTCTGAGATGAGTTCATCAAGGAGAAATAACAGTGATGTCGGAGCGCCGTTTAAATGCGGAGACTTCGCTGGAGGGGAATTCATGAACGGCGATTGAGTTTGTGCCGGTTAGAACGCACAGATGTTCTTGAAATGGAAATAGACAGTATTGAAGTTGAAACCCTAGGAGGAGGATTTGCTGCCTTTACTATTGTGTGCCTTTGATGCCTTTACTTCATTTAGGAGACAATTAAGTAATTAAGTAATAAAAAGAATTGTTTTGAAGAGAGATAGAATGGTTAAGAAAGAGATAGGGAAAGTCATGAAAGACACCAAAATTGAAAGGTAGCTGATCCTTGTCTGACATTTGTGAGTTGCGAAAGTCTTTTGTTTTTCGTACAATTTTTTTTATTAAATGGAGGGTCGAAGTTTAGAAAAAGAAAACTACGACGAAACTGAACATAAAATTGATTTTTTTTTATTACATGGAGGGTTGAAATTTAGAAAAAGAAAACTACGACGAAACTGAACATAAAATTGTCAAATGTAACACGCTTTTAAACTACCGCGATAATTAATATAATGTTCAGAGTAAACATAAAAACAAGGATGTCACAATTTTAAAATAACCAAAACATCAAAATCGATTGTCATGCTTCACGAGGAACGAAATGCCAATTTTTAATAAATCATGTTTAACACAGTGGAATTAATTTAAAACGGACTAGCATAATCTTCACTGATGCATAAACCAATTAAAACATAATTCAAAACCAACAGAATAAGAGTATAAGAATCAACTCTAAACTAGCGTTCCCCAGTGTTACAAATCAGAGCATGACACTGACGCAACTAACGAACTAGTCTATACGCTATCCTCACCAAGCTCAATAGCCGCTACTCCTCAATCTGAAAAATGTCTACAGTAAGGGTGAGTCTCATTCACAATTAACAAATGTTATGAGTTCATAAACAATAAAACATCATAAGCACATTATTCACCCAACTGCAATATATTTAGATTTTCAGAAAAACATTCATCAACAACACCAAATACAATTAACCACATCACCATGAAATAACACTGGAAATATTCCAATCATGTTATAGCAGGGCCGGCCCAACACGTGCTGAGGCCTAAAGCAAATGTTAAAATAAAATATTTTAAAAAAATTAATATATTTTTGTTTTTTAAATTTTTAATATACAAAATCAATTATCACTATTATAATTTATTTTGTTTAACATCTTTTATCCATAATAAAGGTAATCTATTTAATCTTTTATTGAAATATAATAGATCCTAAAGCTTCAACTACTTTCACTTATTTTTACTTTAAAAAGGTAACTAGTTACTTAAAAGTTAAAACAAAATAATAAAATACTAACTACGTAACAATATTATACAGATTAAAATTTACAAAGATAAACAAATAAAATAAATTAATTGTTTTACCACTCTTGACTAAAAAACTACTTATAACTCAATTAAACAAATGCAATATCTAACCACACATCAATACATATAATAGAACGTCAAAAGTGTAAGCACCAAAATTTTAGAGTTTAAAGGTAGTGCACTGACAGTGTAAACAAACTTTACACATACATCCAATCAAAATCACTACACTTGCCATGTCATATTAGTTTTTTTAAATTAAAATTGTGTTTTAATTGGATACATGGTTGTGATTGGTTGACAGTGTAAAAATATTTTACACTGTCAGTGCATATTCCTATTTCTCAAAATTTTAATGATATAAACAATAGTTGTATAAAAATGGAGGCTTGTCAAAATTAGAGGCCTTAGGCAACTGCCTTTGTTGCCTTACCCAAAGACCGGCCCTGTGTTATAGCAATATACATGCAATGCACTGACACTATGCATGTGGTACCAATTCGTCATGGGATTAACCCATCTGACCGATGTAAACATCATTGAGATACGACAATGCCAACACTAATTCCTCACAATGGGAATTATGTCATCCACTGATCCAAAACATCACCGGAATTCAGCCACCAAAATGAGTATGAAGGCATGCATAACATATGACATACTTACCATCGTCACCGATCACGATGAACAAAATCATCTCATCACCACATCACCGAATTTAGTATGTTCATATTCAGTATCATTCAATCATCATGTCATACATCATCATAACAATCATAACAATCACAACAATAACAACACAATCATATCATCACCATATTACTACATTGTTACAATTTACAATATATGCACACAATGTATAACTTCACCAAAATAATTAAATTGGGTTTTAAAATAAAATTGCGTCAACGCTAATTACACCATTTAATTATATAAAACATCTCATTAGCTTTACAACGCTCAAAACGACGACTAAAACGGACTTACGGTTCAAAAGTTATGAATTATTTAAGAAATTAAAATTAAATTTTTTAAAAAGTTGTCAGGTGTAACCGGTTACGCGTTTACGTAAGTCTATTCGCTATTTTCAAAACTCGCCTGTAATCGGTTACAATAGGATTGTTACCCGGTTACAGCACTCAAAAACTCCCAGTTTCTCTATTTTCCCAAGCGGTAATCGGTTACAACAGAGCTGTTACCCGGTTACAGTGTACCCAATAGCAGAGAATCACCATTTTGACAGCACCTTCTCATCTCCATCTCAATCTAATACATACCAACATAATTATAACACCAAAACAGAATCAATCACACATTTTAACACATTTTTAACATACTTAGGGGTCATTTAGCATCAAGTATGTTTCATAACCATTCCAATTCATCAATTACATCCAATCTACACCATTTATCCCAAAACCCCAAAACCTAACATACATCCAATTGAGATAAACAACATACCTACTCAATCTTATCATTCATAAATACATAATAGATGATAATTGGTAGAGTCTCCCCTTACCTTAGCAAAAGTTCCTGATTCTTCCTCTTCCTCTTCCAAAGCTCTTTCACGTTCTTCTCATCCCCTTCTATTTTCTCCTTTTCGCTTCTAATTTCCTCTTTTTCTTTAATTCCTTGTTTTATGAAAATAAAATCCAACTTTAATAAGGCCTAACACTTAGCACCTCCTTTTTACTAACCATAACTCTGACCCAATAACGTTATTTCTCAATTTCTCCAATTTAATCCAATTAAAATACCGAATAATCCAAATAATTAAATTAATAAATGGGAAATATGAGGTGTAACATCAAACAAATCACTAGCTAATAAGTGGTTGATGAAGGTAGGACAAGCTACAAAAACACACGTAGATTCTCGATGTAACACTCCATTCTTTCCTAAAATATCAACACACATATTTGCTTCACAAAAGATGTGCTGAAAAGAAACCTCGGTATCTTGGCAGTTGAAAGATTTGATTCTGAAAATGAGCTTTCTATCGAGAATGTTACTAGTATTATCAGAGTTGATATCCTTGACTACCTGTTGGGAATCACTCTCGATCAATATATTTGAATCCAAGTTTATTAGCAAGTTGTAATTCTTCATACCTGTAACACCCCATAATTTCAGTTTATTAATTTAATTTGGATTTAAATTAAATAATTGGAATTTTAGTATTTTAATTGGATTTAATTGGAAAATGATGGAGTAACAGCTATTGGGCTTATGATGTGATGTTAGTAAAAGAGGGGTGATATAGTGGTTAGGCCTTTTACTAAGTGGTGATATTTTATTTTTATTTTATTTTCATAAAATAAGAAAAAGGAACCATTTGGGGAGAAAGGAAGAACACGGGAAAAGAGCAAGAGAAGAGAAAGAGGCAAGAACGTGAAACCGGAAGGAGAGCATTCAAGAAATTCATCGAGGTAAGAGGGGACTCTTCCTTTTAGTATCTATTATGTGGTATTAGGTGATAGGTAGATTGATGTATGGTTTGGTTCAATTAGATATTGGGATTGTTGGGTTAGGGTGATATAATTGGATTGAATTGATGATAATTGTGTGAACTAATTGGTTAATAATGAGTTTGGATGATGTTTTATGGTGTATAATTGAATGTATGATGATTATATGCCTGTATGTGATGTCTGGAATCGTTTTTGGGTGAAAAAGGATGTGAAATCGCAGGGTCTGTCGCAGACTTGGGGTTTGCTGAAATCGCAGGTCCGCTGAGCGGAGGGGGGTCCGCTGGCGGCTGTGGTGTTTGTGTTGAAGTTGTGGAGACGTTATCTTTATGGTTCTCGATTTGAGGTGTTCAGTGATCATAAGAGTTTGAAGTATCTCTTCGATCAGAAAGAACTTAATATGAGGCAGAGAAGATGGTTAGAATTTCTGAAGGACTATGATTTCGGTTTGAATTACCATCCTGGTAAAGCAAATGTTGTTGCTGATGCATTGAGCAGGAAGTCATTGCATATGTCTATGCTAATGGTGCGAGAATTGGATTTCATTGAGCAATTCCGAGATTTGAGTTTGGTATGCGAAAGTACTTCTAATAGTGTTAAGTTGGGGATGTTGAAGTTGACTAATAGTATCCTTGAGGAAATTAGAAACTGACAGAAATCTGACGTTGGCTTGGTGGATAAGTTGACATTGATTAACCAAGGGCGAGGGGGTGAATTCCGAATTGATGAGAATGGCGTTATAAGGTTTGGAGACCGAGTGTGTGTACCCGATGTTGCTGAGATCAGAAAGAGTATTCTGGAAGAAGGACACCGAAGTGGATTAAGCATTCATCCTGGTACTACCAAGATGTATCATAATTTGAAGAAGTTGTTTTGGTGACCTGGAATGAAGAAGGAAATTGCTGAGTTTGTTTATGCTTGTTTAACTTGTCAGAAGTCGAAAGTTGAGCATCAGAAACCGTCTGGATTGATGGAACCGTTGTTTGTTCCGGATTGGAAGTGGGATGGAATTTCTATGGACTTTGTATCTGGTTTACCTAGAACGAGCAAGAATTGTGATTCCATTTGGGTTATTGTAGACCGGTTGACGAAATCTGCTCACTTTATTCCAATAAGAATGGATTATCCGATGGATAGGTTGGCTCAGTTGTATGTTGAGAAAATAGTGAGTTTGCATGGTGTTCCGGCTAGTATTATGTCGGATAGAGATCTGAGGTTTACTTCTAAGTTCTGGACAGGATTGCAAGAAGCCTTAGGTACTAAGTTGAGGTTGAGTTCTGCTTATCATCCGCAGACAGATGGTCAGACGGATAGAACGATTCAATCGTTAGAGGATTTGTTACGAGCTTGTGTATTTGAGAAAGGTGGTGCTTGGGATAGTTATTTACCGTTGATTGAGTTTACCTACAACAATAGTTATCATTCGAGTATTGGTATGGCTCCGTTTGAAGCATTGTATGGTAGGAGATGTAGAACACCTTTGTGTTGGTACGAATCTGGAGAAAATACGGTGGTTGGACCGGAGATTGTGTAACAAACTACAGAAAATATCAAGATGATTCAGGAAAAGATGAGAGCTTCTTAGAGTCGTCAGAAAAGTTACCATGACAAAATAAAGAAGGATATTGAATTTAAGGAGGGAGATCATGTATTCATGCGAGTTACTCCGATGACTGGCATTGGGAGAGCCTTGAAGTCGAAGAAGTTAACTCCGCGTTTCATTGGTCCATTTCAGATTACTAATAATATTGGGAAGGTTGCTTATCAGATTGCTTTACCGCCTGCACTCGCTAATTTGCATGATGTGTTCCATGTATCTCAGTTGAGGAAATACATTGCGGACCCGTCTCATGAGATTCAGGTAGATGATATACAGGTGCGAGATAATCTGACCGTAGAGACATTACTTATGAGGATTGAAGATGTCACCAGATCTCATGAGTCGTTCGCTTCAAATATAATGGCCCTCAGAATATATATTCGAGGGCGTAGATTCAAAGTCTAATGAACGAATGACTAGGTTTGAATATTGATTGAGGATGTACGGTATGCGAGCATTCGGAGATTCATCAAGAGTCTCTTCATCACGTGGCCATCAAGAGGCCATATGTTGCGCATTCAGGGACAGAGGGATGTCCACTTAAACCTAAATCTGAGAGGTCTTATAGACAATGTCAGATTAAAAGGGAATCCCTCGGGATCCGGGTTAAGCGAAAAAATATCTTACGAGTGTGATACCCGTAGGAGGTAACCCTACGTAGACTTAGATTTACCAAGTAATGCCCCTCTCGAGATGGCTTCCCGTGAAGGGTGGGATGATAAAATTACCTTAGTACGTAGGTTCATAAGTCCGTCCTACGTATCTTCTACCCTTCCCAAAGGTGGTTTAATTCTAAAGGTCTCATGGTGCTCTTTCGTACCCTCTGAAACTTTTGTTTCATTGGATTTTTTTGAAAGAGCTTTTTTGTCCATGAGGTTCGAATTTTAGGGGTAGGTTCCCAGAGAGATCAGCCAAATTCCGCATCCTACCTTCGACAGGGTCTAGCCTCGTCTAAGATATTTCTCGGAATTCAGCCCACTCTGAGTGGAATTGTCACTAAAGCTCGTAGGCGATGCAAGTCTCCTCTTACTTAGTGACAATTCCCACACTTAAGGTTTAACAAACACGTATATGATAATTCTCCAATATTAAACAAGAATAAATATAAACATAGACAGGTAATTATATAACAAAATATAATAACGATATATTTATTTTTTCCAAATAAAAAAAATAAACCATAAAATAAATAACCCAATAAACCCTAAAAACAAAAAGAGATATGTCTTAAACCTTAAGTGCTTCTCTGCCCTAAGGGTCCCCAGCAGAGTCGCCAGCTGTTACGACCGGCTTTAAATTTTAAGTATAAATAACTTAAATAACAGAGTCGCCACCTATGTTTTTTATTTTATCCTAAGATAAGGGTAAACATGGGATAAAAACCTAATAAGAGTTTCTAGGTAAGTTGAGAAATTAGGGTCGAGGGAAGGTGTTAGGCACCCTTGACCCTTCCTTAAGATTTTCTAAATGTCTTTAAGGTTTATAAGAATATTACGGTAAGGTTTATAAAAAAGGTTACGGTTAAAAGTGTACAGTAGGGTAGAGAATAAGATCTCAAACCTACTTAATTTTAGGGGAAGGGGACTCGACTCGTTACCAAGTGCCTACGTACCTCCTTATGGAGGATCAGAGTCTACGTAGTTCGGTAGATTTGTTGGTGTTTTTTATGGGACTATATGCATTTATTTGTATATGTGAAAGTGATTTAGAAACTATCGTAGTTCGTAGTTGATAAAATAAATTTATATTTTTGCATATAATCCCTTTTTTGTATTTTTTTTATAATTAAATAATTAATGTTTTAATTGAATTAGAATAATTGTATTTTAAATTTTTAGTTTTGGATATTTGATCGGTACGACATAGAGAATCGACCAATTCGAAGGCGGAATGAAATAGATATTCACCCGTCATTTATCCTTTAAAGGGGGATAAAAAAATGATAAAAATTTAAAGTTTGTAAATTAAACTTATGTACAATTAGGAATGATTTAATCTACAAGTTGAAGACATGTCTTTAGATTTCTTATAGTAAAATAAATTGATACATGTGCTTTTTTTGTGTTTTTATTTCTTACCTAACTAAAATTAAGAGAACCATTGTTATTATCATTATTTTGCTGTTAACACACGTGACCCCTAAGCTAATTAACATAAATAATAGTGATAATATAATAGGAAAAAGAATAAACCCATTAAATCTTCCAACCAATTGTGGGGTGACATTTGGCAATAAAGAAATAAAATTAAAACCAAATACAATGCTAATAAATCATAAAAACACCAAAAAGAATCCAAAGCCCTTCTTACGGTGTATTTCTTCTCTCTCAATAATATCAATATGTCAGTCAGAAAGACCATATCACAAATCATCTCTTTGTCTCTAACTCAGGTCCAATTCAAAACAAGAATATCACAAGATCAAACTTAGCAATTTGAGATTAATAACATGAAATCTAGAGGGAAGAAGTAGAACCTTAAAGGACGAGATCTGACAATAACGTGTAGCTTTGATGAAGTTCCGACGCCAAGGTTGCGGCGGCGATGCACTGAGAAGACGGAGGGACAGAACAACTCCAATCGGCGAGAGGGCGGCGGCGTCGTTGGGTCGTCGTCGGAGGCTGCCTCGTCGGTCATGGTAGATGCCCGAAGATTCGGTGTTTCTCGGATCTGATCTACCTTTTTTCTTTCAAATTCCTAAATCCAATCCTTTCTAACCTGAAAACATAAATGTTATTACTGCAAATATTTATTCTTATTGTTAGTTTGGCTTCACATTGTTGAGAATAATCATTTTAGGTTGATGGTGGTGATGTTCTTGATTTTGGATGGTAAATTTGTTTTTGAATGATATTAATGTGATGCTGCCTCATTAGTGTAATTCGGGTAGTATTGAGATTTGAAGATTACATGAGAGTGTGAAAATTAATGTCTTTGTGTATAACTGGCAATTTATTTACAGGTTTGGAAGAGATATAGGTATGATGGTGAAGATTGATAATCTTGTTAAATTAATAAAGTTTTGTGATGGTACCTGCATATTATTATAATAACAAGACAAATTCAGATGTTAGAATAAAAGCAAATTCAGATTATTTATAATTGTATGCATGTCATCAGAATTTTATTTATAAAGATCTTTTTATACATGAATAAAAAAACAGCAGTATGAATGTCTATAAAGAATTTCACTAGGATATTTAATTGTGATATATATACATATATACAATAGTTAAAAATAGTTAGAAAACTATAATTTAAAAAAAAACATGTTCATTTGGTTAGAACTTAGAACAAATGAAAATTAAAGAAAACAAAGGTGAAATTGAAAAAAATAAAATAGTGACCTCATATATGAATCATTGGTCAAAATAAGAATTTGAGAAAAGGGAGAAGTGGAGGTTGTACGTGAGATTTTTTTGGTAGTGTGAATGGCCTCCCCCTATTGTGAGTGTGGAACAACTATTTATATACAAACCATAAAGTTTATAAAGTGCACAAAATCAAGTCTTTATCAACACAATATAAACCATTCAAATCAAAATTATTTGATTTTAATTTTCTTACCAAATTGAAAATAAGGTGTCTACAAGTTTTTAATCTTTTTACTTGGCCACTAAGACGTAGGAGAATGATAGAAATAACACAAATCAAATTGAAAATTTCCTTTTTTTGATTTTTGACTAAAGAAAGCGTAAAATGATTAAAAAAAAATTTATATAAAAAAAATGTTAAATAATAATAAACAAAATTTAATAATAAAAATGTAAAAAGTCCATTTTTTGTGTTTTTTTAGAATATAATGAAATAAAGTCAGTAACAAATAATAAGTAAAAATGTTAAACAAGGGATTCGAACCCGTGACGTATGCTTGCAAGCTCTTACTCCATACCAATTGAACTATCTTGTTTATTCAAAATAAAAATGCACTTGAAAGCATATATAGAAAAATAAATAAATAATTTAAAATAAACTATTAATATTAAAATGTTAGTATAAATTCAAAACTTTGTAAAATCCAAAGTTTAATATAATTTGACTGTTAGAAATAGGGTGGGCAAATTTTGGGGTATGACATTTGTCATTTTCAGATTAAGGAGTAGCGGCATTAGTGCTCGGTGAGGATGACTCGTAGAGTTTATCCGTTTATGTTGGGTCGTGTCGGTCATGCTCTGATCTGTAACACTGGGGAACGATAGATTTAGAGTTTTTACGAGATTACTCTATGTTATTTGATGATGAATTGTATTTCCTTTTGGTCATACTTGACGATATTTCTTATTCCGCTGTGATAAACATGATTATGATTTGGTGAACTGTTTCCTAATGAAGCATGACTTGACTATGGTTGGTTTATTTATTTTAAATAATTGTGGAACCCTTGTGCATATGTTTTTACTCTGATGAATTTATTTAAATTGCCGCGGGGTTTAGAAGGGTGTTACAATAGTGGTATCAGAGCATAGTCGGTCGTTTGAGTTAGAGTCTTAGCGTTAGTTAATCCCTCGTATGCGAATAGTGTAAGGTTGACACTATCGATACTTCTTGTTCTAATGAATATTGTTTTATATTTAGCAGAACAATGGCTGGAAGAGGTGGAAGGAACGACGATGCGATTGCTGAGGCTCTGGGAATGATTGTTGGTGTACTAGGAGGGAATGTCAATGGAGCTGTGATTGGTGCTGACAGGCAGCTGAACAGTTTTCAGAGGAACAATCCTCCGTTTTTCAAGGGCACACATGATCCGGAAGGTGCTCAGTAGTGGCTTAAGGAGATCGAGAGGATTTTCAGAGTCATCGACTGTGCGGAGAACCTGAAAGTGGGGTATGGTACTCATATGTTGTTCGAAGAGGCTGATGACTGGTGGATGGATACCAGGGCTGAACTGGAGGCTGATGGTGTAGCTATTTCTTGGGCTGTGTTCAAGAGAGAGTTTCTGAGGAGGTATTTTTCTGAAGACGTTCGAGGCAGGAAAGAGATAGAATTTTTGGAGCTGACTCAGGGTAATATGACGGTACCAGAGTATGCTTCGAAATTTGTTGAGTTGGCGAAGTACTACGTTCACTACAACAACGATGAGGCTAGTGAATTCTCGAAGTGCATCAAGTTTGAGAATGGTCTTCGTGATGAAATCAAGCAAGGAATCAGGTACCAGAGAATTCGGTGATTTGTTGATTTGGTGGACTGTAGTAGGATCTTCGAAGAGGATAACCTCAAGCTGAAGTCATCTCACTCTCGCGAGTTGGTTGACAAGAAAGGTAATAAGCCTATGGATAGGGGTAAGCCATATGGTAGGGGAAATCCTAGAGCTGGGGATTGGAAGAGGCCTAGTGGGGGAGATTCTGGTGCTCCCGTTAGGTGTTACAACTGTGGTGAGACTGGGCATAGAAGGAATGAGTGCAAGAGTGGAGAGAAGAAATGCTTCAAGTGTGGTAAGGCGGGTCATATTGCTTCTGATTTTAGAATGAAGATTGTGACTTGCTACAATTGCGGCGAAGAGGGTCACATCAGTCCAAACTGCACTAAACCGAAAAAGGCTCGGGCTGGTGGAAAGTTCTTTGCTTTGTCTGGGTCCGAGACTACTCCAGAAGATCGTCTGATTAAAGGTACGTGTTTCATCCATGACACACCTTTAGTTGCCATTATTGATACTGGAGCGACTCATTCGTTCATTTCATTGGATTGTGCTAAACGATTGGGATTAGAAATATTTTTTATTCATGGAAGTATGATTATTGACACTCATGCATCGGGTTCAGTAACTACTTCTTCTTCTTGTTTGAACTGTCCTATTGACATATTTGGTAGAAAGTTTGGAATGGACTTAGTGTGCCTTCCTCTTGATCAACTTGACGTCATTTTGGGGATGAACTGGTTGCAATTTAATCGAGTTCATATCAATTGTTTTATGAAGACGGTTATCTTTCCTGAAGAGGTTAGTGTTGAGGATTTGACTATGTCAATCAAACAGATGAATCTAGCTGTCAATGATGGAGCAGTGGTATTTATGTTGTGCTCTTCGATGGAAGTGAAAGAGGGCGATAGCACTGGTGAGCTACTGGTAGTGAATGAGTATCCGGAAGTGTTTCCAGAAGATGTTAGTGAGTTGCCACCTGAAAGAGAAGTGGAGTTCGCCATAGAATTGATTCCTGGAACTAGTCCTGTGTCGATGGCACCGTGTCGCATGTCGGCATCGGAATTGGCGGAACTGAAGAAACAGTTAGAGGAATTGTTGGAAAAGAAGTTTATTCGTCCTAGTGTGTCACCGTGGGGTGCGCCGGTACTATTGATTAAGAAGAAAGAAGGTTCACTGAGGCTGTGTGTTGATTATAGACAACTGAACAAGGTGACAATCAAGAATCGATACCCTTTACCGAGTATTGACGATTTGATGGATCAGTTGGTTGGGGCTTGTGTGTTTAGCAAAATTGATCTGAGGTCTGGATATCACCAAATTCGTGTAAAGACGGAAGATATTCAGAAGACGGCGTTCCGAACGAGGTATGGACATTATGAATATTCTGTTATGCCATTTGGTGTTACTAATGCACCTGGTTTTTTCATGGAGTATATGAACAGGATATTTCACCCGTATCTTGACAAATTCGTGGTAGTGTTCATTGATGACATTCTAATCTAATCGAGGAGTGATGGAGAACATGCAGATCATTTAAGAGTGGTATTGGAGTTATTGAAGGAGAAGAAATTGTATGCGAAATTGTCCAAGTGTGAATTCTGGTTAGAGGAAGTAAGTTTTCCTGGCCATGTAATTTCGAAGAATGGTATTTCGGTGGATCCAACGAAGGTGGAGGCAGTATCTCAGTGGGAGACGCCGAAGAATGCTTCAGAGATTCGTAGCTTTCTTGGTCTGGCGGGTTACTATAGAAAGTTCATTGAAGGATTTTCGAAGTTGGCATTACCAATGACTAAGTTAACAAGAAAAGGACAAGTATTTGTATGGGATTCCGAATGTGAAAAAGGTTTTCAAGAATTGAAGAAAATATTGACAAGTGCCCCGATCTTAATTTTGCCTAATCCAGAGGAGTCTTTCAATGTGTACTCTGATACTTCACTGATGGGTTTAGGTGGTGTTTTGATGCAAGATAAGCAAGAAGTGGCCTATGCTTCAAGACAGTTGAAAATTCATGAAAGGAATTATCCGACTCATGATTTGGAATTGGCGGCTGTGGTGTTTGTGTTGAAGTTGTGGAGACATTATCTTTATGGTTCTCGATTTGAGGTGTTCAGTGATCATAAGAGTCTGAAGTATCTCTTCGATCAGAAAGAACTTAATATGAGGCAGAGAAGATGGTTAGAATTTCTGAAGGACTATGATTTCGGTTTGAATTACCATCCTGGTAAAGCAAATGTTGTTGCTGATGCATTGAGCAGGAAGTCATTGCATATGCCTATGCTAATGGTGCGAGAATTGGATTTAATTGAGCAATTCCGAGATTTGAGTTTGGTATGCGAAAGTACTTCTAATAGTGTTAAGTTGGGGATGTTGAAGTTGACTAATAGTATCCTTGAGGAAATTAGAAACGGACAAAAATCTGACGTTGGCTTTGTGGATAAGTTGACATTGATTAACCAAGGGCGAGGGGTGAATTCCGAATTGATGAGAATGGCATTATAAGGTTTGGAGACCGAGTGTGTGTACCCGATGTTGCTGAGATCAGAAAGAGTATTCTGGAAGAAGGACACTGAAGTGGATTAAGCATTCATCCTGGTGCTACCGAGATGTATCATAATTTGAAGAAGTTGTTTTGGTGGCCTGGAATGAAGAAGGAAATTGCTGAGTTTGTTTATGCTTGTTTAACTTGTCAGAAGTCGAAAGTTGAGCATCAGAAACTGTCTGGATTGATGGAACCGTTGTTTGTTCCGGATTGGAAGTGGGATGGAATTTCTATGGACTTTGTATGTGGTTTACCTAGAACGAGCAAGAATTATGATTCCATTTGGGTTATTGTAGACCGGTTGACGAAATCTGCTCACTTTATTCCAATAAGAATGGATTATCCGATGGAGAGGTTGGCTCAGTTGTATGTTGAGAAAATAGTGAGTTTGCATGGTGTTCCGGCTAGTATTGTTTCGGATAGAGATTCGAGGTTTACTTCTAAGTTCTGGACAGGATTGCAAGAAGCCTTGGTCAGACGGAGAGAACGATTCAATCGTTAGAGGATTTGTTACGAGCTTGTGTATTGGAGAAAGGTGGTGCTTGGGATAGTTATTTACCGTTGATTAAGTTTACCTACAACAATAGTTATCATTCGAGTATTGGTATGGCTCCGTTTGAAGCATTGTATGGTAGGAGATGTAGAACACCTTTGTGTTGGTACGAATCTGGAGAAAATACGGTGGTTGGACCGAAGATTGTGCAACAAACTACAGAAAAGATCAAGATGATTCAGGAAAAGATGAGAGCTTCTTAGAGTCGTCAGAAAAGTTACCATGACAAAAGAAAGAAGGATATTGAATTTAAGGAGGGAGATCATGTATTCATGTGAGTTACTCCGATGACTGGCATTGGGAGAGCCTTGAAGTCGAAGAAGTTAACTCCGCGTTTCATTGGTCCGTTTCAGATTACTAAGAAGATTGGGAAGGTTGCTTATCAGATTGCTTTACCGCCTGCACTCACTAATTTGCATGACGTGTTCCATGTATCTCAGTTGAGGAAATACATTGCGGACCCGTCTCATGAGATTCAGGTAGATGATATACAGGTGCGAGATAATCTGACTGTAGAGACATTACCTATGAGGATTGAAGATCGTAAAGTGAAGCAGTTGCGAGGCAAAGAGATAGCAACAGTGAAAGTGGTTTGGGGAGGACCAGCCGGTGGAAATGTTACATGGGAGTTAGAGAGCCAGATGAAGGACTCTTACCCGGAACTTTTCGTCTAAGTTATGTTTTTGAGGACGAAAACTCTTTTAGTGGGGGAGAGTTGTAACACCCCATAATTTCAGTTTATTAATTTAATTTGGATTTAAATTAAATAATAGGAATTTTAGTATTTTAATTGGATTTAATTAGAAAATGATGGAGTAACAACTATTGGGCTTATGGTGTGATGTTAGTAAAAGAGGGGTGCTATAGTGGTTAGGCCTTTTACTAAGTGGTGATATTTTATTTTCATAAAATAAGAAAAAGGAACCATTTGGGGAGAAAGGAAGAACACGTGAAAAGAGCAAGAGAAGAGAAAGAGGCAAGAACGTGAAACCGGAAGGAGAGCATTCAAGAAATTCATCGAGGTAAGGGGGGACTCTTCCTTTTAGTATCTATTATGTGGTCTTAGGTGATAGGTAGATTGATGTATGATTTGGTTCAATTAGATATTGGGATTGTTGGGTTAGGGTGTTATAATTGGATTGAATTGATGATAATTGTGTGAACTAATTGGTTAATAATGAGTTTTGATGATGTTTTATGGTGTATAATTGAATGTATGATGATTATATGCCTGTATGTGATATCTGGAATCGTTTTTGGGTGAAAAGGATGTGAAATCGCAGGGTCTGTCGCAGACTTGCTGTAATACGGTGAACTGACTTTTTATAATCGAAAATGTACGGTAAGCAAGAGTCGCCACCGACTTTTATTTTATCCAAATATTAGAAAGGCTAAAAGAACAGGAAAAACCTTTTAAAAAGATTTTGAGTTCGGGGGGTAATTTATGCAAAGGGAAGGTGTAAGGCACCCTTTGCATCCATTGTTTTCCATGGGCTCTTAACTGCTTTGCTCTTTGTTTTCAGAAATGTAGAAGAAAAAGAGTATGGACTTTAGCTCGTAAATGAGCGTAGCCATTTTGAAGATTTATGAGAAAGAATATGAAAAGATTTTTTTTTGAGCAAGGCAAAGCAATTAGGGGCAATTACCTTATAGTTTAAAAAGCGTTCTTTTAGCCTTTCAGGGTGAAAGGGTCTATCCATGCCATAAGAGGGCAGGAAGCCTTTCATTTGGAGGTTGAAGGGTCATCGCATTGTCGTTCGCCACAAGACTGACCCATGCCATAGAGAGGCAGGTAGTCTAAGGGAAGGACCAGAATAGCCTTTTCATAGGCAACCAGAGGATACCTCAACCTTTGATAGGCAACTTTCGAGGGTCGAGGCCATATTAGTGTATCGAAGGCAGCATCATTAGGGACTTATGACCTTTATTTGTATCGAGGCAGCATGGCTGAGGTATCCTCGTATTCGAGGGACATGGCTATTCTGCAAAAAAACTCAAGGCAACAGGCAACAAGGCAACATGCAACAGGCAGGTTACCCCAAAAGTGTGTGTGGGTGCAACAATCACGTGATTATATTCAGATATTTATCTTATAGTTAGGTGATTCTAATTGAATTAACAAGACTTGCACTCCCTAGGATTACTAACCACAACAATTAATATTAACAATTATGGGGAAGGGAAAGTGAATCCAGCGGAGGAGAGGGGAGTTGAAACCAGCGGGATATAATTAAAAACAGAAAATATAATAGTTTAGGGTTTAGGGTTACCGATACTCGTAGCTTTGGCAATTGACAAACCCTAAAGATTTGGAAAAGGAAGAATAAACAGAAAAATGGGTGAGTGCATTATCGGTTCTGAGGAAAACGAAATCAACCCTAAAAAATAAAAAGATAAAGAAATTAAAAAATAAATATATAAACAATAAAAAGGCACTTAGCTTTGCATTTGATCTGATATGGTTGGCGGTCAGAGGAAGCCTCGGGGTCAACCCTGAAAATAACAAGGCAAAGGCAGAAGAAGGAGTGAGTGTATGCGTAGTTCAAAAATATGAAAGGTAAATCCTAAAATTAAAAGGAAACAAAATAGACTTTGAAGATAAAAGAATCGAATACTTAGCTTCGTATTAGACGTGGTGCGTAGTCGGAGTGTATCTGAAAAGTCAACCCTAGAAAAGGCATAGAAAAAGAAGTATTTTAGTGTAGGGGGCGATCTTTGTAAACCCTGATTAGGGCACAAGTTAGCCATAATTAATAGAATGAAACAAATTAATCGTTGGTTTTCAACCCAATTAATTAAATCGGCGAAAAAAATAAATTTTCGATCAAATTGCCTAATCCTAGTAAGTATTTTAATCAATTGGTAAAATATTAACCTAATTAATTAAATCATTAAATTAACCATTTAATTATTTAAATCAAATAAGAATTATCATTAATAATTAAATCAAATTAGTTACAAAAATAAATAATATTATTAACAAAAAGGAAATTCAAAAGAAGTTTTGTTAAAATAATTTAAAAGAATTTTTAATAAATAAGCAACACATAAATTATAGTTATTGAATAAATAAGTAAAAATAAAAATAAAATAGAGAACTCAGCTTATGATTCAGTGTGATCAGCTTCTGGGAGTCCATGGTAGAGCTTCATGCTATGGAGCGTCGGATCTGATTTAAATGTGATCCGAGGGCTGTGACGTGAGGATGTATCGTAGGGTTCCTCCTATAGCGCGTATAGAACCTGAAAGCATGTTTATTCACAAAAAATTGATGTCGTACCGCTGGCTCGAACCCACGTTACTGCCCAGCAAAGCCTTCAGCGCTTTCCTTCGCCACTGAAGCACCTTCGCACGCGTGAATAGAATCGACCATAAAACAAAAAAAAAGAATAGCAGGTTTTAAAAATTGAAAGTTCGCGCGCCCAGACCCCTTCATCTCTTTCGTTGGTTTTTCTGGAATCTTTGGCAACGCTTTTAACAACGGTTTTCCACCGTGGCCGAATGTCCCTGCATACTAAAAAACACACGCGAGCAACGAAAATAACGGGTGAAACCATGGATGAGTTTGTCTCATCAATCCGAACCCAGACATGCCTATAATCAAGGCTAATTCCACCTGTATCAAGAATCCCTATTCTGAAACCCTAAGAACTCATCAATGGTGGTTTATCCAATCCGTGTCAAAAACAAAATCAAACTATGCAGAGAGTATCCAAACATCATTGTAAACGCAAATATTTACCTGAATCATGTTAAATATGCATGTGTAATTGGAATCGAATTAGACAAAAACGTAGAACAAACCGTGACTCGGAAGCTGCGTTTTCTCACGCTTCTGGCTTTGATTAGGATTGGAAACGATCACTGATGCCCCAGGTAAGTGTTTGAAGCCTCCAGACGCTTTGAATCACTCTCAATTGCCAAGAACAAACTCAATTTTTTTCTCCACTTTTTGCACTCGAAAGGGTGTTTCTAACGTTGCTGAAAACCCTCCTAGGGGTCTGCAACTGTTCCCTATTTATCATGGAATGAATTAGGTTAACTATTATGAAATCAATCTTCTTCAATCTTTGATTTGTTCTTTTAGAAAATTTGATTTGAGATTCTTACTAAACTTATCCAATACTTGATTCAATCACCTTTAATTCTAAATTGCACCAATTTTGAGTGATTATGAGGCATGATATCTGATTGGATTTTATTGGGAACTAAAACTAAATCAAATCTCTAACATTTCTTTTAATTATTTTGATTTAAATTGTACTTTAAATGAATAAAAATTCATAAAAAATAATAATAATAATCAACAAATCGTGGGATTGGGTGTAGCCACTCTTGATGATCCTAGAAGCAAGTTTGGGTTATAAAAAGATGGGGCCCTTTTAAAAGAAAAATCAATTTGAAGCCTTTTGTTTCACATTTTTTCTCTTAAAATCGACCAACTTTGACAAGGCATATTTCCCTCAATCTTTAAGATATGGAGGATTTCTAGGATTTTTTGGAAATCTCAAGATGTCCTCTAACCAGTGTTTTTGGTCCCATGTCAAAATAATTTTCCATACTCCTTGTGTGCTCTTTTGAAAAAAGTGGTTTTTTGTTGACTTTTGAAAAGGACCTATAGTGTTTTGGTCCATATCTCCCAAATGAAGCATTTTTAGACTTGGCATGTGATACACAATTTTATAGAGAATCAAATTTCCTTCAAGATGAGCTTTGCATGGAAAATTTTGGATGTTCCATGTGAGAGTTATGGCTGGTCAAAGTTCAGTTGACTTTTCCTCTACAAAACCCTAATTTAGAAACTTTTTGATTTGTTGATTTTTAATCTCTCCTTGATGAACCATGATCAATTATTGATCAAATGGTGAATTATACTTCAATATGAGGATCTTGACAAAAAATTAGGAGTTTTGACTTTACTTTGACCACAGTTGACTTTTAGGTTAAATTAGTCGACTATTGATTTTTTGAACAACTGAGTGACCAATCCTTTGAATTGAGACTTGATACTTGTCATGGAGAAGATATGAGATATATTGAGCCATATGAGATGTCTTGGGGCCATTGAATCACTGATTTTCCTTTGATTAAGCCAGACCCTAGTTTTAGAGCCTTGTATATGAGAGTGTGTCTTGGAGCTTTGCATCTTGATTTGAATTGGAATAGGAAAAAGTGTATGGGCAAATTTTGGGGTATGACAGCTGCCCCTGTTCAATTATCTTAAACCTGAAGATGTAGAGTGGTTTGTATTCTGTCATACCCCAAATTTGTCCTACCCTTTAATTTCTAACTGGCTTAGACTTTTGCATTCATGTATATACCTTCCATTAGGTCATCTAACATAACCCATGCATCATTAATCAATAAACTGGGCAGTGGGATCAAGGATGGTGGTAGTTTGGATTCCTTATGGTTTTAAAGTTCTTCTCATTATTCAAGGTTGTTAGACCACAATAGCACCTTCGTCAGAACTTCTCGAGAGATTAAATATTTAAGTGGTCCATCAAGGGTTCAAATAAGTTGGCTTGGGTTCTTTGTCGAACAAATCAAGTCATGAAGCGGCCTCTCAATATAAAGGAATCAGAAGTTTTGGGTATCTGCCCATTGAGGCCCATTAATTGAAGATGGAATTTTAAGTTCTACTCTTTCAGTTACTTGGCGCATGTCATGCAAGTTTGATATGGATTAGAAGATCGAATTGAAGTCAAGGTTTCCTTGAGGGGTGAAGTCGAATTTGGATTCATTAACACTTTGATGTTGAATTTGTGTTTACCTTTGTAAAATGAATCAAAGTTATCAAGCATACAAGATTGGAAGGAATTTGGAATATTTGCAAAAGCATTATTACTTGAAGAAAAGTTCAACATTCGATTCAAGCTCATTCAAGCATTATCCAAGTTCCATTCTTCATGTCATTGAGATCCAGAGGTAAAATCGGAAGAAACATCGTTGAGATGCCCACAAAGTCAAGAGATAAATTCAAGGACTCATTGGATTCAAAGTTATTCATAAAGGGAAATTTACAAGATTACAAATTGTCCAAAGGTTCTCATCCATTACAAAACTCAGAAAACCCAAATGTCTATACATTCAATTTCAATTACACATTACACATTACACCTTTCAAATACAAAAATCGTTCTAAAGTCTTGATTCTATCTCTTGTTCCATCTTGTAAACCTTTTCCTCAAAGAACCAAGTCATATGCCCATAAGCTGCTAGCAAATCATGAACCTGCAAGTCATATGATCATCAAAATTACAAAACAGATTTGTAGCCTACACAAGAAAAAGATCAATACAAACATACAAACATCGCAAGTTCAAACACCTCTCAAACCACCATTTCTAACCAAATCTGAACTGTGCGCCCTGCATTTGGAAAACAAAATTAACCATCATACAACCATTACCAAATTTGCCTGCAACATTAAACTCAAATCAAAATCAGTCTAGAAAAATCAGATACCAAACAGCTCCATACTAAACCAACACAGTCCACATTCAGTATACTTTCTTACCATTCAATATCTAGCCTCCACATCAAAACCAAGATTTACAAAACGTGTTGCTACAACTAACAATTAACAGACCGAGTCCAAATGCCATGTTCTATTCAGCTTGAAGCAATTCATTCATTAACTTCATGAGCTTACCAAACAGCCCTGCATCAATAGAATCAAGTCACAGCAGTAGCATACACATATATTGCACACATGAAAACCACCTAACAAAAATCTCTAACAGTTTACTAACTTTCAGCCCTCATTCAAACTAATTCTAACCATTCCTCTAACTTTCAGTCATAGCCAAATAACTACCCTAACTTTTCCTAACATCATAACCATATATAACTGTCCAAACAGAATGTAACCACCCATAACTAACTTTCCAAAAAATCAGTTACAAAGGGATAACAAAAAAAGATCAGAAAAAAGAAGGAGGGAATCGGTTCAGAAATTGAAACTCACCTCTAACCAAAACGTAACAAACTTTTCTCCGAGACTCTCTTCAATCTTGTTCACCATTTCATCATCTTCGGTTCTCACTCTCCCTTCTTCAACATACTTCATTCTTCAACTCAGCCATTCTTCACTCCTCCGTAACCCTTCAATCATCTTCACTCTGCAACTCTCTTCACTTTAACTCTCGATTCACCACCATTCATATTCACTCTCCACCATTTCCCTCTCTTCCTGAACCATCTTCTTCACCTTCCATAAACCCTGCAGAAAATCAGAGAAAAGAATCCATCAATTCACCATCCCATCTTCCACTTCAGGGCGCATAACATCACCACTCTTGCGAGTCTCGAACACTCCCTCAATCGGAATTCACCATACGTACACAGAGCAATACCATAATATAGAAGCGAATTCAAGAAGAAAGAATAGAGAAGAAACAGAGCTGAACGCAAGGCCTTAGAGAACTCACCGGACTCATAGTTGAACTAATCATCTTCTCCATGCCGTCGAAGAAGCATCGAATCCGAATTGAACTCAAATAGAGGACGAGATCGAAAGCAAGGAAGAGGTTGAGGGAGACGTTGTTCTCCGGTGGCATCGTTATTTGATCGGAGAAGACGAGTTGATCGTCGGAGATTGTTGAGAACAGTGTCGGCGCCGCTTGAGGTCGAGGCAAGAGTAAAGAAGATGAGGGAGAGGTTTTCAGTCGCGTTGTTCACAGAGGTGGCCGGAGGATTGCATCGGAGACGTCGCTGGAGAAGGAAGATTCGCCGCCGCGTTCTGAGAGAGGGAAAGAGTTTCTTCGTGAAGAATCCCAAAGGTCACAATTCAATTACCCTAATTCCTCTTTCCATTTTTTATTTTAATTTCATTAGCATTGCATTAACACATTAATCTGGCATAAGGTTAGTATTAATTAGTGAGTTAATTAAGTCATAAGATCTTAATTGGATGTTAATCAGAACGTTAGTGCAAATATAATTGAATCAAAACCCTTAGAAATTGATGGATCACGTGAACCCTAGGGCCTGTACACGATATACTCTCCACACCCCCAGGATAAGGCCCAATACGCGCCTTTTACAAGAATCCAATGCATTTCATGTTGCTTCTGCACCCCCCTGTATTGTTAGATTTTTCTCCTTTTGCAATTTGTTTCTCTTCTGACTTTTGTTCGGTTAATCAATTTTAACTCCAGGAAAAAATGTGCAAAAATATGTTTTAGATAGTTTTATGTGTGTACATAATTGTGATATTTTTGTATATTTTTAGAAGTTAGTTTGTTATTTTCAATAAATCATTTACTTTGGTATGTTCATGTTTCTTTCGATTTCGATAGATTTTGCAAAGTAATTTCGTTTAACACCTTAGGAACAGAACTTAACCACCAATTTTTGTATAGTTACTGTAGACTAATCCATGATGTTGTGTACAAAAAATGATCTCCTAATTCTTTGTTTTGATTGGTATTTGGTTAGTGTTGTTTGACTCGATTAACATGCGTTTCTAATAGATGTTCGTGACGTTTGTGCTCTCAAATTGAAATGCATTCATACAATAACGTTGGTTCCTTTTTGTACATATAATTAGGGATGTTTAGAGGTCCTAAGACCTGGAATTGAAAATTTTTCAAGTCATGTTTTCTTATTTTTCTTTCTCACATGTAAATAACTTGTTTTTGGTTGACGATTGCACCGTAACTTGTACAAATGACCCGTAATTTTGTATGGAACTTCTTGGCATGACTTTGTGGTTGTTTAGGCATCTAGTATAGGCTATTTGCTACTGACTTGTACCATTTTATTGCATGTTTCTAACTTCATCCGCGATTTGAAACCGTTTAGCTAGTATTAACCTAGTGCTGTCTAGTTTTGGTTAGAGTTTTGTATTGCTTCATGCTAATTGACTAATATAGATTAACATAGGATATTGGAACTAAATGAATGAGTTTGCTACTGACTTCAAGCTTAGACCATGTGTTCACTTGCTTTTGCTTTGATTAAATGATGTTTGTTCGCTAATTGTTAAGTAACGATTCATGCGATACTTTGGTAACTTTTGTGAATACTTTTGTGTGACGCCATGATGCTTTGATGTTTGACTTGAGACACTCAATCCCTTGATTTGCTACTGACCTAGATCTTTCATCGCCCATTTTCATGCTTAGCCTCTTATTTCTCGCTTTGGTGTTGCTTACTCCTTACTATTGCTTGCCATGTTCCCTTAGACTCTTCCTCCTTTGTTAAGAGGAATTGAGATAGGATAGTTATCCTCGACCTTAGGGCCATTTGTAGATTAGAATAACATAGATTAGAATGTTAGATCTAGTTCCCCATTGCATTCTTTTTCTTTTTCAACTCTTTTAAAACATTAATAAACGGAAGAGGCGAATCACATTAAGCAAGTGATAGAGAAATGAGTGGGATTCATTCCCTAATCTATTTCTCCATCACTTAGTGGCATAGAAACGAGTGGGATTCATTCCCTAATCTGTTTCTTGGTCACTACTTAATGGGAGAGAAACGAGTGGGATCCATTCCCTAATCTGTTTCTCAAACATTAATTGATGGGAGAGAAACGAGTGAGATTCATTCTCTAACCTGCTTCTCAAACATTACATAATGGGATAGAAGTGAGTAGGATTCATTCCTTAATCTGCTTCTCGATCATTATACATTTTATGTGATTCGGATCGCAAATTAAACTCCCCTTAAAAAACACACAACCAAAAACACTTCAACACACCTAACAATGGTTCAGACTAAAGCAAAGTAGAGAAAGTGGTGAGTGGCCCGGTATTGGGAACTGTTCATCACTCATCTACCCTAAAAGACACAAACCAATCATTTCTTTTACCTAAGGGCACCGTTATCTCCGCTCCATTGCATCCTAGGCTGTCCCCTTATGCAAGAGCGCGAGCGTTAACTCCGCCCAACTAAAAAACACAAAAACAAACAGAAAATCTTTAGCCGAGCTACGGTAACTCTGATTCCTGAAAAGGATACGTAGGCAGCGGGGTAGGGCCCGTGCGAGTACAATTCTTTATTTTCCCTACATTTTGCATGCATTCGCATTTAGTCATAGACATAGTACACACCCTTTAGATAGAAACAAACATAGGTGGATACCATCGAGTACGATGGGCGCGAGGGGTGCTAACACCTTCCCCTTGCGTAACCGACTCCCGTACCTAGATTCTCTGGCCGCAAGACCTTGTTCTTACCCTTTGTTAGGTTTTCTGATATTTCTTTCCCTTATGGGATAAATATATTGGTGGCGACTCTGTTCATTTTTCGCGAGCGTGCGACAGCTGGCGACTCTGCTGGGGATGTTGCTAGACCTATTGCGGGTCCATCCTTAGTGAGTCGATCCTAGCCTATCCGTTTGTTTGTTTATTTACTGGGTGTGCTATGTTTTGTCTATACGTGCCTTTATTTATTTTATGTATTTATTTTATGTTTCGCATGTCCTGTTTACTTTCCCGCTTGCATATCATGTTTATTTTCCGCATGCATCTGGACTGGATTGGGATCCCCTTCGGGACCATATATTTTCACTGTTTGCAGGTTGGGTGGGACGTTCTATGAGGTAAAAGGCCCAATACCCAGGCCAGAGTGACACATAGGATACCTAGGACAGAGTGGATAGTCATGACGCCAACAGAATGTCAGGTTCTGTTGATTGCGATCATGAGACCCACGACCACTCGAGGTTCAAATGAGATACCGTTGTTGGCATGTATTTGCGACAATGATGGTGTTTCAGGAGAACTGATAATGCTGGAAGCCATTGACCTACCTTGACCTAGATTCACATGTGAGTGGGGTGGGATATACATGACAGGTACCGTTGGTGACTATTCTGTTCTGTTGGTGACTATTGGTTTTCCTGGTATTCAAAAAGGTGTCGGACCTTTGATCCTGTGACATTTGACCTGTATCAGTTATTCAGAGGATTGTACAGTGGTTACTAAGATTATATGGACCGTGGATCCCATGCTTTTGCATTGCATAACATCATTGCTTTATCCACTCCATTTATGAAAGATCCTAAAGTCTATTTCCAAAAAAAAAAAGAGAAAAGAAAAGAAAAGAAAATAAAAGATATGTAAAAGAAAAGGAAATAGAAAGGCAAAAAAAGAAAGAAAAGATATTCTATACAAAAAAAGGAAGCTTTAATTCCAAAAAAAGAAGAATGAAAGTGTGTGAAAAGACTTTAGGATCTCTCATAAATGAAACATGCATTCATACTATCATGCATTTCATGGTTCTTTCAAAGACTTATGGGACCATTTCTATCCAAATTTCAAGATCAACAACAGATTTGACTTCTCACTGCCACAACTCCAAGATCAACTATGGAACAACTCCGTGAGGAAATGGATGAGATGAGGGAACAAATGGGTCATCTTATGTTGGAAATGCAAGAATTGGTCCATAATCAGGATGCACTAAAAGAGGAGAATAGTCAGTTGAAGACTCAATTGAGCTTGGTCATGGAAGTTCTGAAGACGGTATTAAGGAAGGAAGGTGATGTTGTTCCTGCTGCTGCAACAGAAGTTGTTGATTCCTTCTTCCCAATAGGATTCCTTTCCACTCATGGAATGCCTCAGGGAGCTCTCCCTCAATTTCAAGTGCCATTACCTCCACATTAATCTGTTCACGTCCTTAGAATGAATCAAGGGAGCCAAATGTGTGGGAAAAAGCCTAAGATGCCTCAGAGAGTTCTCGATCCGATCCCGATGCCTTATGCTCAGTTACTTCCCTGTTTGCTTGAACTTCGATTGGTTGAGCTACGCGATTTGTCCATGCCTGAAAAGCTTCCCCCCAATTTTGATGCCAATGCTCGATGCGAGTTCCATTCTGGGGCACCTGGTCATGATATTGAGAATTGTAGGGCGCTGAAACATCAAATTCAAGATCTCATTGACTCAAAAGTGATTTTGTTCACCCCCGAGGGTATGATTGTTCAAGGAAACAGGGTTCCACATGTGGTGGAAAGAAAGGTTGATTCATGCTTCTATGTCGGATCTACTTCAAATGCACCATCTTGGGTTCCAGGTTTCCCACTTCATCAGTCTCTGATTGTTTCACAACCAAATCAAAGGGAGAAGACACCTGAACATAATCATCAACAAGGTCATCTGAATGAATACCCACCTAGAAGTAATTTGGGACGAAGAAATGCTCCTCTGGACCAGATTCCTATGACATACACTAAACTTATGCCATATCTAGTGCAAAGCTCATTGGTGGTCCCCAAATCTCTGAAACCTCCACCACGCCCGTTTCCACCTGGGCATGACCCTAATGTGCAATGTGGGTACCACGCTGGATCAGCAGGGCACTCAATCGAGGACTGCAACGCTTTTAAAGCCAAGGTGCAACAGTTGATCGACGAGAGACATATAACCCTTCAAGGAGGAAACATGTGGGTGAACGGAATGCCCGTGCCCAAGTGAATGTCCGTATTCCATGAAGTGTCACAAAAAGAAATAAGCCCAGAAGGAGTCAAGTCTCCTCAACTATGGCAATCATCATTTCCTTTCTGTGTTCTCATTTCGAGTATTTCCTGTTTTGTAGAAGGCTACTTCCTTGTTTGAACTTGTTGGTATGGTAATAATGAAAGCACCACAAATTCTCGAGCAACTTTGTCAGAATCTCTTTCAAGTAGTAATCAAGAGTGTTCTGTAGAAGCATCTCACATTCTCAAGGTTCTTGTGCTCAGTTGTATCCGTGGAGGTTGGTGTTTCAGTTGGTGTTTGAGCTCTCCTTGCAACAAGTAGCTTCTCTAAGTTTGGTGACCATGCAAGGTTCCTCCATGTTTGATGGTAAATACTTCTTCAATGAATATGCTTGGGGCTCCCGCACGAGGGATAAGCAAGACGTACTCTTATCTTGAGCATTGCGCCATTTGCATTGCTCGAATCCCTAAAAGCATTACAAATTCCTATGTGACTTCGTCAGAATCTTCTTCCGTGTGGTAATCAAGAGTGTTCTTCATAATGCTTCTCATCCTCAAGGTTCTACTTCATATCTCAGTTGCCTTTTCTCATGATTTCCGTCTCAGTGGCCCTTTCTTGTTAACAGAGAGAAAAATATAAGAAACAAATTGATGGCCTTATGCCCAGTTGCTTCCTCGTTTGTCAGAATTTCAGTTGGTTAAGATTCGTGTTTTGGGTCTTCTTCACCACAAATAGATCTCCTCAATTTGATGACGATACAAGGCTATTCCATTTTATGAAGGCGAATACTTCTTCAACATCTATACTTGGGGCTCCCGCACGAGGGATAAGCAAGACATACTCTGATCTTGAGCATTGCATCACTCGCATTGCTCGAATCCCTAAAGTAAGGCAAAAGTTTACAACTCTTGGGTGACTTTGTCGAATTTTCTTTTGAAGTAATCTAAAGTTTTTGGAAGGAACTGCAAAAAGTATTCGAGATCAACCAGTCCAGACGGAGTCAAGTCTCCTCAACAATGGAAACCATCTAGTTCTTTATTGCATTCTCATTTTTAACATTTCCTTGTTTGTTTAAGCATTGCTAGCATGTAAAAATTTGTTAATTTCTGAATGAAAATCATAATACATTGTTTATGTTTGTCTTGAAGAAATCCATTCGTTTTCACTCATAAAATGTTTTGGCATTACGATACCAACTTTACTAATTGCTTGCTTATGCAAAAAGCTGAGGGAGAATGATGAAAGATAAAAATGAAAAATCTCTAATCATGTGTTTTCGAATAAAAACCCTACTGAGGATGTACAGGCATTGCTTCAAATCCCCAAACACCGGAGATATAAGGGAGATAGACCCTCGTTAACCCCTTTGAGCCTTGGAGAAGGAGTTTCTTTTCTAATCATAAAAACCCTTATTTTAACCTTGGGGCAGGGTAGTGTTCATTTAACTTGATCGAGTGTTCAGAACTCACCAAAAGGTGCACATAAGGGTACAACAATGGTTATCCTTCAAAAGGTTGAGGAATTTCAAAACCGCAATGATTATCCTTATTCCATCGAGAGGTCAAAAGAGGACGATGCCTCAATGGTTATCCCTCATCAATCAAAAATGAGGCAGTCACAATCTTTCGAATAAATCGAGAGCAACGCGATATCACACGACTTGTTCAAAAAAGGAGAATAAAAAAAAAGAGAGCCCGCTAAGTCAATAACATGAAAATAAGTGACTTAGGCAAAAGTTAGGGCATCCCGCTGGACTCCAAAATAAAATTCAAGAGAATTTGTCCAGGCAAAAGTTAGGGAAAGCAGAAGCGAAAAATAAGGATTACAAAATAAAAATCCTTATCAAAAGAACAAAGTCGTGTGATCAGACACCAAAAATGCAAGATGAAGTGACTGCCATGTCCAAAAAACCTCACTAATTCCTCAACCATTCCAAATTCCTTGTGAGGAATGAACACTCATGTCGAGTTAATTGAACCTAGGAATGGAGAACATCACGAAGGGGGTGGGTACCAAATAATTTTGAGCCTAAAATCCTTTGTTTTCTGAAAACCGTGAACCTGGCCAAGTTACAACCCTCAAAAGTCCTAATTGAAGTAGGGTTATTTTGAAAGCACACTCCTATGAGATAGCGTTTAACTGACTCCCAATGAAGCGAGACTCATTTCCATGTTGGTATCGTATGCTTGCTTTATCTTCTATATGCAAAAATCGAGGTTGTGTCAACTAGTGATCCAGTCACAAGAGGTCGCAACCTCTTTTCATAAAAAGTTTCTTTAAACTTCAAGACTAACATACGCTTTGCATTAGAATTATCATTCTTAGAATTAACATTCTTTTGCATACAAAACATCTGCTTAAACATCAAAAATTTCAGGATGAGAATCATTGAGTAACTTGATCATGTCAAAGTACAAGAGACTTGAGAACTCCGAGGAGGAAAAGCTAATCATCTCAAATGTTGACCATCAAGGGGCAAGTTATCCAAAGAACTTCGTTGGGCATGAACAGTTAATGCTTTCCTTGATTACCTTGAGGGGAAGAGTTTGAAGACTCTGTTGAGCGTGGTAAAGTTGTTTCCATATTTGTTTGACTTCAAAACAATGGAAGCTTGAGGATTCTAGCAAGATGTATCTAATCAGGGGCAATTGAATCGAGGTTTGACCTCTCAAATTCAACATATCTGGGGAAATCATGTCGATAAATCTCTTCAAGCTTCGATCAATATGGGGCAGTTAAGTCGAGATTCGACAAATCTCTCCAAGGACCCTTTAGGGAAAATTCCTCCATAAGTCACGAAGCTTGGGGCACAATCGTCTGAGTTTTATTGTCCCTCCATGACCACAGGAGTTTACTTCTCCTAGAAATTTGGTCTCTACCCAAGCACATGAGTTTATTTCTCCTGAGAGTTGGTCCATTTCTCCAACCTGGTGCCCTTATTCGGATAATCCCCAACATGATGAATTGAGGGAATCTCCTCAAGCTGAAAATCCACCAAGCGGTGGCACATGGTGAGAAGTCCAAAGTCATTCTACGTTCTGGAAGGCAACAACAAGAGTGTGCTCTTACAAGTCAAAGTCCAATATCTATTGGCATCTGTACATAATTCTCAACGCCAAGGGCATTCTCCCTGGTGTTTACCTCACTAATGCCTTTATTTGGCACTCTGCATATAGTACTCATTGCATATAACATTGCATCCTCAAAAGCGTAGCATATCCATCAAAATGGAGCATTACGCCATAGAAAAATTCAAACATGCATACAAAGCATAAGCCAGATAATACAAATCAGCCCTCAATCAGGACAACGATACTTCCCCACATAAAATATTGTCCTTACAAACTCCAATTGATATCTGCTACTACATTACAAATCTCCTCATGCCACGGTGCCGATACTTGGTATCCTTAATCCCCAAAAGAAGTCTCATTTTCTCTCTCCAACATGGATCATATACAATGTCTTTCTTCGTCAGAATCGTTGTCTCCGAGGTTATTTCCCGTATGCTGCGTGCAGATTAGAGCGTGAATGAGGGTGGGCATTCAACCCATCTCATTTTTCGATCGTTTGAATAACCATACTTGGTGTGTGGCAATTCGAACGATTGCCACTCTTGAAGAGCTACACCCCGCCTTTGGCCTGAGGGATCAATGTAATTCTTATGCTTCGCAAGCATCAATATCTCCGTAATCTCCAATGGTTACTATCATCTTCTTATCGAGTCTAGTCGTCACTAGTCTTGTCGTGGTTATTTCCCGTGTGCTGCGTGCAAACTAGAGTGCGAATGAGGGTGGGCATTCAACCCATCTCATTTTCCAAGCGTTTGAATAAACCATACTTGGTGTGTGGCAATTCGAGCGATTGCCACTCTTGAAAAGTTACACCCCGCCTTTGGCCTGAGGGATTAATGTAATTCTTATGCTTCGCAAGCATCAACATCTTCGTGATTACGTCTTTTGATCGAGTCTAGTCGTCACTAGTCTCCGTGGTCCCTTCCCCCGTACGGGAAAACTTTTCAAGTCCAACCACCGTGTTGCCAAAGCCCAGTTCCTAACCTGGCAAACCCTTTCAAAGCCCAGTTCCTAACCTGGCAAACCTTTTTCAAAGCCCAATTTTCAACTTGGCAAACCATTTCAAAACCGAACCCCGATGTTGAGTCTTAGATCGTACGAGGTCTATTCTGTCCTGAGGATCATACGAGGTCTTCTCCCGATGTTGAGTCTTAGGTCGCACGAGATCTTTTCCTTTCAGTTTTGAAGATCGTACGAGGTCTTCTCCCGATGTTGAGTCATAGGTAGCACGAGATCTTTTCCTTTCAGTTTTGAAGATCGTACGAGGTCTTTTCCTGATGTTGAGTCGTAGATCGCACGAGGTCTATTTCCTTTCTGTCTTGAAGATCGTACGAGGTCTTCTCCTGATGTTGAGTCGTAGATCGCACGAGGTCTATTTCCTTTCTATCTTGAAGATCGTACGAGGTCTTCTCCCGATGTTGAGTCGTAAGATCGCACGAGGTCTATTTCCTTTATGTCTTGAAGATCGTACGAGGTCTTCTCCTGATGTTGAGTCGTAAGATCGCACGAGGTCTATTTCCTTTCTGTCTTGAAGATCGTACGAGGTCTTCTCCTGATGTTGAGTCGTAAGATCGCACGAGGTCTATTTCCTTTCAGTTTTGAAGATCGTACGAGGTCTTCTCCCGATGTTGAGTCATAGGTCGCACGAGATCTTTTCCTTTCAGTTTTGAAGATCGTACGAGGTCTTCTCCTGATGTTGAGTCGTAGATCGCACGAGGTCTATTTCCTTTCTGTCTTGAAGATCGTACGAGGTCTTCTCCCGATGTTGAGTCGTAAGATCGCACGAGGTCTATTTCCTTTCTGTCTTGAAGATCGTACGAGGTCTTCTCCTGATGTTGAGTCGTAAGATTGCACGAGGTCTATTTCCTTTCTGTCTTGAAGATCGTACGAGGTCTTTTCCTGATGTTGAGTCGTAGATCGCACGAGGTCTATTTCCTTTCTGTCTTGAAGATCGTACGAGGTCTTCTCCTGATGTTGAGTCGTAAGATCGCAAGAGGTCTATTTCCTTTCTGTCTTGAAGATCGTACGAGGTATTCTCCTGATGTTGAGTCGTAAGATCGCACGAGGTCTATTTCCTTTCTGTCTTGAAGATCGTACGAGGTCTTCTCCTGATGTTGAGTCGTAAGATCGCACGAGGTCTATTTCCTTTCTATCTTGAAGATCGTACGAGGTCTTCTCGTGATGTTGAGTCGTAGATCGTACGAGGTCTATTTCCTTTCTGTCTTGAAGATCGTACGAGGTCTTCTCCTGATGTTGAGTCGTAGATCGCACGAGATCTATTTCCTTTCAGTCATTGTTTCATGTAACATTTCTTTTGGGAACCTTGTATTGGCACCTTGGGCTACGTTACAAGCTATCCCCATTCAATCCATTACTCACCATAAATATTTCCATCAGAAAAAACAAAATTTCTCTTTCCCCAGCAGATATCAAAAATAAAGATAACACTTACACCATCTTCTCTCTAGGACAAATTTCTGGTACTTTGGTATTTAATTTTCTTCTACCTCGAATGTTCGAAAGGCTAGCGCCAATCTCACCTTCAGGTTTAAGACAATTAAGTTGGGGCAGCTGTCATACCCCAAATTTGTCCTACCCTTTAATTTCTAACTGGCTTAGACTTTTGCATTCATGTATATACCTTCCATTAGGTCATCTAACATAACCCATGCATCATTAATCAATAAACTGGGCAGTGGGATCAAGGATGGTGGTAGTTTGGATTCCTTATGGTTTTAAAGTTCTTCTCATTATTCAAGGTTGTTAGACCACAATAGCACCTTCGTCAGAACTTCTCGAGAGATTAAATATTTAAGTGGTCCATCAAGGGTTCAAATAAGTTGGCTTGGGTTCTTTGTCGAACAAATCAAGTCATGAAGCGGCCTCTCAATATAAAGGAATCAGAAGTTTTGGGTATGTGCCCATTGAGGCCCATTAATTGAAGATGGAATTTTAAGTTCTACTCTTTCAGTTACTTGGCGCATGTCATGCAAGTTTGATATGGATTAGAAGATCGAATTGAAGTCAAGGTTTCCTTGAGGGGTGAAGTCGAATTTGGATTCATTAACACTTTGATGTTGAATTTGTGTTTACCTTTGTAAAATGAATCAAAGTTGTCAAGCATACAAGATTGGAAGGAATTTGGAATATTTGCAAAAGCATTATTACTTGAAGAAAAGTTCAACATTCGATTCAAGCTCATTCAAGCATTATCCAAGTTCCATTCTTCATGTCATTGAGATCCAGAGGTAAAATCGGAAGAAACATCGTTGAGATGCCCACAAAGTCAAGAGATAAATTCAAGGACTCATTGGATTCAAAGTTATTCATAAAGGGAAATTTACAAGATTACAAATTGTCCAAAGGTTCTCATCCATTACAAAACTCAGAAAACCCAAATGTCTATACATTCAATTTCAATTACACATTACACATTACACCTTTCAAATACAAAAATCGTTCTAAAGTCTTGATTCTATCTCTTGTTCCATCTTGTAAACCTTTTCCTCAAAGAACCAAGTCATATGCCCATAAGCTGCTAGCAAATCATGAACCTGCAAGTCATATGATCATCAAAATTACAAAACAGATTTGTAGCCTACACAAGAAAAAGATCAATACAAACATACAAACATCGCAAGTTCAAACACCTCTCAAACCACCATTTCTAACCAAATCTGAACTGTGCGCCCTGCATTTGGAAAACAAAATTAACCATCATACAACCATTACCAAATTTGCCTGCAACATTAAACTCAAATCAAAATCAGTCTAGAAAAATCAGATACCAAACAGTTCCATACTAAACCAACACAGTCCACATTCAGTATACTTTCTTACCATTCAATATCTAGCCTCCACATCAAAACCAAGATTTACAAAACGTGTTGCTACAACTAACAATTAACAGACCGAGTCCAAATGCCATGTTCTATTCAGCTTGAAGCAATTCATTCATTAACTTCATGAGCTTACCAAACAGCCCTGCATCAATAGAATCAAGTCACAGCAGTAGCATACACATATATTGCACACATGAAAACCACCTAACAAAAATCTCTAACAGTTTACTAACTTTCAGCCCTCATTCAAACTAATTCTAACCATTCCTCTAACTTTCAGTCATAGCCAAATAACTACCCTAACTTTTCCTAACATCATAACCATATATAACTGTCCAAACAGAATGTAACCACCCATAACTAACTTTCCAAAAAATCAGTTACAAAGGGATAACAAAAAAAGATCAGAAAAAAGAAGGAGGGAATCGGTTCAGAAATTGAAACTCACCTCTAACCAAAACGTAACAAACTTTTCTCCGAGACTCTCTTCAATCTTGTTCACCATTTCATCATCTTCGGTTCTCACTCTCCCTTCTTCAACATACTTCATTCTTCAACTCAGCCATTCTTCACTCCTCCGTAACCCTTCAATCATCTTCACTCTGCAACTCTCTTCACTTTAACTCTCGATTCACCACCATTCATATTCACTCTCCACCATTTCCCTCTCTTCCTGAACCATCTTCTTCACCTTCCATAAACCCTGCAGAAAATCAGAGAAAAGAATCCATCAATTCACCATCCCATCTTCCACTTCAGGGTGCATAACATCACCACTCTTGCGAGTCTCGAACACTCCCTCAATCGGAATTCACCATACGTACACAGAGCAATACCATAATATAGAAGCGAATTCAAGAAGAAAGAATAGAGAAGAAACAAAGCTGAACGCAAGGCCTTAGAGAACTCACCGGACTCATAGTTGAACTAATCATCTTCTCCATGCCGTCGAAGAAGCATCGAATCCGAATTGAACTCAAATAGAGGACGAGATCGAAAGCAAGGAAGAGGTTGAGGGAGACGTTGTTCTCCGGTGGCATCGTTATTTGATCGGAGAAGACGAGTTGATCGCCGGAGATTGTTGAGAACAGTGTCGGCGCCGCTTGAGGTCGAGGCAAGAGTAGAGAAGATGAGGGAGAGGTTTTCAGTCGCGTTGTTCACAGAGGTGGCCGGAGGATTGCATCGGAGACGTCGCTGGAGAAGGAAGATTCGCCGCCGCGTTCTGAGAGAGGGAAAGAGTTTCTTCGTGAAGAATCCCAAAGGTCACAATTCAATTACCCTAATTCCTCTTTCCATTTTTTATTTTAATTTCATTAGCATTGCATTAACACATTAATCTGGCATAAGGTTAGTATTAATTAGTGAGTTAATTAAGTCATAAGATCTTAATTGGATGTTAATCAGAACGTTAGTGCAAATATAATTGAATCAAAACCCTTAGAAATTGATGGATCATGTGAACCCTAGGGCCTGTACACGATATACTCTCCACACCCCCAGGATAAGGCCCAATACGCGCCTTTTACAAGAATCCAATGCATTTCATGTTGCTTCTGCACCCCCCTGTGTTGTTAGATTTTTCTCCTTTTGCAATTTGTTTCTCTTCTGACTTTTGTTCGGTTAATCAATTTTAACTCCAGGAAAAAATGTGCAAAAATATGTTTTAGATAGTTTTATGTGTGTACATAATTGTGATATTTTTGTATATTTTTAGAAGTTAGTTTGTTATTTTCAATAAATCATTTACTTTGGTATGTTCATGTTTCTTTCGATTTCGATAGATTTTGCAAAGTAATTTCGTTTAACACCTTAGGAACAGAACTTAACCACCAATTTTTGTATAGTTACTGTAGACTAATCCATGATGTTGTGTACAAAAAATGATCTCCTAATTCTTTGTTTTGATTGGTATTTGGTTAGTGTTGTTTGACTCGATTAACATGCGTTTCTAATAGATGTTCGTGACGTTTGTGCTCTCAAATTGAAATGCATTCATACAATAACGTTGGTTCCTTTTTGTACATATAATTAGGGATGTTTAGAGGTCCTAAGACCTGGAATTGAAAATTTTTCAAGTCATGTTTTCTTATTTTTCTTTCTCACATGTAAATAACTTGTTTTTGGTTGACGATTGCACCGTAACTTGTACAAATGACCCGTAATTTTGTATGGAACTTCTTGGCATGACTTTGTGGTTGTTTAGGCATCTAGTATAGGCTATTTGCTACTGACTTGTACCATTTGATTGCATGTTTCTAACTTCATCCGCGATTTGAAACCGTTTAGCTAGTATTAACCTAGTGCTGTCTAGTTTTGGTTAGAGTTTTGTATTGCTTCATGCTAATTGACTAATATAGATTAACATAGGATATTGGAACTAAATGAATGAGTTTGCTACTGACTTCAAGCTTAGACCATGTGTTCACTTGCTTTTGCTTTGATTAAATGATGTTTGTTCGCTAATTGTTAAGTAACGATTCATGCGATACTTTGGTAACTTTTGTGAATACTTTTGTGTGACGCCATGATGCTTTGATGTTTGACTTGAGACACTCAATCCCTTGATTTGCTACTGACCTAGATCTTTCATCGCCCATTTTCATGCTTAGCCTCTTATTTCTCGCTTTGGTGTTGCTTACTCCTTACTATTGCTTGCCATGTTCCCTTAGACTCTTCCTCCTTTGTTAAGAGGAATTGAGATAGGATAGTTATCCTCGACCTTAGGGCCATTTGTAGATTAGAATAACATAGATTAGAATGTTAGATCTAGTTCCCCATTGCATTCTTTTTCTTTTTCAACTCTTTTAAAACATTAATAAACGGAAGAGGCGAATCACATTAAGCAAGTGATAGAGAAATGAGTGGGATTCATTCCCTAATCTATTTCTCCATCACTTAGTGGCATAGAAACGAGTGGGATTCATTCCCTAATCTGTTTCTCGGTCACTACTTAATGGGAGAGAAACGAGTGGGATCCATTCCCTAATCTGTTTCTCAAACATTAATTGATGGGAGAGAAACGAGTGAGATTCATTCTCTAATCTGCTTCTCAAACATTACATAATGGGATAGAAGTGAGTAGGATTCATTCCTTAATCTGCTTCTCGATCATTATACATTTTATGTGATTCGGATCGCAAATTAAACTCCCCTTAAAAAACACACAACCAAAAACACTTCAACACACCTAACAATGGTTCAGACTAAAGCAAAGTAGAGAAAGTGGTGAGTGGCCCGGTATTGGGAACTGTTCATCACTCATCTACCCTAAAAGACACAAACCAATCATTTCTTTTACCTAAGGGCACCGTTATCTCCGCTCCATTGCATCCTAGGCTGTCCCCTTATGCAAGAGCGCGAGCGTTAACTCCGCCCAACTAAAAAATACAAAAATAAACAGAAAATCTTTAGCCGAGCTACGGTAACTCTGATTCCTGAAAAGGATACGTAGGCAGCGGGGTAGGGCCCGTGCGAGTACAATTCTTTATTTTCCCTACATTTTGCATGCATTCGCATTTAGTCATAGACATAGTACACACCCTTTAGATAGAAACAAACATAGGTGGATACCATCGAGTACGATGGGCGCGAGGGGTGCTAACACCTTCCCCTTGCGTAACCGACTCCCGTACCTAGATTCTCTGGTCGCAAGACCTTGTTCTTACCCTTTGTTAGGTTTTCTGATATTCCTTTCCCTTATGGGATAAATATATTGGTGGCGACTCTGTTCATTTTTCGCGAGCGTGCGACATATTCCAGTCAGTATCCGAAGGTGGAAGATGATTGAACACTAGAATACCAAGAAATTTGCCCTAGCTGAAGTAGGGACTCTTGTCAGAGATGGGCTTAAAGATGCCATCCAGTAAATCATGCATTAGATTGTGTTTGGAGTGTTTGAGAAGTAGTTGTTTGAGTGTTGATCGTTACGGAACCATCCGGGGTTACCGCTTTTAGATTTTGAAAAGTTGATTGTTTAAGGAATCGTCTGAGGTATCGACTTAAATCTGAAGATAGATTGTTAAGGAACCGTCCAAGGTATCGACTTAAATCCAAAGGTAGATCATTAAGGAACCGTCCAAGGTATCGACTTAGATCCAAAGGTAGACCATTAAGGAACCGTCCAAGGTATCGACTTAGGTCCAAAGGTAGATCATTAAGGAACCGTTCAAGGTATCGACTTAGATCCAAAGGTAGACCATTAAGGAGCCGTCCAAGGTATTGACTTAGGTCCAAAGGTAGATCATTAAGGAACCGTCCAAGGTATCGACTTAGATCCAAAGGTAGATCATTAAGGAACCGTCCAAGGTATCGACTTAGATCCAAAGGTAGATCATTAAGGAACCGTCCAAGGTATCGACTTAGATTTGAAAGGTTTTGAAAATGTTTATTTGACTGCAGCAGTAACCTGAAAAAGGTAAAGTTAGTTTTTTTTATGCCATGTCATGATGCATGGGTTATGTAATGAGTCCCTCAAAATAAATGAGAAACTTTGTATGTTATGCATGAGTTCATTATGAGGTAATGTATGCAATGTATGGATATGTTTATGACATATGATATGTGAATATGATTTATGTTGTCTTGATTGAGAAAATAAATCTCTACGTCTTTGTGATTTTATTGTCCGATCTTGTCTTGAGGATGCTCAGCTGGGGATTCATGGTTTCCGCTTGGGGATGATCAGTGACTTGATGTTCCTTGATTGGGGATAAAGACATTAATAAACCATGTTGGCGAAGAGCAAAGTGTTGGAGAAACGACAGTGTTGAAGATGTAAACTCTGTTGGGGATCCATATTTGTGTCGGGACGAGAGCTTTTGAAGATATCTTCTTAATGATTACTCTGTGGGGATATGATCTTATGAACATGGCTCTGTGGGGAGATGTGGGTGTCTTGAAAGTTGCCCCCAGTATCATAGTAACTTACTACTTGATTCAGGACACGCCACTGAGTATTGATCAAGATGTTGAACTGGACTTGCATAGATTTGCCCCAGTTAGCAGGAACTTAGGAAAGATTTGCCTCGTGAGGGCTTTATGAGATGTTCACTATGGGCGATATGCCCCCAGTAATCATAGGCTCATGACAATGTCTCACGTTGATTAGGGAGTAGCTTTAGATATACTTGGATGCATGCCCCTGATTGTTTTGGCGCCCTTGAGAGATTCTCAGAATCTTGACTTGATTGCCCCAGATTGATCGGGCGAAGCGTGCCATGCCCCTTGTATATGTAGAAGACATTGCTTCTCGGAGTAATCTTGTCTGTTGGGATAACTTTCAGTCATTAGTTGTACCCTGTGCAAGTTCTTTCTGATGCTAACATTTGAAATTATGTAGCAGAAATATGTTTAATAATGAATTCATGTGATGCAATGCATACGTTTGTCTTGAGTTTTTTGAAAAAACATTAAAACAAAAGATGTAAAAGCGTGTGATCCGCTGTCGCGCGCGGATCAAAAACGAGTATTTTGTAAAACGTAGTACAATGACAATGACTCGAGTCGTATCGCAAGGATTCTTGATTATATTAACTAACAGTAAAAATGATAATGGGGGTTTGTTTTAGAATCGAATCATAAAAGAGAAAATAAAAAGTGATTATCAAATAAGTGATTAAAACAGGTTAATCTGCCGGTTCGATGTCCAACTTATCACCGGTCAGTATAATTTCAATTCCCCGAATGATTTCAATTCCTATTCGATTATAGTAATGAGTCAACAAGCGCAATTCATACTACAAGATGTAAATTCCTAATTTCCGAATTAAGCAAACAGATTAAAGTATTGTGAATTAAGCAAACACAATTGCGCGGATTAAGCAAACGCGAATAAATTATAGGAATAAAAATCATTGAATCAAATCAATATTTATCCTATGGAACTTGAATTAAGCAAACAAGACATAGAGCATAATATTGAAAGGAACGAGCAATTTAATTGAAATTGATAAAAACCTCAAAGTATTTGGAATTCGACTCCGGCAGATTTCACCTTCGGATTAGTTCTCCATTACACGATCGTACAAGCTTCAAAATTATTTTGTGAAAAGTAAAAAGTGACAGTACGGCAAGACCTAGGTACTAGAGAGAACCAAACGGTTTACAACCCAACTGGGTCAAAAACATAACCCAGGCCCAAAACTAACGACCCAAAACTAAAATAAAACTAATGCTGCAACTTAAAACGAAATTCTGGGAATAATTCACTCCGAATCTGACTTTGACTCCAAAGCAAAAGTTATAGCTCTTTCTCTTAGCTTTCCGACGATTATTAGAATGCATCGATCTGATTGCCGGAGCTCCAGTTATGATCATTTTAGTGCAGACTGCTAATGCTGAACATAAAGTGCGAAAATCAAATAAAAGCAAAAATAAACTAATTTATAAAAACATAATAAAATAGAAAAATAAACAAAATAAACTATGGAAATGCATAATTAAAAACATAGAAGAATGTGCATCAAAATGCACTGATCAAATTCCCCCACACTTGAACTTTTGCACTCCGAGCAAAATTAAAACTCAAGAAACACACAACATCATTTACTCATTCTAGGCTACAAACTCTTCTTCGGTTAAGGGTGCATCAATAGGTACTAATCTTGCACACTAAGGATATCGTAGGAACACAATTCCGCAATTGTGCGGTCATAAGCCTCCTGAACATACAAACCGCTATGAATCATGTTATTATGCCAAAACCTAACTTACCTCATCATCTTTTTTACTCTTTTTCATTCTGGCGCAATCACATTAAGCCCGTTATCTCCACACACTCATAGTAAGGCTATCGGTTAGTGACTCTGATCCTTTTTGCATGGGGTTCTGGTACCTAAGTGGTATACTCATTTTATTCCCCAATTGTAATTGCGGGGGATCGGACCGTAATCCTCCCTACCAAGTTCAGCACCAGAAACCTCTGAACCAACTAACAACGGGACTTGAAATCTTTTTTTTTTGTGTGACCGGGTGAGGGTCACACAAAAACCGTTGGGTTAAGTGACCGGGTGAGGGTCACCAAACTTAGAAGGTGCATTCCTTTTTATTTATTATTTTTTTAAAACTTGGATCACTCACTTATTTTCATCGGCCTCCTTACGTAGAACATGTGTGAGATGGTGCCGACTGCAAAGATAAACTACTCAAGAGCTATTAGAGAATGATAATTCAACGCTATGTCATAATAAATATTCAAATTAATTTCCATATGCAGGAGACTTACGGTGTTAAGACGATACCATTCTTGTGAACTTTTCCCAAGTCTCCACAACTAACCTCAATTAAATCTATAGCCCAAAACATTCAAAAAGATGTTTTTTTTAAGAACGAAAATAAAGGAAACAAAAAAAAAACAAAAAAAAAAACAAAAACAAAGAAAAGAAATTATGCCCTCCCCCACACTTAAAATATGCATTGTCCTCAATGAAAGAACATATATAAAATAAGAGTGAGAGAAAGGAAAGAACACACCCGAGGAGTTAAGGTGGAATGTAGCTTTCATGTCTGGTGGTTTTGGTGGAGGCCTTTCTGCACTACGAACACATGAAATAGGAAAAAGTAAATAGCAAGTGAACTTGGATATTAGTAAAAAATCTGGTGGCTTAGGAGGAATAGTCTGCACATATGGTAAACCTGCAATAACAAAAGTATGAAAAATAGAAAATCCACATTTAGCTTGTGAGTTAGATAAAATAGGTGGAAGAGATGCACAAATGGTGAAAGATAACTCCATGTTGTTTGGCTTAATTAGAATTTCCACCCAAAAAAATTCCTCTATGGACAATGGTTGCTTATGGAAAAAATCCACATTTTTTGTGTCAAATTCAAGATTTGTTGAATTTGCTAGAATTTCTGCACAAGTGGTTGTCGGCATCAAACTATCTTCACCTAAAATGGCTGCACTGATCTCAAGACAAACATTACAAACACCACATTCACAAGCAAAAATTTCAAAAGAGTTATCTACTTCAAGAGAAGTATATAATTCATCCAAATCAGATTTCAAGAAATTTTGTGGCATAATCTCTTTCATGCATTCACTTGAATTTTTGTTTCTTACTATGAGTTCATCATATGAAACAAACACTGTTTTAATGGGCTCACCTGAAAATTCATCAAGACTGGTATCACACTGTGTTAACTCTAATGATGCAACAGGTTGTACATCATCATGAAACATCACGTTCTCTTGAATTTGATGTACGCTTGAGATTATTTGTTCACCTTGGACTTTTTTAACTGGAAACATAGATTGCATATGTTGTTGAAATTGCAAATTATTTTCAGTCATTCGCTTATTATTTTCATCCATTTGCTTGATAATTTCTTCCAAATATGATTGTGTGTCAACTTTCAATGATGCATTTTGTTGAAATTGTTGATATGGCCAAATAGGCTGCTCTTCAATGTATGAGTATTGTCCTTGAAGATCACCTACCATTTGGGCCTCACCATAAAAATTAGTATCTAACAACATAGGACATGCATCATTACCATGAAAATTTGAAGAACAAATATTGCAAATCGCAAGTGGAATATGATTTTGATAGCACGATTGATGTTCTCTTGCTTCCATCAAATTAATAAGATAAGCCAACTGATCCAATGAGTCCCCCATTTTTTTTATTTTATTTTTTTATACGAAAAAAATGATTAAAATAAATTCAAAAAAAATACAAAAGCACGAAATTTAATCTAATGAAGACAAATAAAAATTTTGAGATTTTTTTTGACACTATGAAAACAGTAAATAATTCATAAAAAATAGAAAAACAACGAATTTGTGATCTAAAGGAGTACTGTTCGTCGATTAATTTCTGACTTTGTGGAAAAAATTCGGAACGATTCGAAACAGTAGCTTTCAAACTTACCTGATAAGCTGGAAAACTTATCACTGTACAGCAACCGGAATTGCAACCCTGAAAATCAACAAACACAACACACACAAAAAATCCTAGCAACAACACTATGCCTAATATTAGTTAATAACAACAAGAATCCCCGGCAACGGCGCCAATTTGATCTGCTGTCGCGCGCGGATCAAAAACGAGTATTTTGTAAAACGTAGTACAACGACAATGACTCGAGTCGTATCGCAAGGATTCTTGATTATATTAACTAACAGTAAAAATGATAATGGGGGTTTGTTTTAGAATCGAATCATAAAAGAGAAAATAAAAAGTGATTATCAAATAAGTGATTAAAACAGGTTAATCTGCCGGTTCGATGTCCAACTTATCATCGGTCAGTATAATTTCAATTCCCCGAATGATTTTAATTCCTATTCGATTATAGTAATGAGTCAACAAGCGCAATTCATACTACAAGATGTAAATTCCTAATTTCCGAATTAAGCAAACGGATTAAAGTATTGTGAATTAAGCAAACACAATTGCGCGGATTAAGCAAACGCGAATAAATTATAGGAATAACAATCATCGAATCAAATCAATATTTATCCTATGGAACTTGAATTAAGTAAACAAGACATAGAGCATAATATTGAAAGGAATGAGCAATTTAATTGAAATTGATAAAAACCTCAAAGTATTTGGAATTCGACTCCGGCAGATTTCACCTTCGGATTAGTTCTCCATTACACGGTCGTACAAGCTTCAAAATTATTTTGTGAAAAGTAAAAAGTGACAGTACGACAAGACCTAGGTACTAGAGAGAACCAAACGGTTTACAACCCAACTAGGTCAAAAACATAACCCAGGCCCAAAACTAACGACCCAAAACTAAAATAAAACTAATGTTACAACTTAAAACGAAATTCTGGGAATAATTCACTCCGAATCTGACTTTGACTCCAACGCAAAAGTTATAGCTCTTTCTCTTAGCTTTCCGGCGATTATTAGAACGCATCGATCTGATTCCCAGAGCTCCAGTTATGATCATTTTAGTGCAGACTGCTAATGCTGAAAATAAAGTTCGAAAATCAAATAAAAGCAAAAATAAACTAATTTATAAAAACATAATAAAATAGAAAAATAAACAAAATAAACTATGGAAATGCATAATTAAAAACATAGAAGAATGTGCATCAAAATGCACTGATCAGCGTGATATTTGTAAAAACATGCTATTTGTAACAATGTGATGTTTGTAAGAAACGGATATCAACTTAACATTTGTAGTAAACCTTAAGGAGTCGGGATACCTTTTTGGTGACAGTATGCTTTCGAACTAACCATGCTTCAATTAGGACTTTCAAGGGTTGTAACGTGGCTTGGTTCACGGTTTAAGAAACAAAAGATAAAGGCTCAAAATTTGATTGTACCCACCCCTCTTCGTGATGACCTTCGGTCCTAAACTCAGTTAATTTCAACTTATGCATTCAGGTTCCAAGAGACTTTTGGATTTGCATCTTTTATAATGATGATGGTTCACAAACAAAGAGAACTTTTTGAGATGGCAGTCACTTCTTCCTTTTGGTAGTCACAATATTGTGTCGTTCAGGAATTTATTGACTTCTCTTCTTTCATCTTTTTGATATCCCTAACTTTTGCCTGAGCTGTCTCTTTTGAGCTTACAGTCAGCGGGACGCCTTGATTTTTGCCTAAGTCTTCTTTTTGATTTTTGACTTAGTAGGCTTTTCTTTGTATATATGTTTTTTCATTTTTTCTTTTTGAAAGATATTGACTGCCTTGTTTGATGATTGATGAACCGCATTGTCTTTTGATTGACATTTCCAACACTTCTTTGATGTGTGCGGTTGAACGTTTGTGTTTGAAACCTTTGTTGAAAGGTGTACTGAATGATTCTCTTAAAATGGAATGCACAGCCAAATTAACTGAGAACTACCCTGCCCCAGGTTATGATCAAGGGTTTTAATTAGTACAAGAAAGAAACTTCTACTTCTTAGGCTCAAAGGGGTTAACGAGGGATTAACATCCTTATGTCTCCACTGTTTAGGAATTGAAACAATGCCTGTACATCATCAACATAGTCCGTTCAAAAGCATACTGTATAAGGTTGCGGTATCGTTTTCGTCATCCTCCCTCAAAAGGTATACAACTTTAGCAGGAGTTGAATATCACAAAACATATGCAAAGTAAAGACATAATTTAAAATGAGTGATAGCGAAATAATTAGTTCAAGACAAACATATGCAATGCACTGACGATGATTATTAAAAATATATAATGTCTATCATAATTCGAATGTTTAAACAAACAGAATAGAAATTGCAAATGAAAGTAAAGCTAATGATTAAAAGTTCATCCACTTTAGACATTAATCAGTCTTGTCGTGATTATGCCTGGGAGTAGTGATCACTACAGGAGTCTTGGGATGGGGGAATTCAATTTCACCAGTATCGATCATATCTTGGATCTTGTTCTTTAATGACCAACAATCATTCGTATCGTGTCCAGGGCTATTGGAGTGATATGCGCACCTCGCATCGGGCTTATAGCTAGGATCGGAAGTGTTGGGCTTTATAGGAGGATCCCTCACAGTAATCAAGTTTGCTCTCAACAAATGTTGTAATCCCTGAGCAAACGACATATTGATCTTTGTGAACTGACGCTTGGGTGCGTCTACCTTGCGTCTTTGTTGTGGAACTGGTGTAGAGATCAAAATTGTCCCTACAGATTGGTTGTGTTCATCGCGACCTTTCCGATTGTGCTCAGCATTAGTCAGGTGAGGTTCTTCAGATGAGTTGAAGTCAATTATCTTTTCATCAATTAAGTCTTGAATCTTGTGCTTCAATTGCCAACAATCCTTTGTATCATGACCAGGACTATTAGAATAATAAGCACATCTCGCATGGTACTTATACCTAGGAGTGGGGTTGGTAGGAAATGAATATGGAGGTAGTAGAGTTATCAAGTTCTGATTGAGCAGTTGTTGGAGAACTTGGGACAGTGGCATGGGTAACAGAGTGAATACTCGCTCAGGTTTGGATCTCTGATTATCTCTACTACCTTGATGCTTATATTGATTTTTCTCTTTCTCGATCAGGAGTGCCTTCAATTCTTCTTGCCCCTTGGCCAAGTGAAAAATTATTTTATGGAACTGGTTATTATGAGCCTGAAGATTTTTGACAGATTGTTCGAGATCCATTTTTCTCACTGAAATAAACAGCGGAAAGATGAGGCATTTTCTTTTATAAAACCTGCGATGCGATGTTTATGAATGATATGTTTATGTGTATGCAATGTTTTCAAGGAATTGGGAAGATTTTAACACATATTAAAAATAAAAAGAAGAAGAAATATTATTATTAAATATATTACGAACTTAGAGTTATAATCTCTTGGTTACATTAAAAAAAAGAAATAAATAATAAATACAATAATAAAGTTTAAACTCCGGTAATCTTGTCTTCTTGACGATGCCTCCTTTTTAGAACTCTAACTTCTTCTTTGTGCGCCTTGATCATTTCTTCTCTTTCTTGAACGAGCCTAGAAATTTCATTTTCCCATGAGTTAATCTGATCCGGGGAAACAAAATCTTCAATCTTCCATTTACGAGAAAAGTAATCAAGCAAAGTCTCTCGCTCTTTAGCCTCTTGTGTCATCACTTCCTTTTCAGCTTCAGCTTTCAGCAAGCGTCTCTCAAAGTCGTCCCTTTCCCTCTGTCATACCCCAAAATTTGCCCATGCTATTTTTCATACATAAAACCAAATCAAAAGACAAAGCTCCAAAACACACTCTCCTATACAAAAGCTCTGAACTAGGGTTTGATTAATTCAATGGAAAATCATTGAATCAATGGCTCAAGGTGGTTCCATAGGTTCACCAACATCCCAAAGTATATCCATATAAAGTTTCAAGTCAAACAGAGCAAATTTAGTCCCTCAAATCCTGATTAGGTCAACAGTCGACTCTCAAGGGCAAAACAGTCATTTCAAGTCAATATATAGTCAAAACTCAAGATATTTGGTCAACAACATCCTCATAACCCTAAAATCATCATTTGATCAAGGGTTGATCATGATGATGCAAGGAAAGATCAGAGAAGTCAAAAGTCAAGAGTTACTATTTTGGGCATGAACTAAAAAAGTCAACCAAACTTTGAAAATTCACCAAATATTCATACTTCATCAGAAAAATTCCCACCAAAGCTCATTTTGAAGAGAATTCATTCCTCTATCCAATGGTCCAAGAATCAAAGCTCACAGGTCAATGGTTTAAGAATTATGGCCTCATACATTACAGGTCCTTTTCAAAAGTCAACAAAAAGACATGTTTTTCAAAAGGTCATAAAATAAGAATGGAAAAAGATTTTGATATAGGACCAAAGGCATTGGTTAGAGGACTCTCTAAGGTTTCTAAAAAGTCTTATAACACTTCCATACCTCAAAAATTGAGGGAGATACGCCTTGTCAAAGTTGGACAAACTTGTGAGAGGAAATGTGAAACAAAAGGCTTCAAATTGAGATTTTTTGCAAAGAAGCCCAACTTCCCATGGCCCAAACTTGATCTCCAAGATATCCATGGCCTTAAATCTGAATGCCACGAATTTTGAAATATTTATTTAATTTTATATGCATTTTTAATCATTTAAAAGTGATTTTAATTCATAAAAATTAAGTAAAGATCAAATATTCAACCAAAATCCAATTCCAATCAAATCCAATTTACATTTAACTCAAAAAACCAATCAAATTTCGTGCACATTCTATGTGGAAATTTATGGAAAAATTGGATCAAAAACTTGTCCATAATTAGAAAGATTGTATATAATTTTCAATCAAATTTCCAAAACTTTCAATTCAAGATTCAAAAGGATTTCCTTCAGTTTTATCAACCCTAATCAGTCTCATATATATACTGATCAAAGCCAGATGCAAAGGACACGAATTGGCTGCCTCCAAAGAACCAATCCCGAGCCAAAAAAAATCACAAAAAACTCAAGTGTCAATTTGGAGATCGAGGTCGATTCAAGGATTGCAATTGATCCAAAACTGTTCCTCAAGCACCATTAAACGATTCCCAATCGTTTTCGAGTCACGAAACCTCAAGAATTACGCACTGTAAGTCGCTTTAAACCGATTCGTAAATCGTTTCGATTCTACAAATTCATGCATTCATTCGCGAATTTAATTGCATATTTGTGTTTCTCATATTGTGTTGATCAATTCTGGAAAGTTTGGTGCATTATTATGGTGTTATGAACGTCTCACCATGTTAGGGTTCGGACCTTCAATTTGGGGGTTTTTGACACAGGTTCTTGTTGATTCAATTGATGCCATGACCAAATTCGTGATGTCCATACGATCATAATGGACCTATCGCGAAAAATTTTTGTGTGTGTTTGCTTGTGTTCGTTATTTTCAGGTGTGAAGCTTCAGATATATTACAGCGCTCTTGAGTATAAACGGTGTTAAAAGCCATGGTCTGAGGTAGAAGACGACTGCGTGGCGCAGTCTGATTGGCTGATTTGAATGTGCTTCGCGCGCGTCTTTGGTTGCATCAGGATGGATTACATGCGATATGAAACACGCACTAGCGTGTACCCTCACACCATCGTCCGTTAGATCATTCCAACGTCACATCCAACGTACCCAGACCTGCATGTCCATCATGATCCTTCAGGAGCGCGTAGCACCAGATCCAAGCTAAGAATTTTCCAAATTTTTTTTATTTTTAATTATGTAACTTGTTTTTATTTATATATATATCATTTTAAATATTTCTTTTTCTTATTAATAATAAACTATTTATTTTCTTTTATTCTAATTTTTTTTTTATATATATATAATATATTTATTTATATAAATAATATGTTTTATTTATTTATTTTATTTACATTAGTTTATTTTTTATCTTTATATATTATATTTTATATATATTTAATTATGTATATTACTTTAAAAATTCATATCTATTTTGTTTTAATCCTAAAAAATTTTCCTAAAAATTATTTCTGTACTCGATTCTATTTTTATCCCGATTTAATTAATTAGGTCGCGAGACCAATAATTAATTAAACCATTTATATTTTCTTATTTAAATTCGTACCCTAATCAGGGTTTGCGACGAACATCCCACTACACTGAATATTTCTTTTGTGCCTTTTCAGGGTTATCAACATGGTTCACTCCGATGACACGCCCGATCAAAATACAAAAGCTAAGTATTTTATTTATTCGATGTCTACCCTGTTTCCTTTTTAATTTTAGGGTTTGTCCTTATATTTCTGAACTGTGCATACATTCACTCCCTCTCTTTCTTCCTTGTCTTTTCAGGGTTACCCCCGAAGTTTCCTCCGACTCTAACCAACCATATCAGATCAAATCCAAATCAAAGCTAAGTATTATTTATCATTCATTATTAATTTATTTATCTTTTATTTTATTAAGGTTAACCTCATTTGCCTCCGAACCGATAATGCACTCACCCCTCTGTTTATTCTTTCTTTTCCACTTTTCAGGGTTTGTCAACTGCCAAAGCTACGAGTATTGGTAACCCTAAACCCTATTTACAAATTATTACTTGTGTTAAACCGTTTGCCTTTTATTTTTATATCCCGCTGGTTTCAATTCCCCTCTCCTCCGCTGGTTACAATTTCCCTTCCCCATTATTATTGTTATATTATTGTGTGGTTAGTAATTATAGGGAGTGCAACTTATTAATTGAATTAGCATCACGTAATTTTATAAGATAACATAACTGAACATAATCACGTGATTGGTGCACACACGCACGCTTTTGGGGTAACCTCTCTGTTGCCTTGTTGCCTGTTGCCTTGTTGCCTGTTGCCTTGTGTTTTTGCAGAATAAGCCATGTCCCTCGAATACGAGGATACCTCAGCCATGTTGCCTCGATAAAAAGGTCACGACCCTAATGATGCTGCCTTCGATACACAAATGACCTAGACCCTCGGATGTTGCCTACGAAAAGGCTGAGGTATCTTCTGGCTGCCTACGAAAATGGCTTATTCTGATCCTTGCCTTAGACTACCTGCCCTTCTATGGCATGGGACAGTCTTATGGCAAAGGATGCTTCGATGACCCTTCAACCTCCAAACGAAAGGCTTCCTGCCCTCTTATGGCAAGGATAGACCCTTTCATTCTGAAAGGCAAAAAGAGACCTATTATCTGAGTTTAAGGTAATTGCCCCTAATTGCCTTGCAATGCTCAAACCTTTTTATTATATTCTTTCTCATAATTTTTCAAAAGGGCAACGCTTATTCACAAGCTAAAGTCCCTATCTCTTTCATCTACTTTTTCTAAAAACAAACGAGCAAGCAAAGCAATTAAGAGCCCATGGAAAACCATGGATGCAAAGGGCGCCTTACACCTTCCCTTTGCATAAATTACCCCCCGAACTTAGATTTCTTTAAAAGGTTTTTTTCTGTTTCTTTTTGCCTTTCCGAATTTGTTTGGATAAAATAAAAGTCGGTGGCGACTCATGCTTAACCGCGACATTTCGATCGATGAAAAGTCAGTTCACCGTATTACAGAACTGGCGACTCTGCTGGGGGTAAAATTCGATAAAAGAGGGGTTACCTTAAAAGTTTAGGATTCACTTTAAATGTTTTCTATTGTTTGCTTTGTTTGTTTTATTTTTCAAGGCTGTATTGGGTATTCTGCTGTGTGAAAGATCCTACACCCGGATCTAGTGTACCTTAAGTATGTGGCCATAGACCAGGAATGCTGTACGACATGTATCGTTATGGTTGAACTGGTGGCCACCGTTAGTGCGACGCTTTGGTTTGTCCTGATGGCCCTTGAATCTGATCGAGGAGACATTTGGCTACCGCGTGGTGTCATGAGCACTAATTCGCCCTTAGAACCTTAGTCGAACTTGACTTTGGCTTATAAGAAGTAGCGAGATGGCTGGCTTCGGATTCCTGACTGAAGCCGGTTGATACTCGATGCTACACTCATTGAGATTGGACTCAAGGGATGCTTTTGGCTGGCCGATTGAGTGCTATGTTGAGACAATGCCCACGAGAAAGATCAGGGATATGAGCACCATAGAACCTGGTTACTTTTTAGGACAGGTTGAACCAACTAAACGAAAGGAAGAAGGGTATATACCTATGAACTTCATGCAAGCCTACCCTTAAGGCAATTGTGTGACTTGTTTGTGTTTGTTATCTACTTGGCATCATAACATCATAACATCATAACATCATGACATATCATAACAACTAACAAATTTCAAGGACCAAGAAATTTATATTTACACTGTTTTGTAGGACATGGCTTTTTCTACCAGAGATTTTGTACGACTCAACTTTGTAGGGATACCTTCTGAGCTTAAGGAGCTCGCCTTAGAAGTCCCTGGAGACTCTAAGTTTGCTGAAAGACATGGTTATCTTCTTCGACTGGTCACCTCTCAATTTGAAGAAGATATGATGAGAGTCTTATGCCAATTCTTTGATCCCGAACATCATTGCTTCACTTTTCCGGATTACCAGTTGGTACCTACTTTGGAGGAGTTCTCAAACTTACTTGGTGTACCTATATCTAAGCATCTGCCCTTTACTGGATTGGAAAGCACTCCGAAACTCGAGACTATTGCTGCTGCACTTCACCTAAAGAGATCAGACATCGCCTCCAACTGGGACACCAAGAATGGAGTAGAAGGTCTCTCAGCCAAATTCTTATTTGGAAAAGCTCGACAATTTCTTAAGGCCATGAGCTACCATGCTTTTGAAGATGTTTTGGCTTTATTAATATATAGTTTGGTTTTGTTTCCTAATCCTGATCAATTCATTGATGTGCACGCAATCAAGATTTTTCTGACTCACAACCCCGTGCCTACGCTACTTGGAGATATTCTACATTCCCTTCACTCTCGCGTCACGAAGAAGCGAGGGACTCTTATGTGTTGCACACCCTTGCTGGCTAGGTGGTTTATTTCGCACCTTCCACGCTCAGTAGTCAGAAACGATCAAAAGATGCAATGGTCTCGAAGAATCATGTCACTTTCTCACTCAGATATCCGTTGGCATGTTATGTCTCAAGAGTACGTCACTATCATCGATCATTGTGGGAAATTCCCTAATGTGCCTCTCCTTGGCATTAGAGGAGGAATCACCTACAATCCTTCATTAGCCCTACGACAATTTGGTTATGCTCGAAGGGATGGTCCTCATCACTTGCTCATTGAAGGGGTTGTTTTCAACTATGAAGAAGATGTTTGTAATCAACGCCAAGAGTTCATACGCGCTTGGAACAAGGTATACAGGGTGGATAGCAAAAGTTGGGGGCAAAAGAACTCCCTTCCCTCGGAACCTTATCTTAGATGGGTACGCACTCGCGCTCAACGCTTTGTCATGCCATATCCTTATGTTAGACCTGTGATTGTTGAACCTGAATGTGAAGAAAAGGTTCCTTTGGTTGTTCTCCATCCAGACATGCCCACTGATCTAGAAGAACTACAAAAGTCATGGGTCCAATTGAAAGAAGAAAGGGATACTTTTGAGGCTCAATTCCGCGCCAAAGAGAAACAAGTGTTAGAACTCACAAGGCTACTTCAAGCAGAACAGAATGTCAACAACTTCATCGGATCAAAGAGGAAGCGTCCATGGGAAGCTTGAAGAAATTCTAGTTTATTGTTATTATTATTCCTAGTTGTTTACATATTTATTTTGTAAGCCAAAATGGCAAAGAACCATAAAAAGTACAATTTAATTATTATTATTATTAACAAAGCTTGTTCTTTCTTTCTTGTTTAAAGTGAATTTAAATTTTAAGGTCCTTGAAAACATTGCATATGCATAATCATATCATTCATAGACATCGCATCACAGGTTTCATAAAATCAAATGCCTCATCTTTGTTGCTGTTTATTTCAGTAAGAAAGATGAATCTCGAACAATCTGTCAAGGATCTCCAAGCTCAGAATGCTGAATTTCAAACTCTGATCCTGACCCTAGCCAATGGGCAAAACGAGCTGAAAGCCCTTCTGACTAAGAAGGACAAGAAGACCAAGAAACCCAGAGGAGTGATCAATATGGGTAGAAGGTTCAAAGGTCGTCCCAAGAAAGCTGAGGATGCTGAAATCCCTAAGAATGAAGAAGATGAAGAGAGAGATGATATCAGTATCAAGAACAATCAGGGAAGCCATGTAGGTTCTGATGGGGAAGAGGAAGAAGAAGAAGAGTATCCCGAGGACGAGGATGAATCTGATGAGAAGTATAGGCTACTGGAAGAGCGCCTGAGAAGTGTGGAAATTCAGAAAGTACCTGGGTTGGATTTTGAAGAATTAGGACTCGTTCCTGGGGTCGTTATTCCTCCGAAGTTCAAGACTCCCGTTTTTGCTAAGTATGATGGAATTTCCTGTCCTAAGATGCACTTGAGGTCTTACGTGAGGAAGATTCAGCCTCACACTGCTGATAAGAGGCTCTGGATCCATTTCTTTCAAGAGAGTTTATCTGGAACTCAACTCGAATGGTATTATAAGCTGGAAAGTGCTAGCGTCCGTACATGGGAAGATTTGGTTGTGGCTTTCTACAAGCAATACCAATATAACTCTGATCTTGCACCGACTCGCATGCAACTTCAAAGCATGTCCATGGGTCCTAAAGAAAGCTTCAAGGAGTATGCTCAAAAATGGAGAGATTTAGCTGGAAGAGTCCAACCTTCTTTAAATGATAGAGAGTTGGTAGACATGTTCATGGGCACGCTAACTGGGCCGTTCTATAGTCACCTGCTGGGTAGTTCTTCTTCTGGGTTTACTGAACTCATTTTAACTGGAGAACGTGTGGAAAATGGTATTCGAAGTGGGAAGATTCAAGTGGGTTCTGCCTCTGGAACTACAAGGAAGCCATATCAAGGAAGAAATGAGTCTAATGCTATTCATAGTCAAAAGAGTCGTGGTAAGGAGGATCAGAATCAATCTGTTGGTGCCGTCCTTATCTCTGCACCAATATCTCAACAAGCTCCTAGACAAGACTACCAACGCAAGACTGATAAACCAAGGAGAAAATATACCCCGATCAACATGCCTTTGTCTCAAGTCCTACAACATCTACTGAAGGCAAAACTGATCACACTGAGAGACCCTCCGAAGTTTACCAACACTGCTAGTCCAACTTATGATCCTAAGGCTACGTGTGTTTACCATTCCAATGCCCCTGGACACAATGAGAATAATTGCTGGGCCTTGAAAAACAAAGTCCAAGACTTGCTAGAGGCTGGAGAAATTGAGTTTGACGCGCCTGAGACTCCTAATGTCATCACTGCTCCGATGCCAAAACATGACCACGCTGTTAATGCCATCATGGATACCATCCATGTCTATGATGTGAGAGATCTGTCGACTCCTCTCCCCGATATCAAGAGAAAGTTGTTGCGAGGTTGCGACCCTGACTGTTATTACTGTGCACTCATACCCGAGGGTTGTGAGAACCTGAAAAGAGGCATCCAAGGCTGGATGGATCGTGGCACTATCAGATTTGAGAAGACTCCCACTGTTGAAGAGTTGTGTGAGGGCTTCTCCCGTGGTTTGAAGTTCGAAGATGTATCTGTGATCTCTAAAGTACCACTAAAAATCCCTACCAAGGCCCCTCTCAAGATTTCTGCTGAACCCCGTGTAGCTCCGATTGTTATCACCCAACCTGGTCCAATGCCATATTCTTCCGATAAGGCTATCCCTTGGAATTATGGTGCTGAGGTTTTTGTTCAAGGAGTCAAGCAAGAGCTTGAATATGATAAAGTTTCTGAAGATGTCAACCCTGGTATAGGAAACATTGCTGGAACTAGTAAGGTGACGAGAAGCGGAAGGGTATTTTCTCCAGAGATCTCCCCAAATGTTACTTCACCTACCATTACTATCACCCCGAATGCTGACGCTCATGGTAAAGGACCGCTGCCTGAACCTGAAACTGTCACTAGGAATGCGCCATCTGAAGAAACAAATGAGTTCCTGAAATACATCCGCAAGAGTGATTATGATATTGTTGAACAAATGGGGCATACTCCTTCCAAGATCTCTATGCTGTCGCTCCTGAGTTGTTCAAAGACCCATGCCAAGGCTATGATGAAATTTCTAGAGGCTGCCCATGTGCCACAAGAGATTTCTGTCACTCAACTCGAGAACTGTATTGCAAACTTGACAACTGATAACTACCTTGGGTTTTCTGATGCTGATCTAAGTCCTAGTGGAAGGAATCATAACAAGGCACTGCATATCTCCATTGAATGTGGTGGTACTACCCTGGCTCATGTACTAGTTGATGATGGCTCGTCTCTGAATGTGTTACCCAAGGTGGTGTTGGACAGACTCAAGGTCAATGGAATTGAGCTGAAATCTAGTAATGTGATAGTCAAAGCTTATGATGGCACTATGAGTACTGTGTATGGCGAAGTTGAGCTCCCCATCAGAGTAGGCGCCCAAACTTTTAATACTGTGTTCTACGTGATGGATATTCGTCCCGCCTATTCCTGCCTACTTGGGCGCCCCTGGATACATAAAGCAAACGCCGTGACTTCAACTCTCCATCAGAAGTTGAGATACCCAATGGAAGGCAAGATTGTCACTGTGCATGGTGAAGATGAATATTTGGTAAGTTTCGTGGATGAGACCAAGTATCTTGAGTTCACTGGAGAGACATTTGAATCACCCCGCATAGCACATGAATGGAAGCTTGAACCAGTCCCAGAAACTAAGTATGTCTACGCCCCTCCTAAAATTCCTGGAGATGTTCCTACAATGGCTTCCCTGAAAGACGCTAGGGCTGTGGTAGAAGAAGGTGGCTGCACTATCTGGGGGCAATTACCTGACATTCCGTATAAATCCAACAAATGGGGTTTAGGCTGCACTGCTAAGGATCAGAAGGGAACACCACCTCCTCGTTCAGAAGACTTGAAACATCACTTCGTCAGCAAGGGAGTTAATGCCATTGAAGAAGACGAAGATAATCACAACCTGGACAAGTGGATCTCCCCTACATCAGACAAGGGGCTGGACAACTGGAAGGCCGAGGACATTGTTTCTATCTCCTATAGTCAGGAGTAATTGCCACTCTTAGTTTATTTCCTGCTTTTCTTTCATTTCCAATTTTAATTCTTGTACTTCAATAAAAACAATAAACTCTAAAGCCATGTGTCCTGCCCGAGGCACAATGGTCCACTTGTTAGGGCTTGTCATTTCATAAGCATATTTTCATTCAATAAAACATTGGACGTTTCGTATTCAAAATTGTGTGTTTTCCTTTATTTTTCTTTTATTTACTTTTTATAGCTATGCGTTCTCACACACACCCACATAATGCACTGCAGATCCACATTCACTCTGGATCCTGTTGATAACGATTCTGCTATTGCTAAATATGACTTTGAAAATCCGATCTATCAAGCTGAGGATGAAGGTGAGGAAGGTTGTGAAGTGCCTAGAGAACTTGCCCGTTTACTAGAGCAAGAAGAAAAGACTATACAGCCGCACGAAGAGCCAATTGAAGTGGTGAACATAGGTACCGATGAAGAAAAGAAAGAAATCAAGATAGGGGCTGAATTAGAGGATGCTGTCAAGCAAAGGTTGATTCAGATGTTACGAGACAATGTTGAGATCTTCGCTTGGTCATACGAAGACATGCCTGGGCTCGATACTGATATTGTGGTTCATCGTTTACCTATCAAAGAAAATAGTCCTCCGGTTAAACAGAAGTTACGAAGAAGCAGACCTGATATGGCTCAGAAAATCAAAGAAGAGGTCGAGAAACAATTTAACGCTGGGTTCCTGAAAGTAGTGAGTTACCCACCATGGATCGCCAATATAGTGCCTGTACCGAAGAAAGATGGAAAAGTCAGAATGTGTGTAGACTATAGAGATTTGAATCGAGCAAGTCCTAAAGATGATTTCCCACTACCACATATCGACATTCTGGTTGATAGTACTGCACAATGCAAGGTTTTCTCTTTTATGGATGGTTTCTCAGGTTACAATCAGATTAAGATGGCACCCGAAGATATGGAGAAGACAACATTCACTACACCTTGGGGCACTTTCTGTTACAAAGTCATGCCATTTGGGTTGAAGAATGCTGGGGCAACCTACCAACGTGCAATGGTAGCCTTATTTCATGACATGATCCACAAAGAAATAGAGGTCTACGTTGATGATATGATTGCAAAATCCAATACTGAAGAAGAACACCTGGTCCATTTGCAGAAGTTGTTCGATAGGTTGAAAAAGTACAAGTTGAGATTGAATCCGAACAAATGCACCTTTGGCGTAAGATCGGGCAAGCTGCTGGGTTTCATTGTCAGTAGCAAAGGTATCAAAGTTGATCCTGCAAAAGTGAAAGCCATACAAGAAATGCCCGCTCCGCGAAACGAGAAAGAAGTTAGAGGATTCCTGGGTCGACTAAATTACATTGCTAGATTTATCTCCCATCTGACCGCTACTTGTGAGCCAATCTTCAAGTTACTGAAGAAAGATCAAGTAGTGAAATGGAACGACCAATGTCAAGAAGCCTTTGACAAAATAAAGAATTACCTGCAGGAACCCCCGATCATGATACCACCTGTTGAAGGAAGACCTCTAATCATGTACTTAACAGTATTAGAGAATTCGATGGGGTGCGTACTGGGGCAACATGACGAGTCTGGTCGAAAAGAGCATGCAATATACTACCTTAGCAAAAAGTTTACCGACTGTGAAACAAGATACTCACTGCTCGAGAAAACTTGCTGTGCTCTGGCTTGGGCTGCTCGCCGACTAAGACAGTATATGTTGAACCATACCACCTTGTTGATTTCCCGAATGGATCCCATCAAGTATGTATTCGAGAAACCTGCTCTCTCTGGACGAATAGCAAGATGGCAAATGATACTAACAGAGTATGACATCCAATACACAACACAGAAGGCAATCAAAGGTAGTGTGGTAGCAGATCATTTGGCGCAACAAGCGGTAGATGACTACCAATCGATGAATTTTGAATTTCCAGATGAAGATGTGATGCTTGTTACTGACTATAAGCAACCTGGCCCGGATGAAGGACCTGAACCAGGATCCCGATGGACTATGGTTTTCGATGGAGCTTCGAATGCACTTGGTAATGGCATTGGCGCTATAATTGTCTCTCCTGCTGGTGGACACACCCCATTCACCGCAAGATTATGTTTCGACTGCACCAACAATATGGCTGAGTATGAAGCGTGTATCTTGGGGCTCAGAGCTGCTATCGATTTAAGGATCAAATTCTTGGAAGTGTATGGGGATTCAGCCCTAGTAATCAGTCAAATCAGAGGGGAATGGGATACAAAACATCCTAATCTCATACCCTATAAGGAGTTTGTACTATCTCTAATTCCATATTTTGAAGAGATTACCTTCGAACATATTCCCCGAGAAGAGAATCAGCTGGCCGATGCGTTAGCTACTATGTCATCTATGTTCAAAGTCAATTGGGACAATGAGGCTCCTATAGTTATCATTGAAAGACACGACGAACCCGCATATTGTTATGAGATAGTTGACGACGAGGCTGAAGAGAAACCATGGTTTTACGAAGTAAAAAGGTACCTCGAGACTCAAGAATACCCTGAAGGGGCATCCATTAATGACAAGAAGTTCTTAAGAAGATTCGCATCCAAATTCTTTCTGAGCAATGGGACTTTATACAAGCGCAACCATGATTCAACCCTGCTTCGTTGTGTGAACAAGAAAGAAGCTGAAAAGATCATGGAAGACATGCATGATGGTACTTTTGGGACCCACTCTAGTGGACATACTATGGCCAAGAAGATTCTAAGAGCAGGTTACTACTGGTCTACTATGGAAACTGACTGTCACCACCATTCAAGAACTTGTCACAAGTGCCAGATATACGCCGACAAAGTACACGTGCCTCCCGTTCCTCTAAATGTACTAACTGCTCCCTGGCCTTTTGCAATGTGGGGCATTGATATGATTGGAGAAATTAAGCCCACTGCTTCCAATGGACACCGTTTCATTTTAGTAGCCATCGATTATTTCACTAAATGGGTAGAAGCTGCTTCATTTGCCTCCGTAACCAAGAATGTGGTGGCTCGATTCATTAAACATAACCTCATCTGTCGGTATGGCATTCCCGAAAGGATCATCACTGATAATGGTACCAATCTAAACAACAAGATGATTACTGAGCTTTGCACCCAATTCAATATCAAACATCACAATTCTTCGCCTTATAGACCAAAGATGAATGGCGCTGTGGAGGCCGCCAACAAAAACATTAAGAAGATCGTGCAGAAAATGACCGTAACTTACAAGGATTGGCATGAAATGTTACCATTTGCTCTTCATGGTTACCGTACCTCCGCACGTACATCAACTGGGGCAACCCCGTTCTCATTAGTCTATGGTATGGAAGCGGTATTACCAATTGAAGTTCAGATACCGTCATTAAGGATCATGAAAGAAGCAGAGCTAGATGAAGATGAATGGATCCAGACTCGACTAGATCAGATAAACTTGATTGACGAAAAGAGGCTCGCGGCTGTTTGCCATGGACAACTGTATCAGAAACGTATGATCAAGGCATTTAACAAGAGAGTCAAACAACAAGTTTATCGAGTTGGTGACTTGGTCATAAAGAGAATAATTCTACCACAAGGTGATCCTAGGGGCAAGTGGACTCCCACCTATGAAGGACCATTCGTTATCAAGAAAATCTTCTCTGGAGGAGCAATGATACTCACTACTATGGATGGAGAGGACTTCCCGCAACCTGTGAACGCAGACATAGTCAAAAAATACTACGCATAAATATGACCCGCTAGGTCGACGCGCCTAGGCAAAAGTAAGGGCATCCCGGCAAACCAAAAGGGTTTGGGCAAAAATTAGGGATATATATATATAAAATATGTACACCCGTCAAGTTGAAAACCCGAAAGGGCGACTTGGGCAAAAAAGGGTATCCTGCTAGACTGAAAACCTAAAAGGGCGGTCTAGGCAAAAGTTAAGGATTAAGCGTACGACTATGTCTCGTTCCTATCATTCATCAATCAGATACATCTACAACAACAAGTTCAAAGGGTTCAGATCAACTCAATCACTTTTCTCCGACAAGCATGGGATGAGATGCTCGAAGACATAATAGCAATAGCAGAGTGGAAACTCAATAGGATTATTTTTACATAGCTATGTTTCTTTTGTTTTTCTATCTTTTCAAAAACACACAATATGTTTCATCTTGCCTATTTATGGCTTTTCTCAATACAATTTACTTCTCTCTTTCAAATTTCTTCTTCTTTTCGAATACGCAAACGTCCAATGATAATTTTGAATGAACATATGCATATGAACATGATTATCATCCACTTTCTTTTTCCAATAGAAATAGGTAGTAATAGTCTATTAGTAGGAAAGGCAAAGAGACAATGTCCGAGGTAATCAAAAGTCCTCCCGCAAATCAATTGACATATCCCCACAGAGCAATCACTAAGAAGATATCTTCCCACAATAAAGGCATGGCTCCCCAACACGGTTTACATCCCTATTTTCTCTGTATCCCAATCAGGGAATATCAAGTTACTGATCATCCCCCAAGCAGAAATCATAAATCTCCAGCTGAACACCTTTCAAGACAAAATCAAACATCAAGATTAGCATCTGAAGATTTATTTTCTCGACAACATAAATCATATTCGCATACCATATGACACAAACATATTCATACATCGCATACATCGCTGCATAACAAATCCATAACATGCAAAGTTTCTCATTTATTTTGAGATACTCATTACATAAACACATGCATCATGACATAAGAAAACTAACCTCTACTTTTCAGGATATTACTATCTATTTACAAAAGAGTTAAGTCGACACCTTTGACGGTTCCTTAACAATCTATTCTCAAGTATTAAGTCGACACCTTTGACGGTTCCTTAATACATCAAAGAGTTAAGTCGACACCTTTGACGGTTCCTTAACAACACACTTCAGATATAAGTCGACACCTTTGACGGTTCCTTATACAATCTATCTGCATATCTGAGTCGATACCTTTGACGGTGCCTCAATGATATGTTTCAAAGTTAAGTCGACACCTTTGACGGTTCCTTAACAACCCACATCAAGAGTTAAGTCGACACCTTTGACGGTTCCTTAACAACACCCCCTCAGTTAAGTCGACACCTTGGACGGTTCCTTAACGACGTATTTCAAATTTAAGTCGATACCTTTGACGGTTCCTTAAATAACCCAACACAGACTTGAGTCGACACCTTTGACGGTTCCTCAACATTCAAACAAAAAAAGAGAAGACGGCAAAAGCAGAAATTTCGCAACAATCCATACTCCAACAACTATCAGATGGCATCTACAAGCCCATCTCCGACAAAAGTCCTTACTTCAGCTAGGGCAAATTTCTTGGTATTCTAGTGTTCAATCATCTTCCACCTTCAGATACCGACTGGCATACAGACCACTCTACATCTTCAGGTTTAAGATAATTGAACAGGGGCAGCTGTCATACCCCAAAATTTGCCCATGCTATTTTTCATACATAAAACCAAATCAAAAGACAAAGCTCCAAAACACACTCTCCTATACAAAAGCTCTGAACTAGGGTTTGATTAATTCAATGGAAAATCATTGAATCAATGGCTCAAGGTGGTTCCATAGGTTCACCAACATCCCAAAGTATATCCATATAAAGTTTCAAGTCAAACAGAGCAAATTTAGTCCCTCAAATCCTGATTAGGTCAACAGTCGACTCTCAAGGGCAAAACAGTCATTTCAAGTCAATATATAGTCAAAACTCAAGATATTTGGTCAACAACATCCTCATAACCCTAAAATCATCATTTGATCAAGGGTTGATCATGATGATGCAAGGAAAGATCAGAGAAGTCAAAAGTCAAGAGTTACTATTTTGGGCATGAACTAAAAAAGTCAACCAAACTTTGAAAATTCACCAAATATTCATACTTCATCAGAAAAATTCCCACCAAAGCTCATTTTGAAGAGAATTCATTCCTCTATCCAATGGTCCAAGAATCAAAGCTCACAGGTCAATGGTTTAAGAATTATGGCCTCATACATTACAGGTCCTTTTCAAAAGTCAACAAAAAGACATGTTTTTCAAAAGGTCATAAAATAAGAATGGAAAAAGATTTTGATATAGGACCAAAGGCATTGGTTAGAGGACTCTCTAAGGTTTCTAAAAAGTCTTATAACACTTCCATACCTCAAAAATTGAGGGAGATACGCCTTGTCAAAGTTGGACAAACTTGTGAGAGGAAATGTGAAACAAAAGGCTTCAAATTGAGATTTTTTGCAAAGAAGCCCAACTTCCCATGGCCCAAACTTGATCTCCAAGATATCCATGGCCTTAAATCTGAATGCCACGAATTTTGAAATATTTATTTAATTTTATATGCATTTTTAATCATTTAAAAGTGATTTTAATTCATAAAAATTAAGTAAAGATCAAATATTCAACCAAAATCCAATTCCAATCAAATCCAATTTACATTTAACTCAAAAAACCAATCAAATTTCGTGCACATTCTATGTGGAAATTTATGGAAAAATTGGATCAAAAACTTGTCCATAATTAGAAAGATTGTATATAATTTTCAATCAAATTTCCAAAACTTTCAATTCAAGATTCAAAAGGATTTCCTTCAGTTTTATCAACCCTAATCAGTCTCATATATATACTGATCAAAGCCAGATGCAAAGGACACGAATTGGCTGCCTCCAAAGAACCAATCCCGAGCCAAAAAAAATCACAAAAAACTCAAGTGTCAATTTGGAGATCGAGGTCGATTCAAGGATTGCAATTGATCCAAAACTGTTCCTCAAGCACCATTAAACGATTCCCAATCGTTTTCGAGTCACGAAACCTCAAGAATTACGCACTGTAAGTCGCTTTAAACCGATTCGTAAATCGTTTCGATTCTACAAATTCATGCATTCATTCGCGAATTTAATTGCATATTTGTGTTTCTCATATTGTGTTGATCAATTCTGGAAAGTTTGGTGCATTATTATGGTGTTATGAACGTCTCACCATGTTAGGGTTCGGACCTTCAATTTGGGGGTTTTTGACACAGGTTCTTGTTGATTCAATTGATGCCATGACCAAATTCGTGATGTCCATACGATCATAATGGACCTATCGCGAAAATTTTTTGTGTGTGTTTGCTTGTGTTCGTTATTTTCAGGTGTGAAGCTTCAGATATATTACAGCGCTCTTGAGTATAAACGGTGTTAAAAGCCATGGTCTGAGGTAGAAGACGACTGCGTGGCGCAGTCTGATTGGCTGATTTGAATGTGCTTCGCGCGCGTCTTTGGTTGCATCAGGATGGATTACATGCGATATGAAACACGCACTAGCGTGTACCCTCACACCATCGTCCGTTAGATCATTCCAACGTCACATCCAACGTACCCAGACCTGCATGTCCATCATGATCCTTCAGGAGCGCGTAGCACCAGATCCAAGCTAAGAATTTTCCAAATTTTTTTTATTTTTAATTATGTAACTTGTTTTTATTTATATATATATATATATCATTTTAAATATTTCTTTTTCTTATTAATAATAAACTATTTATTTTCTTTTATTCTAATTTTTTTTTTATATATATATAATATATTTATTTATTTAAATAATATGTTTTATTTATTTATTTTATTTACATTAGTTTATTTTTTATCTTTATATATTATATTTTATATATATTTAATTATGTATATTACTTTAAAAATTCATATCTATTTTGTTTTAATCCTAAAAAATTTTCCTAAAAATTATTTCTGTACTCGATTCTATTTTTATCCCGATTTAATTAATTAGGTCGCGAGACCAATAATTAATTAAACCATTTATATTTTCTTATTTAAATTCGTACCCTAATCAGGGTTTGCGACGAACATCCCACTACACTGAATATTTCTTTTGTGCCTTTTCAGGGTTATCAACATGGTTCACTCCGATGACACGCCCGATCAAAATACAAAAGCTAAGTATTTTATTTATTCGATGTCTACCCTGTTTCCTTTTTAATTTTAGGGTTTGTCCTTATATTTCTGAACTGTGCATACATTCACTCCCTCTCTTTCTTCCTTGTCTTTTCAGGGTTACCCCCGAAGTTTCCTCCGACTCTAACCAACCATATCAGATCAAATCCAAATCAAAGCTAAGTATTATTTATCATTCATTATTAATTTATTTATCTTTTATTTTATTAAGGTTAACCTCATTTGCCTCCGAACCGATAATGCACTCACCCCTCTGTTTATTCTTTCTTTTCCACTTTTCAGGGTTTGTCAACTGCCAAAGCTACGAGTATTGGTAACCCTAAACCCTATTTACAAATTATTACTTGTGTTAAACCGTTTGCCTTTTATTTTTATATCCCGCTGGTTTCAATTCCCCTCTCCTCCGCTGGTTACAATTTCCCTTCCCCATTATTATTGTTATATTATTGTGTGGTTAGTAATTATAGGGAGTGCAACTTATTAATTGAATTAGCATCACGTAATTTTATAAGATAACATAACTGAACATAATCACGTGATTGGTGCACACACGCACGCTTTTGGGGTAACCTCTCTGTTGCCTTGTTGCCTGTTGCCTTGTTGCCTGTTGCCTTGTGTTTTTGCAGAATAAGCCATGTCCCTCGAATACGAGGATACCTCAGCCATGTTGCCTCGATAAAAAGGTCACGACCCTAATGATGCTGCCTTCGATACACAAATGACCTAGACCCTCGGATGTTGCCTACGAAAAGGCTGAGGTATCTTCTGGCTGCCTACGAAAATGGCTTATTCTGATCCTTGCCTTAGACTACCTGCCCTTCTATGGCATGGGACAGTCTTATGGCAAAGGATGCTTCGATGACCCTTCAACCTCCAAACGAAAGGCTTCCTGCCCTCTTATGGCAAGGATAGACCCTTTCATTCTGAAAGGCAAAAAGAGACCTATTATCTGAGTTTAAGGTAATTGCCCCTAATTGCCTTGCAATGCTCAAACCTTTTTATTATATTCTTTCTCATAATTTTTCAAAAGGGCAACGCTTATTCACAAGCTAAAGTCCCTATCTCTTTCATCTACTTTTTCTAAAAACAAACGAGCAAGCAAAGCAATTAAGAGCCCATGGAAAACCATGGATGCAAAGGGCGCCTTACACCTTCCCTTTGCATAAATTACCCCCCGAACTTAGATTTCTTTAAAAGGTTTTTTTCTGTTTCTTTTTGCCTTTCCGAATTTGTTTGGATAAAATAAAAGTCGGTGGCGACTCATGCTTAACCGCGACATTTCGATCGATGAAAAGTCAGTTCACCGTATTACACCCTCTTTAGTTGGTTAACAGTTGCAACCAGATCTTCATTTGGAGTAGGAACATATGGCTCAAATGTAACTGGGACAGCAGGAGGAGCTACTCTTGGAACTATGGGCGTATCAGATGGATAAGGCATCCCAAATTCCATAACTCGATCATAAACCCATTGGAAGTATGGGTCCCGTGGCATGTAGTTTCTCCTTCCTATATCTTTTGCACCAACCTTCTTTACTTTCGACCAAGCTTTGATGAAGAGATCTCTTTTCTTTGCCTTATCCGAATCATAGTTGAAATATTCTGCACTAAGATACAAAGAACGTGGTTTGTCCTTCAAGGCAAAACCAAATTGATGTCGAGCTAGAATGGGATTATAAGTTATTCCTCCACGAACACCAAGAAGAGGTATATTAGGGAATTCTCCACAACTATCAAATAACAAAGTTCCTTCAAACTTCTTTTGGTACCAGATGATGTCGTCAAAAGAAAGCTTCATAATTCTTTGAGCCCAAGTTAATCCTTCTTCATTCTTTCTTACGGAGAGAGGTAAGTGCGAAATAAACCACTTATACAAAAGAGGACCACATCCTAGGACACAACCTTTCCTTTTTAATACTCGGAAATGAATAGAATGTAACAAGTCGCCAAGCAAAGTAGGAACCGGATTCTTGCTAAGGAATATATTGATAGCAACCACGTCAACAATTTTGTCATAATGGAAAAACAAGACTTGTCCATAAATTAAAAGGGACAAAACAGCTTCCAAGGCATCCATACTTGAAGCTTTAGCAAAGATCTCCGCTTTTTCGTAGAGGAAATCAAGGGGTAATCCAGAATACTCTTTCTTACTAATCCAAACTTTCTCAATCTCTGATCTTGGCAAGTGTAGGGCAGCAGCGATGACTTCCCACTTAGGCTCTTCTTCTTTACCAGTATAAGGAATTTGATTAAGCACAGGGAGTCCCAGCAAGTAGGAGAATTCTTCCAAGGATGGTACTAACTGAAAATCTCTATAAGTGAAGCGATGTAGTAATGGATCATAGAATTGAACCATAGTGTTGAGAAGAACCTCATCCACATTAGTTCGTACCAAGCTTATAAGTGTGTTGAGAGAATCACTGAATTTGAGAGAACCAGAGATGTTGTCGCAGAAAACCTTCAATGGTGTAGGTACTTTCTTGAAATTGAGGAAGAACGGTTTACGACCTTTGGTTTCCATATTTCAAACAACCTACAAAACAATATATGGTTAAAAAATCCCCAAATCCTTGAAATGGGTTAGTCATGCCATGGATGAATGATGCATGTATGCATGATGCACAAACACAAATAAGTCCACACAAATCACACAATTTCCTTAGGCTTGGCTTGCATGGAGTTTAGAACATGTGAGGTACCCTTCCCCAAAGGTATTTCTAAGGATAGAGATGATATCAGCAACGGGTTCTACCGAGTTACCCAGAATTGTCAGCCCTCCTAAAGCACCCTCGAACATGATACATATATACCATGCAATGATACTTTGAGAAAGAACCTATTTGAGTTGTAGTATCGGGTAGCGACTATGATCTCAACATACATCAAGAGTAGTCCCCCCACTACGTTCCTAAAAGTCAAGATGGGTTAAAGGTAACTAAAGGTCCTTAAGCTCCGACTCACCCACGGACATCCGCACGAACCTCCCTCATACAAGAGAAGCATGCAAACACCTATAGAGGCCTAACTTAAGCGTGAACTCTAATATTGACCAATCCTCCACATACATGAAGGAGGTCGCCATGACTATGCCACTTCCTATCTTAGATATACTTGAATCTGGGAATAGGATTCGTCCTTCAATTTTCCCAAAATAGCCCTGAAAAATAAAACAAGCAAAACAAACAATAGAAAACATTTAAGTGACTCCTAAACTCTTAAGGTAACCCCTCTTTTATAGAAATTTATCCCCAGCAGAGTCTCCAGTTCTGTAATACGGTGAACTGACTTTTTATAATCGAAAATGTACGGTAAGCAAGAGTCGCCACCGACTTTTATTTTATCCAAATATTAGAAAGGCTAAAAGAACAGGAAAAACCTTTTAAAAAGATTTTGAGTTCGGGGGGTAATTTATGCAAAGGGAAGGTGTAAGGCACCCTTTGCATCCATGGTTTTCCATGGGCTCTTAATTGCTTTGCTCTTTGTTTTCAGAAATGTAGAAGAAAAAGAGTATGGACTTTAGCTCGTAAATGAGCGTAGCCATTTTGAAGATTTATGAGAAAGAATATGAAAAGATTTTTTTTTAGCAAGGCAAAGCAATTAGGGGCAATTACCTTATAGTTTAAAAAGCGTTCTTTTAGCCTTTCAGGGTGAAAGGGTCTATCCATGCCATAAGAGGGCAGGAAGCCTTTCATTTGGAGGTTGAAGGGTCATCGCATTGTCGTTCGCCACAAGACTGACCCATGCCATAGAGAGGCAGGTAGTCTAAGGGAAGGACCAGAATAGCCTTTTCATAGGCAACCAGAGGATACCTCAACCTTTCGTAGGCAACTTTCGAGGGTCGAGGCCATATTAGTGTATCGAAGGCAGCATCATTAGGGACTTATGACCTTTATTTGTATCGAGGCAGCATGGCTGAGGTATCCTCGTATTTGAGGGACATGGCTATTCTGCAAAAAAAACTCAAGGCAACAGGCAACAAGGCAACAGGCAACAGGCAGGTTACCCCAAAAGTGTGCGTGGGTGCAACAATCACGTGATTATATTCAGATAGTTAGGTGATTCTAATTGAATTAACAAAACTTGCACTCCCTAGGATTACTAACCACAACAATTAATATTAACAATTATGGGGAAGGGAAAGTGAAACCAGCGGAGGAGAGGGGAGTTGAAACCAGCGGGATATAATTAAAAACAGAAAATATAATAGTTTAGGGTTTAGGGTTACCGATACTCGTAGCTTTGGCAATTGACAAACCCTGAAGATTTGGAAAAGGAAGAATAAACAGAAAAATGGGTGAGTGCATTATCGGTTCTAAGGCAAACGAAATCAACCCTAAAAAATAAAAATATAAAGAAATTAAAAAATAAATATATAAACAATAAAAAGGCACTTAGCTTTGCATTTGATCTGATATGGTTGGCGGTCAGAGGAAGCCTCGGGGTCAACCCTGAAAATAACAAGGCAAAGACAGAAGAAGGAGTGAGTGTATGCGTAGTTCAAAAATATGAAAGGTAAATCTTAAAATTAAAAGGAAACAAAATAGACTTTGAAGATAAAAGAATCGAATACTTAGCTTCGTATTAGACGTGGTGCGTAGTCGGAGTGTATCTGAAAAGTCAACCCTGAAAAAGGCATAGAAAAAGAAGTATTTTAGTGTAGGGGGCGATCTTTGTAAACCCTGATTAGGGCACAAGTTAGCCATAGTTAATAGAATGAAACAAATTAATCATTGGTTTTCAACCCAATTAATAAAATCGGCAAAAAAAATAAATTTTCGATCAAATTGCCTAATCCTAGTAAGTATTTTAATCAATTGGTAAAATATTAACCTAATTAATTAAATCATTAAATTAACCATTTAATTATTTAAATCAAATAAGAATTATCATTAATAATTAAATCAAATTAGTTACAAAAATAAATAATATTATTAACAAAAAGGAAATTCAAAAGAAGTTTTGTTAAAATAATTTAAAAGAATTTTTAATAAATAAGCAACACATAAATTATAGTTATTGAATAAATAAGTAAAAATAAAAATAAAATAGAGAACTCAGCTTATGATTCAGTGTGATCAGCTTCTGGGAATCCATGGTAGAGCTTCATGCCGTGGAGCGTCGGATCTGATTTAGATGTGATCCGAGGGCTGTGACGTGAGGATGTATCATAGGGTTCCTCATGTAGCGCGTATAGAACCTGAAAGCATGTTTATTCACAAAAAGTTGATGTCGTACCGCAGGCTCGAACCCATGTTACTGACCAGCAAAGCCTTAAGCGCTTTCCTTCGCCACTGAAGCACCTTCGCACGCGTGAATAGAATCGACCATAAAACAAAAAAAAGAATAGCAGGTTTTAAAAATTGAAAGTTCGCGCGCACAGACCCCTTCATCTCTTTCGTTGGTTTTTCTGGAATCTTTGGCAACGCTTTTAACAACGGTTTTCCACCGTGGCCGAATGTCCCTGCATACTCAAAAACACACACGAGCAACGAAAATAACGGGTGAAACCATGGATGAGTTTGTCTCATCAATCCGAACCCAGTCATGCCTATAATCAAGGCTAATTCCACCTGTATCAAGAATCCCTATTCTGAAACCCTAAGAACTCATCAATGGTGGTTTATCCAATCCGTGTCAAAAACAAAATCAAACTATGCAGAGAGTATCCAAACATCATTGTAAACGCAAATATTTACCTGAATCATGTTATATATGCATGTGTAATTGGAATCGAATTAGACAAAAACGTAGAACAAACCGTGACTCGTAAGCTGCGTTTTCTCACGCTTCTGGCTTTGATTAGGATTGGAAACGATCACTGATGCCCCAGGTAAGTGTTTGAAGCCTCCAGACGCTTTGAATCACTCTCAATTGCCAAGAACAAACTCAATTTTTCTCCACTTTTTGCACTCGGAATGGTGTTTCTAACGCTGCTGAAAACCCTCCTAGGGGTCTGCAACTGTTCCCTATTTATCATGGAATGAATTAGGTTAACTATTATGGAATCAATCTTCTTCAATCTTTGATTTGTTCTTTTAGAAAATTTGATTTGAGATTCTTACTAAACTTATCCAATACTTGATTCAATCACCTTTAATTCTAAATTGCACCAATTTTGAGTGATTATGAGGCATGATATCTGATTGGATTTTATTGGGAACTAAAACTAAATCAAATCTCTAACATTTCTTTTAATTATTTTGATTTAAATTGTACTTTAAATGAATAAAAATTCATAAAAAATAATAATAAAAATCAACAAATCGTGGGATTGGGTGTAGCCACTCTTGATGATCCTAGAAGCAAGTTTGGGTCATAAAAAGATGGGGCCCTTTTGAAAGAAAAATCAATTTGAAGCCTTTTGTTTCACATTTTTTCTCTTAAAATCGATCAACTTTGACAAGGCATATTTCCCTCAATTTTTAAGATATGGAGGATTTCTAGGACTTTTTGGAAACCTCAAGATGTCCTCTAACCAGTGTTTTTGGTCCCATGTCAAAATAATTTTCCATTCTCCTTGTGTGCTCTTTTGAAAAAAGTGGCTTTTTGTTGACTTTTGAAAAGGACCTATAGTGTTTTGGTCCATATCTCCCAAATGAAGCATTTTTAGACTTGGCATGTGAGACACAATTTTGTAGAGAATCAAATTTCCTTCAAGATGAGCTTTGAATGTAAAATTTTGGATGTTCCATGTGAGAGTTATGGCTGGTCAAAGTTCAGTTGACTTTTCCTATGCAAAACCCTAATTTAGAAACTTTTTGATTTGTTGATTTTTAATCTCTCCTTGATGAACCATGATCAATTCTTGATCAAATGGTGAATGATACTTCAATATGAGGATCTTGACAAAAAATCAGGAGTTTTGACTTTACTTTGACCACAGTTGACTTTTAGGTTAAATTAGTCGACTGTCGATTTTCTGAACAACTGAGTGACCAATCCTTTGAATTGGGACTTGATACTTGTCATGGAGAAGATATGAGATATATTGAGCCATATGAGATGTCTTGGAGCCATTGAATCACTGATTTTCCTTTGATTAAGCCAGACCCTAGTTTTAGAGCCTTGTATAGGAGAGTGTGTCTTGGAGCTTTGCATCTTGATTTGAATTGGAATAGGAAAAAGTGTATGGGCAAATTTTGGGGTATGACACTTGGGGTTTGCTGAAATCGCAGGTCCGCTGAGCGGAGGTGGGTCCGCTGAGCGGAGGTCCCAACGTAGTTCGCTTCTGTTGGACGTCGCTTGAGGTCCGTTGAGCGGAGGTCTGAAGGATTTCGCTTCTGCCATGCTCCGCTGAGCGAACCTTGCTGTGTGTGAATTTTTCCAAACTTTAAAATAACGTATCTTTTGATCCGTGTATCTTTTCTTAGTGCCGTTTTGGGCGTTGTGCAAGTAATTAAATGTTTTATATGATGAGTGATGAATATTGGCAATAGCCGACTTTATTTCTTTAAAACTCGATTTAATTACTTGATGAGGATTGAACATTGTGTGCATATGAGATAGGTGTGACAATGTGTTTGATATGATGATGAATTGATTGTGATTGTTATTATGATTGTGATGAATGCATGACTATTTGAATGATGTTGAAAACATGTACATACTTATTCGGTGATGTGGTGTTGAGATGAGTTGTTCATCGTGATTCAGTGTGTCTTTAAGTATGTTATGTGTGTTTCATTTATTCATATGCATTTGATGATGGATCTCGTGGATGAGAGGATCGTTGGTGGACATATTTCCCATTGTGCGGAAATTGTGTCGGTGGGCCGTATCTCGATAAGGCGTAGATCGGTTAGGTGGATTGATTCCACGGTTTATTGGTACCACATGCATAGTGTCAGTTGTGTCATATGCATTTCTTCATAACATGATTGTATGGATTTCTGTGTTATGTGTTGTAATCTATTATTGTGTGAATTGATGGATAATAGATGTGAATCTGAATATGTATAATTGGGTGAACAGTATATTATGATGCTTGTTGCTTATGAATTGCATAATATTTATTAACTGCGAATGATACTCACCCTTACATGTTGTCATTTTCAGATTAAGGAGTAGCGGCATTAGTGCTCGGTGAGGATGACTCGTAGAGTTTATCCGTTTATGTTGGGTCGTGTCGGTCATGCTCTGATCTGTAACACTGGGGAACGATGGATTTAGAGTTTTTACGAGATTACTCTATGTTATTTGATGATGAATTGTATTTCCGTTTGGTCATACTTGACGATATTTCTTATTCCGCTGTGATAAACATGATTATGATTTGGTGAACTGTTTCCTAATGAAGCATGACTTGACTATGGTTGGTTTATTTATTTTAAATAATTGTGGCACCCTTGTGCATATGTTTTTACTCTGATGAATTTATTTAAATTGTCGCGGGGTTTAGAAGGGTGTTACAATACCCACCCACAACTCCGCAGTGTAGACGCTGCACATTCCAATGAATTTGGAGAAGCCTTCAAGACACTCCCCCTCATTGCCTCTTATAATACCCCTGCACCCCGAATTTCCATCTTTGTCTCTAGCTCCATCAATATATATATATATATATATACACACACACACACACACACGATACATTCCTTCGGTTAGAGACTATAGTTTAACATCTTTTAAATTTTTTGTTATAACTTATTACCTCGCTTTTATTGAAAACTGAGGAGTAAAGTATTTAGAGGAATCGAACCTGGTCTGCTAAGGCTGTAGAGCGTGGGCCTTACCACTAGGCCATGGTCTAGTTTTTTAAATATATTTCACACTTCACTCTCTCTCTCTCTCTATATATATATATATATATATATATATATATATATATATATATATATATATATATATATATATATATATATATATATATATATACGCCCTACAGCCTTAGCAGATCAGAATCGATTCTTGACTGCTGCAAAAAATTTAGTTGATTTTTTCTTAATTATTTTCTATATTAAAATAATTGAAAAATAAAATATAACGTGGATTAAAAATTAAAATAATGCCACATGAACTGCCACGCTGGAAAAAGAATGGAATATATGGGGAAATAGTGTGTATGAGGGCCTTAAAGACGGAATCGGGTGTTACATGGGGAAATCTAAAAAATGTTTTATGTGGGGCTAAAGCGAATCTCGCTTATATTGTAGGGGGTGTTGTATATTTAACCCTATTATTATTGTTGTTGTTTTTGTTAAAAATTAGTATTTAACAATTCTATTGATTTTGTTTATTTGATGATGATGTTGTTGTTGTTGAGATTTAATGTTTAAAAAATCCATGGATTTTTTTTACGGTTATTGTTGTTGTTGTTGAGATTTGATGTTTAGAGATTCTATTAATTTTATGTTTGTTGTTGTTATTGTTGTTGTTCTTGATGAGGAAGATTTAGAATTTTTCAAAAAGTTTGATGCTTTGCAGATTAAAATAAAAGAAAAAAAAAACAGGTCAAATTTATTTTTTTTGTAAACAGGACTTTACCCCTCGGTTATTATTAAAACCCGAGGTAAAAAGTACCGCAGTTTTGAGAATGCAAAAAATGCAATTGGTGGGTATCAAACCAATGAACTTTTAATTTCTAACCTCGATTTTAGAAATATCGAGGTGTTATGTGATATCTTTTCACGTCGCCCTTCATTACCTCGCATATATAACAGAGATTAAATGCATTTTGCAATCGATGTCATATATGTTACTTCTAGTAGTGGATGGCTTCATGAAGATAATGCGTCTATCATTGTTCTTGTCATATTTTCCCCATATCACATCATATCATATTTCGCCTTTACTGTCATGAAGGTTCCAAGCAAGATTGGATAGACACGCCTTATTCATAACCTCAAGCTTACGCAACCCTAGGCCACCTTCCACTTTTGGGCTTGTGATAGTATTCCAATTTATGGCATGATGTTTCTTGTTGTTATGACTCTCTCCCCAGATAAATCTCCTCTAGAGCTTATGAATTCCTTCAATGCAGGCCTTAAGGGTACTTGTTGTCATCATCGAATATATAGGGAGTGCTTCTATAACACTTTTGGCAAGAGCAACTCTTCCAACGAACGCAAGATGGTTCCCTTTCCACATTGTAAGTTTGGCACCAACTTGATCAATTATGTATTGGAAGTCTTCTTTCTTATGAGCTTTACCAATTAAAGGGACTCCAAGATACATCCCAAGATGTGTTGTTTCAACGAAACCCGACATGTTCGCTAGCTTAACACGCTTACTTCTATTCACATTCTTAGAGAAATAGATTATAGTTTTCTCCTAGCATACTTCTTGCCCTATCATACTGTAGAATTTGTTAAGAACACTAGCAACACAATTCATTTGCATATTTGTTGCTTCACGTGACAGAAGAAGATCTTCTACAAACATAAGGTGGGACACTACAGGCCTTTTCTTGCTAGTTGGAATTTTCTTCCAAGTATCATCATCAACAACTTGAGAGATAAGATATGAGAGCTTGTACAAGCAGAGCATGAAAAGGTACAAAAATATGGGATTTCCTAGGTGAATACCCGTGCTAGGACGAAAGTAATCCAAAGTTGCCCCATTCCATTTGATATTTTTCTCAACACTAGTCACACTGTGCATAATAGTATTTATCACTTTCTTGGGTAAATTTATTTCCTCCAAACCCCTCCAAATAAATTCCCAACTCAGCTTATCGTAGGCCTTCGAAAGATCCACTTTATAGCAAAGAAACCTTTATTTCCTTTCAAATTCTTCATTGAAAGAATTATAGACATCGATTTATTATCTCTTTAAATATATATATATATATATATATATATATATATATATATATATATATATATATATATATATATATATATATATATATATATATATATCTACTTTGATAAAAAAATTGCTTTTTTATATACATTTTGAAAACAAAAAGTGCGCGTACCACCCGAGTATCCGTGTGAACTCACGGGTATCTCAATTTAAACAATGGTTGAAGATGTGAGTCAATATAATCATTCTAATAAAATTTGGATAAAAAATATAATAAATATCTAATAACAATATAAGAAAGTTATATACCACCAAAGTTACTTCATTAGATTAATTGACTCATTTAAAATCCCTTACTTTATGTCCTTAATCGTCATTTTTCGCTAATTAATCATTACACAATATTAAAATAAATAATTCTATTAAAATCATAACTTTGTAATCATTCACATACCAAATTAATTGCCTTTTTCCTTTAAACAATGCATCGATGGATTTTCATTGGTTCATGCAGACATAGAGCCAAGTGAAGTCTGCATAATTTCAAATTTGCAAACCTTTTCCCATTCCCCTCATTTAATTTCGTTTGCCTCTTCAATACTATAATAACTACATAATGCATCTCTCATCCACATATGCAATCTCTCCTTCAACCCTAAACCCATTTGCTTTATTTCCATACACAACAATATTTTTATTACTTTTACGGTTTAGTGTATTGGGAATTGTTGAACCATTGTATGAGGCACCCAATTTATCTCTTTGCATCACATTTTCTTCTTCCATTCCGTGTTATTTATTTCCACCTTCTTCATTCTTTGCATTCTCAATTTTTTATTCTCTTCCTTTGCTCCTCATTCAGTGCTCTGCCATCATTTAGTTGCTCTGCTTAACTTCAGATTTTACTGTTCTGCATATCTACGAATTCGATTTTCAATTTGAACTTTTGATTCTCTAATATAATTTTTGTTTGTTTCAGGATTTAACTTCTTAGATTTGATCTCTTCATGTTGATTCATGCTTCGTGTTGATTTTTTACCGTTATATCTTAAGTATTGTTGCTACTGTTGTTTGAATAAGCACGTTGAGGTAGTGGATTTTTTTTTTGAAAGAACAATTAATTTGATGAGAGAACATTTAGTTTGAATAAGCACGTTGAGGTAGTGGAAATAAGCGTGGAGTTGATTTGATGAGAGAACAGTTAATGGTTTTTCTTGAAAAATTCTGCTACAGCATTGTAATATATAAGAAATGGTTTAATGAGAGAACATTAAATGTCATTTCCTTCTATTCATCATCAAAGTTTGTTCTTTTTCTATTACTATTTCATCATCAAGGCTTCTCTCCTTTTTAAAGTGTATGAATTTCTCTATTTTTCAGGTTGAGTTTTAGAGGAAGTTTGAATGAGAATTAGGTTAGGATTTTAGATTTGCAGCAAGTTTTTCAAGGTGTTCTTATGGTTTTTCCTGAAAATTCTGCAACATTGTAGAACCACGTTGTTTTGTACTATTCATGCTAATTGTTGTTTGTGTAAGCATGTTTCACGTTTGACTCTTATATATCTGTTTTGTTTTGACACTAATTTAACAATCCCAAATTATTTATGATAGAAATAATAATATTTTAAAAATTAATATATAATAATAATATCTGTCATTAAAACCTATGGAATCTTATAATCATTATACTACCTTTTATTTATTTCTTTATCAACTATATCACGTTTCTAAAAACAAAATCTCCGCATTCCAAGATTTGAAGGATTTGTAATTAGGTCATTTAAATAGACACTTTTTAGTAGATAATTAATGTAATTTATGATAAAAAATATGATTTTTTCAATAAATAAATTATTAATAATTTTAATTATAAATTAAATTAGTTATATATTCAACTGAATCAATCATATTTTTATGCATGATGTAATGTCGATGCAAAAAATTATATCATTTTCCTTTTTTTTTTTTGGGAATCCCTTTCCTTATTATAATTTTGTGATTTTGAATAATCAAATATTCAATGTTAGATTAAAATAATTACCTTTTAATAATGATATATGTTTTTCAACTATAAATTATTATATTTTAGAAGTTATAATAAATTTTAATAGAAAATAAATTTTAGTAGAAAATAAAATTTAAGTTTAAATTTTAACAGATAATAATTATTCAATAAATATTCAATAATTTGTAACATTCAAATTATTATTATGAGAAAATAATTTGAAACCAACTTTAAGTTCTACATTTAAATAGACAATAATTATCAACTAAATTACTATAAAAAAATAATAACTATTGTTTTAGTTTTAAAAATTGAAACGTCGGTCATTATTATGACACAAATCACACTTCATAATATTTAATTATTATTATTTAATTGAAAGTTAAATCATTTTTTATTATACTGTAAATTAAAATTTACACCTTATGCTTTTCATTGTGGAGAGTATAGTCATTTTATAGCTTTTGTACCTATACGAGTTACTAAGAAAAGTTATTAATCAATGTTTTCTTTTATTCTTCATCATAATTCTTATTTATTTTTTAATTTTATTTCAATGTCAAAATTGTTTTTTAGATAGAGTTTTATTCAAAACAAAATATTACACTAATATATTAATAAAATCTAATTAATAATTACCCTCTCATCATAATTTAATTGAACTAAAATAAAAATGTTATTTTAATTTTTTATTATATGTAATCATTCATACAAAAAATATTACAAATATTTATTTTTGACAAGATAATTTTGTTTTTGAAAATTCTAGTAACACACGCTCGATGTCAAACTGGATGTTATGACATCCACAAATACGCAGCACAGATAGTAATAACAGAACAACATAAAAACAATAAAGAACACACATAATTGTTTACCTAGTTCGATTCAAACAACCTACTCTGGGAACTACCAAGCCAGGGATGAAGTCCACTATTAGTAGTATCAATTCAAAGCTAAACTCCCTCGTTTACAACTTCTCACTTAATCACTACCCAATGACCCTTCTACCTAGGTTCTCCCTTGATATTGAATATCTCCATTCCACTCCCCCTCAATCACAACAGTGATTACACATAAACAATTAACAATTACAGATAGAAGACACTCTTCAAAAACATACATTGATCTGCTTAAAAGCTTCAATCAAGAGACACACACTCGTGCTTAAAAGCTTAGAGTGACATTAAACAAATACAACTAATTCCAACGTAATCATCAAGGACAATTGCTTGGATCACACGAGATAGTTACAGAATAACAGTTCTTCACAATACAAAATCTTCTGTCTGTGTTCCAAAATAGGATTGCAGTCCTTTTATATGCAGTCTTGGGCCTTGGGCTTTTTAAGAAACAAATTAGGGTTAACCAAGTTAACCTAATTCACACGCCAACTGTCTGTTACAAAAAGTGCTGTCAGCAGGATCTTTTGGACAAAATATTTAGCACTCAATAAAAGGTTTCCTAAACTGATAATTGAGATAAATCAGGAAACACATTTAATAAATAATAACAACTCCTGCTGTCACACACGGATGTCATGACATCGATCGTGACATTCACTACAAAACCTGTATTAGCTTCACACATATGCAACATGCATAAAACAATATCAACCAGGTATGTTTTACCATAAATGCAGCCAACATGAAAACACCTTCAATCTCCCCCTTTGGCAAATTTTTAGCTAAAACAACCTGTCACACCATGCCAGAGAGATACTTGCAGCGGACACAAGATAACCAAAACACAATAAAACAAGGTAATACAAAACAAACAGCATACATCACCAGTATGCACGCGTGAATAGAATCGACCATAAAACAAAAAAAAAGAATAGCAGGTTTTAAAAATTGAAAGTTCGCGCGCACAGACCCCTTCATCTCTTTCGTTGGTTTTTCTGGAATCTTTGGCAACGCTTTTAACAACGGTTTTCCACCGTGGCCGAATGTCCCTGCATACTCAAAAACACACACGAGCAACGAAAATAACGGGTGAAACCATGGATGAGTTTGTCTCATCAATCCGAACCCAGTCATGCCTATAATCAAGGCTAATTCCACCTGTATCAAGAATCCCTATTCTGAAACCCTAAGAACTCATCAATGGTGGTTTATCCAATCCGTGTCAAAAACAAAATCAAACTATGCAGAGAGTATCCAAACATCATTGTAAACGCAAATATTTACCTGAATCATGTTATATATGCATGTGTAATTGGAATCGAATTAGACAAAAACGTAGAACAAACCGTGACTCGTAAGCTGCGTTTTCTCACGCTTCTGGCTTTGATTAGGATTGGAAACGATCACTGATGCCCCAGGTAAGTGTTTGAAGCCTCCAGACGCTTTGAATCACTCTCAATTGCCAAGAACAAACTCAATTTTTCTCCACTTTTTGCACTCGGAATGGTGTTTCTAACGCTGCTGAAAACCCTCCTAGGAGTCTGCAACTGTTCCCTATTTATCATGGAATGAATTAGGTTAACTATTATGGAATCAATCTTCTTCAATCTTTGATTTGTTCTTTTAGAAAATTTGATTTGAGATTCTTACTAAACTTATCCAATACTTGATTCAATCACCTTTAATTCTAAATTGCACCAATTTTGAGTGATTATGAGGCATGATATCTGATTGGATTTTATTGGGAACTAAAACTAAATCAAATCTCTAACATTTCTTTTAATTATTTTGATTTAAATTGTACTTTAAATGAATAAAAATTCATAAAAAATAATAATAAAAATCAACAAATCGTGGGATTGGGTGTAGCCACTCTTGATGATCCTAGAAGCAAGTTTGGGTCATAAAAAGATGGGGCCCTTTTGAAAGAAAAATCAATTTGAAGCCTTTTGTTTCACATTTTTTCTCTTAAAATCGACCAACTTTGACAAGGCATATTTCCCTCAATTTTTAAGATATGGAGGATTTCTAGGACTTTTTGGAAACCTCAAGATGTCCTCTAACCAGTGTTTTTGGTCCCATGTCAAAATAATTTTCCATTCTCCTTGTGTGCTCTTTTGAAAAAAGTGGCTTTTTGTTGACTTTTGAAAAGGACCTATAGTGTTTTGGTCCATATCTCCCAAATGAAGCATTTTTAGACTTGGCATGTGAGACACAATTTTGTAGAGAATCAAATTTCCTTCAAGATGAGCTTTGAATGTAAAATTTTGGATGTTCCATGTGAGAGTTATGGCTGGTCAAAGTTCAGTTGACTTTTCCTATGCAAAACCCTAATTTAGAAACTTTTTGATTTGTTGATTTTTAATCTCTCCTTGATGAACCATGATCAATTCTTGATCAAATGGTGAATGATACTTCAATATGAGGATCTTGACAAAAAATCAGGAGTTTTGACTTTACTTTGACCACAGTTGACTTTTAGGTTAAATTAGTCGACTGTCGATTTTCTGAACAACTGAGTGACCAATCCTTTGAATTGGGACTTGATACTTGTCATGGAGAAGATATGAGATATATTGAGCCATATGAGATGTCTTGGAGCCATTGAATCACTGATTTTCCTTTGATTAAGCCAGACCCTAGTTTTAGAGCCTTGTATAGGAGAGTGTGTCTTGGAGCTTTGCATCTTGATTTGAATTGGAATAGGAAAAAGTGTATGGGCAAATTTTGGGGTATGACACTTGGGGTTTGCTGAAATCGCAGGTCCGCTGAGCGGAGGTGGGTCCGCTGAGCGGAGGTCCCAACGTAGTTCGCTTCTGTTGGACGTCGCTTGAGGTCCGTTGAGCGGAGGTCTGAAGGATTTCGCTTCTGCCATGCTCCGCTGAGCGAACCTTGCTGTGTGTGAATTTTTTCAAACTTTAAAATAACGTATCTTTTGATCCGTGTATCTTTTCTTAGTGCCGTTTTGGGCGTTGTGCAAGTAATTAAATGTTTTATATGATGAGTGATGAATATTGGCAATAGCCGACTTTATTTCTTTAAAACTCGATTTAATTACTTGATGAGGATTGAACATTGTGTGCATATGAGATAGGTGTGACAATGTGTTTGATATGATGATGAATTGATTGTGATTGTTATTATGATTGTGATGAATGCATGACTATTTGAATGATGTTGAAAACATGTACATACTTATTCGGTGATGTGGTGTTGAGAGGAGTTGTTCATCGTGATTCAGTGTGTCTTTAAGTATGTTATGTGTGTTTCATTTATTCATATGCATTTGATGATGGATCTCGTGGATGAGAGGATCGTTGGTGGACATATTTCCCATTGTGCGGAAATTGTGTCGGTGGGCCATATCTCGATAAGGCGTAGATCGATTAGGTGGATTGATTCCACGGTTTATTGGTACCACATGCATAGTGTCAGTTGTGTCATATGCATTTCTTCATAACATGATTGTATGGATTTCTGTGTTATGTGTTGTAATCTATTATTGTGTGAATTGATGGATAATAGATGTGAATCTGAATATGTATAATTGGGTGAACAGTATATTATGATGCTTGTTGCTTATGAATTGCATAATATTTATTAACTGCGAATGATACTCACCCTTACATGTTGTCATTTTCAGATTAAGGAGTAGCGGCATTAGTGCTCAGTGAGGATGACTCGTAGAGTTTATCCGTTTATGTTGGGTCGTGTCGGTCATGCTCTGATATGTAACACTGGGAAACGATGGATTTAGAGTTTTAACGAGATTACTCTATGTTATTTGATGATGAATTGTATTTCCGTTTGGTCATACTTGACGATATTTCTTATTCCGCTGTGATAAACATGATTATGATTTGGTGAACTGTTTCCTAATGAAGCATGACTTGACTATGGTTGGTTTATTTATTTTAAATAATTGTGGCACCCTTGTGCATATGTTTTTACTCTGATAAATTTATTTAAATTGTCGCGGGGTTTAGAAGGGTGTTACAATACCCACCCACAACTCCGCAGTGTAGACGCTGCACATTCCAATGAATTTGGAGAAGCCTTCAAGACACTCCCCCTCATTGCCTCTTATAATACCCCTGCACCCCGAATTTCCATCTTTGTCTCTAGCTCCATCAATATATATATATATATATATATATATATATATATATATATATATATATATATATATATATATATATATATACACACACACACACACACACACACACACACGATACATTCCTTCGGTTAGAGACTATAGTTTAACATCTTTTAAATTTTTTGTTATAACTTATTACCTCGCTTTTATTGAAAACTGAGGAGTAAAGTATTTAGAGGAATCGAACCTGGTCTGCTAAGGCTGTAGAGCGTGGGCCTTACCACTAGGCCATGGTCTAGTTTTTTAAATATATTTCACACTTCACTCTCTCTCTCTCTCTCTCTCTCTCTCTATATATATATATATATATATATATATATATATATATATATATATACGCCCTACAGCCTTAGCAGATCAGAATCGATTCTTGACTGCTGCAAAAAATTTAGTTGATTTTTTCTTAATTATTTTCTATATTAAAATAATTGAAAAATAAAATATAACGTGGATTAAAAATTAAAATAATGCCACATGAACTGCCACGCTGGAAAAAGAATGGAATATATGGGGAAATAGTGTGTATGAGGGCCTTAAAGACGGAATCGGGTGTTACATGGGGAAATCTAAAAAATGTTTTATGTGGGGCTAAAGCGAATCTCGCTTATATTGTAGGGGGTGTTGTATATTTAACCCTATTATTATTGTTGTTGTTTTTGTTAAAAATTAGTATTTAACAATTCTATTGATTTTGTTTATTTGATGATGATGTTGTTGTTGTTGAGATTTAATGTTTAAAAAATCCATGGATTTTTTTTACGGTTATTGTTGTTGTTGTTGAGATTTGATGTTTAGAGATTCTATTAATTTTATGTTTGTTGTTGTTATTGTTGTTGTTCTTGATGAGGAAGATTTAGAATTTTTCAAAAAGTTTGATGCTTTGCAGATTAAAATAAAAGAAAAAAAAAACAGGTCAAATTTATTTTTTTTGTAAACAGGACTTTACCCCTCGGTTATTATTAAAACCCGAGGTAAAAAGTACCGCAGTTTTGAGAATGCAAAAAATGCAATTGGTGGGTATCAAACCAATGAACTTTTAATTTCTAACCTCGATTTTAGAAATATCGAGGTGTTATGTGATATCTTTTCACGTCGCCCTTCATTACCTCGCATATATAACAGAGATTAAATGCATTTTGCAATCGATGTCATATATGTTACTTCTAGTAGTGGATGGCTTCATGAAGATAATGCGTCTATCATTGTTCTTGTCATATTTTCCCCATATCACATCATATCATATTTCGCCTTTACTGTCATGAAGGTTCCAAGCAAGATTGGATAGACACGCCTTATTCATAACCTCAAGCTTACGCAACCCTAGGCCACCTTCCACTTTTGGGCTTGTGATAGTATTCCAATTTATGGCATGATGTTTCTTGTTGTTATGACTCTCTCCCCAGATAAATCTCCTCTAGAGCTTATGAATTCCTTCAATGCAGGCCTTAAGGGTACTTGTTGTCATCATCGAATATATAGGGAGTGCTTCTATAACACTTTTGGCAAGAGCAACTCTTCCAACGAACGCAAGATGGTTCCCTTTCCACATTGTAAGTTTGGCACCAACTTGATCAATTATGTATTGGAAGTCTTCTTTCTTATGAGCTTTACCAATTAAAGGGACTCCAAGATACATCCCAAGATGTGTTGTTTCAACGAAACCCGACATGTTCGCTAGCTTAACACGCTTACTTCTATTCACATTCTTAGAGAAATAGATTATAGTTTTCTCCTAGCATACTTCTTGCCCTATCATACTGTAGAATTTGTTAAGAACACTAGCAACACAATTCATTTGCATATTTGTTGCTTCACGTGACAGAAGAAGATCTTCTACAAACATAAGGTGGGACACTACAGGCCTTTTCTTGCTAGTTGGAATTTTCTTCCAAGTATCATCATCAACAACTTGAGAGATAAGATATGAGAGCTTGTACAAGCAGAGCATGAAAAGGTACAAAAATATGGGATTTCCTAGGTGAATACCCGTGCTAGGACGAAAGTAATCCAAAGTTGCCCCATTCCATTTGATATTTTTCTCAACACTAGTCACACTGTACATAATAGTATTTATCACTTTCTTGGGTAAATTGATTTCCTCCAAACCCCTCCAAATAAATTCCCAACTCATCTTATCGTAGGCCTTCGAAAGATCCACTTTATAGCAAAGAAACCTTTATTTCCTTTCAAATTCTTCATTGAAAGAATTATAGACATCGATTTATTATCTCTTTAAATATATATATATATATATATATATATATATATATATATATATATATATATATATCTACTTTGATAAAAAAAAATTGCTTTTTTATATACATTTTGAAAACAAAAAGTGCGCGTACCACCCGAGTATCCGTGTGAACTCACGGGTATCTCAGTTTAAACAATGGTTGAAAATGTGAGTCAATATAATCATTCTAATAAAATTTGGATAAAAAATATAATAAATATCTAATAACAATATAAGAAAGTTATATACCACCAAAGTTACTTCATTAGATTAATTGACTCATTTAAAATCCCTTACTTTATGTCCTTAATCGTCATTTTTCGCTAATTAATCATTACACAATATTAAAATAAATAATTCTATTAAAATCATAACTTTGTAATCATTCACATACCAAATTAATTGCCTTTTTCCTTTAAACAATGCATCGATGGATTTTCATTGGTTCATGCAGACATAGAGCCAAGTGAAGTCTGCATAATTTCAAATTTGCAAACCTTTTCCCATTCCCCTCATTTAATTTCGTTTGCCTCTTCAATACTATAATAACTACATAATGCATCTCTCATCCACATATGCAATCTCTCCTTCAACCCTAAACCCATTTGCTTTATTTCCATACACAACAATATTTTTATTACTTTTACGGTTTAGTGTATTGGGAATTGTTGAACCATTGTATGAGGCACCCAATTTATCTCTTTGCATCACATTTTCTTCTTCCATTCCGTGTTATTTATTTCCACCTTCTTCATTCTTTGCATTCTCAATTTTTTATTCTCTTCCTTTGCTCCTCATTCAGTGCTCTGCCATCATTTAGTTGCTCTGCTTAACTTCAGATTTTACTGTTCTGCATATCTACGAATTCGATTTTCAATTTGAACTTTTGATTCTCTAATATAATTTTTGTTTGTTTCAGGATTTAACTTCTTAGATTTGATCTCTTCATGTTGATTCATGCTTCGCGTTGATTTTTTACCGTTATATCTTAAGTATTGTTGCTACTGTTGTTTGAATAAGCACGTTGAGGTAGTGGATTTTTTTTTTGAAAGAACAATTAATTTGATGAGAGAACATTTAGTTTGAATAAGCACGTTGAGGTAGTGGAAATAAGCGTGGAGTTGATTTGATGAGAGAACAGTTAATGGTTTTTCTTGAAAAATTCTGCTACAGCATTGTAATATATAAGAAATGGTTTAATGAGAGAACAGTAAATGTCATTTCCTTCTATTCATCATCAAAGTTTGTTCTTTTTCTATTACTATTTCATCATCAAGGCTTCTCTCCTTTTTAAAGTGTATGAATTTCTCTATTTTTCAGGCTGAGTTTTAGAGGAAGTTTGAATGAGAATTAGGTTAGGATTTTAGATTTGCAGCAAGTTTTTCAAGGTGTTCTTATGGTTTTTCCTGAAAATTCTGCAACATTGTAGAACCACGTTGTTTTGTACTATTCATGCTAATTGTTGTTTGTGTAAGCATGTTTCACGTTTGACTCTTATATATCTGTTTTGTTTTGACACTAATTTAACAATCCCAAATTATTTATGATAGAAATAATAATATTTTAAAAATTAATATATAATAATAATATCTGTCATTAAAACCTATGGAATCTTATAATCATTATACTACCTTTTATTTATTTCTTTATCAACTATATCACGTTTCTAAAAACAAAATCTCCGCATTCCAAGATTTGAAGGATTTGTAATTAGGTCATTTAAATAGACACTTTTTAGTAGATAATTAATATAATTTATGATAAAAAAATATGATTTTTCAATAAATAAATTATTAATAATTTTAATTATAAATTAAATTAGTTATATATTCAACTGAATCAATCATATTTTTATGCATGATGTAATGTCGATGCAAAAAATTATAGCATTTTCCTTTCTTTTTTTTTGGGAATCCCTTTCCTTATTATAATTTTGTGATTTTGAATAATCAAATATTCTATGTTAGATTAAAATAATTAACTTTTAATAATGATATATGTTTTTCAACTATAAATTATTATATTTTAGAAGTTATAATAAATTTTAATAGAAAATAAATTTTAGTAGAAAATAAAATTTAAGTTTAAATTTTAACAGATAATAATTATTCAATAAATATTCAATAATTTGTAACATTCAAATTATTATTATGAGAAAATAATTTGAAACCAACTTTAAGTTCTACATTTAAATAGACAATAATTATCAACTAAATTACTATAAAAAAATAATAACTATTGTTTTAGTTTTAAAAATTGAAACGTCGGTCATTATTATGACACAAATCACACTTCATAATATTTAATTATTATTATTTAATTGAAAGTTAAATCATTTTTTATTATACTGTAAATTAAAATTTACACCTTATGCTTTTCATTGTGGAGAGTATAGTCATTTTATAGCTTTTGTACCTATACGAGTTACTAAGAAAAGTTATTAATCAATGTTTTCTTTTATTCTTCATCATAATTCTTATTTATTTTTTAATTTTATTTCAATGTCAAAATTGTTTTTTAGATAGAGTTTTATTCAAAACAAAATATTACACTAATATATTAATAAAATCTAATTAATAATTACCCTCTCATCATAATTTAATTGAACTAAAATAAAAATGTTATTTTAATTTTTTATTATATGTAATCATTCATACAAAAAATATTACAAATATTTATTTTTGACAAGATAATTTTGTTTTTGAAAATTCTAGTAACACACGCTCGATGTCAAACTGGATGTTATGACATCCACAAATACGCAACACAGATAGTAATAACAGAACAACATAAAAACAATAAAGAACACACATAATTGTTTACCTAGTTCGATTCAAACAACCTACTCTGGGAACTACCAAGCCAGGGATGAAGTCCACTATTAGTAGTATCAATTCAAAGCTAAACTCCCTCGTTTACAACTTCTCACTTAATAACTACCCAATGACCCTTCTACCTAGGTTCTCCCTTGATATGGAATATCTCCATTCCACTCCCCCTCAATCACAACAGTGATTACACATAAACAATTAACAATTACAGATAGAAGACACTCTTCAAAAACATACATTGATCTGCTTAAAAGCTTCAATCAAGAGACACACACTCGTGCTTAAAAGCTTAGAGTGACATTAAACAAATACAACTAATTCCAACGTAATCATCAAGGACAATTGCTTGGATCACACGAGATAGTTACAGAATAACAGTTCTTCACAATACAAAATCTTCTGTCTGTGTTCCAAAATAGGATTGCAGTCCTTTTATATGCAGTCTTGGGCCTTGGGATTTTTAAGAAACAAATTAGGGTTAACCAAGTTAACCTAATTCACACGCCAACTGTCTGTTACAAAAAGTGCTGTCAGCAGGATCTTTTGGACGAAATATTTAGCACTCAATAAAAGGTTTCCTAAACTCATAATTGAGATAAATCAGGAAACACATTTAATAAATAATAACAACTCCTGCTGTCACACACGGATGTCATGACATCGATCGTGACATTCACTACAAAACCTATATTAGCTTCACACATATGCAACATGCATAAAACAATATCAACCAGGTATGTTTTACCATAAATGCAGCCAACATGAAAACACCTTCAATCTCCCCTTTTGGCAAATTTTTAGCTAAAACAACCTGTCACACCATGCCAGAGAGATACTTGCAGCGGACACAAGATAACCAAAACACAATAAAACAAGGTAATACAAAACAAACAGCATACATCACCGTATGCACACAGTGCTTAGACAAAACCAGACAAACAACCACAAGAGTAGCACAAGCACAAACATATCATCACAAAAATAAGCAAATTAGTATTGTTGATCACACACAACCACCATTCTTGTTGTTCTGGGGTGACATGTATTACTTTCTCCCCCTGTTTGGCCACAAAAGTTGCCAAAGCCAACAGAAGTGTCTTCTCCACCTATTTTTTTTTGTTGACCCTACGGTTCTTCAAGGATGCAGAGTACCAACTTGCTGCGCAAGTTCTCAAACTGTGTAGCATCAAGAGCTTTTGTAAAGATGTCATAGATTTTATTAGAATTATTCTCGTCACTCTTGTTAGGATCATCTTTAATATGCATCATATGTACCATTCGCATACTTGCATCATTCAGGGTTCTGACAGGGTTAGTCACTTATGTATGTATGTGGGGACAAGGTATTGTTTCAAGTGAAATGAACCGAGATTGTTGAGGCATCTCAACAATGTGAGTTAGTTCTAAATCTGTTTCTGAGGGACAATTGCACTTTGTGATCACACTAGGGCTATTGTAGTGGGATGTCAGCTGAAGGTCCTCCTGGATATCTAGCTTGTTGGCAATATCTAGATCAGTAGTTGACCTTTGCACGAGGGTCCATTTGTCCTCCTCCTTGTTTTTGATGTAGTAAGGCATAATTACGACATTCCACTCTATATTATGGTGAGATACACCAAGGTGTGTCCAGATTGATTTAAACCAGCTCAATAGATTTGTAGGAATCATACTTGTCATCAGCTTAGCATCTTTAGTTGTGATTACAAGAATATTGCTCTCCTTGCTTTCTTCTTTCAAGTGTGGTTGTGAGTCTAGTGCCTTTTCCATCCAGAATCTTGAGACTTGGTCCATCTCTAGTGTCTTCTTTCTCAGGGGATCCTAACTGTCGTTGGATACCTTCCTTAGGACAGTGTTTGGAGCTGTGATTTTCCTTTGAATTATTCTTTGAATGTTTGCAGAAGAACATTCATCAGTCCCGGATGCTTTGTTTGTCTCAATTTGCACAATTGAGTTCTCAGCAAATTTTAATGTTAAGACATATGTGTTGACATTGACATGATCTGCTGAGTGAGTCAACTCACTTCCTTCATGACTATTTTGTTCTTGTTTGTAACCGAGAAACCCCTATCCTTTTTGTGATGTTTGTTTCGCCTGGATTTCATTTTTCTAGAGTTTCCTGCTTTCTTTACAGCCTCCTCTTCATGTATGTGATGGCTTGAGTGATTAGTGTTCACCCATGGCTTTTGTTGTGATGGCTTCTCTTTAGTCAGGTTTTCCTGTTGAGGTGTATTTCTATTGGAAGATTCATGAGTTTCAGGGCAAGAGAACCTCAGGTGACCTAGCTTACCACATTGATAGCACCTTTTGGATGAGATAGGAGTGTGCTGAGCCTCTTGTTTTGCCTTCTTTCCCTTCTTCGCGTCTTGCATCTTTCCCTCTAGATCAACAATGTTCATCATGAGTTTTACTCTTTCTTCTTCTAACAGGGCATAAGCATTTTCATATATCGTCAATCTCTTGCTCAATTCTCCATTAAGTACACACATCTTAGAGTATCCAGTAGCTAGTTCTTCGTTGGTTAGTTCTTCAATATAAATATCATCATCAGACTCATTCGCTTCTTCTATCAGGATTCTTGTTCTGGGAACAGGAGCTTCTGATTTGATGGTTCTTTCTTGATCTTTTTCTTCATTTTTCCTTTTGGTCATGGGATAAGTAGTCAGTGACTCAGAATTTTTAGATCCCATAAATAACAATTATTCTCAGATCTGACTCCTTTCACGACTTCTTCATTTTCTTTAATGGTAACTATGCACTCTTCTTTAGTGAAATTGACATACATTCCTTCATCACACAGTTGGCTGATGCTTATAAGGTTTGCAGCAAGTCCTTGTACAAGTAAAACATTATGTAGGTTAGGAACACCCTGACCTTCAATCCTGCCAACACCTTTGATTTCTCTTACATCTCCATCACCAAGAGTCACATAATTGGATCCCTCAAGTTTGAGGTTTACTAGTGAGTTCTTGCTTCCAGTCATATGATTTGAACAACCACTGCCAAGGTACCAATCTTCTTTGGTGGGCATCTTTAGAGAAGTGTGTGCTATTAGAGCAACATTCTTAGTCATCCCTGATTGCTTCTTGTTACAAGCATCATGTCCAAGTTTGACTTGATGAGTTTGGTCTGGGTATCCAAATAGTCTGAAGCAGAACGACTTTATGTGACCAAATCTACCACAGTGATGGCACCTCCATTTTTGGAATTTCTTCTTTGAATGCCTCCTTCTTATGTTTCCTTGACGTTGTGACATTTGGACTGACATCTGGTTAGTCATATAAGTCTTGGGTTCTGTCCTCCTGAATTCATAGATTAGTTCTTCTTTAGCCACAAATCCCACTTCAGACATGTCTCCTGTTCTTTGTCCAGATTCCAGAATTTCTTCTAGAGTATCAGATCCATTGTTCAGCATTTTGAATGACTTGGTCATTTGATCAAGTTTGTAGTTCAACCTGCTTACTTCACTACTGAGGGAGTCTATGGTTGCAAGATGTTTAATCTTCTCAGTTTCTTGCTCTCTTATGATTATCTCTTGCTTCTCCACTTGTTTGCAAACTTCAGCATTCTTCATATACAACTTCTTGTATGAGGCAGCTAGTTCACCAAGGGTTAGCTCACCATCCCTAGAATCATCATCAGATTCATAGATTCTTGTTGAAACCGTGACATGTCTTGCAGTTTCTTTTTCTGAATCTGAGTCTTCATCAGACCAAGTAACAGTCAGTCCTTTCTTTATCTCCTTGTGGTAGGTAGGACATTTAGCTCTAATATGTATGAATCCTTCACATCCATGACACTGCACCCCTTTCCCTGGATTGGGCTTCTCCTCAGCTTTGAATCTTTTGCTTGAGTCATAGGTCTGACTGATGTCATTGGAAGTGTTCTTGACATTGGGTCTGGACTTCTGATCAACTCTTTTAATGAGTCTGTTGAATTGTTTTCCAAGCATGGCTATGGCGTCTGATAAATTCTCATCACTTCCACCATTGCTTTCTTTTGAATTATCACTTGTGTTGGTGACAAAAGCGATGCTTTTGTTCTTCTTTTCGACAAGCTCATAGATGCTTGACTCAAAAGTTTGTAGAGAACCAATAAGTTCGTCCAGCTTCATGTTGCTGATGTCTTGAGCTTCCTCTATGGCAGTTACCTTCATATCAAATCGCTTAGGCAGAGATATGAGGATCTTCCATACCAATTTTTCTTCTGTCATTTTTTCACCTAAGGCTGCTGAGTTGTTTGAAATCTCGCGGGCATTCATGTAGAATTCATAAATGGTTTCATCCTCTTTCATTTTGATATTTTCAAACTTGGTGGTAAGTATTTGAAGTCTCGACATCTTTACCTTGGACGTGCCTTCATGTGCTGTTTTGAGAATATCCCAAGCTTCTTTAGCCAGCTCACAGTGTTGCACAAGTCTGAATTTGTTCTTGTCAATACCATTGAACAGTGAACTTAGGGCATTGGAATTTCCCAAAGCTAACTTTTCTTCAGATTTGCTCCATTGAGTTTCAGGAATTAGAACAGTTGTATCTTTTTCAAAATTTTCTCAGGATGTTTCCATCCGCTTTCAACAACTCTCCAGGCCTTGCTGTCCACTGACTTAATGACTGCTACCATACGAGGTTTCCAGTAGTCATAGTTAGAGCCATCCAGGATAGGTTGTAACGCCCTTCTAAACCCCACAACAATTTAATAATTAATCGGAGTAAAAACATATGCACAAGGGTGCCACAATTATTTAAAATAATTAAATCAACTAAGGTCAACGTCATGCTTCATTAGGAAACGACTCACCAAAACATAAATCATGTTTAACACAGCGGAATAAGGAACATCGTTAAATACAACTAATGGAAACACAATTCATCACCAATTAAAATAGAGTAATCTCATAAAAACTCTAAAAACTATCGTTCCCCAGTGTTACAGATCAGAGCATGACCGACACGACCCAACATAAACGGATAAACTCTACGAGTCATCCTCACCAAGCACTAATGTCGCTACTCCTCAATCTGAAAATGACAACATGTAAGGGTGAGTCTCATTCTCAATTAGTAAATATTATGCAATTCATAAGTAACAAGAATCATAATATACCGTTCACCCAATTATACATATTCAGATTCACATCTATTATTCATTAATTCACACAATAATAGATTACAGCACATAACACAGAAATCCATACGATCATGTTATGATAAAATGCATATGACACAACTGACACTATGCATGTGGTACCAATAAACCGTGGAATCAATCCACCTAACCGATCTACGCCTCATCGAGATACGGCTCACCGACACAATTTCCGCACAATGGGAAATATGTCCACCAAAGATCCACTCATCAACTGGATCCATCGTCAAATGCATATGAATGAATGAAATACACATAACATACTTAAAGACACACCGAATCACGATGAACAACTCATCTCAACACCACATCACCGAATAATTATGTACATGTTTTCAACATCATTCAAATAGTCATGCATTCATCACAATCATAATAACAATCACAACCAATTCATCATCATATCAAACACATTGTCACACCTATCTCATATGCACACCATGTTCAATCCTCATCAAGTAATTAAATCGAGTTTTAAAGAAATAAAGTCGGCTACTGCCAATATTCATCATTCATCATATAAAACATTTAATTACTTGCACAACGCCTAAAACGACACTAAGAAATGATACACGGATCAAAAGATACGTTATTTTGAAGTTTGGAAAAATTCACACACAACAAGGTTCGCTCAGCGGAGCAAGGCAGACGCGAAATCCTTCAGACCTCCGCTCAGTGGACCTCAAGCGACGTCAAACAGAAGCGAACTACGTTGGGACCTCCGCTCAGCGGACCTGCGATTTCAGCAAACCCCAAGTCTGCGACAGACCTTGCGATTTCACATCCTTTTCACCCAAAAACGATCCCAGACATCACATACAGGCATATAATCATCATACATTCAATTATACACCATAAAACATCATCCAAACTCATTATTAACCAAATAGTTCACACAATTATCATCAATTCAATCCAATTATAACACCCTAACCTAACAATCCCAATATCTAATTGAACCAAACCATACATCAATCTACCTATTACCTAAGACCACATAAGAGATACTAAAAGGAAGAGTCCCCCCTTACCTCGATGAATCTCTTGAATGCTCTCCTTCCGGTTTCACGTTCTTGCCTCTTTCTCTTCTCTTTCTCTTTTCACGTGTTCTTCCTTTCTCCCCAAATGGTTCCTTTTTCTTATTTTATGAAAATAAAATAAAAGTAAAATATCACAACTTAGTAAAAGGCCTAACCAATATAGCACCCCTCTTTTACTAACATCACACCATAAGCCCAATAACCTTTATTCCATCATTTTCCAATTAAATCCAATTAAAATACTAAAATTTCAATTATTTAATTTAAATCCAAATTAAATTAATAAACTGAAATTATGGGTGTTACAACTCTCCCCCACTAAAAGAGTTTTCGTCCTCGAAAACATACCTTAGACGAAAAGTTCCGGGTAAGAGTCCTTCATCTGGCTCTCTAACTCCCATGTAACATTTCCACCGGCTGGTCCTCCCCAAATCACTTTCACCGTTGCTATCTCTTTACCTCGCAGCTGCTTCACTTTACGATCTTCAATCCTCAGAGGTAATGTCTCTACACTCAGATTATCTCGCACCTGTATATCGTCTACCTGAATCTCATGGGACGGATCCACAATGTATTTCCTCAACTAGGATACATGGAACACATCATGCAAATTAACGAGTGCAGGCGGTAAAGCAATTTGATAAGCAACCTTACCAATCTTTTTAGTAATTTAAAATGGACCAATGAAACGTGGAGTCAACTTCTTCGACTTCAAAGCTCTTACAATGCCAGTCATCGGAGTAACTCGCTTGAATACATGATCTCCTTCCTTAAATTCAATATCCTTCCTTCTTTTGTCATGGTAACTTTTCTGACGACTCTGAGAAGCTCTCATCTTTTCCTGAATCATCTTGATCTTTTCTGTAGTTTGTTGCACAATCTCCGGTCCAACCACCGTATTTCTCCAGATTCGTACCAACACAAAGGTGTTCTACATCTCCTACCATACAATGCTTCAAACGGAGCCATACCAATACTCGAATGATAACTATTGTTGTAGGTAAACTCAATCAACGGTAAATAAATATCCCAAGCACCACCTTTCTCCAATACACAAGCTCGTAACAAATCCTCTAACAATTGAATCGTTCTCTCCGTCTGACCATCTGTCTGCGGATGATAAGCAGAACTCAACCTCAACTTAGTACCTAAGGCTTCCTGCAATCCTGTCCAAAACTTAGAAGTAAATCTCGGATCTCTATCTGACACAATACTAGCCGGAACACCATGCAAACTCATTATTTTCTCAACATACAACTGAGCCAACCTCTCCATCGGATAATCCATTCTTATTGGAATAAAGTGAGCAGATTTCGTCAACCGGTCTACAATAACCCATATAGAATCACAATTCTTGCTCGTTCTAGGTAAACCAGATACAAAGTCCATAGAAATTCCATCCCACTTCCAATCCGGAACAAACAACGGTTCCATCAATCCAGACGGTTTCTGATGCTCAATCTTCGACTTCTGACAAATTAAGCAAGCATAAACAAACTCAGCAATTTCCTTCTTCATTCCGGGCCACCAAAATGACTTCTTCAAATCATGATACATCTTGGTAGCACCAGGATGAATGCTCAATCCACTCCGGTGTCCTTCCTCCAGAATACTCTTTCTGATCTCAGCAACATCGGGTACACACACTCGGTCTCCAAACCTTATAACACCATACTCGTCAATTCGGAATTCACCTCCTCGACCTTGGTTAATTAATGTCAACTTATCTACCAAGCCAATGTCAGATTTCTGTCCGTTTCTAATTTCCTCAAGGATACTATTAGTTAACTTTAACATCCCCAACTTAATGCTATTAGAAGTACTTTCGCATACCAAACTCAAATCTCAGAATTGCTCAATTAAATCCAATTCTCGCACCATTAGCATAAACATATGCAATGACTTCATGCTCAATGCATCAGCAACAACATTTGCTTTACCAGGATGGTAATTCAAACCGAAATCATAGTCCTTCAAAAATTCTAACCATATTCTCTGCCTCATATTAAGTTCTTTCTGATCGAAGAGATACTTCTGACTCTTATGATCGCTGAATACCTCAAATCGAGAACCATAGAGATAATGTCTCCACAACTTCAACACAAACACCACCGCCTCCAATTCCAAATCATGAGTCGGATAATTCCTTTCATGAATTTTCAACTGTCTTGAAGCATAGGCCACTACCTGCTTATCTTGCATCAAAACACCACCTAAACCCATCAGTGAAGCATCACAGTACACATTGAAAGACTTCTCTGGATTAGGCAAAATTAAGATCGGGGCACTTGTCAATCTTTTCTTCAATTCTTGAAAACCTTTTTCACATTCGGAATCCCATACAAATACTTGTCCTTTTCTTGTTAACTTGGTCATTGGTAATGCCAACTTCGAAAATCCTTCAATGAACTTTCTATAGTAACCTGCCAGACCAAGAAAACTACGAATCTCTAAAGCATTCTTCGGCGTCTCCCACTGAGATACTGCTTCCACCTTCATAGGATCCACTGCGATACCGTTCTTCGAAATTACATGGCCAAGAAAACTTACTTCCTTCAACCAGAATTCACATTTAGACAATTTCGCGTACAACTTCTTCTCCTTCAATAACTCCAATACCACTCTTAAATGATCTGCATGTTCTTCATCACCCTTCGAGTAAATCAGGATGTCATCAATGAACACTACCACAAACTTGTCAAGATATGGGTGAAATATCCTATTCATATACTCCATGAAAACACCAGGTGCATTAGTAACACCAAATGGCATAACAGAATATTCATAATGTCCATACCTCGTTCAGAATGCCGTCTTCTGAATATCTTCCGCCTTCACACGAATTTGATGATATCCAGACCTCAAATCAATCTTGCTAAACACACAAGCCCCAACCAACTGGTCCATCAAATCGTCAATCCTCGGTAAAGGGTATCGATTCTTGATTGTCACCTTGTTCAGTTGTCTATAATCAACACATAGCCTCATTGAACCTTCTTTCTTCTTAACCAACAGTACCGGCGCACCCCACGGTGACACACTAGGACGAATAAACTTCTTTTCCAACAATTCCTCTAACTGTTTCTTCAGTTCAGCCAATTCCGATGCCGACATGCGATACGGCGCCATCGATACAGGACTAGTTCCAGGAATCAATTCTATAGCGAACTCCACTTCTCTTTCAGGTGGCAACTCACTAACATCTTCTGGAAACACTTTCGGATACTCATTCACTACCCGTAGCTCACCAGTGCTATCGCCCCCTTTCACTTCCATCGAAGAGCACAACATAAATACCACTGCTTCATCATTAACAGCTAAATTCATCTGTTTGACTAACATAGTCAAATCCTCAACGCTAACCTCTTCAGGAAAGATAACCGTCTTCGTAAAACAATTGATATGAACTCGATTAAATTGCAACCAGTTCATCCCCAAAATGACGTCAAGTTGTTCAAGAGGAAGGCATACCGAGTCCACTCCAAACTTCCTACCAAATATGTCAATAGGACAGTTCAAACAAGCAGAAGAAGTAGTTACTGAACCCGACGCAGGAGTGTCAATAACATACTTCCATGAATAACAGATATTTCTAATCCCAATCGTTTAGCACAATCCAATGAAATGAACGAATGAGTCGCTCCAGTATCAATAATGGCAACTAAAGGTGTGTCATGTATGAAACACGTACCTTTAAACAGACGATCTTCTGGAGTAGTCTCTGACCCAGACAAAGCAAAGACCTTTCCACCAGCCTGATCCTTCTTCGGTTTAGTGCAGTGTGGACTGATGTGACCCTCTTCGCCGCAATTGTAGCAAGTCACAATCTTCATTCTACAATCAGAAGCAATATGACCCGCCTTACCACACTTGAAGCATTTCTTCTCTCCACTCTTGCACTCATTCCTTCTATGCCCAGTCTCACCACAGTTGTAGCACCTAACGGGAGCACCAAAATCTCCCCCACTAGGCCTCTTCCAATCCCCAGCTCTAGGATTTCCTCTACCATATGGCTTACCTCTATCCATAGGCTTCTTGCCTTTCTTGTCAACCAACTCGCAAGAGTGAGATGACTTCAGCTTAAGGTTATCCTCTTCGAAGATCCTACTACAGTCCACCAAATCGACAAATCGCCGAATTTTCTAGTACCTGATTCCTTGCTTGATCTCATCACGAAGACCATTCTCAAACTTGATGCACTTTGAGAATTCACTAGCCTCGTCATTGTTGTAGTGAACGTAGTACTTCGCCAACTCAACAAATTTCGAAGCATACTCTGGTACCGTCATATTACCCTGAGTCAGCTCCAAAAATTCAATCTCCTTCCTGCCTCGAACGTCCTCAGGAAAATACCTCCTCAGAAACTCTCTCCTGAACACAGCCCAGGAAATAGCTACACCATCAGCATCCAATTCAGCCCTAGTAGCCATCCACCAGTCATCAGCCTCTTCGGATAACATATGAGTACCATACCTCACTTTCAGGTTCTCAGCACAATCGATGACTCTGAAAATCCTCTCGATATCCTTAAGCCATTTCTGAGCACCTTCAGGATCGTGTGTGCCCTTGAACAACAGAGGATTGTTCCTCTGGAAACTGTTCAGCTGCCTGTCAGCACCAATCACAGCTCCATTAACATTCCCTCCCAGCACACCAGCAATCATGACCAGAGCCTCAGCAATTGCATCGTCGTTTCTTCCACCTCTTCCGGCCATTGTTCTGCTAAATATAAAACAATATTCATTAGAACAAGAAGTATCGATAGTGTCAACCTTACACTATTCGCATACGAGGGATTAACTGACACTAAGACTCCGACTCAAACGACCGACTATGCTCTGATACCACTATTGTAACACCCTTCTAAACCCCACGGCAATTTAATAATTAATCAGAGTAAAAACATATGCATAAGGGTGCCACAATTATTTAAAATAATTAAATCAACTAAGGTCAACGTCATGCTTCATTAGGAAACGACTCACCAAAACATAAATCATGTTTAACACAGCGGAATAAGGAACATCGTTAAATACAACTAATGGAAACACAATTCATCACCAATTAAAATAGAGTAATCTCATAAAAACTCTAAAAACTATCGTTCCCCAGTGTTACAGATCAGAGCATGACCGACACAACCCAACATAAACGGATAAACTCTACGAGTCATCCTCACCAAGCACTAATGCCGCTACTCCTCAATCTGAAAATGACAACATGTAAGGGTGAGTCTCATTCTCAATTAGTAAATATTATGCAATTCATAAGTAACAAGCATCATAATATACCGTTCACCTAATTATACATATTCAGATTCACATCTATTATTCATTAATTCACACAATAATAGATTACAGCACATAACACAGAAATCCATACGATCATGTTATGATAAAATGCATATGACACAACTGACACTATGCATGTGGTACCAATAAACTGTGGAATCAATCCACCTAACCGATCTACGCCTCATCGAGATACGGCTCACCGACACAATTTCCGCACAATGGGAAATATGTCCACCAACGATCCACTCATCAACTGGATCCATCGTCAAATGCATATGAATGAATGAAACACACATAACATACTTAAAGACACACCGAATCACGATGAACAACTCATCTCAACACCACATCACCGAATAAGTATGTACATGTTTTCAACATCATTAAAATAGTCATGCATTCATCACAATCATAATAACAATCACAACCAATTCATTATCATATCAAACACATTGTCACACCTATCTCATATGCACACCATGTTCAATCCTCATCAAGTAATTAAATCGAGTTTTAAATAAATAAAGTCGGCTACTGACAATATTCATCATTCATCATATAAAACATTTAATTACTTGCACAACACCCAAAACGGCACTAAGAAATGATACACGGATCAAAAGATACGTTATTTTGAAGTTTGGAATAATTCACACACAGCAAGGTTCGCTCAGCGGAGCAAGGCAGACGCGAAATCCTTCAGACCTCCGCTCAGCGGACCTCAAGCGACGTCAGACAGAAGCGTACTACGTTGGGACCTCCGCTAAGCGGACCTGCGATTTCAGCAAACCCCAAGTCTGCGACAGACCCTGCGATTTCACATCCTTTTCACCCAAAAACGATCCCAGACATCACATACATGCATATAATCATCATACATTCAATTATACACCATAAAACATCATCCAAACTCATTATTAACCAAATAGTTCACACAATTATCATCAATTCAATCCAATTATAACACCCTAACCTAACAATCCCAATATCTAATTGAACCAAACCATACATCAATCTACCTATTACCTAAGACCACATAAGAGATACTAAAAGGAAGAGTCCCCCCTTACCTCGATGAATCTCTTGAATGCTCTCCTTCCGGTTTCACGTTCTTGCCTCTTTCTCTTCTCTTTCTCTTTTCACGTGTTCTTCCTTTCTCCCCAAATGGTTCCTTTTTCTTATTTTATGAAAATAAAATAAAAGTAAAATATCACAACTTAGTAAAAGGCCTAACCAATATAGCACCCCTATTTTACTAACATCACACCATAAGCCCAATAACCTTTATTCCATCACTTTCCAATTAAATCCAATTAAAATACTAAAATTTCAATTATTTAATTTAAATCCAAATTAAATTAATAAACTGAAATTATGGGTGTTACATAGGTGGTCTGTTTCCAAACACTAACAGTTCCTTCTCTATAGTACCAGAATTTTGTTATCCCTAGATCTCACTCAGATGTAAACAAGCAGGGTGCCTGCTCTGATGCCAATTGAAAATTCTAGTAACACACGCTCGATGTCAAACGGGATGTTATGACATCCATAATTACGCAACATAGATAGTAATAAAAGAACAGCATAAAAACAATAAAGAACATACATAATTGTTTACCCAGTTCGGTTCAAACAACCTACTCTGGGGGCTACCAAGCCAGGGAAGAAGTTCACTATCAGTAGTATCAATTCAAAGCTAAACTCCCCCGTTTACAACTTCTCACTTAATCACTACCCAATGACCCTTCTACCTAGGTTCTCCCTAGATATGGAATATCTCCATTCCACCCCCCCTCAATCACAACAGTGATTACACATAAACAATTAACAATTACAAATAGAAGACACTCTTCAAAAACACACCTTGATCTGCTTAAAAGCTTCAATAAAGAGACACACACTCGTGCTTAAAAGCTTAGAGTGACATTAAACAAACACAACTAATTCCAACGCAATCATCAAGGACAATTGCTTGGATCACACGAGACATTTACAGAACAACAGTTTTTCACAATACAAAATCTTCCGTCTGCGTTCCAAAATAGGATTGCAGTCCTTTTATATGCAGTCTTGGGCTTTTTAAGAAACAAATCAGGGTTAACCAAGTTAACCTAATTCACACGCCAACCTACGTGTTATAAAAAGTGTTGTCAGCGGGATTTTTAGGACGAAATATTCAGCACTCAATAAAAGGTTTCGTAAACTGATAATTGAGATAAATCAGGAAACACATTTAAAAAATAATAATAGCTCCTGCTGTCACACACGGATGTCATGACATCGATCATGACATTCACTACAAAACCTGTATTAGCTTCACACATATGCAACCTGCATAAAACAATATCAACCAGGTATGTTTTACCATAAATGCAGCCAACATGAAAACACCTTCAATTTTGGTCCTACAAAAATTGATTCAATCAATTAAATATGATATTTGTTATAAATTTATTTAAAACAATATCATAAACTTGATGAATATATTATAACTAATATTGTGACATAATAAAGAACAAATTTTAGATGTAAATCAATTTTGTTTTATTTTTTAGATTATTTTTAATTAATGAGATTCAGCTAAAGACACGCGCTATAAAGAAACAATTGAAGTGTCTAATAATAATCATAGATTTATTCCTTAATAATAATTATAGATTTATTGATTAATAGCATTTATTTTACCGTTTATAATCAAGCTATAATAAATTACATTAACATGACTATTATTTATATCCATGAACGACTATTATTTATATCCATAAACATTAATGTGATATATGTTTATTAAAAAATTAATGTGATATATATCATTTATCCCATTTGTCTTATTTAATTATACCAATTTGAATTAATTTAGTTTTTTTAACTCTTTAATAATTAACTTTTTAATTCTTGACATATCAATAATAAAATTTGGCCATTTGCATTCTTCAATAATGAATGTAATAATTTGTTATATTTTTAATGTTGAAAATTCTCTTTTTCCAATTACTTAAGCCCCACAAATTAACACTACTGGAAAACTCAAAAGCCAATAAGCTAAATTTTTTTCAATGTATTTCATTTATGATACACAACTCACAATGTGCTCCAACCACCAAAATTCAGTCTATTTAAACACTGAATCCTATTTAATGACAAAACGATAACATTTATACTAAAAATTGTTATGATATTTGTTTCAACAAAAAAAATGAGACAATTATAATGTATGGAAAATACGATTTTCTTATGAAAAACCCAAAAATAATATACCTTTATTAATTGGGTGTTATTTACTTTTTAAAATATAAAATTGTCACATTTATTTACTAATATGTAATAATAATTCTTAATTAATAGGTTAGATGTATATTCCAAAACACAATCGTTACAAAATGAATACAAAATTATTTTTTAAAATAAACACAACGTAAAAATTCACTAAATATTTAGTGATAAAATGGTAACATACTATATTTTTGCATATATAAATTCATAATATATGAATTTTGTGTTCCTATGATATTTTTTACAATTTACTTATTACATTCCATTTTTCAAAAACTTTTTCTTTTTAAGTTTTTAAAAAATTTGTCAATGATTCCTTATAAAACGTAATTGTGTTTACCTTTAATTTTTTTTTGGTTACAGTTTAACTTTATTTTCTATCAGATGATAAAATTATATAATATCAATAGAATCCCTAAATTCACAATACAAAGAATTTAAAAATTATAGGCATGTCCGACGGACCGAACCTATTTTTCTGACGGGCCGACAAAATATTTACTTAAATGAGAGATATTATAGATCATATGTTTAATGACTTCTGAATTACTACAATATTCAACTCATTCAATCTAATCAAATTATTAAACTAATGTGTTTTTTTTTGTATAATATATTTTATTTTATAATATTTGTTAATTGAAATTGTAAAATTAAAAATATAAACAATTATAAAAATTAGGCATGTCCGACGGGTCAAATATATTTTTCCACCATATATTTGGTTTAATAGAAATTACTAAATATATGTATATCCTAACAACTACTACAACTTGATAAATTAAATAAATATTTGTATAACAATTAATATTGAAAATTTTTCTTCTTCTATTAATTCGTATACATTTTTATATATACTTTTAATAATAACTATATAATATTTAGTTAATATTTAATATTTATATCGATTTTACACGACCCAACGCACGGGTGCTTTACTAGTATGTTAAAAGAACATAAGTATATATGATAACTAAAATAACATCTCCTTGCTCAACGTTTCCAATACATCTCCCTGTTCATCTATGATTACGTTACCTGCAAGATTTTGATATAAATTATTGGATCATAATTTCGCTCTTCGTAAATGAGCTTATTTCCCAATAGCTCAACCACAAATAAAAGTAATAACTTCAAAACACCATAACATGAAAAGAAAAACTATATAAGAGTTCAAATAAAAATAATAATTTATATTTGGTTTATAAGTTCAAATAAAAACACAAAAGATGCAAGAAACAAATTATAAAAACATGATGCAACCGTAAATAATGTAAGAACAGAACTTAGAAAAAGGTTAGAACTGATTGAATTAAACAAAACAACTACTATTTAATAAACATTACATAAATATAGAAATAACTGAAACTACACGTTCTATACCTAAAGCATAGTGGCTGAAACAGACTATATAACTCCCTAAAGAATAGGTCTTATTATAACAAACTAAAAGAATAATTCAAATATAACTAAACTAGTTAATATTTCCCTCTCTTAAGCTAAACATCTGCAATTAGCTTATTTCTGATGCATTCACCATTCCAAGCAAATTACATAATTTTTCAAATTGCTCAAGCTTCAACGGTTTTGTCATTAAATATGCAATTTAATCTTGTGAGCTGTGTAACACCCGTATAATTTTATTATTATTTTAAATTGGAATATTTAATTAATAATTAGAATTATTAAAGGTTTTGTGAAAAATTATGGAAAAAGGTAGTTTATGGCATTGGGCCATGTGTGAGATTAGTGAGAAAAGAAGGTATGGTATAGTAAAGCCTTTGCTAATTTTAATATTATTTTTCATAAAATAATTAGAATTGGGAAAGAAGGAATAGAACGTGAAAAAAGAGAAGTTGGAACACGAAGAACGTGAAAGAGGAACAAGGAGGAAGAGACCAAAGATCAAGAATTTGGCTAAGGTAAGGGAGACTCTTCCAATTATCATCTCTTATTGTGATTATAGATGAATAGTGTATGAATAATTATGTTGTTGAGTCAATTTGATTTGTATGTCAGAGTTAGGTTTTGAGTTCTAAAAATTGATTTAGATTTTGGGGTTTTGATGTGTGAATTGATATAGATTGATAGATTAATATGTATGAATGAACTCTATGAATGAAAACGTGAAAAATGGACTGTTTTAGACTCAAAATCGTGAACTGGTATGTGTAGAAACGAGTGAGAATTGGACTGTTACGTAAACTGCAGAATTCTGGGCATTTTCTGGCTTTTCTCGTATGGAACAGTGTCATACGCGTATGGGATGAAGTCATACGCGTATGAGGGACATTCCCTAAGGGCTATACGCGTATGATACACTGCTGCCCTGTCCCAAGTACCATGTGCTAGTGATTTGCGTATGAGGAGCGTATGAGGATGCTCATACGCGTATGGGAAATTTTAATGAGGAAATTGGTCCTGGTGATACGCGTATGGCAAGGCTGATACGCGTATGAGTTGGTTTTAGGCCATTTTGGAGTCTGGTGAAACGCGTATGATACGCGTATGGGAATGGGCGATACGTGTATGGGCCTGATGATACGCGTATGGTCGCTGTGTGTGCAAATTTTCTGTTTTGTGATTTTCTGGAAAGTTCAACGATGCGTAACTTTCGATCTGTAGGCCTGTTTTGTGTGCTGTTTGAGAATTAGTAAACATTGTGATGTGATCTTGTGGTTTACTGATAATTTGATTGTATTGAATGATGTTAATGTATATATGAACATGCTTAATAATGATGATGATGATGAGGATGAAATGAGTATAGATGATGCTACTCATAGAATGGTGATGATGAAAGTATGTTATATATATGTTTGCATGCATTCATAAACATTGATGGGGGCTGAATCCTAGATGATGAGAGGATTCAGTGAAGGGCAGAATTCCCATTGTGTGGAATTTATGCTGGCAGGGCTGTATCTGGATGATGATAGATCGGTGAGTGGGTGATTCCCATTGATGATGTTTGGTACCACATGCATAGAGTCAGTTGCATTCATTTGCATGAATTTAATAACATGACTATATGTATGCTCTTGTATTGTTTTGGTGGTTTGTGTTTGTATGTTGATGGATGATCTGAATATAGATGAGTTGGGTGAATAATATAACTGTTGATGTACTGTTATTTATAATGCAATAATATTTGTTAATCGCGAATGAGACTCACCCTTACAATATATTTTCAGATTGAGGATAGCGGCTTCGACTCGGTGAGGATTAGCTCATGAGTCAATGTGTCTGTTAGCGTCGGGTCATGCTCTGATAGGTGTAACACTGGGGAACGCTATTTTAAGTTTATGACATTAACTCTGTTTGTTTATTTTATTTGAGGATTAAAGCATTGATGATGTAATGCTAGTTTGATGATTTATTCCGTTGTGTAAACATCAGTTTTGATTTATGAGTTATGTCAAGATGTTTTCTTCAGTGAATGCATGACTTATGACCGATATGGTTTATTTTATCTATGAATTATGACGCCCTTGCGTATGTTACTCTGATTTAATTAATTATTTGCCGCAGGGTTTAGGAGGGTGTTACAACAGTGGTATCAGAGCATAGTCGGTCGTTGTGACCAGAGTCTTGGTGTCAGTCCTTCCTGTGTATGCGACTAATACGAGTTATTTGTCAATATTTTGTTTCTGACTGGATTGTTTGTGATTAAGCAGAGCAATGGCTGGAAGAGGTGGAAGAAATGATGATGCTATTGCTGAGGCTCTGGGCATGATTGCTGGTGTGCTTGGAGGAGGAGCTATAGGAGCAGGGATTGGTGCTGATAGGCAACTGGGAAATTTTTAGAGGAACAATCCTCCATTGTTCAAAGGCACGCATGATCCCGAGGGTGCTTAGAAATGGCTCAAGGAAATCGAGAGAATTTTTAGAGTTATCGATTATGCTGAGAATCTCAAGGTGAGGTATGGCACACACATGTTGTCTGAAGAGGCTGATGACTGGTGGATGTCGACCAGAGCTGAACTAGATGCTGATGGTATAGAGATTAATTGGGCTATATTCAAGAGGGAATTTCTAAGAAGATATTTTCCTGAAGATGTTAGAGGCAGAAAGGAAGTGGAATTTCTGGAACTGGTCCAAGGTAATATGACGGTACCAGAGTATGCTGCAAAGTTCGTGGAACGGGCAAAGTACTATGTTCATTACAACAATGACGAAGCCAGTGAGTTCTCGAAATGTGTCAAATTTGAGATTGGACTTCGTGATGAGATCAAGCAGGGCATTAGGTACCAGAGGATTCAGAGGTTTGTTGACTTGGTTGATTGTAGCAGGATTTTCGAGGAAGATAACCTCAAGCTGAAGTCATCTCACTCTCGCGAGTTAGTTGACAGAAAGGGAAAGAAACATATGGACAGAGGTAATCCATATGGTAGAGGTAAACCTGCTGATTGGAAGAAACCCAGTGGGGGAGATTCCAATGCTCGTATTAGATGTTATAATTGTGGTGAGATAGGACATCGTCGGAACGAGTGTAAGAATGATCAGAAGAAATGTTACAAGTGTGATCAAGTGGGTCATATTGTTCCTGATTGTAATAAGAAGGATGTGACTTGTTACAACTATGGTGAAGAAGGTCACATTAGTCCGAATTGCACCAAGCCAAAGAAGAACCAATTAGGGGGAAAGGTTTTTGCTTTGACCGGGTCAGAGACTACTTCAGAGGACAGATTGATTAAAGGTACGTGTTTCATTCATGGCACACCTTTAATTGTGATTATTGATACTGGAGCAACTCATTCTTTTATTTCTTTGGATTGTGCTGAGAGGTTGAATCTAGAGATATCTGACATAAATGGAAGTATGGTTATTGACACTCCTGCGACGGGTTCAGTAACTACTTCGTCTGCATGCTTGAATTGTCCGGTTGACATTTTTGGCAGAGAATTCGGGATGGACTTAGTGTGCCTTCCGTTGAAACAACTTGATGTAATCCTGGGAATGAACTGGTTGGAATTCAACCGTGTTCATATCAACTGTGTTGCAAAGACGGTAATTTTTCCTGAAGAGGTTAGTTTTGATGGTCTGGAAATGACAGCTAGGTAGGTGAATGAAGCGATCGGAGATGGTGCAACGGTGTTTATGTTGTTTGCATTGATGAACGTGAAGGAGGAAGTAGCGAGCAGAGAATTACCTGTGGTATGTGAGTTTCCAGAAGTTTTTCCAGAAGATGTGAATGAATTACCACCTGAAAGAGAAGTAGAATTTTCTATTGATTTAGTTCCGAGAACTAGTCCAGTGTCGATGGCGCCGTATCGTATGTCGCCGTCTGAGTTGGCTGAACTGAAGAGGCAGTTAGAAGAGTTGCTTGAGAAGAAATTCATTCGTCCTAGTGTTTCTCCGTGGGGTGCGCCTGTGTTGTTAGTGAAGAAGAAAGAGGGTTCAATGAGACTGTGTGTGGATTATAGACAATTGAACAAGGTTACTATCAAGAATCGGTATCCATTGCCGAGGATTGATGATTTGATGGATCAGCTGGTTGGAGCATGTGTGTTTAGTAAGATTGATCTGAGGTCTGGGTATCACCAAATCCGTGTGAAAGATGATGATATTAAAAAGACTGCTTTTAGAACAAGGTATGGACATTACGAGTATTCTGTAATTCCGTTTGGAGTTACTAATGCACCTGGTGTCTTTATGGAGTATATGAACAGGATCTTTCATCCCTATCTCGACAAGTTCGTGGTAGTGTTTATAGACGATATCCTGATATATTCTAAAAACGAGGAAGAACATGCGGAACATCTCAGAACTGTGTTAGAACTGTTGAAAGAGAAGCAATTTTTTGCCAAGTTGTCGAAGTGTGAATTTTGGTTGGAGGAAGTCAGTTCTCTGGGACACGTGACTTCTAAGAATGGTATTGCTGTTGACCCTACAAAGATAGAAGTTGTATCTCAGTGGGAAGCTCCGAAGTCAGTGTCAGAGATTCGTAGTTTTCTTGGTCTTGCAGGTTACTACATAAAGTTCATCGAAGGATTTTCAAAGTTAGCATTACCGTTAACTAAATTGACCAGGAAGGGTCAGACTTTTATTTGGGATGCAAAGTGTGAAGAAGGATTCCAAGAGCTGAAGAGGAGGTTGACTAGTGCTCCTATCTTGATTTTGCCGAATCCGACAGAATCGTTTGTGGTTTATTGTGATGCATCACTGATGGGTTTAGGTGGTGTATTGATGCAGAATCAACAAGTAGTCGCATATGCGTTGAGACAACTCAAAGTGCATGAAAGGAATTATCCGACTCATGATTTAGAGTTAGCAGCTGTGGTTTTTGTTTTGAAGTTGTGGCGACACTATTTGTATGGTTCGATATTTGAGGTGTTAAGTGACCATAAGAGTATGAAGTATCTCTTTGATCAGAAAGAGCTGAATATGAGGCAGAGAAGGTGGTTAGAATTTTTGAAAGATTATGATTTTGGTTTGAATTACTATCCGGGTAAGGCAAACGTTGTTGCTGATGCATTGAGTAGGAAGACTTTGCATATGTCTATGCTAATGGTGAAGGAATTGGATTTGATTGAACAATTCAGAGACTTGAGTTTAGTGTGTGAAGGTACTCCTACTAGTGTTAAATTGAGTATGCTGAAGCTAACTAGTGGTATCCTTGAAGAGATCAAAGAGGGTCAGAAAGCTGATGTTGAATTGATTGATAAGTTGACTTTGATTAACCAAGGCAAGAGTGGTGAATTCAGAGTTGGCGAGAATGGTATACTGAGGTTTGGTGACCGAGTTTGTGTTCCTGATATTGCTGAACTCCGAAAGCGTATTTTAGAAGAAGGACACCGTAGTGGGTTAAGTATTCATCCTGGTGCTACCAAGATGTATCATGATTTGAAAAAGTTGTTTTGGTGGCCTAGAATGAAGAAGGAAATTGTTGAGTTTGTGTATTCTTGTTTGACGTGTCAGAAGTAAAAAATTGAGCATCAGAAACCATCTGGGTTTATGCAACCGATGTTTATTCCTAAGTGGAAGTGGGATAGCATATCAATGGATTTTGTGTCGGGTTTGCCGAGAACTGTCAAAAATTGTGAAGCTATCTGGGTCGTGGTAGACAAGTTGACGAAGTCTGCACATTTTATACCGGTAAGAATGGATTATCCGATGGAGAAGCTGGCTCAATTGTTTATTGAGAAGATAGTGAGTCTGCATGGTATTCCTTCAAGTATCGTGTCAGACATAGATCCGAGATTTACATCCAAGTTCTGGGAAGGTTTGCAGAAGGCTTTGGGTACTAAACTGAGATTGAGTTCTGCTTATCATCCGCAGACTGATGGACAGACTGAGAGGACGATTCAGTCGTTAGAGGATTTGTTGAGGGCTTGTGTGTTGGAAAAAGGAGGTGCTTGGGATAGTTACATACCTTTGATTGAATTTACCTACAACAACAGTTATCATTCGATTATTGATATGGCTCCATTTGAGGCTTTGTATGGTAAAAGATGTAGGACGCCGTTGTGTTGGTACGAATCTGGTGAGAGTGTTGTGATCGGGCCAGAAATTGTACAACAGACTACAGAGAAGATTAAGATGATCCAAGAGAAGATGAAAGCTTCTCAGAGTCGTCAGAAGAGTTATCATGACAAGAGGAGGAAAACACTTGAGTTTCAAGAGGGAGACCGTGTGTTTATGAGAGTTGTCATACCCTAAAATTTGGCCCCCCTACTTCTAACAGTCAAATTATTTTAAACTTGGACTTTATAAAAAATTTAGATTATACTAACATTAATTAAATTTTGCTCACTTAAAGATATAAAATAGTCTATTCTAAATTGTTTGTATATTTGAAATAACAAATATTTGTTTGACCTTCGTATGCTTTCAAGTGTATTTTTATTTCGAATAACTAGAATAAGGAGAAAGACTCGCAAGTAAAAAGTATTGAGTTCAAACCTCCCCTTTCTCCATATTTTGGTTTCTTTCACATTTTTATATTCGTTATATGTAGATTTTACATTTTAATTCTAGCTTTATTAAGTTATTAGGATTATTTTATTATACTATTATTATACGATTCGTTATTATTAGGAGACCATGTCATTATCATAGTTTATTACTAGCATTATTAATATTAAGTTTGTTTTCTAGACATTGTATTTATTTTCTTTATAGTGTTAGGATATATTACTGCCGTTACTAATTTAGAGAAAAAAACTCAAAAGTAGAATCCATTACTATTCCATTATTTCATACTATTATTATTGTATTGATAGTTTTACTATTCTTTTAATAAAAAAAAAAACCAAAACAAGTTGTTCACGTTTCATGGAAAAAAAGGATTGGATTTGCAAGAACAAGGATATCCAAAACAAATATGGCAATATAATCTCAATCACCATTTATGTGATTAAATCAAGAATTAGTTGCAAACCTAATTCTCGACCATATATATATATATGGAATATGTGCAGCCGCGGGGGAGGAGGAGAAGATTAGGAGAAAAGGCCGAAAACTTCATTGGAAGAACAAGATCAGTCCTGAACCAAGGGAGGGGACAGAGGAATTTTGAGACCGACTCAAGTGTGGTAATCGACTTATGGAAGCTTTATGGACGTAACTGGAGGAGGACCATTAGTGTGAACGCACACAAACAGATCCTGTTGTTCACGTTTTTGTCTCAAAATTTTTGAGTCAAATTCGATCATACATACATCACAAATCGATTTCGGATATAGCATTGTGTTTAGAATATTGTTTAAAACCTCCATGGACTGTTTGATTTGAGCTTTCTTACAGGTTTTGTGAATCACCATGGCTAGGTTTCACATATTATGAAATTGGGATTTTCGACTATGGATGATTATATGCCAAATCAATAAGCCCAACGGATTCGTAAGGTTTTATATAGGTGATCTGGTTTATTTTTGTGGATTTATTAACACTAATTTGCAGTTTGGATGGTGGCCATGTTATAGCTACGCAGGTGAAAACCGTGGGCATAGGTTCTGAGTTTTTAGAATAAAACGAAGAAGAAGAAGAAGAACGTACAGTACGAGCGCGGTCTGTTTCCACTTTAAAATTTCATCATGTTTTTCCGCTTATTTTGAATTTAATGCGCACTAATGTCATCAGCTGCAGCCAGCGCGCATGGCAAGGGCGTATTGCCTTTGAATCCAATGACATGGGTTTGAACCCAGGCCTCCACAATTATTTTTATTGCCTTTTCTTACTTACAGATCCAATAGATAGGCACGCACGCCCTTTTCATGATCCCCCATATGTCAACCCTTGGATTCCCAACAATCTGGATCTGAAGGACTAAGATGCGCCTCTACCATGGAGCCTCAAAGGCCACACACACAGGATCCGGTCCAGGTTTCTATTTATTTATTTTCTTCATATTATTTGTATATCACTTATATGATTGTTTAATTGTAGAAAATATTAATATAGATATAATTTAATTTTTAAATTAGGATTAGAAGAATCAAATTAGGATTTTGTTAGGATTTTTCCCGATTATTTCGATTATTCGATTTAATGTATTCTAATTTTTATTATAAAATCACAAAAAACCTATAAAGGTTATAAATATTAGGGTTTGTCCAATCCCACTGTCATTGGGCGAAAACCTTAATTCTTATTCAATTGATTCAAGATTAATATAATTTTCTCCTTGATCCGACTATACCTATTAGTCGCATTGACGAGAAATAAATTTAATCGAATTAATGTTAATTTAAGTAATTATGGTTTAATTCTCTCCTCGACCCGACTAAATCTATTAGTCGTAATGACGAGAGATAAAATAATAAAACGATAAATAGTTTAAAATTACAAAAAATACATTTTATTTGCTGCCCGCGACGATCGAACCTATCGGTCAGAGTAACCAGCAATACCCCATATAATCCGTTAACTATAAGGGTCAAATCTATTAACCATCGCAACTAACGGTGACATATTAAATCAGGATTGTACGCCCAAAAATTTTAAAACACACTAAACCACGTAACTACAGATTTCCATCTCTGCGATTTTCAAATCTACGATAAGGTAATTCAAAATACCTTTGAACTTCGCATTTCAAAAACTACGATAGGCCATTCAAAAAGCCTTCAAACCACTTCATCTCAAATTCTAAGGCGTACAACCCTGTGCCCGAACTACGTTGACTCTGATTCTCCATAAGGAGATACGTAGGCACTTGGCAACAAGGCGAGTCCCCTTCCCCAAAATCTCACTTTTTCCCCTATTCAATTACTTAGCTATTTACCTTAATAATTTTAGCCATTAAACTGTTACCTTAGATTCAAAGCCATAGGAAAGGGTTGAGGGTGCCTAACACCTTCCCTCGACCTGATTATAATAACTTTTTCCGAATCTCTTAACTGCGTAAGGTTCCTATTCGCCTTGGTAGAATAGGTGGCGACTCTAAAAGCTTAATATTTAGGGCAGGTTGCTACAGCTGGCGAATCTGCTGGGGAAATACACTTTTGGTTAATTATTATGCTCCTATAGGTTTTGACAGGGTTTAGGTTTTTTGGCGAATTATTTAGGTTTTTGGCGAAATTTTTAGGGTTTAGCTAATTTGCCAAAATTAGGGTTTTGGATTAGGATTTAGGTTTTATTTCTTTTCTTTTTATATTTAAATATTTAAATTTTTATTTATATATTTATTTACAATTTCTAGGATTTAGGGTTTTATGTTTAAATGTTTAAATTTTCATTTATTTATTTATTCATTTGCAATCTCATTCATTTATATTAATTTAATTAAATATTTCTATTAATTGAATATTTGTGTTTTATCATATTCTGTTGGGATTATAAATTGCGTTAAAACCTAAGCGTGAGAATTATATTTAAGACCAGAGGGGAATTACATCGCCTACGAGTCTTATTATAATTCCACTCAGAGTGGATTGATATTTAAGACCAGAGGGGAATTACATCGCCTACGAGTCTTATTATAATTCCACTCAGAGTGGGTTAAATATCCGGAAAGGTCTGATACGAGGCTTGACCTTGTTGAGCGCTGGACTTGGTATTTAGCTGATCTCTCTGGGAACCTACCCCAAAAATTCGAACCTCATGGATAAATGAGTTGTTCTAAAATCCAAAGAGACAAAAAGTCTCGGCAGCTACGAACGACCCCATGAGACCTTCTAGAACATACCAATGGGAAGGGTAGGCACCCTAAGCCGTTACATCGGACCTATGAACCTAGGGCTTATGTGCTTATGTGAAATTTATATACTGCGAATGTCTTGTGTTTTAATTTTTGCAGGTATTCCTACGTGTTCCCTGGCCTGCAGGGACTCTATTTCCAAGACCATGTCCTGCCCACGAAGGACATCTCCATTTTATGCACGTCGATTGGCCTCTCGATGGCCATGAGACTTAGTGACTGTCTTGAACAGTCACCCCGCGCCTGCATCTACGCACTCCCTAACCTGTAGGGAGTTTCCTTTTATATCTTTGTACTCTTACAACTATGTGTCCTTCCCATGAAGGACATCTTCGTTTACGCACGTCAATTGGCCTCTCGATGGCCATGCGATCTAGTGACTGTCTTGAACGGTCACCTCGTGCCTGCATCTACACATTCCTTAGCCTATAGGGATTCTAATTCCAAAATCGCATCCTTCGTACGAAGGACATCTTCGTTAGCATACGTCGATTGGCCTCTCGATGGCCATGAGATCCAGTGACTGTCTTGAACGGTCACCCCGTGCTTGCTCCTACGAACTCCCTAGCCTGTAGGGATTTTCTTTTACGTCCATGTGTTTTTACAACGACGCGTCCTTCCCCTGAAGGACACCCTCATTAATGCACGTCGATTGGCCTCTCGATGGCCATGAGATCTAGTGACTGTCTTGAACGGTCACCTCGTGCCTGCATCTACACATTCCTTAGCCTATAGGGATTCTAATTCCAAAATCGCATCCTTCGTACGAAGGACATCTTCGTTAGCATACGTCGATTGGCCTCTCGATGGCCATGAGATCCAGTGACTGTCTTGAACGGTCACCCCGTGCTTGCTCCTACGAACTCCCTAGCCTGTAGGGATTTTCTTTTACGTCCATGTGTTTTTACAACGACGCGTCCTTCCCCTGAAGGACACCCTCATTAATGCACGTCGATTGGCCTCTCGATGGCCATGAGATCTGGTGACTGTCTTGAACGGTCATCTCATGCTTATTCCCGCACACCCTCTAACTTGTAGGGTTTGGATTTCCATTTATGCATCTTCAATCCCTAGCCTATAGGGATTTCACTTCATTCGATATCGTCCTTAGATAGGTTGTGTTCCGCATAGAAAACCTTCCCACGAGGGACAACTTCATCGGTACACGTCGAACGGCCTCTCGATGGCCATGAGATTTGGTGACTGTCTTGAACGGTTACCAGCCACTACCTTGTACATACTCCCTAATCTAATGGATTTCCATTGGCGTCTAGCTTGCAAGAATTTCGCTAGGGTCAAATGTCACCTCAGAATCCGCATAGGCTATCCTTAGGATTATATACGTCGCACGTCCACATTGCATTGCATACAAGGAGTTACAATAGAAGGAGTCTCTCGCATACCCATGCATTTGCATTTTCATGCATTCATACATTTACATTTGCATATCCATCTTCGCCCGCGTCCACGATTTCCGTGCTAGTCGATTTCCCGAGACTCGCAAAGAAAAATCCAAAGGATCGTAGACTATGGAGAAAGGAGGATAAATTATCGAGAACAAACTTTGTCTCACAAGGAGAAAAAGGAATGCCTTTCACCACGCCAGCCGCATGTCCATGCCTTGTCATAACAGGATCGTAAATACAACCAAATTTACCGTCGGGCAAGGATTAGTTCAACAAAGAAGTTCCCTCATAGATACACACAAGGGGTATCTAGTCATAAAGGGGTTCATCTATGAACATAGCAAAACTTACGTGGACGCTCTATGATAACTTGGGGGCAAGGGTCAGTCCAACTGGGGCAATACCCTGAACAAAGATGCCTATTTGCAATGGAGGGAAGGCGACATAGGTTAACCCCACACCAAGGGGAAAAAGGATCATAGGTTTTCTTCATCAATTTACAAATTTTGAAGGTTGCGAATGGTGTGATACTATCCGTAGAAAAAAGCAAAAGAGGTTCAGTCAAAGGAAACTCATGAAGTTCCGATACGACGAAAACCCACCGCTAACAATCTATTCTCGACAGGTTTGACGTGCCCAAGGAAAATTCGAGGTTGCCCCCACTTCTACAAGTCCATGAACTAGGGAGTAAAACAAGGTCAATGGATCTACAGAGGAGGTTGTCCCTAGGATCAATAGGTGTTTATCATGTCAGAATTTCAACCCTTACGATCTCTAAGTGTTACTCAAGATAAAAGTTGTACCTTCGGATTAGCAATTCTAATGGGATGACCATGTAGGCTTTGGAATCAATTCATTCGCTTCATTTGCTCACTTCTACGACTTTCCACTCGCACCCTTCTATGCTATTTTAAATTTCAGAGTTAGGATTATTAACAAACTTAAGGGAGAATGATGAATGCAAATAACTAAGTCTCGCTAAACGTATGCTTTCAAGGTAAGACTGAGCCGAGGATATACAGGCATTGTTTTAATTCCCAAACAGTGGAGATATAAGGATGTTAATCCCTCGTCACCCCCTCGAGCCAGGAGTTGGAGTTTGTTTCTAGTTTTCAAATAAACCTTGATTTTAACCAGGGGCAGGGTAGATTTCGATTAATTCAATGGTGTATTTTGGTTGTCAAGAGAATCAGTCAATCCAAGCAAAGGTTCAAGCATATCTTCTTCCTCGCGTTCATCCAAGGTTGAGGGAGCAATGGAGATAACATTCACAACAATCTTCTTCCTCATTACGTCATTCAAGATCGAGGAAGTATCAAAGTCGAAGCTTACAAATCAAAGTCAACATGGCAGTCACAACATTCAAGGATCAATATTTCAAAAGGAGCTTTCAAAAAAAAAACAACGCCCGCTAAGTCAAAATGGAAAATTCCGTGAAAAAAAGCAAAATGACTTAAGCAAAAAAAAATAGGGGCATCCCGATGGATCAAATTCAAAGGAATTGGTTCATGCAAAAATAAGGGATAGAAAAAAACAAAGGCGAAATACAGAGGATAATCTTGTGACTGCTAAATCATCAAAGATTCCCGTCAATGCTTGAATCTCTACACTTTTCATCAGTGCGTGGATCTCTACTAAGGTTTCTGCTCAACGTCAAGACTGAAACGATTCTCTTACATATAAAGCACATTCATTGAATTAGGCGAACTTTAGGATCTGGAGAACATTAAGGAGAAAGGGGTGGGTTAAATAAATTTTTGAGCCTTATATCCATTGTTTCTTAAAACCGTGAACCAAGCCAAGATACAACATTCAAAAGTCCTAATTGAGGCAAGGTTAACCACGAAAGCATACTAAGCAGTATTTTGTTATAATGGCTCCTAGGTTTGTTAAAACTATTTATAATCACTACGCTTTTTCAAGCATTCATTTCTAATCATCCAGTCCTAATTCATAACGGACTTCGACTTCAAAACTTGCATACGCATCGCATTGGAGTTATTCCTCAAAGGGTACAACGTCATCTACGAATATACACTTAGCATCAAGAAGATCTCGAAATTGGTTAATCAAAGGCGATTATCTCCAATAAAGACTCTGGAATGGGGGAACCACATCTAGGGGGTTCTCCTAAACAGGGGCAAAATTTCAAGGATCACAGGGGCATGCAATCAAACATCCTATTAACTAGGGGCATTCATCTTAAGGTTCAATCGACTTGGGGCACACCTCGAAGCAATCTCAATCAGGGGCATGTCAAACATGGGAAGAATTCAAATTCAAGAGGATAGAACACTATGGATAGCCCTTCATATCCTGGAGATCAAGGGCATACCCTTCAATCTGAACGTCGAAGCATATAACAAGGTTGTTTCTCGGGGCACCTCCTTCATGGCTTGGAGATTTTAGACACCTATTTCTACTAAACATTGGGGAATTGGATATCAAATCCATAAGGTAAACAACCCAAAAGGTTAAAGGTGTGGAGAATATACAAAGGTTAAAAACGTGGAGAACCTCGAAATGTTAAAGGTATGGAGAACCTCGAAAGGTTAAAGGCGTGGAGAACCTCAAAAGGTTAAAGGCGTGGATTAATTCAAAAGCCCAAACTGAGGCAAGGCGCATAACAAAAGGAAAAGACATCTTCATACTTTACAACCTCGAACCAATCTTTTCTCCTAACTACGATCTTCAAAATTCAAAAAAAACAAGAATTGGGAAGTCGCACTAGCATCACATCCCACCTCATCCAGCAAACCTACAACTCCAGCGAGCCGTATACACTTTTGGTTATCAACAACCTAGCATTACAGCATCATGCAATTACATGTAAACCATTCATTACATACATTGGTTGATACATTACACCATACCTTTTCAGGTAGTCTTCTTTAAGACAAATCTTATGATCCTTTCTAGGAACCTTTTTAGGTAGTCTTTTTAAGACATTATTTTTCTAAAGAACATTTCTAGGTGGTCCTTTCTAAGACATTCACCGTCCTTTCCAAGAACCTTTCTTAGGTAGTCTTTTTCTAAGACATCTTTCAGCCTTTCTAGGTGGTCTTCTTTAAGACAAAGTCCTATCCTTTATAGGAACCCATTTTGGTAGTCTTTTTTAAGACATATTTCAGCCTTTCCAGGTGGTCTTCTTTAAGACAAGTTTCTATCCTTTCTAAGAAACCTTTTCGGGTAGTCTTCTTTAAGACAAATTTTCATATCCATTCCAGAAACCTTTTAGGTAGTCTTATAGAAGACATTACTTCGTTCCACTCGCTACATCCATCAACATATACATAAGCATAAACATTACCAAGCCGGCATAAGCATAGCCGTGGTGTAGGTGCAAATATGGTTTAAACAGGTTCAATACGGAGATAAAACCTTAGGATTGATACCAGCATCAGCATACATACGCATTAGCATATGCATATCATCTAGTGCATTCACATATTACAAAAGCCCAGTTTCCAACCCTCGTGTTGTGATAGGTGTGTTTTTCGACCCTCGAGTCGTGAGTTTCCAACCCTCGTGTTGCGATAGGTGTGTTTTCCGACCCTCGAGTTGTGAGTTTCCAACCCTCGTTTTGTGATTGAGGTGTTTTCCGACCCTTGAGTCGTGAAGGTCCGACCCTCGAGTCATGAGTTTCTAAACATATCGTTTCCTTTCCGACCCTCGAGTCGTGAATATTTGACATGTTATTTTCTCCGACCCTCGAGTCATGAGTCTCCAAACAGGTGAATCTCTTTCATGCAGGTACGCTTGTCAGAACCATGGCAGGCAATTCCTTTGATACAGGTAAGTTTGCTAGAACTATAGCAAATGATCTCTTCTTATGCAGGTACGCTTGTCAGAACCATGCCAAGTAATTCCTATGGTGCAGGTAAACTTGTCCAAACAAGGGCAAGTGACTCCTAATGATGTAGGTGAAATTTGTCCGAACCAGGGCAAATGATCCAAATGGTGTAGGTGAAATTTGTCCGAACCAGGGCAAATTATCCGAATGGTGCAGGTGAAATTTGTCCGAACCAGGGCAAATGATCCGAATGGTGCAGGTGAAATTTGTCCGAACCAGGGCAAATGATCCAAATGGTGTAGGTGAAATTTGTCCGAACCAGGGCAAATGATCCAAATGGTGTAGGTGAAATTTGTCCGAACCAGGGAAAATGATCCAAATGGTGTAGGTGAAATTTGCCCGAACCAGGGCAAATGATCCAAATGGTGCAGGTGAAATTTGTCCGAACCAGGGCAAATGATCCAAATTGTGTAGGTGAAATTTGTCCGAGCCAGGGAAAATGATCCAAATGGTGCATGTGAAATTTGTCCGAACAAGGGCAGATGTTCCAAATGGTGCAGGTGAGCTTGTCAGAGCTATGACAAGTAATCCTATTGGTGCAGGTGAACTTGCTAGAACTACAGCAAGTGATCCTTTTGGGGTTCACAAATTACGGAAACTTACTAGAACTATAGTAAGTGGGATTCACAAACTACGGAAACTTATTAGAACTATAGTAAGTGGGGTTCATAAACTACGAAAGCTTGCTAACGCTATAGCAAGTTAACTATCTTCTATACAACAAAACTGCGAGTCGTCGCCATTGATAGTTACGTTTACCCATCACGTTAGTCCCTTGGCAGTGATCAAAGGGTTTTACAAAGGGTTTCTCAATGGGGGTTTATCACGTTAGTCCCTCAGCAGTGATCTACTTCGAAAAAACAAAGGGGTTTTACAAAGGGTTTTACAAAGGGCTCCTTAATTGGGTTCATCACGTTAGTCCCTCGGCAGTGATCTTCTCCAAAACGTCATCAACAACAAACAAAGGTTTTTTTCTTTTCCAAATTTACTAACATACTTCAACTAACATAGCTAATAATCATGCATCATTCAACTAACATACCTCATTCATACATAGTGCATATACATACATGGCTCTCATTTATTTTGAGAAGCTCACTGCATCATACATTACATGCATCATAACATTACATAAAATTCAGGTTGCCTTTTTAGGTCGTACTACAATCAAAGCAAGTGGTTCCTTTCGAAAGCATCTGCTTCACATTCTAAAAAAGAGTGGTACTTACCTTGGGTGGCATCTGTAAGCCCATCTCCCACAGAACTTCTTCCCAACAAATGCAAATTTTAGGGCATTCTCAGTGTTCAATCATCTTCTACCTTTAGATCACGATAGGCAGACGTGCCTATCCGACTCTTCAGGTTTAAGAAGATTGAACAAGGGCAGCTGTCATACCCTAAAATTTGGCCCCCTACTTCTAACAGTCAAATTATTTTAAACTTGGACTTTATAAAAATTTAGATTATACTAACATTAATTAAATTTTGCTCACTTAAAGATATAAAATAGTCTATTCTAAATTGTTTGTATATTTGAAATAACAAATATTTGTTTGACCTTCGTATGCTTTCAAGTGTATTTTTATTTCGAATAACTAGAATAAGGAGAAAGACTCGCAAGTAAAAAGTCTTGAGTTCAAACCTCCCCTTTCTCCATATTTTGGTTTCTTTCACATTTTTATATTCGTTATATGTAGATTTTACATTTTAATTCTAGCTTTATTAAGTTATTAGGATTATTTTATTATACTATTATTATACGATTCGTTATTATTAGGAGACCATGTCATTATCATAGTTTATTACTAGCATTATTAATATTAAGTTTGTTTTCTAGACATTGTATTTATTTTCCTTATAGTGTTAGGATATATTACTGTCATTACTAATTTAGAGAAAAAAACTCAAAAGTAGAATCCATTATTATTCCATTATTTCATACTATTATTATTGTATTGATAGTTTTACTATTCTTTTAATAAAAATAAAAATAAAAAAAAATCAAAACAAGTTTTTCACGTTTCATGGAAAAAAAGGATTGGATTTGCAAGAACAAGGATATCCAAAACAAATATGGCAATATAATCTCAATCACCATTTATGTGATTAAATCAAGAATTAGTTGCAAACCTAATTCTCGACCATATATATATATGGAATATGTGCAGCCGCGGGGGAGGAGGAGAAGATTAGGAGAAAAGGCCGAAAACCTCATTGGAAGAACAAGATCAGTCGTGAACCAAGGGAGGGGACAGAGGAATTTTGAGACCGGCTCAAGTGTTGTAATCGACTTATGGAAGCTTTATGGACGTAACTGGAGGAGGACCATTAGTGTGAACACACACAAACAGATCCTGTTGTTCACGTTTTTGTCTCAAAATTTTTGAGTCAAATTCGATCATACATACATCACAAATCGATTTCGGATATAGCATTGTGTTTAGAATCTTGTTTAAAACCTCCCTGGACTGTTTGATTTGAGCTTTCTTGCAGGTTTTGTGAATCACCATGGCTAGGTTTCACATATTATGAAATTGGGATTTTCGACTATGGATGATTATAAGCCAAATCAATAAGCCCAACGGATTCGTAAGGTTTTATATAGGTGATCTGGTTTATTTTTGTGGATTTATTAACACTAATTTGCAGTTTGGATGGTGGCCATGTTATAGCTACGCAGGTGAAAACCGTGGGCATAGGTTCTGAGTTTTTAGAATAAAACGAAGAAGAAGAAGAAGAACGTACAGTACGAGCGCGGTCAGTTTCCACTTTAAAATTTCATCATTTTTTTCAGCTTATTTTGAATTTAATACGCACTAATGTCATCAGCTGCAGCCAGCGCGTATGGCAAGGGCGTTTTGCCTTTGAATCCAATGACATGGGTTCAAACCCAGGCCTCCACAATTATTTTTCTTGCCTTTTCTTACTTACAGATCCAATAGACAGGCACGCACGCCCTTTTCATGATCCCCCATATGTCATACCTTGGATTCCCAACGATCTGGATCTGAAGGACTAAGATGCGCCTCTACCATGGAGCCTCAAAGGCCACACACACAAGATCCGGTCCAGGTTTCTATTTATTTATTTTCTTCATATTATTTGTATATCACTAATATGATTGTTTAATTGTAGAAAATATTAATATAGATATAATTTAATTTTTAAATTAGGATTAGAAGAATCAAATTAGGATTTTGTTAGGATTTTTCCCGATTATTTCAATTATTCGATTTAATTTATTCTAATTTTTATTATAAAATCATAAAAAACCTATAAAGGTTATAAATATTAGGGTTTGTCCAATCCCACTGTTATTGGGCGAAAACCTTAATTCTTATTCAATTGATTCAAGATTAATATAATTTTCTCCTCGATCCGACTATACCTATTAGTCGCATTGACGAGAAATAAATTTAATCGAATTAATGTTAATTTAACTAATTATGGTTCAATTCTCTCCTCGACCCGACTAAATCTATTAGTCGTAATGACGAGAGATAAAATAATAAAACGATAAATAGTTTAAAATTACAAAAAATACATTTTATTTGCTGCCCGCGACGATCGAACCTATCGGTCAGAGTAACCAGCAATACCCCGTATAATCCGTTAACTATAAGGGTCAAATCTATTAACCATCGCAACTAACGGTGACATATTAAATTAGGATTGTACGCCCAAACATTTAAAAACACACTAAACCACGTAACTACAGATTTCCATCTCTGCGATTTTCAAATCTACGATAAGGTAATTCAAAATACCTTCGAACTTCGCATTTCAAAAACTACGATAGGCCATTCAAAAAGCCTTCAAACCACTTCATCTCAAATTCTAAGGCGTACAACCCTGTGCCCGAACTACGTTGACTCTGATTTGAAGGATAGAAAAACACTTAGAAAGGGGGGGTTTGAATAAGTGTAGTCTTAAAAACTAGAGCGATAAAAATAAATTGCACAGTTATTTTTATCCTGGTTCGTTGTTAACTAAACTACTCCAGTCCACCCCCACGGAGTGATTTACCTCACCTGAGGATTTAATCCACTAATCGCACGGATTACAATGGTTTTCCACTTAGCCCACGACTAAGTCTTCTAGAGTATCCTGATCACAACCTGATCACTCTAGGAAAAAATGCTTAGACACAAGCTAAGACTTTCTTAGAGTATCCTGACCACCTCGTGATCACTCTAAATACAACTGCTTAGACACAAGCTAAGACTTCCTAGAGTATCCTGATCAACACTTGATCACTCTAGTTACTTACAAATTAATGTAATCAATTCTAAGAGTATTACAATTGCTTCTTAAAAGCTATAATCACAACAGTGATATTTCTCTTAACGTTTAAGCTTAATCTCACTAATATATTACAACAGCAATGTAGTGAGCTTTGATGAAGATGAAGTTTCTGAGCTTTGAATTGAACAGCGTTTCAGCAAGTTGATTATCAGCAAATTTGACGTTAGTTGGTTAACCTTGCTTCTCATCAGAACTTCACTTATATAGGCGCTTGAGAAGATGACCGTTGGGAGCATTTAATGCTTTGCGTATTCCGTACAGCATTGCATTTAATGTTTCACGCTTTTGTCAACTACCTCGAGCCTTGTTCACGCTGTGTCTACTGACGTTGCCTTTAATAGCTTCCAACGTTCCTTTTGTCAGTCAGCGTAGCCTGCCACTTGTACTTTCTTCTGATTTGATGTTTGTGAATACAACGTTTGAAAATCATCAGAGTCAAACAGCTTGGTGCAAAGCATCTTCTTGTCTTCTGACCTTGAAGTGCTTCTGAGCGTGATACCATCAGAACTTCAGTGCTTCTGCTTCTGATCTCAAGTTCTTCTGATGCTTCCATAGACCCATGTTCTGATTCTGCCTTGACCATCTTCTGATGTCTTGCCAGACCATGTTCTGATGTTGCATGCTGAACCTTCTGAGACAAAGCTTCTGAGCGCTGAATTGTGCATACTCTTTATATATTTCCTGAAAGGGAAATTGCAATGTATTAGAGTACCACATTATCTCACACAAAATTCATATCCTTGTTATCATCAAAACTAAGAATATTGATCAGAACAAATCGTGTTCTAACAATCTCCCCCTTTTTGATGATGACAAAAACATATATAAATGATATGAATTTGCGATCAGAAAGAGCAGACGGCTAAAGACAAATTACACAGCTATAGCAAAAGCATGTGAATATGTCTCCCCCTGAGATTAACAATCTCCCCCTGAGATGAATAATCTCCCCCTGAAATAAATACTCGAAGAACTTTAATAATAAAAGACTTCCCTGATTATTTCGGTAGAGACGATCACATAAGCTTCTGTCTTCAGAGAATTCATAGCTTCTGACTTTTGCTTCCATTGGACAGCTTCAGAACTTGAATTTCTTTAGATCCTTAGAACACTCACAGCTTCTGATTCCTGCTTCCATCGGACAGCTTCAGAACTTGAATTTCTTTGATCTTCAGAACATTCACAGCTTCTGATTCCTGCTTCCATTAGGACAACTTCAGAACTTGAATTTCTTTGATCTTCAAAACATTCACAGCTTTTGATTCCTGCTTCCATTAGGACAGCTTCAGAACTTGAGTTTCTGGATCTTTAGAACATTCTCAGCTTCTGATCTCTGCTTCCATTAGGACAGCTTCAGAGCTTTGAATTTCTACAAACATCACTTCATGCTAGATTGTATCAGAACATTGTTGAATGTACCAGAGCATCATCAGAGCATCTCTACATCCTGAAATGTTACAGAACAAAACTAAACGACAAAAGTCAGCATGAACGAGTCAGAACATAAAATGTGTATCAGAACACATAATATGTATCAGAGCCATATAAGCCATAGAATGTATCAGATCCAATAGAAAATTTATCAGAGCAAATAGACAATGTTTTGGATCATATTCTATTATCAGAATATCTGATCATTCTTCCTTCTTGCTTCTGATTCTGAAGCTTCATAGCACTCAGCTTGCTTCAAGAATCCAAGAGCTTGACTCATTGATCGTAAAAATAGCAAGTGTACTATTTTTACCGGTGTAGTTCTAATGGGTTTTACCCCAAGTATCGATCACGAGGATTGCGTAGTAAATATAAATTATTTTAATAGTCAATTAAACAAAATGATATATGGGTTTTATATTGAAATCTTGAAATAATAAAATTCAAATAAATAAGCTGAAAGTAAAATAGCTTTTGTGTGTAAATTAAGAGTAATGCCAAGGTAGGTGTATGATTAGCCTTCTAATGACTCTGTAATAAGATCTCTTCAACAAGTTCATATGATGCAACTATCTGTTCTTAAGGGTGTTTTCCTAAGTCCTTAGTGAAAACCTTTTGGTTTGCAACCCTAATGCCTAAGTCCTTAGAAACAAGGCTTGTGAACCAAAGATGTAAATAATCAAGAATTTTTCAAATAACCTTACGGTATCCCTAGGCCTAGGTGATAACAATAAGATTTAATTGTTTAAAAACCTTAACAACCGTAGTCCTACAGATTGTTAACCGTGGATCAATCTTGTTTTGCCGACAAAGAAAGCAATAAAAACATTAAACAATTAAATTGCAAAATATGAAAGCTTGATTAAAGAACAACGATATTCAGATTCATTACAATGCAAATCAGGGACACCCCCCTGGCATTGGGGGGTTTAGCCTCTCATAATATTCAAGAAAACAGAATCGAAGAGTTTAGACATTACAACAATTAAGAGAACTCGGATCTTCAATGGTGTCCACCGTTGAATCTCTTCGTCTTCCCAATCCTTGATGAAGCTATCTCTCCTTTCTTGTGAATTCTATCGTACGATCCAAAAAAGTGCCTTCTCCTTGTCTTTCAATCTCTTTTAATCTCCCTAGGTTTTCAGATTTCAGCCGCAATACCTAAACTGCCCTTGGACTTTAAAAATATTGGAAAAACCAAAATTCAGAAAATTGGTCCGCACAGCTGACACGGCCGTGTCACTTGACACGGGCAGACCGTGTCAGCTTCTGGTCTGATGGTCTACTTTCTTCAGGAGGTCGGACACGGCCGTGTCAGGCGACACGGTCAGACCGTGTCCGCCTCTGCCCATATGTTCCTTCTTGGCTTTTTGCTTCCTATTTCACACCTCTTGGCCATGCGATCTTCCATCAATCTTAAGCTAAACTGAAACCATTACCAAACGAGATAAAAAGCACCTAACTTACAATGAGAATGACACAAAAACAAACTTCACACAAATAAACTTAAAACTAGATAAATTAATGAAAACATTGGGAAATAAACACAAAGTGTTACCAAACATGATGATCGTGTGTCGAATTTATGATGAAATTGAGTGTAAAATGGTGACCGATCACAACCCCAAACTTATCTCATTGCTTGTCCTCAAGCGATGCAAGCGAACAAACAAAGGACACCTTGAATTTTCCTTTGGTACCACAACATAGCCGATGTCATTCGCAACTTGAATCCCTTCCTTGAGTCAGCTTTTGAAACTCATCGCCCCTTGTTGTCCGTCACACTTCAATTCAAAATGTGTTTCACCTGCAAACTTGTCACACTTCTCACCATTTCTCTCTTGGTTAAAGTATTTTTCGCTCAGATCAAAATATGCGATATCAACCCTTGACTTTGCGAGTATCCTACTTTCACTACACAATAAAAAGGAATCACACAATTTGAGGTCTTTATGGGTTGTAACGGGGCTGAGGTGGAGGTTGGATAAACAGTGAATGGGTACACAACTGGTTTTTCCGCACTTACGTTACTCTTATCATTCTTTTTTTTTTCATATGGGGTGTTCTTCTTATATCCCCGTTTTTACGGGTTTTTACTTTTCTTTGGGCCCATGTGTGTTCAATCCCCTTTCTTTTTTTTCTCTCCCCCTTATTTTTTCTTTCTCTTTTTTCTTTTTTTTTTTACTTTCATACACATATATCGGCCACCCCAAACTTACAATTTTCACACAGTTGTACTTAAGAGAAAACGATAAGTGCTACCCGGAAGTGATAATAATAAAAGATGGAGAAAAGACCAAACAAAACAAGGAGGAATGGCTCAACGGGTTATACGAGGGATATGACCATACAAGACAAAACAACAATGGTGGATAACAACAATGATAGGATGATGAAACAATTAATAACAAACAACTGCCTCTTGTGTGATTTCTCAATTGTGTTATGTCGATAGAATAGACGCAAAATTAGGGAGATAAAGACATACCTGATTTCACTCTCATGGTGATCTCTTGAAGTGTTTGGCTTTTTATAATCCTCACCAGGTAGGTTAAGTTTGCAGCTTCCGCACACCCTCATGTCGTGTGACTTCTCTTTCCGGCTTGATTTCGTCTCTCAACTGATCAATTCCGTTCGCCATATTGCGTCCGACATCTTCTTTTTTTTGGCTACATCTACTTCCAAGGTGCCTTGAGATATTAGCTTTTGGTCGAGTCGTCCTTCCATTTATCACTCAATACTTCATGCCTTCGACACCAACCTTCATCCTGTTACACTTTTGATTCAACTAAAAAGAAAATTTCAGACAAAACAAATCAACATGAAATACTAAAATACGAAAACAATACTGATAAAATAAAAAAAAACGATACTGATAAAATCCCTCCCCCACTTGCACTAAACATTGTCCCCAATGTTTTCGTACTCGCCGGAGAGGACTTACCGAACATCCTACTGAGGAGGAGGAGGGAAATGCAACATCAATTGTTGCATCATGCTATGCATCTCCGTCATCATCACGCCTTGACGGGTTTGTTCATCTCCTTGACGGTGTAGCTCTAAACTTTGACGCGCTTGCTCACCTCTGAGATCAGCGAATTCGCCGTGAATCCACTTCCATTCTTCACTTGTGAAAGATGAAGATTGGTGACCTCCTTGTGAGGATTGACCCGTCTCTCCTTGTAGGTGTTCATTCTCTTCATTCCGCTGAAACTGATAATTGCTCCGAAAAACCTCTCGATACCTCCAGTTTGCTTCGTCAATGGTGGAGGTTCTTTCAGGGTTTGGAAGGTTCATGATCACTGTTTTCCCAACTTTGTACTCGTAATTGGTACCATTCATCTGTATCACAAGTTGGTTAATCAAAGCAAGTATATCTAATTTAGTCATACCTGCCACTGGTGCATGCTGTTGCTCCACCGGGTCATAGCCGAGGAATGTAGCTATTTGAGTTATGATGCCTCCAACACAAATGTCGCCAGAAACCGCTTTTCCCACTTTACTTAAATGGGCAGCTACAAAAGCCGCTACATTGACCGGAGTTTCCGAAATCATTGAGGACATAAAAAACAGCTCAGTTTGCGAAATAACGCCTTGGCTATCACCCCTGCCAAACATAGAATAAGCCAAGCATTTTTGCACATAACGAAAACAAGGATTATGAATCCGGGAGGCTTTCGTGTCCTTCGCGATATACTCAGTTCCTGTGATCTTAGACCAAAACCGACCTGGAATAAAATCACTAGGCAATTTTCCGGGACCATCAACGGGTATACCAAGTATAGCACCTAATTCCTCGAGCGTTAACCGGTGTTGCATTTGAAACAACTGAAAAGTGATGGCCCCGGTACACATAGGGAGGTTTCTTTCCCAATCCGTATGCACCTCGTACTCCACTGTACTTAAGAACTCTAATGTTATCCGTTCATAAGTCGGTGTTGTACGCAACATAAAGTCTAACAGCCCTATTTTATTCAGCAGCCTATGAACATCCTCAGACAAACCCAATTCAGCTAAAGTAGAGGGACACAAATACCTGTTTGGAATTAACCGTCTATCCTTAAGTTTTGCATACCGGACTTCATGGGCGGGTATGGAGAAAGTGAATCCATGAGCATTCTCGTTGCTCGGTTCATCCGCCTGTGCCACATTCCTCCGTGGTCGAGTAGAAGGTCTTGAAGGTCCATCCTCGGATGGCCTTCTTCTAGAAGCATTCTTCGGGGGCATTTTGGGTACCTGAAAAAAAACAAAAACTCAAAAGTGGAATTAGAGAAAACGGCCACCGTAGGTGGATGGAGCACTGTGAATGGAGCACTTTTTGTGAAGCGGGTGTGAGGAAAAATTGAATATTTGGAGAGGTGGATGAAGGTTTTTGATGGAAGAGTAATGGAGGAGGGAAGTTGTTGTTGGGGAAGAAGAAAAAAAGAAAGAGAAAGAAAGAGGTAAAGTGGGGAAAGAGGAGGAGAAAGTAGGGTTTTGAAAAGTGGGGCGCGCGGGACCCACAGAAAATCTTAAAAAAATTTCAACTCTGACTCGCTGACACGGCCGTGTCAGGTGCCACGGCCAGACCGTGTCCGAGTCTGGAAGTTCCTTATTTTTCTTTAAAAATCAATCCAGGTGACACGGGCGTGTCAAGCAACACGGTCAGACCGTGTCCGAATCTGGAATTCCAACTTTTCTTTTCAAAATTCTGGAGTAAGGTGACACGGCCGTGTCCGTCAACACGGCCAGACCGTGTCAGCTACTGCCTTCACAAAATTTTCGCCATTTTGAATTTTCTGCTCTTTTCACTCCCTGATAGCTGTGCGCCAACAACAACCTACAACTAAAACTAAACAAACAAAGCAAACTGTTAAAAAAAAAACAAAAATAGTGGGTTGCCTCCCACTCAGCGCTTCGTTTAACGTCGCATGGCTCGACGAACGCCTCCCTCATTAAGTGAGACGCACATGTTCAATTGATCTAACTTCATGCCCAGCATAGTAGGGTTTCAACCTCTGTCCATTTACTTTGAATATATCCCCAGTGACTTGGTTTTTAACTTCAATCGCGCCATGTGGGAAAACTTTGTGTACAACAAAAGGTCCTGACCATCTGGATTTCAATTTTCCAGGAAACAGCTTCAGCCTCGAGTTAAACAATAACACGAGTTGTCCTTCCCAAAAATCCTTCTTGATGATCCTCTGATCGTGCCACTTCTTTGTTTGTTCTTTGTATATCTTGGCATTTTCATATGCTTGATCTCGAAATTCCTCTAACTCGTGTAGTTGAAGGATACGGGACTCACCGGCTTTTACAATATCATAATTAAGGAATTTAGATGCCCAAAATGCCTTGTGTTCAAGCTCGAGTGGTAAATGGCAAGCTTTACCATAAACCAACTGGTAGGGTGACATGCCTATGGGTGTTTTGAAAGCCGTCCTGTAGGCCCATAATGCATCGTCGAGCTTCACAGCCCAATCTTTTCTTGAGGTGTTGACTGTCTTTTCGAGAACCTGTTTAATTTGCCTGTTCGATACCTCTACTTGACCACTAGTCTGAGGGTGGTAAGCTGTTGCAATCTTGTGCTTCACATTATACTTTTTCAGCAGATTCTCCATCAACTTATTCAAGAAATGTGTACCTTCATCGCTTATGAGTGTTCGGGGGACACCGAATCTGGAGAATATGTTGTTCTTGAGGAAAGTTACCACCACTTTGGCATCATTTGTAGGTAGAGCAACTGCTTCAACCCATTTAGAGACGTAGTCCACCGCTACCAGGATGTAATTTTTTCCACATGATGGTGGAAAGGGTCCCATGAAATCAATACCCCACACATCAAACAACTCCACTTCAAGAATACCCTTCTGAGGCATCTGATTTCTTTTTGAGATATTCCCTGTTCGCTGACACCTGTCGCATTCTTTCACAATGCTTTGGGCGTCTTTGAATATGGTGGGCCAATATAGACCAGATTGTAGGACTTTTGCAGCTGTTCTATCACCACTGAAATGTCCTCCGTATTCTGAGTCATGGCATGCTTTCAGTACATCTCGTTGTTCCTCTTCAGGTACACATCTTCTAATCAACCCATCGAGACCTTTCTTGTATAAGTAAGGATCATCCCACAAGTAGAACCTGCAATCATGTAAAAACTTTTTTCTACGGTTATAGTCAAAATCATCAGGGATAATACCACCTACCAAATAATTCGCATAATCGGCGAACCAAGGTATACCAATAACAGCGAGGATATGTTCATCTGCGAACTCATCCTTTATTGGGCGTGTGGTTTCTGTCTCTTCAATTGGTGACATTCGCGACAAATGATCTGCTACAGTGTTCTCAGATCCTTTCTTGTCACGAATTTCTACATCAAACTCTTGAAGTAGTAAGATCCATCTTAGCAGTCTTGGCTTAGAGTCCTGTTTAGCAAAAAGATACTTCAAAGCAGCATGGTCAGTATAAACAATGACTCTAGAACCCAACAGATATTGCCTGAATTTATCAAAGGCATAAACAACTGCTAACAACTCCTTTTCAGTAGTTGCATAGTTCATCTGTGCAGGGTTCAACACATGACTAGCGTAGTAAATAACATGTAACAATTTTTCTCTACGTTGTCCCAACACCGCCCCTACTGCAATATCACTTGCATCACACATGATCTCAAAAGGTAGAGACCAATCTGGTGCTACAACAATTGGTGCCGATACTAATTTTTTCTTTAATGTATCAAATGCTGCGGCACATTCTTTGTCAAAATCAAAAGCTTTGTCCTTAACTAAAAGTGTAGTTAACGGTTTTGCTATTTTTGAGAAATCTCTTATGAACCTACGGTAAAAACCCGCATGCCCTAAGAAACTTCGGATACCTTTTTCATTCAGGGGAGGAGGTAATTTTGCAATGACTTCTATCTTGGCTTGATCAACTTCTATTCCCTTATGAGAAATTTTGTGGCCCAAGACTATACCTTCACGCACCATGAAGTGGCACTTCTCCCAATTTAGGATTAAGTTGGTTTGTTGGCATCTTTCTAAAACAATAGCAAGGTTAGTTAAGCAGTTATCAAAAGACTTACCAAAAACCGAGAAGTCATCCATGAACACTTCCATGTGCTTCTCAAGCATATCGGAAAAAATGGATTGCATGCATCGTTGAAATGTGGCCGGTGCATTACATAACCCGAATGGCATTCTTCTGTAGGCAAAAATACCAAAAGGGCATGTAAACGCGGTCTTCTCTTGATCCTCTGGTGCCACAGCTATCTGATTATACCCTGAGTAACCATCAAGGAAACAATAGTAGTCATGACCCGCCAACCTTTCTAACATCTGGTCGATGAAAGGCAACGGGAAGTGATCTTTTCTTGTTGCTTGATTTAGTCTTCGGTAGTCAATACAGACTCTCCACCCTGTAACTGTCCTTGTGGGAATCAACTCATTTTTTTCGTTCTTAACAACGGTAGTTCCACCTTTCTTTGGCACCACATGAACTGGACTCACCCATGAACTGTCAGATATTGGGTAGATCATCCCGGCGTCCAAAAGTTTTACCACCTCCTTTCTAACCACCTCCTTCATTGCTGGATTCAGTCGTCGTTGAGGTTGGACAACCGGTTTGTGATTCTCTTCCATTAAAATCTTGTGCATGCAAAGTGTTGGACTTATTCCTTTCAAGTCTTCAATTGACCATCCAAGGGCACTTTTATGCTTTTTCAGAACTTTGACAAGTTTATCTTCTTGAAGGAATTCAAGGTGAGAACTTATTATAGCCGGGCACTTACTTTCAGTGTCTAAAAAGACGTATTTGAGGTTCTCCGGTAATTGTTTGAGTTCAGCCCCCTTCTTTGGTTCATCTTTACTTACTTCCACTAACGGTTGCCTTAGATCCTCCCATCTGCTGTGGCGAGAATCTTTGGCAAATGATATTTCCATCATGGCTAAAACTTCACTATCTTTTTCATCAATTACCTCCTCTTCTTCGAAAATTGATAGACTCAAAACTCTTTCCAAGGGTAATTTATGTTTTGTCAAAGAGTTTTCTTCATCACAAATTCGCTCAATTACCTCAATGTGTTGACTTGTGGCAACATCATCCTTGTACTTCATAGTGTTTCGCACATCAATCTTCAACTCTTCATCATAAACTTTCAAGGTCATTGTACCTTCCTCTATGTCGATCAAACACCTCCCGGTCTCTAGAAATGGTCTCCCTAAAATGATTGGTATCTCTTCATCTTCGGGCATCTCTAAAATAACAAAGTCTACCGGGAATACGAACTTATCGATTTTCACCAACACGTCTTCTACCACTCCGTAAGGTCTTTTAATTGATTGGTCAGCGAACTGGAGTGTCATTCGTGTGTCTTGTACTTTACCTATTCCCAATCTTTTGTAAATGGATAATGGCATAAGACTCACACTTGCTCCTAAGTCTATCAGTGCTTTCTTGAAAGACCTATCACCAATTGTGCATGGTATAGTTACCGAACCTCTGTCTTTCTTTTTAACCGGAATCTTCATTCCCTGCAAAATAGCACTACACGTCTCGGTTAGAATAATCGGATCATCATCGATGGTTCGCCTTTTTGAAATGATATCCTTCATAAATTTCGCATAAGTGGGCATTTGCTCAAGTGCCTCTAAGAAAGGAATGTTCAGCTCAAGTTTCTTGAACATCTCTAAGAACTTTTCGAAATTCTTCTCATGCTGTTCTTTCTTCCTATTTCTCGTGGGAAAAGGGAGTTTAACTGCCGGTTTTGGTGTAGCTACCTTTTCTTGTACTACCCTTTCGTCCCTCTTGACTTCTTGACTTACACCCTCATTCTCTTTAATCTCGACATCAACTTCAATCAACATATCCTCATCCTCGAAATTTCTCTCCGGTTTGTCATTGGATTTATTGCTTCTGGTAATTACAGCGTTCACATGATTGTTGTCTCTGGGATTTGTAACCGTGGCACTAGGGAGAGCGCCTTGTGGTTGAGTGTTGGTCATTTGTTGGGCAATCTGACTCACTTGAATCTCTAAGTTTTTTATTGATGCCCCTGTGTTTCTCAAGTTGCTCCTAGTTTCTTCCTGAAATTGAGAGTTTTGAGCTGCCATCTTTTCAATAGCTATCTCCCATTCTGCCTTCTTCGGTACCTGTTGCTGCAATTGTTGAGGTGCTTGAGATTGGAACTGTTGCGGGTGATGTTGAAATTGTTGCTGATAGGGAACTTGTTGTTGAGGAGGTCTGTATTGTTGTGACTGAGCTGGAGATTGATATTGGATTGGTCCCTGCTTTTGAAAGTTTCCTTGTTGGTCCTTCCATGCAAAATTTGGATGATTTTTCCAACCCGGATTATATGTATTGGCATAAGGATTGTTTTGCCTCAACATATGAATCTGTTCCACCTGTTCCTGCGTTGCCACACAATGCATGGCAAAATGCGGTCCACTACATATTTCACATATAATTGAGGTGGTTGGCTCAACCTGTGCTACCTTCTGTTCACCGAGATTCATTTTTTTCAATCTTCTTTCTACTTCAGCTGCAATCTGTTCTTCCATTTTAACCACCTGATCAGCAAGCTTCAAATCAATTTTTCCTTCTGGTTGGCTCATAGCGCGGTCATATAACTCAATGTGCTCATTGGCGGCAATCGCTTCTATGATTCTCTTGATACTAGTGGCTGTTGCAAAGTTAGTTGAGCCACCGGCAGCAGTGTCGATAAGCTGTTTTGTCTTCAGTCGAAGACCGTTCACAAACGTCTGCATTTGCTCGGTTGGGTCCATGTTATGAGTCGGACACGCAACCAAACATCTCTTAAACCTTTTGTACGCATCTCCTAATGATTCCCCTTCTTTTTGCTTGAAATTCACAATATCATATCTTTTTCGAATAAAAACTGATGCAGGGAAATATTCATTAAGGAAAGCCGTTTCCATTTGTTGCCATGTTGTGATGCTTCCAGCTGGAAGTGAGTAAAACCATTCTTCTGCGTCTTCAGATAAAGTGAATGGAAACATCACAAGTCTCTTGGCCTCTTCAGAATGGCCTTCAATCTTTAATGATGTAGTTGTGGTGAGGAATCTTTGCAGATGCTTATTTGCATCTTCATTGATTCTTCCTGCAAACGGCTTGCTCTCCAACTGTCGGATAGTTGAAGGATGGAGTTGGAAGTGTGCCACATTGACCGGTTGGTTTACGATGGTCATTCTTCCAAGCGGGGCATTATCCCTTCCATAGTCTCCTAAAAGCCTCTCTGGGGGAGGTGGATCAGCTGCCATAGTTTCAGGCTCAGATTCTGACTGCTCGGATGAAAGAGATATTCTTTCTTCGTCTTCTGATTCTGAGACTATAGGAGATTCTTCTTTTGAAGCCAGTCTTTTCTGTTTAACTTCTCGGAGTCTTGCTCGCAATAGCCTTTCTGGTTCTGCGTCAAAAAGAAGTTCAGCTGAGGCCTTACCTCGCATACAAGATTAGAAGTTAATTAGTTTAAAGTAAATAAAATGACAAATAAAACTAAACAAATGTAATTTCAGCAAAAATAAAATTTTAATTGCAGAGCAATAAAATTTTAATGGACTATTTAACAACTTATATTTTGGCAATCCCCGGCAACGGCGCCAAAAACTTGATCGTAAAAATAGCAAGTGTACTATTTTTACCGGTGTAGTTCTAATGGTTTTTACCCCAAGTATCGATCACGAGGATTGCGTAGTAAATATAAATTATTTTAATAGTCAATTAAACAAAATGATATATGGGTTTTATATTGAAATCTTGAAATAATAAAATTCAAATAAATAAGCTGAAAGTAAAATAGCTTTTGTGTGTAAATTAAGAGTAATGCCAAGGTAGGTGTATGATTAGCCTTCTAATGACTCTGTAATAAGATCTCTTCAACAAGTTCATATGATGCAACTATCTGTTCTTAAGGGTGTTTTCCTAAGTCCTTAGTGAAAACCTTTTGGTTTGCAACCCTAATGCCTAAGTCCTTAGAAACAAGGCTTGTGAACCAAAGATGTAAATAATCAAGAATTTTTCAAATAACCTTACGGTATCCCTAGGCCTAGGTGATAACAATAAGATTTAATTGTTTAAAAACCTTAACAACCGTAGTCCTACAGATTGTTAACCCTGGATCAATCTTGTTTTGCCGACAAAGAAAGCAATAAAAACATTAAACAATTAAATTGCAAAATATGAAAGCTTGATTAAAGAACAACGATATTCAGAGTCATTACAATGCAAATCAGGGACACCCCCCTGGCATTGGGGGGTTTAGCCTCTCATAATATTCAAGAAAACAGAATCAAAGAGTTTAGACATTACAACAATTAAGAGAACTCGGATCTTCAATGGTGTCCACCGTTGAATCTCTTCGTCTTCCCAATCCTTGATGAAGCTATCTCTCCTTTCTTGTGAATTCTATCGTACGATCCAAAAAAGTGCCTTCTCCTTGTCTTTCAATCTCTTTTAATCTCCCTAGGTTTTCAGATTTCAGCCGCAATACCTAAACTGCCCTTGGACTTTAAAAATATTGGAAAAACCAAAATTCAGAAAATTGGTCCGCACAGCTGACACGGCCGTGTCACTTGACACGGGCAGACCGTGTCAGCTTCTGGTCTGATGGTCTACTTTCTTCAGGAGGTCGGACACGGCCGTGTCAGGCGACACGGTCAGACCGTGTCCGCCTCTGGCCATATGTTCCTTCTTGGCTTTTTGCTTCCTATTTCACACCTCTTGGCCATGCGATCTTCCATCAATCTTAAGCTAAACTGAAACCATTACCAAACGAGATAAAAAGCACCTAACTTACAATGAGAATGACACAAAAACAAACTTCACACAAATAAACTTAAAACTAGATAAATTAAAGAAAACATTGGGAAATAAACACAAAGTGTTACCAAACATGATGATCGTGTGTCGAATTTATGATGAAATTGAGTGTAAAATGGTGACCGATCACTCATCTTGTTGCTTCTTATGTTGACCTTGAATCTTCGATTCCTGCAACAACACAACTTAAAAACATAGAACTTTGCAAGTTCTGTTAGTAAATGTGGAGCCTTTTTACTCGGTAACTGATAATATTAATCAGATCATTTATCATATATTTTCTCCCCCTTTTTGTCATAACATCAAAAAGAATATAAAAGATTCAGATGTAAAGCAATAGACAAAAGGAATGAAACAAAATAACTTTTTCATTGATTTCAACAAATAGGGTTACAAAAGATGTATGCTGAAAAACAGATGCAACAAAGACTTAAAGACTAAGACCCTAGCTTTGACACAATCTGCGCCAACCCATCAAGAATCCCTGTGGTCTTCTTGCCTGACCAGACTAGAACCTCCACTGTAGGAGAGGCCCAAGAGACCAAAGAGGAAGTGAGGGACAGTTCACAGACAGGGAGCTAATGTTTCAAACGGGCTCCAGTGACTCAAGAAGGTCTTCTTCCTTTGGATAAATGTTGATAACAGCATCGAAGAAGAGATCTGACTTGAGAGAGACTTGGAGAGCCATCCCGAGATACGTTTCTCTTCCTGTGACTGATCAACCCTTCCATCTGTTCTCATTTTGTTGAAAGGATTCATGAAGAACGCTAGGTTGAAGATGAATGAACTAGGGTTTATGCAAAAGAAAAACTTTGTTGGACAAAAGAGAGAGAGAGAGAGAGAGAGAGAGAGAGAGAGAGAGAGAGAGAGAGAGAGAGAGAGAGAGAAATAGAGAGCAAAGACTTATTTGAAAAATGCAAAGAACTGGAGGAATAAATAGAAGGAAAAATGGGGAAGGAAACGTTCGATGAATATGAAAAAAGGACAATAAAAGAAATGATGAATGGCATTTAATGTGACATGACGTGAGGAGAGATAATAATGACAAAAGAAGAGATTAGCACAGTTACCTAAGTAGACGTCCCCTCAACTGCACGCACGCTTATCCAGAAAAAAATGAACACGTGTTTACCATCTGGATAGCCAGTTACAACTATTTTACTTTTAAAGATATTCTGAATCAACTTAGACAATGAAACGTTAGTAATAACTGAATCACTACTTCTAATTGATCACAGTCAGAACTTCTTATGAAAGACTAATCCAATTTCATTTCAGAAGATACTCATATATAAGATCTTCTCATCTTCTCATTCTGGGCATAAATCCATACTGATATTTTTCAGAATGAACTTAAACCTATCTTCAGCAAGGGGTTTTGTAAAGATATCAGCCCATTGATGGTCTATATCCACAAAGTTTAAAGATATAACACCCTTCTGAACATAGTCCCTTATGAAATGATGTTTAATCTCAATATGTTTAGCTTTTGAATGTAAGATAGGATTCTTAGATAAACATATAGCAGAAGTATTATCACAGAAAATAGGGATGTTACTCTCATATATCTGATAATCTTCTAGCTGACTTCTCATCCAGAGCATTTGTGTGCTACAACCAGCAGCAGCAACATATTCTGCTTCTGTTGTTGAGAGGGCAATAGTAGCTTGCTTCTTGCTGTACCATGAGATCAGATGACTTCCAAGAAATTGACAACTTCCAGAAGTGCTCTTTCTTTCTATTCTATCTCCAGCATAGTCAGCATCACAGAATCCTACTAAGTTGTAGTCTTTAGATCTTCTGTAAACTAAACCAACATTAGTAGTACCTTTCAGATACCTTAGAATTCTCTTAATCGCAGTTAAATGAGATTCTCTTGGATCTGATTGGAATCTAGCACACAAACAAACACTAAAGAGAATGTCAGGTCTAGAAGCAGTTAGATATAGAAGAGATCCAATCATACCTCTGTACAACTTCTGATCTACCTTCTTACTTACCTCATCCTTACCTAGGACACACGTTGGATGCATAGGAGTTTTGGCTTCTTTGCTTTCAGAAAGATTAAACTTCTTCAGAAGTTCTTTCACATACTTCGTTTGATGAACATAGGTTCCATCAGAAGTTTGGTTGATTTGAATCCCAAGGAAATACTTGAGTTCTCCCATCATGCTCATTTCAAATTCAGCCTGCATAGACTCAGCAAACTCCTTTCCAAGTGTAGCATTAGATGTTCCAAAGATAATATCATCAACATATATTTGACAAATTAGAATATCCTTTTTAAATGTTTTACAAAAGAGAGTAGTGTCCACTTTTCCTCTAGTAAAATCATTTTCCAGAAGGAAAGAACTCAAACGTTCATACCAAGCTCTGGGAGCTTGTTTCAATCCGTATAATGATTTCTTTAATTTGAAAACATGATTTGGAGACATGGAGTCTTCAAAACCAGGAGGTTGGTGGACATAAACTTCTTCATCTATATAACCATTTAAGAAGGCACTCTTAACATCCATCTGATAAAGAGTGATGTTGTGTTGAGTGGCAAAAGAAATTAATAGACGAATAGATTCTAACCTGGCCACTGGTGCAAAGGTTTCTGTATAATCAATCCCTTCTTGCTGACTATAACCCTGAGCAACCAGTCTGGCTTTGTTTCTTACCACTTCACCTTTCTCACTCAGCTTGTTTCTGAAAACCCACTTAGTGCCGATGATGTTAAATCCTTTTGGTCTAGGAACCAAGTCCCATACGTCATTCCTTGTAAACTGATTGAGTTCTTCTTGCATGGCAATTATCCAGTCTGGATCTTCTAGAGCTTGATCAACAGAAGTTGGCTCGATCAAAGAAACAAGACCTAATTGACATTCTGCATTGTTCTTAAGGAATGCCCTTGTTCTGATGGGATCATCTTTCTTTCCAAGGATCACATCTTCTGAATGAGCTGAGGCGAGTCTAGGTGATCTTCTGATAGTTGGTTCTTCAGAAATCCTAAGATTCTCTAAAGATGCAGCAACTTGATCTTCTGATCCATTGCTTCTGAGACTGCCAGCTTCTGCAACTTTGCTTCTTGACTCTTCAGCTTCTGATATATCAATATCAAAATCTGCAAAATTCTCAAACTACTTTGGTTTTTCAAGACTAAGCTTATCATCAAACCTGATATTGATTGATTCTTCTACAATCAATGTTTCGGTATTGTATACTCTGTAGCCTTTAGAGCGTTCAGAATATCCAAGAAGGAAACACTTTTGTGCTTTGGAATCAAACTTACCAAGATGATCTTTAGTATTCAGAATAAAGCATACGCATCCAAAAGGATGGAAATATGAAATGTTGGGCTTTCTGTTCTTCCACAATTCATAAGGAGTCTTATTTAGAATAGGTCTGATGGAGATTCTATTCTGAATATAACATGCAGTGTTTATTGCTTCTGCCCAGAAATGCTTAGCCATATTGGTTTCATTGATCATGGTTCTGGCCATTTCTTGTAGAGTCCTATTCTTTCGCTCTACAACCCCATTTTGCTGTGGAGTTCTAGGGCAAGAGAAATCATGGGCAATACCATTTTCTTTGAAGACCTCCTCAAAGAATCTGTTCTCAAATTCGCCACCATGATCACTTCTGACCTTTATGATTTTGCACTCTTTCTCAGATTGAATCTGAGTGCAGAATTCAAAGAACACTGAATGAGACTCATCCTTGTGTTTCAAGAACTTTACCCATGTCCAGCGGCTATAATCATCTATGATGACTAATCCATATTTCTTCCCTCTGACAGATGTTGTTTTGACTGGGACAAACAGATCAATGTGTAAGAGTTCTAACGGCCTTGAGGAAGAAACAACATTCTTGGACTTGAATGCAGGTCTGGAGAACTTGCCCTTCTGACATGCTTCACAAAGAGCATCTGATTTGTATTTCAGATTAGGGAGTCCTCTGACCAGATTTAGTTTGTTAATCTGAGAAATCTTTCTCAAACTAACATGTCCTAATCTTCTGTGCCAGACCCATTGCTCTTCAGAAACAGACATAAGACAAGTCACCTTCTGATTCTTAAGATCCTGAAGATCTGTCTTATAAATGTTGTTCTTTCTCTTGCCTGTAAATAGGATTGAGCCATCCTTCTGACTTACAGCCTTGCAAGACTTTTGATTAAAGATCATGTCATAACCATTGTCACTTAATTGACTTATGGACAATAAGTTATGAGCTAATCCATCTACCAGAAGAACATTAGAAATAGAAGGAGAGTTACCAGATTTTATAGTTCCAGAGCCAATAATTCTGCCCTTCTGATCTCCTCCGAATTTCACTTCTCCAGCAGATTTAAGCACCAGGTCTTGGAACATAGACCTTCTTCCTGTCATGTGTCGCGAGCATCCAGAGTCCAGGTACCATGACATGTTGTGCTTTTCCTTCTTTGCAGCCAAGGATATCTACAATAGGAATAATCTTTTCCTTAGGTACCCACATCTTCTTGGGTCCTTTCTTGTTAGTTTTCCTCAAGTTCTGATTGAACTTGGGTTTAGCATTATAGGCAATAGGAGGAACAGAATGATAGTTTGAGTTCTTGGTTCCATGATATTTCTTAGGTTTTGTCACATGCTTCTTGGTGTGTGTTATGTGAAAACTTTGAGCATGTGAAGTGTGCCTAATATCATGGGAGTGGCCAAATTTAAATTGGTTATACAGAGGCTTGTATGATATTTTCATATCATCCATAGATTCAAGCTTGTATGGGATTTCACCCTCATAACCAATGCCAACTCTTTTGTTTCCAGACACAGCATATATCATAGAAGCTAGCTGACTTCTGCCAATACTTCTAGATAAGAACTTCCTGAAACTTAAATCATATTCTTTCAGAATATGGTTCAGACTGGGAGTGGATTTTTCTGAATCAGAAGGAGATCCAACATTATTGGATTATTTTAAAACATTTTCTTTTAATTCAGAATTTTCCAACTCAAGCTTCTTAGTTTCAAATTCAAATTTCTTTTTCAGCTTTTTGTATTTGATACTAAGATGAGCTTTTAATTCAAGAAGCTCTGTTAGACTGGAAACTAACTCTTCTCTAGATAGTTCAGAAAATACCTCTTCAGAATCTGATTCTGATGTAGATTCTGATCCATCATCTTCTGTAGCCATCAGCGCAAAGTTGGCCTGCTCTCCTTCAGAGTCTGATTCTGATTCTGAATCATCCCATGTTGCCATAAGACTTTTCTTCTTATGAAACTTCTTCTTGGGATTCTCCTTCTGAAGTTTTGGACATTCATTTTTATAGTGTCCAGGCTCATTGCACTCATAGCAGACAACCTTCTTCTTGTCAGATCTTCTGTCATCAGAAGATTCTCCATGTTCAAATCTCTTTGAACTTCTGAAGCCTCTGAACTTCCTTTGCTTGCTCTTCCAGATTTGGTTTACCCTTCTGGAGATCATGGACAGTTCATCTTCTTCTTCAGATTCTGATTCTTCAGGATCTTCTTCTCTAGCCTGAAAAGCGTTAGTGCATTTTTTAACATTCGATTTTAATGCAATAGACTTACCTTTCTTTTGAGGATCGTTTGCATCAAGTTCAATCTCATGACTTCTCAAGGCACTGATAAGCTCTTCCAAAGAAACTTCATTCAGATTCTTCGCAATCTTGAATGCAGTCACCATTGGACCCCATCTTCTGGGTAAGCTTCTGATAATCTTCTTTACATGATCAGCCTTGATGTAGCCTTTATCCAGAACTCTCAATCCAGCAGTAAGAGTTTGAAATCTTAAAAACATCTTTTCAATGTCTTCATCATCCTCCATCTTGAAGGCTTCATACTTCTGGATTAGAGGAAGAGCTTTAGTCTCCTTGACTTGAGCATTTCCTTCATGAGTCATTTTCAAGGACTCATATATGTCATAGGTCGTTTCCCTGTTAGATATCTTCTCATACTCAGCATGAGAGATAGCATTCAGCAAAACAGTTCTGCATTTATGATGATTCTTGAAAAGCTTCTTCTGATCATCATCCATTTCTTGCCTCGTAAGCTTCACGCCACTAGCTTTTACTGGATGTTTGTAACCATCCATTAGAAGATCCCATAGTTCACCATCTAGACCAAGAAAGTAACTTTCCAGTTTATCTTTCCAGTATTCAAAGTTTTCACCATCAAATACTGGCGGTCTAGTATAACCATTGTTACCATTGTATTGCTCAGCAAAGCCAGATGTAGATGTAGATATTGCAATTTCATCAGCCATCTTTTACTGAAGCGTTTTTCTCTTCCTGAATCTTTTTCTAAACACGGTTAAGTGCTTGCACCTTAGAACCGGCGCTCTGATGCCAATTGAAGGATAGAAAAACACTTAGAAAGGGGGGGTTTGAATAAGTGTAGTCTTAAAAACTTGAGCGATAAAAATAAATTGCACAATTATTTTTATCCTGGTTCGTTGTTAACTAAACTACTCCAGTCCACCCCCACGGAGTGATTTACCTCACCTGAGGATTTAATCCACTAATCGCACGGATTACAATGGTTTTCCACTTAGCCCACGACTAAGTCTTCTAGAGTATCCTGATCACAACCTGATCACTCTAGGAACAAATGCTTAGACACAAGCTAAGACTTTCTTAGAGTATCCTGACCACCTCGTGATCACTCTAAATACAGCTGCTTAGACACAAGCTAAGACTTCCTAGAGTATCCTGATCAACACTTGATCACTCTAGTTACTTACAAATTAATGTAATCAATTCTAAGAGTATTACAATTGCTTCTTAAAAGCTATAATCACAACAGTGATATTTCTCTTAACGTTTAAGCTTAATCTCACTAATATATTACAACAGCAATGTAGTGAGCTTTGATGAAGATGAAGTTTCTGAGCTTTGAATTGAACAGCGTTTCAGCAAGTTGATTATCAGCAAATTTGACGTTAGTTGGTTAACCTTGCTTCTCATCAGAACTTCACTTATATAGGCGCTTGAGAAGATGACCGTTGGGAGCATTTAATGCTTTGCGTATTCCGTACAGCATTGCATTTAATGTTTCACGCTTTTGTCAACTACCTCGAGCCTTGTTCACGCTGTGTCTACTGACGTTGCCTTTAATAGCTTCCAACGTTCCTTTTGTCAGTCAGCGTAGCCTGCCACTTGTACTTTCTTCTGATCTGATGTTTGTGAATACAACGTTTGAAAATCATCAGAGTCAAACATCTTGGTGCAAAGCATCTTCTTGTCTTCTGACCTTGAAGTGCTTATGAGCGTGATACCATCAAAACTTCGGTGCTTCTGCTTCTGATCTCATGTTCTTCTGATGCTTCCATAGACCCATGTTCTGATTCTGCCTTGACCATCTTCTGATGTCTTGCCAGACCATGTTCTGATGTTGCATGCTGAACCTTCTGAGACAAAGCTTCTGAGCGCTGAATTGTGCATACTCTTTATATATTTCCTGAAAGGGAAATTGCAATGTATTAGAGTACCACATTATCTCACACAAAATTCATATCCTTGTTATCATCAAAACTAAGAATATTGATCAGAACAAATCTTGTTCTAACATGATTCTCCATAAGGAGATATGTAGGCACTTGGCAACAAGGTGAGTCCCCTTCCCCAAAATCTCACTTTTTCCCCTATTCAATTACTTAGCTATTTACCTTAATAATTTTAGCCATTAAACTGTTTCCTTAGATTCAAAGCCATAGGAAAGGGTTGAGGGTGCCTAACACCTTCCCTCGACCTGATTATAATAACTTTTCCTGAATCTCTTAACTGCGTAAGGTTCCTATTCGCCTTGGTAGAATAGGTGGCGACTCTAAAAGCTTAATTTTTAGGGCAGGTTGCTACAAGAGTTGCTCCTATGATAGGAATTGGTCAGGCATTGAAGTCGAAGAAGTTGACTCCACGTTTTATTAGACCATTCCAAGTTTCTAAAAGAGTGGGAGAAGTGGTATATCATATCGCTTTACCGCCGATGCTTGCGAATTTGCATGATGTATTTCATGTGTCTCAGTTGAGGAAATACATTTCAGATCTGTCCCATGTGATCCAAGTAGATGATGTGTAGGTGAAAGACAACTTAACAGTTGAGACTTTACCTGTGAGGATTGAAGATCGAAGGCTGAACCAATTGCGTGGCAAGGAAATAGCTTTAGTCAGAGTGGCTTGGGGAAGACCGGCTGAGGGAAATGTTACTTGGGAACTAGAGAGTCAGATGAAGGATTCGTATCCGGAACTCTTTACCTGAGGTATGTTTTCGAGGACGAAAACTCTTTTAGTGGGGGAGATTTGTAACACCCGTATAATTTTATTATTAATTTAAATTGGAATATTTAATTAATAATTAGAATTATTAAAGGTTTTGTGAAAAATAATGGAAAAAGATAGTTTATGGCATTGGGCCATGTGTGAGATTAGTGAGAAAAGGAGGTGTGGTATAGTAAAGCCTTTGCTAATTTTAATATTATTTTTCATAAAATAATTAGAATTGGGAAAGAAGGAATAGAACGTGAAAAGAGAGAAGTTGGAACACGAAGAACGTGAAAGAGGAACAAGGAGGAAGAGACCAAAGATCAAGAATTTGGCTAAGGTAAGGGGGGACTCTTCCAATTATCATCTCTTATTGTGATTATAGATGAATAGTGTATGAATAGTTGTGTTGTTGAGTCAATTTGATTTGTATGTCAGAGTTAGGTTTTGAGTTCTAAGAATTGATTTAGATTTTGGGGTTTTGATGTGTGAATTGATATAGGTTGATAGATTAATCTATATGAATGAAAACGTGAAAAATGGACTGTTTTAGACTCAAAATCGTGAACTGGTATGTGTAGAAACGAGTGATAATTGGACTGTTACGTAAACTGCAGAATTCTGGACATTTTCTGGTTTTTCGCGTATGGAACAGTGTCATACGCGTATGGGATGAAGTCATACGCGTATGAGGGACATTCCCCAAGGGCTATACGCGTATGATACACTGCTGTCCTGTCCCAAGTACCATGTGCTAGTGATTTGCGTATGAGGAGCGTATGAGGATGCTTATACGCATATGGGAAATTTTAAAGAGGAAATTGGTCCTGGTGATACGCGTATGGCAAGGCTGATACGCGTATGAGTTGGTTTTAGGCCATTTTGGATTCTGGTGAAACGCGTATGATACGCGTATGGGAATGGGCGATACGCGTATGGGCCTGGAAAGTTCAACGATGCGTAACTTTCTGTTTTGTGATTTTTTGGAAAGTTCAACGATGTGTAACTTTCGATCTGTAGGCCTGTTTTGTGTGCTGTTTGAGAATTAGTAAACATCGTGATGTGATCTTGTGGTTTACTGATAATTTGATTATATTGAATGATGTTAATGTATATATGAACATGCTTAATAATGATGATGATGATGATGATGATGAGGATGAAATAAGTATAGATGATGCTACTCATAGAATGGTGATGATGAAAGTATGTTATATACATGTTTGCATGCATTCATAAACATTGATGAGGGCTGAATCCTAGATGATGAGAGGATTTAGTGAAGGGCAGAATTCCCATTGTGTGGAATTTGTGCTGACAGGGTCGTATCTGGATGATGATAGATCGGTCGGTGGGTGATTCCCATTGATGATGTTTGGTACCACATGCATAGAGTCAGTTGCATTCATTTGCATGAATTTAATAACATGACTATATGTATGCTCTTGTATTGTTTTGGTGGTTTATGTTTGTATGTTGATGGATGATCTGAATATAGATGAGTTGGGTGAATAATATAACTGTTGATGTACTATTATTTATAATGCAATAATATTTGTTAATTGCAAATGAGACTCACCCTTACACTATATTTTTAAGATTGAGGATAACGGCTTCGACTCGGTGAGGATTAGCTCATGAGTCAATGTGTCTGTTAGCGTCGGGTCATGCTCTGATAGGTGTAACACTGGGGAACTCTGTTTTAAGTTTATGATATTAACTCTGTTTTTTTATTTTATTTGAGGATTAAAGCATTGATGATGTAATGCTAGTTTGATGATTTATTCCGCTGTGTAAACGTGAGTTTTGATTTATGAGTTATGTCAAGATGTTTTCTTCAGTGAATGCATGACTTATGACCGATATGGTTAATTTTATCTATGAATTGTGACGCCCTTGCGTATGTTAATCTGATTTAATTAATTATTTGCCGCGGGGTTTAGGAGGGTCTTACAAGCTGCAATACCTTAACTTCACCATTCCATCATTCACCAAATCTCTCAAAAAATAGAACCTCACATCAATGTGTTTGCCCTGTCCATGAAAAACTGAATTTTTAGACAATTTAATGGCTGAATCATTGTCGCATTGGATTTCAGTACCTTCATTCTCCTCTACTCCAACTATTTTCAGAATTTTCTGCAGCCATATACATTGACATGCACAGAGAGCTGCTGCAATATATTCAGCCTCTGTAGTAGATAAAGTCACCACCGGTTGCTTTTTTGAAGATCATGATACAGCTCCATGTCCTATTTTAAACACATAACCAGAAGTACTCCTCCTAGCATCAAGATCGCCTGCATATCCATTATCCGTGAATACCAAAAGCTACACATTTTCTCCTCCCTTCCTATAGAAAATTCCCAGTTCAGTTGTTCCTTTCAAGTACCTAAGAATTCGCTTGGCTACAATCCAATGTGACGTGGTTGGTCTAAACATGTACCTGCTAATGAGACTTACAGCATACATTAAGTCGGGTCGAGTCACAGTTATGTAAATGAGACTCCCAACCATTTGCTTGAATAAGGTAGCATCAACTTTAGTTCATCCTTCATCTTTTGTTAGCTTTGTTCCAACAACAATTGGATTCTTCACAGCATTGCAACTCTCCATGTTAAATCTTATTAACACCCCCCGTGCATATCTTTTTTGACATATGAAAATACCATTTGAATTCTGCAACACTTTTATTCCAAGAAAACGCTTCATTCTTCCCAAATCAGTCATGTCAAACTCCAACATCATTGAGTTTTTGAATTCATGACACATGCAAACATCATTTCCAGTGAAAATTAAATCATCTACATAGAGACTTATTATCAAAATTTTACCATCAACTGATTTTGTGAACAAAGTGTGTTCACTTGAGCATTTTTCAAAGCCTTTATGCAGAAAATAAGTCTCAATTTTGTTGTACCAGGCCCTTGGTGCTTGCTTGAGGCCATATAAAGCCTTTTTTAATTTGTAGACTTTTCCTTCTTCTCCCTTCTTCGTAAACCCGTCGGGTTGCTGCATAAATATTTCCTCCTTAAGCTCACCATGAAGAAATACACTTTTCACGTCTAATTGGAAAACCTCCCAACCATACCGAGCCGCTACTGCAAGAATGACTCGAATGATGTCAAGCCTAGCTACTGGTGCAAATACTTCGGTATAATCTACACCATATCGTTGTGCATAGCCTTTAGCTACCAACCGCGCCTTATATTTTTCAATATCTCCATTTTCTTTAAGTTTGGTCTTGAAGACCCATTTAACTCTAATAGGTTTGGCACCTTTAGGTAGATTCGTCAACTCCCAAGTCTGGTTTTTCTCTATGAACTGAATCTCTGCTGCCATTACATCTCTCCATTTCTTACTCTTACTTGCCTCTTCAAATGAAAATTGATCAGTTACCATCATGGCAAGCATGTCTTCCTCCTCAGAAATCCCATCACCTGTTTCATAATCAGCCATCCATATTGGTTTTCTTCTCATTCTTTCGTCCATCCCTTCAAATTTCAGCATCTCCCAAATTTTCTTCAATTGGAATTAAGCTACCGGAGTTTTTGCTATGAATGGAATTACTAAAATTGTTGCTTCCTGGGAAATTCGGAATGTTCTCCTCTTCAATATGCTTTTCAATACGACTTGCGTCAACTTCCAGCTCAGCCAAATTTGACTCTTTTTCAGTGTTGCTCCAATACCAACTTTCTTCTTCTTCAAATACAACATCCTTGCTGACGACAATCTGCTTGGTGATAGGGTCATATAATCTACAGGCTTTAGATTTATCACTAATGCCCAAGAACACACACTTCTTACTCTTGGAATCTAGCTTGCTCCTCTTCTGATCTGGAATGTGGACATGAGCTATACAACCAAAGATCCGAAAATAATCAACCTTTGGTTTCAAACTACTCCATGATTCCTCTGGAGTTTTTCCTTTTATTGTTGCAGTTATACTCCTATTTTGAATGTGCACACACCACTTTACAACTTCGGGCCAGAATTCTTTTGGAATTTTCTTCTCCACTGTTACACCCCAAAATTTGCCCACATATTTATCCTTAACTAGTTTTCACTCCACATTCATATGCATCTTTCATTTATGCCATCTAACATTCATACATTCATTAATCAAATAACTTTGCATTGGATCAAGGATCTTGGGAGCTAGGGTTTTTATATGGTCGTTTGTGGTGGACTTCTTTCTCCTAAAGCTACAAGGTTTTCCTCTATGAAGATCCACCGAGGGCAAGAGGACTATGGGTTTTATACGAGGAAATCCTCAAGACATTACTGTTGTGGTGGGTTGAGATACAAGGGCAATGGAATGAGAGGTTGACTTATTCATTTATCTTGATCAACGCAATTTTTGGCTCGCATCATGTGCTTGTTACCTCAATTGCGGGTTAATTGAGATTTTGAGGATTAATGATTCAAGACTTGCCATTGAAGCTTGGAAGTGAAGATTTACCAAGTGAACCAAGTTTCATCAAAATGGCGAGTTGATTAGAGTTTATTGATTAATATTCAAAATAATCTAAATCAAGGTTTCATTCAAAGTTCTTTATGAAAGGAAAAAACAAGATTCATTCAAGTTTCATTCATTCCATGTGTCATTGGTTTGCGAGGGAGATTGGAATTAGAATCGAAAGCCCATTCAAGATCTAAGTTTCAAATATGTTCAATACAAGATAAAAAACCATTTGTCAAGCCCATTAGAATCTCTATTCAAATTCATCACAAAATTTATCCATAATTCATTCAACAATTATTAAAGACTTGTTCAAAATCATACTCATTACAAAATCAAGTCCAAGTCATGTACATTCACAAATCCATTCAAAGCTACAAAGTTACACAAAAATATTTGAGGCCTATTTGTTCCTAATTCTACTTCACATCCTGAGAGCCATATACTTGTCCTTAGATCCTTGCATCCGATTATCAAAAGTTGCCTTGCATCTGATTATCCAAACATTCATTCAAAACTCACTGCAAACATTACTCAGTTTCCTAAGCCTATTTCTAAATTCCTCCACAAATTACTTCATTATATATAAAACTCCATTGATCCCACCCGTAATCACTCCGCTGCAGCTTCAAACCCCTCGGCGTAAACTCCTTCGTCACATGGCAGTATCTAAATTGGTTCGAACTTGCTGCACGAAAGAATCAATCTGGAAATTGTTAACAAGAGAGGAATACAAATTCGCATAACGGAATCAGAATGAGAAAATAAGTCTTCACATGAAAACTGAACCAATTTCGATTCAAACAAAAAATCAAACTTGCAGCAACACCTGCACTTCAAAATCCAGGACCGGTTCAAGAAGAACCGAATCAAAAGAAACCACGCCATGAGAAAAACCAGGGGGGAGAGATTCAGAAGCTTCACTTAACAGAAAATAGGAGGGATTTTCAGAACAAAAAGCAGAGGAAAGAGAAATAATAGAAAATCAGAAGTTTTGTAACAGAAATAGGAGATTAACAAATTCTAACAGCTACAACCAACCTCATAACTGATTTGCAACCAATTTCTAACAGCAATTAACAGAAGGGAGAAGAAAATTAGTAACAGAAAACTAACCTGTAACTGAATGGTAACAAACTTCCCAACTGAATCAATTGCAAAATCACACACTTTATTTATACACTTCAACCTTCACTATCATCGAATCTCCTCCATTTTTTCAATCTTCCACCACCATCTTCTGCTCTTCATTCTCATTCACCATTCACGCACCATTCACTTTTCATCCACTTCATAACTCTCTTTCTCTTCTCCTCAATCTTCAATTCTCTCCATAATCTTCATCATCTCATCATCAATTCTGAAACCTTCAATCACCAATCTTCTCCCTCTGCATCAATTCTTCACCATAAAAATCACTTCTCAGAAAAATCTCAGAACCTTCATCACCTTCATCCTTACTGCGTTCATTCATCATCATCATCATCATCGCAACAAACAACAATAGTTTTCATCATCATCTTTCTGGTGCTGCAAAAAACGGATTCGAGAAAAAAATTGATAACAGAGAAAGGAATGAGATTGACAACAGAGATGCAAGAAGGGGGATAAGAGAGAAAGGGAATAACCTGTAACTGGATCGAACCTCAAGAACAACCGCTTGTCCGATTCAATTCTCCATAACATCATCAATAAAGTTTTGCATCATCGTTACGATCTTTACTCCCATACGTCTCTGTAAACAACGACGTTCATCATCAATCGCTTCTTCTAATAGTCAGCAACAATCTTCTTACACCTTCATCGAATCATCTGCAAACAACAAGAATTCCAACATAAACGCAGAGAATCGGAGAAGATGAAAGAGATCGAGCGAGAGATTCGTAAGAGTTCGCGGTGACATCAGGGAGAGAACGAGAGTAAGACGAAGTAGTGAGAGCGGTGTTGTGGCGGCGCGGTGAACTTTTGATCGAAGGAGGAGGTGTTTGCTTTCGATTATGATGACAAATTGAAGGATCTCACCGGAAAAGGAAGTCCGCCGCCGCAGTTCGTTGTTCGTGAAGAAGAAGAGCTGAGAGGTGAACGCAAACAAGTTGAATCGTCACAATGTACGTAACCCTAATCCCCTTTTATTTTTCCAATTTAATGTTTAATTAAATAGCATATGATTTGAATATTTGATTAGCATAAAGTTTGGTGTTAATTAGATATAATTTTGATTAGTTGATGGATTAACTGGATTAATGGTTTTAATTGGCAATTAACGAAAAAATCTGAAAACAATTATCCATAGACTGAATACAAAATCTGAGAAATCTAAAAATGGATCCATCCCATAGTCTTTGGGCCTGCTAAATTATAACTCACACCCCAATGGCCCAATGCTTCACTTTTTTGGCTGAAGAGAATTGCTGTAACAAAAAGAACTCTACTGGGCCAACACCCTGGGCCCAGCGCCTGTTGATTACACCACAATTTTTGGCTTTCTACCATCTGGATTCACATTAGAAGATTATTAGGATTTAGTTCTTTACTAAGATTTTTGTTAATTTTCCCTTGTGGTAATTTTAGACCTTTAACACAATTTTGACATATAAAAAATGTTCCTAAAAATATTAGTTTAGGTTCATCATTTTAATTTCCCTTGCTTGATTTGAATTCTCTTTTACATAAGAATCCCATAAAAAATAATAGTATCTTTAGTCCATTTTTGTACTATATTTTTGACTTGTTATTTCATGCTTGTGTGTAATTTTGTATCATTGCTTACTTATGATTTTTTACTTGTAACTTCACTTGTATGTTCCCATAGATTTAGGACCTATAATCTTCATAACCATTAGGCTTAGTCTTTTCCCTTAAAACCCTATAACTTTAGGTAGATCCTTATTTGACAATTTAGGACTTAGGCTTGTAAATGACAATTAGATTAGAAAATAGGTTAGTTCCCCTTTCTCATTTTCTTTTTCTTTTCAATCTTAAAAAACTTAATAAATACCGACGAGGATCATACCGCTACTACTTTTTCATAGTAGGAAAGAAATGATTGGGGTGTAGGCCTCGGTGTATTTCTTTTCTACTTAGCGGAAGAGAAATGATTGAGGCGTAGGCTGTCATACCCCAAAATTTGCCCGATCAGATCTATATCTTTTAATTCATCAAGGGACAAAATTAAGAGTCATGGGGTTTGACATTCCTATTGTCAAACCCACACTCTTATAAAATGTCCTAAGTTAAAATGGGAAGTAGAAATAGGGAATATTTGAGCCCAAACATTTGGCCCAATCCAGGTTTGATTATTCGGGAAGTCTATTATTGGTGTATAGTATACTTTTATTAGATTGTTATGTATTATAATGTTAAGTCATTTGTTTTATTTTTTATTACTAACTAATTACTAATTTTTGGTGTTATCGTTATTTATAGGTATTATTTTTATTATTATTAATTATTAGGATTAGGATTTTAATATCATTTTCAGGTTTATTTTTTATATTAGAATTATTAGGTTTAGTTTATTAGTCAATTGGACACTAAGCCCATTGGGTGTAAGAAAAGAAAACCTAATTCCTCTCTATAAATAGAGAATATTTGGTACACATTAGTGGAGGCAAACTCCATTTACCACTAACCCTTCCAAGTCTCACGTACATAGACAAAACCTTATTTTAGAGACAAAATTCTTTTCAGAGTCAAACCTAAATCTTGCCTACATCAATTTCTGTACATAGACCTTATAACTTGCATACACTTCTTTATAAAAAGAAGAAGAACAAAACCCACACATCACTGTTCGAAACAAAAGAAAATCCAAATTCTCGGTTCACCTGCACATTCGTATCAATTCTCTTCTTTACCATCAACAAATTTTCACACAAAATGGTGGATATGAGTTTTTCACTAACAACCATCTAAGGGGTTTTTTTGTTCGTCAAATCCCTGGGTGTGTGCAGAGTCAATCCTAAAAGCCTTGTTTTCACGTGTGTGTGTGTGTATGTTTTTTAACTATCATCATCGTTCCCCTTTTACCATTATGAGTAACGAACAAAACAACATCGCCATCATCAATCTCATCACAAAAGCATAAGCCAACAATAATAACATCATCACAATTCCAACACTCAACCCAGCTATCAAACAAGGTCGTATCCGCAACATCGCAGAAGCAAGGAGAAGGGAAGAAACCGAATCGAGTCAGAACACCACAACGCTCCGCCGCGGGAAACATCGACATGGACCACCGGTTGAATCACATGACCTCCGCGCATCCGTTTCCGGCGACGACAAACTGCAACCGATTCGCTCTACCTCTGGAACGCACAACAGTCCTTGGCCGACATCGCTACCGCACATCAACGAACAGGCGGCCACTCCACGTATCCACTTCTGATGCACATCGCTGCCGCCGGTCGTTCCTTTCCCTGCAGCGTCGTTTCGCTCGATCCGACAGCACCACCAATCACTGGATTCGTGAGCTCCCCCTGCGCGGCCATACGACCCTCTTCTCCGACGAACGGATCCGGAAAATCACCATTATGGATCTGATTTGGGGAAAACTCTGTACGTCATAAAAAAATGAAAATCTTTGTATGGATGAGGGTCTCTGTATGTTTTAAAAGAGGGAACACAGAGGCGTAGTTTGTTTTGGGTTTGAGTTCTCCAATTTTGTTTGTTAAATTATGTGAGCATACCAAGTGTGACAAGTGGTTATCATAGCACGAATGGCAAAAGCTCTTGCTTGCAAACTGAAGAGCCTGGGTTCGATCCTCCCTGGCTACAATGATTTTACTAAATTGCTTATTTACAGATCCAGCGCGCTGCTGCCTCATACGTTCACCATACACCCTCAATTACCACCATCAGATCTCCTACAATTCTGATCTAACATCATAAGGCTGAGGGCTTACCATGGACTGCAAAGGGAGCGCCACACACAATAAAAACCAGGTTTTTTTAATAGTTATTTGTTTATTGTATTAATTAAATATTTAATATATTAGTTAATGTTATTTAATTTAAATTATTAAATTAGGTTAGGATAAAATTAGGATTAGGCTAATACTAGGATTTAGGATCTATCTCCCGATTATCTCGACTTTTTGACTTAATTTATTTTAGTCAACTTTAATTAAAAATCATAAAAACCCTATATAGGATCCAAATATTAGGGTTTGCCCAATCCTATTGCCCATTTGGCAAAGAACATTAACCCTTAATTAATTCTCTCCTCGACCCGACTAAATCTATTAGTCGCATTAGACGAGAGATGAAAAATACTTAAAATTTAAAACACATTTAATTTGCTGCCCGCGACGATCAATCTATCGATCTGAGTAACCAGCAATGCCCATTAATCTGTTAGTTATACTGATCAAATCTATTGATCACCGCATCTAACAGTGACATATCAAATCAGGGTTGTACGCCCAAATCTAAAACATTTAAAACACCTCAAATCAAACTACGGATTTTCATCCTTTTCAATCAGGCAATTCAAAATGCCTTTCAAATCACAACTTCTAAAACTACGATAGGCCATTCAAAAAGCCTTCAAACCATTCAAATCAAATTCTAAGGCGTACAACCCTGTGCCCGAACTACGTTGACTCTGATTCTCCATAAGGAGATACGTAGGCACTTGGTAACAAGGCGAGTCTCCCCCCCTAAAATCTCAATTTTCCCCTATTCAACTCTTTAGCTATTAAACCTCAATATTTTAGCCATAAACCTTTACCTTAGATTCAAAGCCAATAGGAAAGGGTTGAGGGTGCCTAATACCTTCCCTCGACCTGATTATAATAACTTACCCCGATCTCTAAACTGCGTAGGGTTTTCTATTCGCCCTTCAGAATAGGTGGCGACTCTCTAAGTCTTAATCTTTAAGGAAGGTTGCTACAGCTGGCGACTCTGTTGGGGACACAGTTAATGGTGAATTATTATGCTCCTAAGGCTTGAGAGGGTTTAGGTTTGTGGCAAACCTTTTAGGTTTTTGGAAAAACTTTTAGGGTTTGGCTAGTTTGCCTAAATTAGGGTTTGGTGTAGGATTTAGGTTTTCCTTTTTTTTATTAAATATTTAAATTTTTATTTATTTATTTATTCATCTGCAATTATTCATTCATTTACCGCAACTTCATTCATTTACGTTCAATTTAATTAAATATTTTTATATTTGTTATTTTATTATATTCTGTTGGGATATTATAAATTGCGTCAAACCTAAGCGTGAGAATTATATTTAAGACCAGAGGGAAAATACATCGCCTACGAGTCTTATTATAATTCCACTGAGAGTGGGTTGAATATCCGGAAAGGTCTGATACGAGGCTCGACCTTGTTGAGGGCTGGACTTGGTATTTGGCTGATCTCTCTGGGAACCTACCCCTAAAACTCGAACCTCATGGATAAAATGAGTTGTTCTAAAATCCAAAGAGACAAAAAGTCTCGGCGGTTACGAACGACCCCATGAGACCTTTTCTAGAACATACCAATGGGAAGGGTAGGCACCCTAAGCCGTTACGTCGAACCTATGAGCCTAGGGCTTATGTGCTTACGTGCTTATTATATATGCAATTTATGTACTGTGAATGTCTTGCGTTTAATTTTTGCAGGTATTCCTACGTGTTCCCTGGCCTGCAAGAACTTCATTTCTAAGACCATGTCCTTCCCACGAAGGACACCTCCATTTACGCACGTTGATTGGCTTCTCGATGGCCATGAGACTTAGTGATTGTCATGAACAGTCACCCCGCGCCTGCATCTATGAATTCCCTAGCCTGTATGGATTTTCTTCTTATACCTTTGTATTCTTACAACTACATGTCCTTCCCACTAAGGACATCTTCGTTTACGCACGTCAATTGGCCTCTCGATGGCCATGCGATCCAGTGACTGCCTTGAACGGTCACCATGTGCTTACATCTACGCATTCCCTAGCCTGTAGGGATCCCATTTCTAAAATCACATCCTTCGTTCGAAGGACATCTTCGTTAGCATACGTCAATTGGCCTCTCGATGGCCATGTGACCGAGTGAATGTCTTGAACGGCCACCTCGTGCTTGCTCCTACGAACTCCCTAGCCTGTAGGGATTTCCTTCTATTTGTTTTTACAATGACTTCGTCCTTCCCCTGAAGGACACCCTCATTAACGCACATTAATTGGCCTCTCGATGGCCATGAGATCCAGTGACTGTCCTGAACGGTCACTTCGTGCTGGCTTCTGCCCACCCCCTAACTTGTAGGGTTTTGGATTTCCATTTATACATCCTTCATCCCTAGCCTGTAGGGATTTCTCTTCATCCGATATCGTCCTCAGACGGGTTGTGTTCCGCATAGAGAACCTTCCCACGAGGGACAACTTCATTGGTACACGTCGAACAGCCTCTCGATGGCCATGAGACTTGGTGACTGTCTTGAACGGTCTCCAGCCACCACCTTCTGCATACCCCCTAATCTAAGGGATTTCCATTAGTGTGTCATAACATCTATCTCGTGAGGATTTAACGAGGGTCTAATGTCGCCTCTAAAGCTATCCCTAGGATTATACGTCACGTGTCTGCATTGCATACACAGAGTTATAATACAAGGAGTCCTTCGCATACGCATACCTTTGCATTTTCATGCACTCATACATTTACATTTGCATTTCTATCTTCGTCCGCATCCACATTTACCATGCTAGCTGGTTTCCTGAAACCCATGGAGAAAAATCAAAGGATCATGAATCATGGAGAAAGGAGAAATAAACTATTGAGAATGATCTTAGTCTTACTAAGGAAAAGAGGATGTCTTTCACCGTGCTATCTACATGTCCATGCCTTTTCGTAACAGGATCATAAATACAACGAAGGTTATCGTCGAGCAAGGATTAGTTCAACAAAAGAGTTCCCTCATGGATACACTCAAGGGGTATCTAGTCATAAAGGGGTTCGTCTTAGAACAAATCAAATTTACGAAGACGCTCTATGATAACCTAGGGGCAAGGATTAGTCCAACCGGGGCAAAATCCTGAACAAAGATGCATAACCACGATGGAGGAAAGGCGACGTGTGTTAACTCCACGCCAAGGGGCAAAAGGGTCATAGGCTATCTTTATCAATCTACAAACCCTGAAAGTTGCAATGGTGTGATACTATCCTTAGGAAAAGCAAAAGAGGTTCAGTCAAAGGAAACTCATGAAGTTCCGATACGACGAAAACCCACCGCTTACAATTATTTCCGACAGGTTTGACGTGCCCAAGGAAAATTCGAGGTTGCCCTTACTTCTACAAGTCTAAAGAGCTAAGGAGTAAAACAAGATCAATGGATTTACAAAGGAGATTGTCCCTAGGACTAATAGGTGTTTATCATGTCAAAATTTCAACCCCTACGATCGCTAAGTGTCACTCAGGATAAAAGTTGTACCTTCGGATTAGCAATTCTAATGGGATGACCACGCAGGTTTTGGAGTCAATTCATTCACTCACTACTATGAGTTTCCACTCACGCACTTCTGTGCCATTATCAATTTCACGGTTAGGATTATTAACAAACTTAAGGGAGGATGACGAATATAAATAACTGAATCTCGCTAAACGTATGCTTTCAAGGTAAAACCGAGCCGAGGATGTACATGCATTATTTCAATTCCCAAACAGTGGAGATATAAGGATGTTAATCCCTCATTACCCCCTCGAGCCAGGAGTTGGATTTTGTTTCTACTTTTTCAATTAAACCTTGATTTTAACCAGGGGCAGGGTAGATTTCAATTAATTCAATGGTGTATTTTGGTTGTCAAGAGAATCAGTCAATCCAAGCAAAGGATCAAGCAAAGAAAAGGTTCAAGCATATCTTCTTCCTCGCATTCATCAAAGATTGAGGAAGCAACGGAGATAACATTCACAACAATCTTCTTCCTCAACACATCATTCAAGATCGAGGAAGTATCAAAGTCGACATGACAGTCACAACATGCGATATCTAAGGAGCAATACCTTCAAAGGAGCATTAAAAAAAAGGAGAAAAATCGCCCGCTAAGTCAAAATGAAAAAAAAACAAAAAAGGACTTAGGCAAAAATTAGGGCATCCCGATGGATCAAATTCAAAGGATTTGGTTCATGCAAAATAAGGGATAAAAACAAAGGCGAAATACAAAGGATAATCTTGTGACTGCCAAACCATCAAAGCTTCACATCAATGCTTGGATCTTTACAACATTTTCCATCAGCGCTTGGATCTCTACTAAGGCTCATGCTCGATGTCAAAACTGAAGCGATTCTCTTGCAAACAAAGCACATTCATTGGGTTAAGAGAATCTTTAGGATCTAGAGAACATCAAGGAGAAAGGGGTGGGATAAATAAAACTTTGAGCCTTATATCCGTTGTTTCTTAAAACTTGAACCAGGCCAAGTTACAACATTCAAAAGTCCTAATTGAGGCAAGGTTAACTATGAAAGCATATTAAGCAGGATTTTGTTATACTGACTCCTAAGTTTGTTAAAACTATTTCTAACCACTACACTTTTTCAAGCATTTGTTTCTAATCATCCAGTCCTAATTCATAACGGACTTCGATTCCAAAATTTGCATACGCACTGCGTTGGAGTTACTTCTCAAAGGGTACAACGCCATCTGCGAATATACGCTTAGCATCGAGGAAATCTCGAAATTGGTTAATCCAGGGTGATCACTTCTAATAAAGACTCTGGAACGGGGGGAATCACATCTAGAGGGTTCTCCTAAACAGGGGAAAAATTTCGAAGATCACAGGAGCATGCAATCAAACATCCTATTCACTAGGGGCACTCTTTCTAAGGATCAATCGACTTGGGGCACACCTCGAAGCAATAACTAACAGAGGCATGTCAAGCATGGGAAGAATTCAAAAGGATAGAACACTATGGATAGCCCTCCATATCCTGGAGAGCAAAGGCATACCCTTCAATCTAAACGTCGAAGCATCTAACAAGGTTATTTCTCGGGGCACTTCCTTCATAGCTTGGAGGTCATAGGCATATTTTTCCACTAAACACTAGGGCATTGGATATCAAATCCATAAGGTTAACAATCAAAAGGTTAAACGCGTGGAGAACCTCGAAAGGTTAAAGGTGTGGAGAACTTCGAAAGGCTAAAGGTGTGGAGAACCTCAAAAAGGTTAAAGGTGTGAATTGCAAAGGTTAAAGACATGTAGAACTTCGAAAATTCAAAGGTGTGGAGTAATTCTGAGAGCCAAACTGGGGCAAGGCGCACATCAAAAGGAAAAGGCGTTTTCACACTTTACAACATCCGACAATTCTTTCTCCTAACTACGACCTTCAAAATACAAACAAAGGGGATTGGGAAGTCGCGCTAGCATCACACCCCACCTTATCAAACAAACCTATAACTCCAGGGAGCTATATACGCTTTTGGTTATCAACAACCTATCATTGGAGCATCATGCAAATACACATAGGTCATGCATTACATACATTGGTTGATACATCACACCGCACCTTTTTAGGTAGTCTTCTTTAAGACATCCTTTTCCAAGAACCTTTCTAGGTAGACTTTTCTAAGATATTCATCGCCATCTCCAAGAACCTTTTTCAGGTAGTCTTTTTAGACATCTTTCAGCCTTTCCAGGCAGTCTTCTTTAAGACATTCCTCATCCTTCGCTAAGAACCTCTTCAGGTAGTCTTCTTTAAGACAAATCTTCATATCCATGCCAGAAACCTTTTCAGGTAGTCTTATAGAAGACATTATTTCATTCCACACATTACATCAATCAACATATGCATAAGCATAAGCATTATCCCATACATCCAAACATCCAATTCAAAACTCTGGTGCTAAGCTACATTGTCCACCTACTTCCCGATAACCTTACCGATGCCAGTAACCTTACTGAGATTTATTTTCCAATCACCTGATTGATGTTTTTCGGTAACCTTACCGATGCCAGTAACCCTACTGAGATTTATTTTCCAATCACCTGATTGATGTTTTCCGGTAACCTTACCGATGCCAGTAACCTTACTGAGATTTATTTTCCAATCACCTGATTGATGTTTTCCGGTAACCTTACCGATGCCAGTAACCTTACTGAGATATTCTCTCCAGTCACCTGATTGATGCTTCCCGGTAACCTTACCGATGATAGCAACCTTGTTGTTCATTTCACTCATAAACAAACTATACATATGCATTAGCATGCATATCATCTAGTGCATTCAAATACTACAAAACTCCAGTTTCCGACCCACGTGTCGTGAGTTTCCAACCCTCGTGTTGTGATGGGTGTATTTTCTGACCCTCGAGTCGTGAGTGTCCAACCCTCGTGTTGTGATATGTGTGTTTCCGACCCTCGTGTCATGAGTATCCAACCCTCGTGTTGTGATAGGTGTGTTTTCCGACCCACGTGTCGTGATTTTTCCGACCCTCGATTCGCGAGCATCATCTTCATACATCTACCGGATACCGTCAAGGACTTTATGTGGACAAACTTGCTAGCGCTATAGCAAGTGAATCTTTTTCATACAGGTAAGTTTGCTAGAACTATAGCAAATGACCTCTTCTTATACAGGTACGCTTGTCAGAGCCATGGCAGGTAATTCCTTTGGTGAAGGTAAGCTTGTCCGATCAAGGATAAGTGACTCCTAATGGTGCAGGTAAACTCGTCCGAACCAGGATAAGTGATCCTAATGGTGTAGGTGAAATTTGTCCGAACCAGGGCAAATGATCCAAATGGTGTAGGTGAAATTTGTCCGAACCAGGGCAAATGATCCAAATGGTGTAGGTGAAATTTGTCCGAACCAGGGCAAATGATCCAAATGGTGTAGGTGAAATTTGTCCGAACCAGGGCAAATGATCCAAATAGTGTAGATGAAATTTGTCCGAACAAAGGCAGATGATCCGAATGGTGCAGGTGAGCTTGTCAGAACTATGACAATTAATCCTATTGGTGCAAGTGAGTTTGCGATAACCCTCGCCAATGATCCTAATGGTGCAGGTGAGTTTGCTATAACCCTAGCAAATGATCCTATTGGTGCAGGTCAGTTTGCGATAACCTTCGCAAATGATCCTATTGGTGCAGGTGAGTTTGCGATAACCCTCGCCAATGATCCTAATGGTGCAGGTGAGTTTGCTATAACCCTAGCAAATGATCCTAATGGTGCAGGTGAGTTTGCTATAACCCTAGCAAATGATCCTAATGGTGCAGGTGAGTTTGCTATAACCCTAGCAAATGATCCTATTGGTGCAGGTGAGTTTGCTATAATCATAGCAAATGATCCTATTGGTGCAGGGATTTATTTTCCCACATCAGGATTTTCTACAAGGAGTTATCAATACATTTCAACCACATAGTGGTCACTCTACAATCAAATGAATATTATCAGTCCTTTTCAGGAACCTTTCCAGACAGTCTTCTTTAAGACATATTCCATCCTTTTCAGGAACCTTTCCAGGCAGTCTTCTTTAAGACATATTCCATCCTTTTCAGGAGCCTTTCCAGGCAGTCTTCTTTAAGACGTATTCCATCCTTTCTAGGAGCTTTTCCAGGAAAACAGGGTTTCACAAAGGGTTTCACAACAAGATTTTCAAAAGGTTTCTCAATTGGGTTTATCACGTTAGTCCCTCGGCAGTGATCTTCTCCAAAACATCATCAACATCAAACAAAGGTTTTTTTCTCTTTTTCAAAGCTACTAACATGCTTCAACTACAATCATGCATCATTCAACTAACATACCTCATTCATACATAATGCATATACATATATCGCTCTCAGTTATTTTGAGAAGCTCACTGCATCATACATCGCATGCATCATAACATTGCATAAAATTCAGGTTGCCTTTTTAGGCCGTGCTACAATCGAAACACAGTGATTCCTTTCGAAAGCATTTGCTTCGCATTCGAAAGAGAGAGGTATTTACCTTGGGTGGCATCTGTAAGCCCATCTCCCATGGAATTTATTCCCAACAAAGGCAAATTTCAGGGCATTTCAGTGTTCAATCATCTTCTACCTTTAGATTATGATAGGCAGACGTGCCTATCCGACTCTTCAGGTTTAAGAAGATTGAACAGGGGCAGCTGTCATACCCCAAAATTTGCCCGATCAGATCTATATCTTTTAATTCATCAAGGGTCAAAATTAAGAGTCATGGGGTTTGACATTCCTATTGTCAAACCCACACTCTTATAAAATGTCCTAAGTTAAAATGGGAAGTAGAAATAGGGAATATTTGAGCCCAAACATTTGGCCCAATCCAGGTTTGATTATTCGGGAAGTCTATTATTGGTGTATAGTCCACTTTTATTAGATTGTTATGTATTATAATGTTAAGTCATTTGTTTTATTTTTTATTACTAACTAATTACTAATTTTTGGTGTTATCATTATTTATAGGTATTATTATTATTATTATTATTAATTATTAGGATTAGGATTTTAATATCATTTTCAGGTTTATTTTTTATATTAGAATTATTAGGTTTAGTTTATTAGTCAATTGGACACTAAGCCCATTGGGTGTAAGAAAAGAAAACCTAATTCCTCTCTATAAATAGAGAGTATTTGGTACACATTAGTGGAGGCAAACTCCATTTACCACTAACCCTTCCAAGTCTCACGTACATAGACAAAACCTTATTTTAGAGACAAAATTCTTTTCAGAGTCAAACCTAAATCTTGCCCACATCAATTTCTGTACATAGACCTTATAACTTGCATACACTTCTTTATAAAAAGAAGAAGAACAAAACCCACACATCACTATTCGAAACAAAAGAAAATCCATATTCTCGGTTAACCTGCACATTCGTATCAATTCTCTTCTTTACCATCAACAAATTTTCACACAAAATGGTGGATATGAGTTTTTCACTAACAACCATCTAAGGGGTTTTTTTTGTTCGTCAAATCCCTGGGTGTGTGCAGAGTCAATCCCAAAAGCCTTGTTTTCACGTGTGTGTGTGTGTGTGTGTATATATGTTTTTTAACTATCATCATCGTTCCCTTTTTACCATTATCAGTAACGAACAAAACAACATCGCCATCATCAATCTCATCACAAAATCATAAGCCAACAATAATAACATCATCACAATTCCAACACTCAACCCAGCTATCAAACAAGGTCGTATCCGCAACATCGCAGAAGCAAGGAGAAGGGAAGAAACCGAATCGAGTCAAAACACCACAACGCTCCGCCGCGGGAAACACCGACATGGACCACCGGTTGAATCACATGACCTCCGCGCATCCGTTTCCGGCGACGACAAACTACAACCGATCCGCTCTACCTCCGGAACGCGCAACAGTCCTTGGCCGACATCGCTACCGCACTGTCATACCCCAAAATTTGCCCTATTCATTTCATCTACAAAGATTCAGAAGACTAGGGTTCCACCCAAGCAACACTCCTTGCCAAGAGCCTCCTAAGGCTAGGGTTTGAGATACTCTTAGGGGAATCAATAAGAGAGGGCTCTTAATCAATGGTATATGGTTCATGTTGATCTAATGCAATTCCATGGGAAAAGTCAAGGCACAACTCCAAAGGTTACCTGCTCAAACATTCCCAAGATCCACAGTCAATTGATCCAAACCTAAAGGTCAACTACAATCAAAGCATGATTCAAACCTATGATCATTGGCCAAACCTCAAGTATAGAGGTGCATATCCATCATTTGATCAAAGCTTGATCATGATTCCATCAATAGAAACTCAGAGATGAACAAATACAAAAAGGTTCAAATTAGGGTTTCTTTAGGAGAAAGTCAACCCAACTTTGACTGGGCATAACTTTCACATGGAACATCAAAAATTCCCCACTCAAAGCATATTTTGAAGGAAATTGGATTCTCTACAACTTTGTCTCTCACGAGCCAAGGCCATAAATGCTTCATTTGAGAGTTATAGTACAAAAGATTACAGGTCCTTTTCAAGCATCCTTCAAAAACAGTTTTTTTGCAAAGAGGATATGATCAAGATAAAAGCTCCAAATGAAAAAATATGTTCCAAAGTGGCTTATAGAGGACCTCTTGAGGTTTCCAAAAAGTACTAGAACTCCCTCATATCTTAAAAATTGAGTGAGATATGCTTGATCAAAGTTGGGTGATTTTTGGAGATAAATTGTGAAATAAGGAGGTTCAAATTGGATTTCTTGCAAATAGGCCCATACTTTTATGACTTGAACTTGGCCCATAAGTTATCCAAAACATATGCCACGAATTTTATCACTTTATTTGATTTTTTACACAATTTTATTTCATTTAAAATTGATTTTTAATGATTTAAATAAGTGAGAAATCAAATATTTCGGTAGAAAATATATTTTGGTGATTTCCAATCAACATTAATGTTAGAATATAATATATTTTCGTGGCAAAATTAGTTGGGAAGAGATTGATATAATTTTGGCCAAAATAAGAAACTTACTATTCAAGAAAAAAAATCCAATTTCTCAACTATGGCAAGATTTGATTTAAGGAATTCTTGGGCTCTTTTTTAAACCTAATGCACTCCCTATAAGTAGAGGAGAAGGTACACACGCACAGGGGTTAAGGATTCTGATCAGAGGCAAGGGTTCAAGAAAGAAAAAAGCTTCAATAATCGAAATTCGGTTTTGGCAATTGAGAGGTTTCTAGCGAGGATTGAAGATTGCAAAAGCTTCCCCAAGAGTTTCTAAACGTGTGAGGATCATCACGCTGCAACAACACCCCCAAAACATCCTCCAATTAGCCGAGGTAGGTTGTTCTGAACTTTGGATCGAGTAACATGATTTGTGCATTCATATGTTAAATTGTTTGTGTTTTATGCTTTGGGTGATTGCTATGAACGTTTCTGGATGATTGAATTGAAGTTTGCGTGGTTTGTCTGTGCATTGCCATTAACGGCCGAGCAAGGTTTTAGGGTTTATGAATTAGGGTTTTCTGCTAGGGCTTCAATTAGGTCTAATGGGTGGTTCAATCAGGTTCGCATGGTCAGGACGAGTTGATCTGGGGTGGTGCGAAATATTTATGCGTGCGTATGAGCTAATCGCTATTTTGCAGGTGTATTTGCTACGAATGGGATCCTGGCAAATTCGTAGCAAAATATGCAGGAATCCTCAGGTATGGTTGGGGAAGATGATGTGTTGTCACATCCTGATTTGCTTGTTTGAAATTTCGCGCGCTGAATCCCTTTTAATTTTGTTGTTTTATATATAATTTAATAGGGGTGAATCTTAAACACGCGCGTTGTGTGGTTGGGGTGGTAGCGAATCGTTTGTGTGAGCGTGGGGGTGGGGGTTCGAATCCTCGCTCCCGCATATTATTTTTTCTGAATTTTCACCCTGGATCCTATGTGTCTGCGTGCCTATAGTTCACCATGTACCCTCAGATCTGAACCATAGAATCTCATTAAAATTAGATCCAACGAACCCTGATCAAACCCCTATATTATGAGCCTTAATAACAATCCTATTGAATCAAACCCCTTAATAACTAATTTAATTTAATTAATATAATTGGTTTTAATTAATTCTTTTTATATATAATTAATTATATAATAATTATTTTTTGTAAATAAAAAATATATGATATTATTATTAAAAATTCCAATTTGTTGTTCGTTCCGATTAAATCGATTAATCGTTATGGTCAACAATAATTTTAATTAAAATGTTATTTAATTAAATAAAAAAATTGGTTTCTATTATTTGGTTAAATGGTTGCAATTATTTTATTAGTTGTGATGATTAACCGTCCTTCCTTTGCTTTAATTTGTTATTATTTTTTTATCGAATCAATCGATTACGAGGGGTAACAATGCATATAAAATTCATGAAAAATGATTAAAAAATACTATTATTCGTTATTAGTAATGATCAAATTAATTGATTAAAATTGGTAACGATCAAATTATTAACCTTTTAACTATGGTAATTGAATCAATCGATTATTGCGGTTAATGATACAAATTAAACTAGGGTTGTACGCCCAAACCCTAAAACAGTTCCAAAACCTTTTCAAAACTTCTAGTATCAAATTACACATTATCATAGGCTATTTCCAAAGCCTTTGAGGCAATTCCCAATCCTATCAAATTCAAATTCTAAGGGCGTACAACCCTTCCCCGAACTACGTGGACTCTGATTCTCCCTAAGGAGATACGTAGGCATTTGGCAACAAGGCGAGTCCCCCTCCTCCAATTCTTAATCATTTTCAATAATTAAACCTTTAACCCTACTAATTGTCTTTACCCTTTTTATGCTTTTCTGCCATAACCCTTATCTTTGCAATGTTAACCTTTATGAAAGGGTTTTGGGTGCCTAACACCTTCCCTTAACCCGAATATAGTATCTTACCCTTAATCTCTTAACCATCAAAGGTTTCCTATTCGCCTTGGTAGAATAGGTGGCGACTCTCTAAGTTTAAATTTTAGGCAGGTTGCTACACGCACATCAACGAACAGGCGGCCACTCCACGTATCCACTTCCGATGCACATCGCCGCCGCCGGTCGTTCCTTTCCCTGCAGCGTCGTTTCGCTCGATCCGACAGCACCACCAATCACTGGATTCGTGAGCTCCCCCTGCGCGGTCGTACGACCCTCTTCTCCGACGAACGGATCCAGAAAATCACCATTATGGATCTGATTTGGGGAAAACTTTGTGCGTCATAAAAAAATGAAAATCTTTGTGTGGATGAGGGTCTCTGTATGTTTTAAAAGAGGGAACACAGAGGCGTAGTTTGTTTTGGGTTTGAGTTCTCCAATTTTGTTTGTTAAATTATGTGAGCATACCAAGTGTGACAGGTGGTTATCATAGCACGAATGGCAAAAGCTCTTGCTTGCAAACTGAAGAGCCTGGGTTCGATCCTCCCTGGCTACAATGATTTTACTAAATTGCTTATTTACAGATCCAGCGCGCTGCTGCCTCATACGTTCACCATACACCCTCAATTACCACCATCAGATCTCCTACAATTCTGATCTAACATCATAAGGCTGAGGGCTTACCATGGACTGCAAAGGGAGCGCCACACACAATAAAAACCAGGTTTTTTTAATAGTTATTTGTTTATTGTATTAATTAAATATTTAATATATTAGTTAATGTTATTTAATTTAAATTATTAAATTAGGTTAGGATAAAATTAGGATTAGGCTAATACTAGGATTTAGGATCTATCTCCCGATTATCTCGACTTTTTGACTTAATTTATTTTAGTCAACTTTAATTAAAAATCATAAAAACCCTATATAGGATCCAAATATTAGGGTTTGCCCAATCCTATTGCCCATTTGGCAAAGAACATTAACCCTTAATTAATTCTCTCCTCGACCCGACTAAATCTATTAGTCGCATTAGACGAGAGATGAAAAATACTTAAAATTTAAAACACATTTAATTTGCTGCCCGCGACGATCAATCTATCGATCTGAGTAACCAGCAATGCCCATTAATCTGTTAGTTATACTGATCAAATCTATTGATCACCGCATCTAACAGTGACATATCAAATCAGGGTTGTACGCCCAAATCTAAAACATTTAAAACACCTCAAATCAAACTACGGATTTTCATCCTTTTCAATCAGGCAATTCAAAATGCCTTTCAAATCACAACTTCTAAAACTACGATAGGCCATTCAAAAAGCCTTCAAACCATTCAAATCAAATTCTAAGGCGTACAACCCTGTGCCCGAACTACGTTGACTCTGATTCTCCATAAGGAGATACGTAGGCACTTGGTAACAAGGCGAGTCTCCCCCCCCTAAAATCTCAATTTCCCCCTATTCAACTCTTTAGTTATTAAACCTCAATATTTTAGCCATAAACCTTTACCTTAGATTCAAAGCCAATAGGAAAGGGTTGAGGGTGCCTAATACCTTCCCTCGACCTGATTATAATAACTTACCCCGATCTCTAAACTGCGTAGGGTTTCCTATTCGCCCTTCAGAATAGGTGGCGACTCTCTAAGTCTTAATCTTTAAGGCAGGTTGCTACATAGGCCTCGGTGTATTTCTTAACCGCTATTTAGAGAAAAGATTGTGGTGTAGACCTCGATGTGCATTCTCTAAATATTCAAAAACTCTTTTTTTTTTGTATCATCTAAGTCACAAATAAATTCCCTTAAAAACACCCAACCAAAAATACTCAAAATGCTTAATAAAAGGCTCAGACTTAAAACAAAGTAAGGAAGCGATGCGAAGCCTTGTAGTGGGTTTTGTCATCGTGGAATTACAATAAAAGACACAAACCCAAGTTCATTCTGCTGCTAAGAACAAGTTAAGTCCTTTCCAAAAATAGGCGTATGAGTCTCCAAAGGTCGAGCATCGTGGATTGTGATCTTAACCGCTGTTCAACTAAAAAACACAAAACAAATGGAAACTATTGAGCCGAACTACGGTAGCTCTGATTCCTTGTAAGGGATACGTAGCCATTGGGTCGCGGGGCCTAAGCGAGCACACTTATAAATAATTCCTTCTTTTCCCCGTATTTCTTTTGCATTCATTCGCATTTAGGTTTAGTCATAGTTTACACCCTTTAGATAGAAACAAACATAGGTGGATACCATCGAGTACGATGGGCGTGAGGGGTGCTAGCATCTTCCCCTTGCGTAACCGACTCCCAATTCTGATTCCATTTTTCGCGCTAGCGACAGCTGGCGACTCTGTTGGGGATGTGATAGACCTGTGCTGGTCCATTCTTAGCGAGTCGATCCTAACCTTTGTTTGTTTCGTTTATTAGGTGTTTCTTTGTTTGTTTATTTGTTTACATCCTGTATATATATGTTTGCATATCATGTTTATTTTCTGCTTGCATATCATATTTACTTTCTCGCATTCTGAACTATATTATGGGTCCCTGTGGGGGCCACATATTTTCTCTGTTTGCAGGTTGGGTGGGATGTTTCTATGAGGTAAAAGGCCCAATACCCAGGCCAGAGTTGACACATAGGATACCTAGGATAGAGTGGATAGTCATGACGCCGATGAGATGTCAGGTCTTGTCTAGTGCGATCATGAGACCCACGCCCAGTCGAGGTCCAAATGGGGTATCATTATTGGCATGTAGATGCAACGATGGTGGTACCTCAGGAGGACTGATAACGCTGGTTGCCATTTTGACCTACCCTGACCTAGATTCACCTGTGAGTGGGGAGGTGTCATACCCCAAAATTTGCCCTCCTGATTTTACTTCTACTGACTGAAACTTTGCATTCATGCGCATCTTTCCATTAAGACATTAACATATCTTTGCACTCATTCAAAAAGTATATGTGTTTATCATGCGCATTTTTATTCAGTTAATAATGAATTATGCCTATTTTACTAATCTTTTTAAAATTTAAAATTTTATTCAATTTGAATTGAATTTTAAAAAGATAGTATTGTTGCACCCCAAAATTTGCCCATCCATTTTTTCTACTAACTGGCTTATTATTTTAACTTCACTTGCATTTTAGCCCATTTACACATCATGCATTCATTAAAAATAATATTGGTTCGTTAAATCAGTAATGGTGGATTAAAGGCATTAGTTTTATCATGGTTTATTTCCATATTTATTTAGTAATCAAGAGGATTTTTATGGAGTTTGGATATAAGTATTTGGTACTCCACTTGACTTATATATTCTGGTGCTCATCTAAGTTGGCAAAGGAGAAGAAGATTTGAATTTTAGAGTATCACTAATTGGAGAGAAAGAAGGTAATTCAGATCCTATTTGAAAGTGTGAATAGAAAAATCATTACATTCCCATTACAAGGATTCAAAAGTCAGCTTTACTACAAAAATGGGATCCATTACATACATGCTACATTGTAAATTCAATACAGAATAAAAAAAAGAAAAAAGAGTTAAGCTGAATACAAAGCTTTTCGTATTGGTTCTTTTACAATCGTTCAAAGTTCAAATTCAAGAATCAAAGAACCAATCTCATTTACTATCACTTATTACATGTCCAAGAGCAATCTTCCAAACTTCATCATAATTCATTACAAGCTCCATTCAGGGTTCATTACAAGTGTTACATTACAAGGTTCAACTTCATCATTCAAAAGTTTCTACAAAAAAAGAGAGAAGCCAAATTACATTGTAAACATCATTTCACTTCAATTTATATTACAAGATACTACATGAAGACATGGCTTCTACCATTCAACCAGAAATCCTATAAGAAAACAAAGGCCATTCTCCATCATTTATGGGCATCCTGCATTCTTCAAGTTAATCTCCATTCGATCCTTCCTCATGATAGTTCTGTTTACATATATCCATCAAGCGATAAAGTAAACCAAACCCTCTTCAATTCTCTTTCTCCTTTCGTGACCCAAACGACTTGCAGCTCCGTAAACCGATTCCCCACAAATAAACTGAGCCACCTGCATAAGACAGAATTCATAACAGAAAAAAAAACATAGCAAATGGATTAAACTTGCAGCCCTGCATATAACATAAACCACCCTCCTAATTAATCCCTGGCCGAATTCAGTTTCAAACCCAAACACTTTGTAACTAACCTATCCTAACTGTCAAAACGAAAAAAAATAGAGCTCTAACCGAATCTCTAACTTCCTAACAGATTCAAAACAGATCCCTAACTGAATTTCCAAGAGAAAAAGAGAAAGGGGCTAACCTGTCACGGCTATAAAATCTCAGAACTCGATTCTTCAAAGGTTCTTCACTCTATTTTCCATTTTCTTCATCCATCTCCATTTCAATTCTCCATCACTCCATCCTCTGAACCATTCACACAGAATTCACTTTCACTTCTTCACTCCTGGACTCTCCACCATCTTTATCATTTCCTCAAATCATCATCATCAATCCATTACTCTTCATCTACCTCACACTTCAATCATCAAATCCTCAACCTCTCCATACTCTAACCGACCTTCACATCTCCGAGTCACGACCTTCATCCCTTGAATCTTCATCTTCATCGCTGCACCTGTTCATCATCTTCAATTGTGTCAACAATAACGCAACGAATCAACGTCATCGCATCGGAAACACAAGAAACGAAGAAGGAGAAGAATCGGATAAAGATTAACTTTGAAGCTTACCGTAATTTCTCGGCATCAACATCTATGGATCCGCAGCAATTTCAATCTCCACCACAACCTGATTCAATCTTCTTCATCTTCCTCTGTCATTCTTCAACCTTCATCATCGGAACTTCATCTTCATCTGCAACAACGAAGAACACTCATCATCATCATCATCGTCACGAAATCGAGAGATATTGAGATAGGCGAGAGAGATAGAGAAAGACGGAGGCCGGTGAGATTGAAGAGAGTGAGAGTTTTGCCGGAGATCTCCGCCGGTGAAAACTTCGGTCGTCGCCGTCGTGAGAGAGGGAGAGGGATTTGTTCACGTGAGAGCTCAATAGCCACAAGTTTGTAACCCTAATTTCTCCCCCCTCTTCTTTAATGTCTTAATTAATCTCTTTCTCTTAATTGATAATAATTAATTGATAATAAGCTGTTAATCATAAATTAATGGATTAAATCGTGGTTAATTGAATTAGTTGGTGATTAATTGAATAAAGTTTGAATAAGCTGGATCATTACTATCTCTTGGGCCACACGGTTCTACTTCCCCAATTTGGCCCATTAGCTTTTTTTTCTCACATGAACAGAAGTCTGAAAACAATGTGATATTGGATCAGAACAATAATGCTGGGCCTGTAACTGAACCGCTACCTGCACCTCCCTTGGGCCCATGAATTTCCTTTATAAAAATCTATAACAATAATCACCATTCTGGGCCAACCATTGGGCCCTATGCCCAGACTTGCTTATCACACCATGTAATTTCGATTACACCCCCTGTTTTCATTTTTTTTAGATTTAGGTAATTAGATTTTTTGCCACTTCTTTTTAGTAATTAAAATGCTAATCCTTCCTATTGGTTTTAGAACTTTTAATACATGATTTTTGACATATAAAAATAATCACAAAAATATTAGTTTAGGCTCATTCCCTTTTAATTCATTTTGGTTAATTAGAATTCAATTTTCTTTCATAAAAGCCTTAGATAAAAAATAGTTTCTTTCATTCCATTTTTGCACTTTATTCTTGATCACTTGTGTTCATATTCGGTGCTATATTTTCAAGTCACTATTTCCGTCATTTTACACTAATTTTTGTATCGTTGTTTACTTGTATTTCACTTGTGATTTCGATCTCCGCTTATGCTTGTAATTTCATTTCTTTAATCCTAACACTAGGTAGAGACCATGACAATATTAGGAATTAGAAGTTCCCATTCATTTAAGGCTAGTTTTCTTTCCCTTTCTCTTTTCAACTTTAAAACATTAATAAAGGACGACGCGAACCATGCTAATGCCTTTTTTTGTGTGAAAGAATCGATTGTGGCGTAGGCCTCGATGTGCATTCTCTAAATATTCAAAAAACTGTATTTTATTTAGAGAAACGATTGTGGCGTAGGCCTCGATGTGCATTCTCTAAATATTCAAAAACTGTATTTTATTTAGAGAATCGATTGTGACGTAGGCCTCGATGTGCATTCTCTAAATATTCAAAAAAACTGTATTTTATTTAGAGAATCGATTGTGGCGTAGGCCTCGATGTGCATTCTCTAAATATTCAAAAACTGTATTTCATCTAGAGAAACGATTGTGGCGTAGGCCTCGATGTGCATTCTCTAAATATTCAAAAAGACTCTTTTTAAGGCATGATTCAAGTCACAAATTAATTTCCCTTAAATGACACTTAACCAAAAACATTTCAAAATATCTAATAAAGGCTCAGACCTAAACAAAGTAAGGAAGTGATGCGAATCCTTGTAGTAGGTTTTCGTCCATCATGGAATTACACATAAAAGACACAAACAAATTTTCTCCATTCTTTCTCTTGCCTTCAGGGCATTCTTTCTCCTAATCGGACACGTTATTTCCGCTCCATTCCCAGCTTAAGACTCCATAGGTCGAGCAGCGGAGTGCGAATGTAACTTCGTCCACTAAAAAACACAAAAACAAACAAAAGCTAAAGAGCCGAACTACGGCGCTCTATTTCCTGAAAAGGATACGTAGGCATTAGGTCGCGGGGCCTAAGCGAGCACAACTATTTAAAAACCATATTTTCCCCGTGTTTCTTTTCTTTCATTTGCATGCATTCCCTTAGAAATTTAGCCTTAGATTTATACACCCTTAGAATAGAACAAACGTAAGTGGATACCATCGAGTACGATGGGCGTGAGGGGTGCTAGCACCTTCCCCTCGCGTAACCGACTCCCGTACCTTGATCTCTGGTCGAAAGACCTCTTTCTTATCCATTCTTTATTCCAGGTTTTCTGATATTCCTTTCCCGCGATGGGATAAATATATTGGTGGCGACTCTGTTCACATTTTCGCGAGCGTGCGACAAGTATTACTAATTCATATTATCTAGTTTTGTTATATTTTTTAGGTGAGGTGCAAATGCCAAAACAATTTTCAAGGTCCATTATCCATTTTTATAAAGCCCAAATAGGACATTAGAAAAACCTAAAGTTTTGTTATAAATAGGCTAACAATAAACCCTTATAGAGGAATTTTGGGAATCCCTCATCCGAACCCCGATTTTTTTTCCTTTATCGTACAAATTCCATAAACCAAATTTTTTAACCTAGCTCCCATGTACTCCATCCATTACTGACTCATTCTTAGACTTCTCATGCGCCAACCCTTATCTTTGCTCTGCGCGAAAGATAACACCACAAAATTTTCACAAATTTCCTCACTGACATTCATGTCTTTGTTGTTGTTTTGCAGGAAGTAGAAAAGAAAAAAAGAGATTTGATCGCCGTTAATCTTGTAACTTTCTTTTGTGTTTCTGTCAAACGTGTTGCAGGTTGCGGTAAAAAAGGGAAGTCGCAAGGTTATCAAAGAGAAGAAGCATGTCGAAAGCTCGGGCCGAATCGCATAACGCAATCTCAACTTTCTCCAAACACTGAAGCCATTCCTTCAAATCGCACCATTCCCGACTAGCAAAACCTCCGTCAAATAAACAGATTTGTGGATTCATGTTTCAAAACTATATTCACTCCAAATAAGAGACAAATTGTGTTTGCTCTTGTTGTTTTTGGTTCAGGTTCTCATCGAGACAGAGGAAGAAGTAGAGAACCGCTCGAAAACCACTTTGTCAATGACTGCGGAGCTCCGTCCATCGCCTCCCGTAATCAACCTTCAAGAATGATCCAAAAGATTCATCATACAAAACGTAATCTCGATTTCACACCATCACCAACATAAATCTTCATCGTTCAACCGCGAACATAAGCATCACACAGCAACATAAATCTGAAGTTTCGAAGCAGAACCGCAACCAACAACAAAATTCATTGTTCGACATCACACATCTGATTCAATTCAATAATCAACTCAACGACGCAGCTTCAGCGTAGACGCGTCGAGTAAAATCTTCATCACCTCGACTCGAATCGCCGATGAAACCTCCTGCCGACATCGCATAAAGAAACAACCGCTGATTCAGCATCGCAACCTTTCTCCTCCGATCCGCGACGCCACATCTTGTTTCAGACACAATTCAGAATCGCAACACACCTTGCATCATCTTTAACATTCAGATTCTTTAAAGTTGCAATATCATCATCTCAAACATCACTCGGCATGAAATCAATTCTGCAAACAATGTTGATTCTCTCTCAACGACGTCACGATACCTATTTAACTAGAAGCAATTTCGAGTCAGAGCAAGATTCAAAAGGGGAAGAAGGGATAACTGAGGATCCAGCATTATACGTGAGCGTCTGAACTCGTGGCCGACGGTGGAATTCGTCAGACTAGCTCTGACTTCGTGAGTTTTATTGTCTCCTCTTTGTTTCTTTGATACTATTTTGTACCTTCTTCTTTGTTGAGTTGAATCTCTCATACAATTGTTTGATTAACCTTGTGGTTTCCATCCAATTTAGATTTACAACTATAGGGTTTTGAGAAGAGATTGAAGTTATTATAACATGGAAGCAAGGTTGTTGAGTGAGGTAGAAAGATGTTGGGCGTGAGATTCAATTTTCAGAGGAGAGATGTTTCTTGAATCTGGGAACAGGGTATCGCATGAAGAAGAAGATAAGAGGCGGACCATATGTTTTGTTCGTTAGGTTTTTTTCCTTGCTGGGACAATTCATTAAAACCCAATTCGGTTTTCTTTTACACACCCCATGCCAGCGAATTATACCCCTTCTTGGTTGAGTCTAAAGAATTTTGTTTTGGGCCTTCATCCTTTTGTTTGAGCCCAATACCCTTAATGCTTTCAGCACCTCCTTTTACTGTTTCAGTTGTGCTACTTTGATCTTGATTGGTTTTACCTCATTTTAGTTTTAATATTTATTTCTCTAATATTTAATTGCTATAATACAAATAATATGTTTCTTTTTTTATTAGACGAATTAGATTTTATTTTGCCATAATAAAAATACCAATAAATATTTTAGTTAATGCTCTTTTTATAATTCAATATGTTCTTAGATATCTCTTGTTAATTCTCGATTAATATTTGTAAATATCTTTTATCAATTTCTATGCCTTATTTTCTATATGCGTACTAACATTTTCTCGTTTATTGCGAGGTACTACCATCGCGAGCATTGGACTATTTTGCATGCGTGGATTAATCCAATGTTTCGGAGCCTGCAGTCCCATGGTGGACCTTCAAGAGTCGACCACACATGATCCAGAGCTAAGATTAATCAAAGATCTTTTAGTCACGCGCATCACCCGACCAAAAAGCTAAGTTTTTCTAATTTCTTTGTTTAATAACATTTCGATTTTTATTTTGCCTTATAAAAAATAGTGTTTACTTCATGAATCATGCCTACACTAAAAAAACGTTACCTTTGTATATTCTTTTCAGGGTTACTTCCAGATACCTTCCGATCACGCGCCACGCCTTTTACGAAGCTAAGTTCTAATTTTGTTTTCCTTTAAATATTATTTGCATTATAAAATGATTATTAGGTCTGAAAACCTCGAAAGTCAATGGACTCTTTTACACTCACGTCTTTTATTTATTTTGCCCATTTTTCAGGGTTAACCTCGAGGCTACCTCTGACTACAAACCATATCATATCAAATCAAAAGCTAAGTCCTATTATTTTTAAATATTCATTCTATTTTATTTCTTTCATCAAATTAGGGTTAGCCTTAATTGTCATTGAATTAGCCATACACTCACTATTTTCTGTTTATTTCTCCCTTTTCTAATTTTCAGGGTTTGCCAGCCGTCAAAGCTCAATAGTCGGTAACCCTAAAACTCTGGTTTGTTTTAATTATTACTTGTGTTAGACATGTTACACCATTGATTTGATGTGGTTAGTAATCCTAGGGAGTGACAACCTTGAACTGAATTAACATCACTAATTATAAGATAATTTATTTTGAATTGAATCACGTGGTTGTTGCACCCACGCACCTTTTTTGGTAACCTCACTTGTTGCCTGTTGCCTGTTGCCTTGTGTTTTTTTTTGCAGAATAGCCTTGTCCCTCGAATACGAGGATACCTTAGCCATGTTGCCTCGACTAATGCAAAGATCATAAGTCCCTAATAATGCTGCCTTCGATACACTAAATATGATCTCGTCCCTCGGAAGTTGCCTACGAAGGGCTGAGGTATCCTCTGGTTGCCTAACGAAGAAGGCTATTCTGATCCTTCCCTTTAGACTACCTGCCCCTCTATGGCATGGGACAGTCTTATGGCGAACGATAATTCGATGACCCGTATACATCCAAGCGAAAGACTTCCTGCCCTCTTATGGCGTGGATAGACCCTTTCACACTGAAAGGCTAAAGAACATTTTTCATCTAACCAGGTAATTTGCCTCTAATTGCTTTGCTCTGGTTTAAAAATCTTTTTCTTACACTTTATCATAAACCTTCAATAAGGCTACGCTCATTTACGAGCTAAAGTCCGTATTCTCTTCTTCTACATTTCTTTTCAAAACGAGCAAAGCAATTAAGAGCCCATGGAAAACCATGGATGCAAAGGGTGCCTTACACCTTCCCTTTGTATAAATTACCCCCGAACCTGTTTTCTTTTAAAAAAGGTTTTTTCTGTTCTTTTAGCCTTTCTGATATTTTGGATAAAATAAAAGTCGGTGGCGACTCTTGCTATCCGCGACATTTCTTTAAAAGTTAGTTCACAGTATAACAGAACTGGCGACTTTGCTGGGAATTTTTCCGATAAAAGAGGGGTTACCTTAAAAGTTTAGAATTCACTTAATTATTTTCTATTGTTTGCTTTGTTTGTTTTATTTTTCAGGGGCGTTTTGGGAATTAAATGAAGGACGAATCCTATTCCCGAATTCAAGAACACTTAAGATTAGGAGTGGCATAGTCATGGCGACCTCTTTCACATATGTGGGAGATGAGTCAATATGAAGTTCACACTTGAGTTAGGACTCCATAGCATATGCACACCTTTCTCAAATGAGGGAGGTCTATGTATGTGTCTGTGGGTGCGCCGGAGCTCAAGGACCTTTAGTTACCCTTAACCCATCTTGGCCTTTAGGAACGTAGTGGGGGTACTACTATTGACAAATGTTGAGAACTAGTCGCTACCCGATGCTACAATTCAGATAGGTTCTTTCTCAAAGTATCATTGCATGGTGCAAATGCATCATGTCCGAGGGTGCTTTAGAAGGGCTGACAATTCTGAATAACTCATAGAACCCGTTGCTGATATCATCCTTATCCTTAGAAATACCTTTGGGGAACAATACCTCACATGATCTAAACTCCACGCAAGACAAGCCTAAGGAAATTGTGTGACTTGTGTGACTTGTTTGTGTTTGCTACTAACCTCCGTTTCTTTGCAGGTTTTGTTAAAAGGACTTGTTTGTCCTTACTATCTCACACTATGCCTAATGAACTGCATTCGCATAATATCATGACATCATGACATCATAAGCATAACATGATTTAACTAACCCTTTCAAGGATCTTAGGGATTTAGGGCGCACAATTTCAGGTGCCCTTATCAATGACTGATTTCCTAATCAAAGGGCAAGAGGATTTATTTTCCTCTGGCCACATACCTTCCAATTCAGAGACCCGGGGTACCTATCAAGGGGCAAGAGGATTTATTTTCCTCTGGCCGTATGCCTTCCAGTTCAGGGACACGATAACTATCAAGGGGCAAGAGGATTTGTTTTCCTCTAGCCATGTACCTTCAAATTCAGAAGTAGCCCGAATCAGAGGCGATGACCCACTCGATATGGTGACCTTGAAAGACATTCAAAGACAAAGACAAAGACCAATATTCTTCAGACGAAGCGGTGACCAATCATTTCCTAATGTCGTAAACTAAATTTCCTAAAGATCCTTGAAGATATTGCATCTACACTCATAAACATTGCATAACAGGTTTCCGCAATAGGCTCCCCATTCTCTCTCGCTGTTTATTTCAGCACAAATGGATCTCGAGCAATCAGTCAAAAATCCTTAGGCTCAGAATATCCAGTTCCAAGTTTTGATCCTAAATTAGTCAAGGGGCAAGACGAGTTGAAAAACCTTGTTAACCCAGAAGAAAAAGGATCAGCATACGCCGCAAAGTTTATTCCATGGCACATGCCGCTGTCTCAAGTTCTACAACAATTGCTCAATCAGAACTCGATAACTCTATTACCTCCATATTCATTTTCTACCAATCCCACTCCTGGGTATAAGTGCCATGCGAGATGTGCTTATCATTCGAATAGTCCTGGTCATGATACAGAAGATTGTTGGCAATTGAAGCACAAGATTCAAGATTTAATCGATGACAAGATCACTGATTCCAATTCACCTGAGGAATCTCATATGACAGATGATGTGCATAATCAGAAAGGCCGTAATAAACAAAACCAATTTGTGGGGGCAGTTCTGATCCCTACACCAGTTCCATAACAACGACGCAAGTCAGATGCACCTAAGCATTAATTCAACAAAATTAACATGTCATTAGATCAAGCGTTACAACATCTGTTGAAGATCGAATTGGGTACTCTGAGGGACACTCCTAAGAATCCTACCACCTCCGCTACTGGCTATCAACCCAATGCGATATGCACATACCATTTCAACAAGCCTGGACATGACACTAACAATTGCTGAACATTGACGAATAAGAATCGAGATCTAATCGATGATGGGGAAATCAAATTCAACCATCCTGAAAACTCATGGGATGATCACTGCTCCTATGCCTAGTCATGACAAGACTGACTGACGCCTAAACGGACGCCTAAACGGACGAACTTTTGGATCATTAGATCTACTCTCATTTGCAAGTTTCTTTTCTGTTTGTTTAAACATTTGACTCATGATAGACATTACCTGTTTTAATAATCATCATCAGTGCATTGCATATGTTTGTCTTGAACAAATCATTTCGCTACCACTCTTTTTAAATTATGTCTTTACCTTGCATATGTTTTATGATATTCAACTCCTCTTAAGCTGTAAGCCTTTTAAGGGAGGATGACGAAAACGATACCGCAACCTCATACAATATGCTTTTGAGCAGACTATGCTGACGATGTACAGGCATTATTTCAATTCCTAAACAGTGGAGATATAAGGATGTTAATCCCTCGTCAACCCCTTTGAGCCTAAGGAGTAGAAGTTTTCTTTCTTGTACTAATTAAAACCCTTGATCATAACCTGGGGCAGGGTAGTTACTCAGTTAACTCAGTTATGTTAGACGTTGCTTATACAAATAGTGATGGATTCCCGCAACCATTAAGTCAGGCAGTCAACATCTATCAAAAGAAAAAAGCTATTAAGTCAAAACCTATGAAGGAGACTTATATAAAATTGAAACATCCCGCTGACTGTAATCTCAAAATAAACAGTTCAGGCAAAAGTTAGGGATAACATAGTAAAAAAGGAGGTTGCTAAAAATCCTCGACAAAAGAAAACATTTCAAAAGAGGTCACTACAAATCCTCGACGAAAAGAAAGTATTACAACAAAGGATGACTGCCTGTCCAAATTAAATCTTTGATACTTCATCAAATGTCAATGTTACAACTTCAAGCTTTGCTAAGGCTTAAACGCAGAATTAACTGAGCATAGGATCGAAGAACATCACGAATATTGGGATGGGTATAACTAAATTTTTGAGCCATTATCCTTTGTTTCTTAAACCGTGAACCAAGCCACGTTACAACCCTTGAAAGTACTAACTGAAGCATGGTTAGTTCGAAAGCATACTGTCACAAAAAAAAGGTATCCTGATTCCTTAAGGTATACCACAAATGTTGAGTTAATACTTCGTTTTTTATAAACATCACGTTTTTATAAACATCACGCTTTTACATCTCCAGTTTAAATGTTTTTCAACAAACTCAAGACAAACATATGCATTGCATCTCATGAATACATTATTAAACATATTCTGCTACATAATTTCAAATGTTAGCGACAGAAAGAATTTGCACAGGGTACAACTAATGACTGAAAATTATCCCGACAGACAAGATTACTCCAAGAAGCAATGTCTCCTACGTATACAAGGGGCATGACACGTCTTGCCCAATCAATCTGGGGCAATCAAGTCAAGATTACAAGAAACTCTCAAAATACCAAACAGTCCGAGGCATACATCCCAAGTGGTTTCCAAACTATTTCCCGATCTATCTGGGGCAACCAGGTCAAGATTCAGAGAATCTCTCAAGAGCGTCGAACAATCAGGGGCATGCGTCCAAGCAGATCTGAAGCTACTGGACCTATGATTGCTAGGGGCATGTTGCCCATGGTGCACATCTCATAAAGTCCTCGCGAGGAGAATCTTTCCAAAGTCCCCACCAGCAGGGGCAAATCTATGCAAAGTCCAGTTTGACATCTTGATCAATACTCAGTGGTGTGTCCTAATCAATATAAGTCCAGGAATGGCAAGAGTTATAAATCACTGGGGGCAATATTCAAAGCATTCATGCCTTCCCATAAAGCTGGTTACACGGGATCATATCCCCACAGAGTAATCATTAAGAAGATACCTTCAAATGTTCTCGTCCCAACAAAGACTTAGTTCCTCAACAGAGTTTACATCTTCGACATTGTCGGTTTTCCGACACTTTTTCTCTTCTCCAAATAGGGTTATTCATCTCTCTTATCCCTGGTCAGGGTACATCAAGATCAATCATTCAAGTCGCTTTCATCCCCAAGCAAAAATCATAAATCTCCAGCTGGGCATCTTCAGGACAAGATCAGACAACAAAATCACAAGGACATAGAGATTTATTTTCTCAATCAAGACAACATAAATCATATTTACATATCATATGTCATAAACATATTCATACATCGCATACATTACCATTTATTTTGAGAGACTCGTTGCATAATACATGCATCATGACATTGCATAAAGACTAACTTTACCTTTTGCAGGGTACAAGTATAAGCAGATGAACAAAATCTCCAATTTTCAAAGATTTAATTCAGTTACTACGAACGGTACTGACACGATTGACTCTCAGAGATCTAATTCCATCATCACGAACGGTGTGGACACGATCAATTACCTCCTCAGTCTAATTCAGTTACTACGAACGGTACTGACACGACAAGAGATCTAATTCTATCATCACGAACGGTGTAGACACGATCATCTTTCCAAGATCTAATTCAGTTGCTACAAACGGTACTAACACGATCAACCTTTAGAGATCTAATTCTATCATCACGAACGGTGTAGACACGATCATCTTTCCAAGATCTAATTCAGTTGCTACGAACGGTACTAACACGATCAACCTTTAAGGATCTAATTCTATCATCACGAACGGTATAGACACGATCATCTTTCCAAGATCTAATTCAGGTATTACAAACGGTACTGACACGATCAACATTCGAAGATCTAATTCTGTCATCACGAACGGTGTAGACACGATCATCCTTCCCAAGTCTAATTCAGTAACTACAAACGGTGCTGACACGATTAATCTCCAACAAACACTTCTCAACATACTAAGCTCCTTCAACCTAACGCACGGTTTTCCAGACATCTACGGATGCAAATTGGATTTAGTCTAACGCACGACTCATCCTTCGACCTAACGCACGGTTTTCCAGACATCTACGGATGCAAGTTGGATTTAGTCTAACGCACGATTCATCCTTCAACCTAACTGTAATACGGTGAACTGACTTTTATAATCGAAAATGTCCCGGTTAAGCAAGAGTCGCCACTGACTTTTATTTTATCCAAATTAATTAGAAAGGCTAAAAGAACAGGAAAAACCTTTTTAAGAAAACTGAGTTCGGGGGGGGGGGGGGTAATTCATGCAAAGGGAAGGTGTAAGGCACCCTTTGCATCCATGGTTTTCCATGGGCTCTTAATTGCTTTCCTCGTTTTGAAAAAGAAATGTAGAAGAAGAGAAAACGGACTTTAGCTCATAAATGAGCGTAGCCATTTTGAAGGTTTATGAGAAAGAATATGAAAAAAAGTTTTAGCCAGAGCAAGGCAATTAGGAGCAATTACCTTAGTATTTGAAAAAGAACGTTCTTTTAGCCTTTCAGGATGAAAGGGTCTATCCATGCCATAAGAGGGCAGGAAGCCTTTCATTTGGAGGTTGAAGGGTCGTCGCAACGTCGTTCGCCATAAGACTGTCCCATACCATAGAGAGGCAGGTAGTCTAAGGGAAGGACCAGAATAGCCTTTCATAGGCAGCCAGAGGATACCTCAGCCTTTCGTAGGCAACTTCCAAGGGTCGAGGTCATATTGGCGTATCGAAGGCAGCATCATTAAGGTCTTATGACCTTTGTATTTATTGAGGCAACATGGCTGAGGTATCCTCGTATTCGAGGGACATGGCTATTCTGCAAAAAATACAAGGCAACAAGGCAAAGGCAACAGGCAACAGGCAGCAAAGAGGTTACCCCAAAAGTGTGTGTGGGTGCAACAATCATGTGATTAGATTAAGATATTCATCTTATAATTAGTTATTCTAGATTGATTACAAGCTTGCACTCCCTACGATTACTAACCACATCAATTAATATTAACAGCATAATTAAACAATAACGGGGAAAGGGAAAATGAAACCAGCGGGGGAAAGGGAGAATGAAACCAGCGGGAGGAATAGAGCAATAGGTATGAACAAGTAATAATTTAAATGAGATCAAGGTTTAGGGTTACCAACTATTCGAGCTTTGGCGATTGGCAAACCCTGAAAAGGTGGGAACAATAAATAAAATGTAGATGACTGCATTATCAACTCAAAAGTCAGATACAGTTAACCCTAATCACTAAAAAAATAATGATAAAAGAAGAAGGGTAAAAACACTTAGCTTCGATTGATGAAGGTTGATGGACAAAGGTTTGCCTTGAGCATTGACCCTGATCATCTGAGAATTGGCAGAAAAATAAAAGGAGAAAGTAAGTGTAGGAGGAGTTCATTGACGGGGGAATCAAACCCTAAAAATAAAAGGCAGAAAAAATATTAAATAAGAAGAGCTTAGAACTTAGCTTTGAATTTGACGTGGCGCGTAGTCGGAATGTATTTGAAAAGTAACCCTGAAAAAAGCACAGAAAAAGGAATATTTTTTAGTGTATGAATGTTCTAACGACAAACCTCGCAAACCCTGATTTAGGGCACAAGTTAACCATGGTTAATAAAATCATAAACTAATTGAAATAATGCCAAAGTTAACGAAGAAACATCGAGAGTTTGAATCAATAGATCAGTTAAATAATTATTGGACGTAGTCCTAATTATTTAATTGATAAAAAAAAGTTTATTTGAAAACAATATTATTAATAAAATTGTAAATCGAACTCTCGATAAAATAAGCAATTATAAAACTATTGTATATAAAAACTAAAATATTGAGTAAAAATAAATAAATAATTAGAAAAAGAAAATAATTAGAAAAAGAAAGTAAAAGGAAAAATAGATAAAATACAATTATGAAATAATAAAAGAAATTAGATAAGAGAAAAAGCAAGCTCAGCTTTGGTTGGATGTGGTGAGGTACTGATGGTCCATGGTAAGGTCCTTTAGTCCAGAGACGTCAGATCTTGGCAGCTTGTGATCTGGTGGTGGAGGCGTTGAGGCGCATGGTAAGCCATCAGGATGGAGACACATGGGAACCTGCAAGAAATACTTCGAAAAATAATATGTCGTACCCAGGAATAGAACCTGGGAAGCTGGACTCGAAGGCATACGCGCGCAACCATCTGAACTGGACGATTCATCTGTTAGTGGAACGGACCTCATATGATATGTATGAAAACAAGTTTCCTAATGCTGAAAAATGCGTGTGGCTTTTTTGAATTTGAATCGAACCAACCATTGACTGCCACACAGTCATCTTCCTCGTGGAGACCTGCTAAGAAACTTTTTACAGCGCCTTTCACAGATTAGCTATAAAAACGAGTACCTTTTACACCTGTTCAACGCAAAACATTCGTACGTGCTTAAAAAATCAAAAGAAAAACCATGGTCTGATTACCTTAACCTTTGCGAACTCAGTCCCGGCCTCTATTTTGTCCAATTTCACCTGTAGCGAAAAAGCCTAAACACAAACCCTAATGCACGTTCATGGTAAATCATGCTACAGCCACGTAAACACACAAATAATTGTCCAGAAACGTTCGAAACTCCAATATGACTAAGAATATGCAAATGAATTTCATCAAGAATGCATAAATTATCGTATTCGAATTCAAAAAAAAGAGTGACAAACCGTGGTGAATTGGTGATGATTTGAACGCTTAAATCGCCGGTAATGATCTGGATAGCTTCAGGAAGTCCTTGGGAACGTAATAGAATCCAACAAAACCTTTGAATCCGCCTCTAGCCTCAAAAACGAATTTGACCTTTCTTGAAAAATTTTCACGAGTTCTTAGGGCTGCTATCCTTATGATTTCGTCTCCCTCTGCCTTGGACATGTTATGGTTATATATTAGAACCAACTAGGTCTACAAAAACTGACTAAATCTTCTTGAATCACAATATTGGAAAATTGGAGAAATTTGATTTCAAACTTTCTAAATTGGGTCCAATTCTCAATCTTTTTCACCAAATCATGGGGAGCACGAAAATTAGACCTATTTTTGGCATTTATGTGATTGAAGTTGATTTGAAAATAGAGCCTAACCAAATCTCCCATATTTCCTTCAATTATCTTTATTTAAATAGCATTTTAAATGAATAAAAATTCACTAAAAATACTATAAATGTCAAATAATCGTGGGATTGGTCTTGGGCATTCTTGTTGACCTCATAAGCATGTTTGGATTATAAAAGGTCAGGCCCATTTGTAAAGATATCCATTTTGACCCTCATTTGTTTCACATTTTCCATCCAAAATCGACCAACTTTGACGAGGCATATCTCTCTCAATTTTTAAGATATGAGAGAGTTTTAGGACTTTTTGGAAACCTCAAGATGTCCTATAAAAGCCACTTTGGAACATATTTTGCATCTGAGAATTTTATCTTTAAGATATGGCTCCTGACAAAAGACAGCTTTTTGCGATCTCCTAGAAGGACCTGTAATGTTTTGATCCATATCTCTCAGATGAAGCATTTTTAGACCTGGCATGTGAGAGATAAATCTGTAGAGAATTAAATTTCCTTCAAAATGAGCTTTGGATGGAAAATTTATGATGTTCCATGTAGGAGTTATGGCTGGTCAAAGTTTAGTTGACTTTCTCCTATGAAAATCCTAATTTAGAAACTTTGGAATTGTTGATTTCTGATCTTTCCTTGATGAACCATGATCAATTATTGATCCAATGGTGAATGATACTTCAATATGAGGATGTCGATAAAAAATCAGGAGTTTTGACTATACTTTGACCATAGTTGTCTTTTAGGTCAACCTAGTCGACTGTTGACTTTCTGAACAATTGAGTGATCAATCCTTTGAGTTGAGACCAAAAACTTGTCATGGAGGTAATGTGAGACATCATAGATCATATGGAATGCCTTGGAGCCCTTGGTTCATTGATTTTCCTTCAGAACAACAAAACCCTAATTTCTTGAAACTTTGTTTAGGAGGGATGTTCTTTGAGCTTTGTACTTTGATTTGAATTTGGATAGGAGAAAAAGTATGGGCAAATTTTGGGGTATGACAGCTGCCCCTGTTCAATTGTCTTAAACCTGAAGATGTAGAGTGGTATGTGCGCCAGTCGGTATCTGAAGGTGGAAGATGATTGAACACTAGAATACCCAGGAATTTGCCCTAGCTGGTGATGAAGGGACTTTTGTCGGAGATGGCTTGAAGATGCCATCCAGATGGGCATGCATTAGACTATGTGTGCAGTGTTTGAGAAGTAGTTGTTTGAATGTTGATCGTGTCATTACTGTTCGTAGTAGATGAATTAGATCGTTCGTGATGATGGAATTATATCCTTGGAAGTTGATCGTGTCAGTACCGTTCGTAATATCTGAATTAGATATTGGGAAGATGATCGTGTCTACACCATTCGTGATGATAGACTTAGATTCTTTTAAAGGTCAATCGTGTCAGCACCATTCGTAGTAACCGAATTAGATCTTGGAGAGATAATCGTGTCTACACCGTTCGTGATGATAGAATTAGATTCTCTTGTCGTGTCAGCACCGTTCGTAGTAACCGAATTAGACTGAGGAGGATAATTGATCATGTCCACACCGTTCGTGATGATGGAATTAGATCTCTGATCGTGTCAGTATCATTCGTAGTAACTGAATTATATCTCTGAAAATGATCGTGTCACCACCGTTCGTGGTAAATGAATTAGATCTCTGCAGGATGATCGTGTCTACACCGTTCGTGATGATAGAATTTGATCTTTGTCTCTTGATTATCTCTGAACTATTCATGGAGAATACTCGAAAATAAGTGTCAGAACTAAATCATTGTCTTGATTATCTCTGAACTATCTTTGGAGAATATCCGGAACTAAGTATCAGAATTAAATCTATGTCTTGATCATTTCTGAACTATCTCTGGAAGATGCCCAAAATTAAGTGTCAGATGTCAGTCTCTATCTTGATTATATCTGAACTATCTTTGGAAGATATCCAAAATTAAGTATCAGAACTAAATCTCTGTCTTGATTATCTCTGAACTATCTCTGGAAGATATCCAACATTAAGTGTCAGAAGTAAATCTCCATCTAGAATGAGCGTCAGAATTAAATCGTTAACTTGATTATCTCTGCGCTATATCTGGAAGATAATGTTCATTTGATTGTAGAAGTAAACTGCAAAAGAAAACATTAGTTTTATGCAATGTCGTGATGCATGCATCGTAAAAAAAAAATTGAAATGGATGAGGGTGTATGCATATGTGATGAGACGTATGTATGTTATGATATATGATGTATGAACATGATTTATGCTATTTTGAAGTATCTTGATTGAGAAAATAAATCTCTAGGTCATTGCGACTCTGACACCTGATCTTGTTTTGAAGATACACAGTTGGGGATTTATGATTTCTGCTTGGGGATGATCAGTGACTTGATGTACCCTGACTGGGTGTCGTCCTCGGTTTTTGTGGGATGCGAACTGACTCTTATTTTATTTTTGAGTTTGTGAAAATCAGAGAGTCGCCACCGACTTTTATTTTATCCAATTAAGGAAAGGTTTATAAAAGAAACAGAAAAAGACCTTTAAGAGATTTTAGGTTCGGGGGTAGGTTATACAAAGGGAAGGTGTTAGCACCCTTTGTATCCATGGTTATCCATGGGCTCTTAATTGCTTAGCTCACTTGTTTGAATCGTTTGTCTTGCTTTGAAATGCTTGTATGTGGTTTTAAATATTTTTTTAAAGAGTTAACTTTGTAATGATCCTTGAGCGGATGTATACAAAGTATTTATCTTTCGAAAGATATTTTGATAGTTCGAAAAAGATTTTTAACTTCGTAATAATCCTTGTTTGGATGTATACGACGTGTGATCTTTTGAAAGTTTGTTTTGAAAAAACAGTGATGTGTAACATTTGTTGTCTTTGATTTTTATTTGAGCAAGCAATTAGGAGGTCTATCCTAAGTTCATAAGGTCCTTTCCTATTTCGTTTAGAAAATTTTCCTTGACTGGATACAGACAAAAATTTGATTTTTGTATTTGAAATAGTAGAATTGATTTTTGAAAAGAGTAACAGAGGGATTACCCTAAGAGGTGCAAGTGTGATTGTGTTTTTGTTTCAGGTATATTTGTCTTTGAAGTTGGTGATCTAGCGCTTCAGTTTTTATTCTTGTCATACACGCAGTTTTATATGTACAGGAATTAAAATGCGGGAATGTAAAATGCGGAAAGTAAATCTACGCTATTACATCGATTGTACGAGAAATGTAAACTACGCTATTTACATGAATTTGACAACCTATACACTTATCTATGAATTTAAATTGCAATAAGGTAAAGGGGAAATATTTTTGGATTTTTGGATGATTGATTTTAATTAAAATTAAGGCATAATTAATTTAATTAAAAGGTCAAAAATTTAGAAATAAAATTTAAACCTAAAAAATTAAGTCTAAAATATGTCCAAATTGTTTGTTAATTAATTTTAAAATAAAATTAATTTTTTTTTGTGATTTTTTTGAAATTGTTTTGGAATTATTAAGCTAATTAACAAATAATTATTCAAATAATTATACACATAAATTAACTTTAAAGAGAAAAATATTCTAAATATATGTAAAATTAGTTTATAATATATAAACTTAATTTAATAAAAAAGAAAATATTTTTTTCTGATTTTTTGATAGGTTAAAAAATTATTAAAAGGGAAATATATGAATATATATTGATTAATTAAGCAAAATATTTTAATTATTAAGAAAAATAAAATATTTTTGTGTCAAAAATTAATACAATATTTTACTACCCTAAAAATATTTTGTGTATTTTTCTGATTTTTTAAACTATTTTAAATAATTTTTATAAAGAAAACTAAATAAAATAAAAAAATAAAAAGAGTGATCAGGTGTGGTTGGCTGGTAAGTCCATAGCATGGACTAGCGTGTCATGTGCGTTGAATGAGAAGATCAGATTGATCTGATGGACACGGATGTATGGCACATGGCAAGGGCGTGTTCTGCAAAGCACCAGAGTGGTCAGTTTTTAAAAATAAAAACACGCGCAGGGCAGCCAATGAGAAGCTGCCACGACTTCATCTTCTTCCTCTGTCCATTGGCTTAGCACCTGCAACCGTTGCTAAAGGTTTTAGTGACAGTTTCGAAGCGTAGCCATAGCTCCTGCAAATTCAAAAATCTCATACAAACATGATAAATTATTTTGGAGACCATGTTTCAGCTTAAAATCGTCCCCTGAGTTCAAATATGCCATTAGTTTTGTCTAATTTTGCCTAAAAAGAAAAAACCCGTTTCGAGCTTAAAAAACTCTAAAATGGCATATGCTTCAAACGTCCATGAAAATCAAATTAAAGTTCCAGAAACGATCAGAGCACCAAACTAAACACAAATATGGGATTACATCTTATTGAACATGCATGGATAATCAAATTCATGTTAGTTTATGTTTGAGCAAACCGTGAGCTATGGTGGATGATTCTGAGTGCTTTGCTTGCTGAAAATGATTGGGTTATATTCAGTGAAGGTCAGGGAACGTGTTTGAGTGTTTAGTTTGGATTGAAATGAGCTTAAACTTAAAATTCGAATTTCAAATTTCTTTCAAAATTTCAAGTTTGTACAAGAGTGATACAAGCATATGTTTGGTTCTGAATTCGTGTGTGTGGTGTTGTTGAAGTGTTCTAATCCTTTTATAGGCAATAGAAGTGCTGCAATCTTAAGCTAACAAGCATTGATGGCTTTTGAAACTTTGAATTTTTTAATATATAAAGCTTTGAATTTCTTGGCCATGGCTTGAATTTTCTTCACCCCTCTTGCTATAGGACTGCTGTACATCTCTTTGTTGCAGAGTTTAAGCTATCTTAGTGACTCAAGCTAAGGACAAAAGCTTTGGATAATTGTCTTGCACCATTTCTTTTTTAATTTAATTTTAAATGTAATAAAATTAAACTAAAAAAAGAAATAAAAATGTTATGGGCCTCATGTTGGTCGTGGGAGCCCTTTAACATTATTAGAAACATGTTTGGATCATGAAAACTTGGCCTCATTTGGAAAAAAAACAATTTTGATCAATGTTGGTTTCATGCATTTTCCCAAAAAAATAGCCAACTTCAACAAGGCATATCTCCCTCAATTTTGATCCTATGAAGGAGTTCTTGTACTTTTTAGAAACCTCAAGATGTCCTCTACAATCTACTTTGGAAGCTTTTTTGCATTTGGAGAAGTTATCTTGATGTTATGGGCTTTGACAAAAAATCACTTTTTGTTGACTTTGAAAATGACCTGTAATGTCTTGGCTCATATTTTCCAAATGGTAAACCCAATGATCATGGGACCAATTTCATTTGAAAGATAATTGAATTTCCTTCAAAATGAGCTTTGTTTGGAATTTTTTGGATGAATGAGGAGAGAGTTATGGTCGGTCAAAGTTCAGTTGACTTTTTAGGAGAAAATCCTAATTTTGAAACTTGGAGTTTTGTCGATTTCTGAACTTTTCTTGATGAATTATGATCAAACATTGATCAAATGATGAATCTTTTGACAAAATATGGATGTTGACAAAAAATTTCATTTTTGACTGTCTGTTGACTTTTTGGTCAAACTGATCGTCTGTTGACTGTTTGAGTTGTCGACTGTGCGTCCGAGCGAATCGAAGTTTGAAAATTTGTCTGATGGTACTTTGAGACATATGGAGAACCATGAAATCCATTTGAGGTCTCAAAAAACTCGTTCTCCTGAAAAAAACAAAAACCCTAGTTAGGGATTGTTTGTGTAGGAGATAGTTAGGCGTACCTGATTTTTGTGCAGTGTTGAGTCTCTGCTGATCTTGCGTTTATCAGAAGACTTCTAGAACACAAATCTTGGAATTTTGGAATGTGAAAGATTGATTTGACTGATGATACGAAACACGGAGAATCGTGCTGTCATCGGGTTTGACTTTTAACTGGTTGTTCGAGTATTAACGTAGCAGTTAAAGTGAAAACTTAACAGTTAAAGTTAATTTTTTCCTTTTTTTTTGTTTTTGTTGTGTTAATGGTGAAAAATTATTTACATGATTTGTTAGAAAAACACAAACATAGTAAATAATTATAATATACCGTACGCGAACAAAATTACCGATAAAGTTGAAAAAGGATTTAATGCATAGAAATATATATTTAACTAGCAACAAATACACATAATATTATCTAGATAATTAAACGACGACATAAAAGATAGTATAATATTTAATACTGACAGTACAAATATTACAAAAATGTAACGAACAGTACGACAAATATAATGAACGGTACATGATTTGAAAGCGAAAGATACGACAAACTTTAAATATGGCGATTAAAGATCCATGCTATAAACAACAGAAAATAGATGCACGGAAGTGTAAGCATCCCCGATCCGCATTTTTCAGGACTATGCAGACAGAAAAAAGACATGATCACCGTAAAAACAATGATGACTATAAGAAAAAGCGTATCCACCCACTTTGCCATTTTTGCCGGGGAAGAAGAGGAAATGATTATGAGATAGTATGATAGAAATTTGGGGGATGGGTGAAATTTGATGTGAGATTTTATGAAAAAAATGAAGGGTATTTATAGAGTGAAAAGAAGAATGGAGACGTTGGGGAATGAAGTAATACCGTACAAAAAGGAAAGTTTGAATGATAGTAGGTTTTGAAAAAAAGTGTATGGTAGGGTTTGAAAAGAAAGATGTATAGAATAAAGTTAGGATTTGATTTGAAAGAAAGAGATTTGAAATCAATGATATAGTACAAAAATTAGTGGGAAACAAAACTAATAATTTAATTGTTACCAGTACAGTCTGAATTCCCGGACTCTGCGCCTGCAAAATTTAATTCTGTACCAATTGCGTCAATATTATTTATCTGAAAATAAATCTCAAATAAACAGCGTGTGTGAAATGATAAACAGTAGTTGGTGTTTGTGTAAGAATAAATTCAACAGCGAACCAAATATCGTAAAAGACTGAGTATTCATAAAATCAGGATATTTATGAAATAAAATCCAAGATTTATATAAAACTCTCAATATTTAGACAGAAGTCTGTTGCCTTCTCTCTGAAAAAAGATGTGGGCAAATTTTGGGGTATAACACTGGGGATTAGAGATATTAACACACCATGTTTGGAGAAGAGAAGCATGTTGGGGAACCGACGATGTCAAAGATGTGAACTCTCTTGAGGAGCTATGTCTTTTGTTGGACGAGTACGTTTGAGGATATCTTCTTTGAGGATTACTCTGTGGGGAAAAGATCTCGTGAAGTCGACTCTGTGGAGAAGCATGGATGTCTTGAACATTGCCCCCAGTGATTATAGCACTTCCCATTCCTGGACTCGTATTGATTGGAAAACACCAATGAATATTGATCGAAGCGTTGAACATGCCTTGTATACTTTGCCCCCAGCTAGTAGGAACTTGAAGAGATTCACCTCGCGAGGACTTTATGAAGTGTATGTTGTAGGTGACATGCCCCTAGTAATCGTACACTTAGGATGATGCCCCTGATTGTTTGGCTTTTTGAGAGATTCTTGGAATCTTGACTTGATTGCCCTAGATTGATTGGGAAAAACGTGTCATGCCCCTTGTATACGTAGGGGACATTGCTTCTTGGAGTAATCTGTGTTGGTCAGGATAACCTTGAGTCATTAGCCATACCATATGCAAATTCATTCTGATGCTAACATTTGAAATTATGTAGCAGAATATGTTTAATAATGAATTCATGAGATACAATGGATACGTCTGTCTTGAATTTTTTAAAAACATTAAAGCATGAGATGTAAAAACATGACATTTGTAAAAATATGATATTTGTAACAATGTGATGTTTGTAAAATGAAATATCAACTCCACATTTTAGTAAACCTTAAGGAGTCAGGATACCTTTTCGGTGACAGTATGCTTTCGAACTAACCATGCTTCAGTTAGGACTTTCAAGGGTTGTAACGTGGCTTGGTTCACGGTTTAAGAATCAAAGGATAAAGGCTCAAAATTTAATTGTACCCACCTCTCTTCGTGACGATCTTCAGTCCTAAGCCTAGTTAATTCAACTTATGCATTCAGGTTCCAAGAGACTTTTGGATTTGCACCTTTGATAATGATGATGGTTCACAAGCAAAGAGAACTTTTGAGATGGCAGTCACTTCTTCCTTTTGGTAGTCACCGCATTGTGTTGTTCAGGAATTTATTGACTTCTCTTTTCATCTTTTTGATATCCCTAACTTTTTCCTGAACTGTCTATTTTGAGTTACAGTCAGCGGAATGCCTTGATTTTTGCCTAAGTCATCTTTTTGATTTTTGACTTAGCAGGCTTTTATATGTTTTTTTTGAAAGATATTGATTGCCTTGCTTAATGATTGATGAACCATCATTGGCTTTTGATTGATATCTCCAACACTTCTTTGATGTGTGCGGATGAACGCTTGTGATTGAAACCTTTGTTGAAAGGTGTACTGAATGATTCTCTTAAAATAGAATGCACAGCTAAATTAACTGAGAACTACCCTGCCCCAGGTTATGATCAAGGGTTTTAATTAGTACAAGAAAGAAACTTCTACTTCTTAGGCTAAAAGGGTTGACGAGGGATTAACATCCTTATATCTCCACTGTTTAGGAATTGAAACAATGTCTGTACATCGTCAGCATAGTCTGTTCAAAAGCATACTATATGAGGTTGCGGTATCGTTTTCGTCATCCTCCCTTAAAAGGCATACAGCTTAGTAGAAGTTGAATATACACAAAACATATGCGAAGTAAATACACAATTTAAAACGAGTGATAGCGAAATAATTTATTCAAGACAAACATATGCAATGCACTGATGATGATTATTAAAGCAGATAATGTCTATCATAAGTCTAATGTTTAAAAAAACAGAATAGAAATCAACAACTGAAAAGTAAAACTAATGATCTGAAAGTTCATCTTTCTAGCCATCCACAGCATTAGCAATCTTGTTGTGATTAGGCATGGGAGCAGTGATCATATTGGGAGTTGCAGGAGGGTCGAACTCAATTTCACCAGCTTCGATCATATATTGGATCTTGTTCTTCAACGGCCAACAATTATTTATGTCATGTCCAGGACTATTAGAATGATATGCGCACCTCGCATTGGGTTTGTAACTAGGAGCAGAGGTGTTAGGATTCTTAGGAGGATCCCTCAGGGTGATCAAATTTGCCTTTAGCAGATGTTGTAAGGCTTGAGGTAGCGACATATTGATCTTTGTGAATTGACGTCTGGGTGTATCTTGTTTGTTTTGGCGACCTTGTTGAGGCGCCGGTGTGGAGCTCAGAACTGCCCCAATATATTGATCATGGTTTATCCTTTTCTGCCCATACACGGCATTGGAATCTGACCTCCCATTGAAATGCTTCTTTGTATTACCTGAGGATGTAGCCACTTGAATCTTACCACTTCGAATGCCACTCTCGACACGTTCCCCAATCAGTATGAGTTCAGTGAATCCAGATGATGAACTTCCCAGCAAATGACTATAGAAAGGACCAGTCAGTGTACTTATAAACATATCGACCAATCCTCTATCAGCTAAGGAGGGTTTAACTCTTCCAGCTAGATTTCTCCATTTTTGAGCGTACTCCTTGAAACTTTCCTCGGGTCCCATAGACATGCTTTGTAGTTGCATGCGAGTTGGTGCGAGATCAGAATTATATTGATATTGCTGGTAAAAGGCAACAACCAAATCTTCCCAGGTACGGATGTTAGTACTTTCCAGTTGATAGTACCATTTGAGTTGAGTTCCAGATAAGCTTTCTTGGAAAAAGTGGATCCATAGTTTCTTATCGGTAGTATGAGGTTGAATCTTCCCCACATAAGACCTCAAGTGCAGCTTAGGACAAGAGACTCCATCGTATTTTGCAAAAGTTAGAATTTTGAATTTCGGAGGTATAACAACTCCAGAGATGAGTCCTAGATCTTCAAAATCCAGTCCAGGTACCTTCTGAATTTCCATGGCTTTCATACGTTCCTCCAGCAACTTGTATTTGTCATCAGGATGTTCATCCTCATGGTGATAGTCCTCTTCTTCTTCAGAGGGTTTGGCAGAATCATGGTTACTTTTTGCATCAGTTTTGATACTAGCATCATCATCTTGCTCATCCTCGTCACTGTCTTCAGAGGCTTCGGCATCCCTGAGTTGCAAGATCGGTCTAAGCTTTTTCACCTGAGTCTTCTTACCCTTCTTCTTCTTCTTTTTAGTCAGCATGGCTTTCAGCTCTTCTTGCCCCTTGGACAAATTCAGAATCAAGGCTCGGAACTCAGTGTTTTGAGCTTGGAGATCCTTAACTGATTGTTCGAGATTCATGGTGCTGAAATAAACAGCGAGGAAGGATGATAGACCTATTGTAAGAAACCTGTTATGCGATGTTATGAATGCAAATGCAATATTTTCAAGGATCTTTAGGTATTTAGTTAGCAACATTAGAAAATGATTTGATCGCGTCTTTGTTTGAAAGACTCTGACTTTTGTCGTTGAACGTCCTTCTTTGAGAATCAAGCTCACCATATCCAGTGGGTCATAGCCTCTGATTCGGGATACTTGTACTTTTGAATTTGACAGCACATGGCTAGAGGAAAATAAATCCTCTTGCCCCTTGATAGGTACCGAGTTTCTGAATTGGAAGGCATGTGGCTAGAGAAAAATAAATCCTCTTGCCCCTAGATAGGAATTCAGTCCTTGATAAGAGCACCTGAAATTGCGCGCCCTAAATTCCTAAGATCCTTGAAAGGGTTAGTTAATTATGTTATGCTTATGATGTCATGATGTCATGATGTTATGCGAATGCAGTTCATTAGACTTAGTGTGAGATAGTAAGGACAAACAAGTCCTTTCAACAAAACCTGCGAGGAAACGAAGGTTAGTAGCAAACACAAACAAGTCACACAATTTCCTTAGGCTCGGCTTGCATGGAGTTTAGATCATGTGAGGTACCCTTCCCCAAAGGTATTTCTAAGGATAAGGAGATTTCAGCAACGGATTCTACCAAGTGACTCAGAATTGTCAGCCCCCTCTAAAGCACCCTCGAACATGGTACATGCATACCACGCAATGATACTTTAGGAAGAAACCTATCTGAGCTGTAGTATCGGGTAGCGACCATAACTTGGCATGCACCAAGAATATCCCCCCCCACTATGTTCCTAAAAGTTAGGATGGGTTAAAGGTGACTAAAGGTCCTTGAGCTCCGACGCACCCAAAGATACATGCATAAACCTCTCTCATGCAAAAGAGGTACACAATAACCAGTGGAGGCCTAACTCAAGCGCGAACTTCATTTTGACCAACCCCAAGCATGCACAAGGGGGGTGTCATACCCCAAAATTTGCCCACATTACTGCTCCTATTCAAGTTTCAAATCCATATGCAAAGCTTCTAGACAAATTCTCCTATACAAAGGCTCTGAACTAGGATTTGATCCATTCAAAAGGAAATCAGTGAATCAATGGCTCCAAGGCATCTCATATGGCTCAATATATCTCACATAATCTCCATAGCAAGTATCAAGCCACATCTCAAAGGATTGGGCACTCAAAAGTTCAGAAAGTCAACAGTCAACTAGTTGACCTAAAAAGTCAACTGTGATCAAAGTAAAGTCAAAACTCATGATTTTTTGTCAAGATCTTAATATTGAAGTATCATTCACCATTTGATCAAGTATTGATCATGGTTCATCAAGGAAAGATCAGAAATCAACAAATCCAAAAGTTTCTAAACTAGGGTTTTCATAGGAGAAAGTCAACTGAACTTTGACCAGCCATAACTCCCACATGGAACATCAGAAATTTTTCATCCAAAGCTCAACTTGAAGGAAATTTGATTCTCTACAATTTTGTCTCTCACATGCCAAGTCTAAAAATGCTTCAATTGAGAGATATGGACCAAGACATCATAGGTCCTTTTCAAAAGTCAACAAAAAGTCACTTTTTTCAAAAGGACACACAAGGAGCATGGAAAATAATTTTGATATGAGACCAAAGACACTGGTTAGAGGACTCTTCAAGGTTTCTAAAAAGTCCTAGAACACTTCCATGCCTCAAAAATTGAGAGAGATAGGTCTTGTTAAAGTTGGGTCATTTTGGAGGGAAAATGTGAAGAAACTTGAAACTTTTTTGCAAATGGGCCCAAATTATTTTGCTTCAATCTTGGTCCCTAAGTATCCAAGAGCCCAAAACCTCTAAGCCACAAAAATATTATGAATATTTGATTTTATTTGAATTTTTTTTATTCATTTAAAATCATATATTTTATCAAAATTTGAAGAAAATTGAAAAGATTGGATTTCTTTTTAATTCCCATCATATTCAATCACCATAAGGTTCCATATTTGATACAAATTCGTGCAATTGGAGATTGAGACAAAAAGATTGATATTTAACCATAATTAGAAAGTTTAGAATCCAAATTTTCAATCAAAATCAAATTTTATGATACAAGAAGATTTGATCCAATTCTGATGCCCTAATCTTCTCTACTATAAGTATAACACTAGTGCAGACACAAAAGACAAGGATTCTCTGCCTCCAAGAGCTCCAACCGAGTATACAAGAATCCCAAAAAAGTCAATTGCGTTTTCGAACTTAGAGGCCAATTCAAAGCATTTGGAAGATTCAATCACGCTCCTGGGTGTTTACTGAAGCTATTTGGATCATCTTCAAGGCCTGGCACTTTCAGAATCCTTCACAATCCATCACGGTTTGTTCATAATTTTTTTCGTTCGTTTTCATTGATTCATAACGCATACATGATTTTTGATCGCATATAATTGATTATTATGATGTTTAGAATGTTCCTGGATGTTTGATTCGGTCGTTACTCATAAAAATCACGATTCACCATTGTTAGGGTTTTAAACCTCGAATTGGGGTTTATTGATTTAGGAAAAAATTGCGTGAAACTAAGGGAACCAGCATGTTCAGGGGGATGAGACGATTCAATCTCTATCCTTACCTTTGATTTATATTGCGTGTTGTGGATTATTGAAAGTTGCAGGTGATTTGGTGACGGACGGAACCGTCGCTGTGAGCTGTAGTGACGAAACCAGCCTGTAGGTATAGGTCTGGTTCGTTTTCAGTGAAGAAGACAATACGTGTCTTCAATATACTGGGCCATTCAAATCGTGCGCGTTTTTTCAGTTATTGCTTTAATCTTGTTTAGTGTTCATCAGAGGAGTATGTTAAACACAAACGCTGCGTGGTTGGAATGGTGAAACGCACTTGTTGGTTAATTCAGGGTCGCGGGTTCGACCCTGGCCTCTGCATTCTTTTTCCATATTTTCTCTTTACAGATCCCACGTACATCACACACAAGAGGAGCACCATACGCCCTCACCATACAACCATAGGATCTCTCTCCCTTCAGATCAAAAGGCCCAGAACACGCCAGTCTATGGTGGACGCCCAGAGGTCACCCATACTGAATAAAAGCTAAGTTCCAATTTTCTTGTTAATATTTTATTGCATAAATTAACTCTCTTTTATTTTTTTTTATATATTTTTATTTGTCTAACAAACTTTCTTTTAATTAAAACCTTTTTTCAATTTCCTTTTTTATAAAATCATTATATTATTTATCATTTATTTTGATTAATTTATTTTAATTATTAATAAGAATTTCTATTTTTTATAATTAAATGTTAAATTAATTTAAATTGTTTAAATTATTATAATTATTTTTATTAATTGATTAAAATAAATATTAGGGTTAGAACATTTGATCGAAACCTTATTTTGTCGATTTAATTAATTAGGTTGAAAATCAATAATTAATTAATTTGACGTTTATTTATGCTATTAACTATGGTTAACTTGTGCCCTAATCAGGGTTTACGAAGATCATGCCCTACATTGAGTATTTTCTATGCCTTTTCAGGGTCGACTTTCCAGATACCTTCCGACTGCACGCCACGTCAAAGAACGAAGCTAAGTTCTAATTCCTTCTTACTTAATATTTTTCGCCTATTATTTTGTTTTAATTAGGGTTCATTTTAAATGCCAATGAACTGTCTGTACACTCACGCCTTGTTGTTTCTTCTTTCAATTCTCAATGGTCAGAGTCAATGCTTCAGGAAAACCTTTGCCCACCAACCCTGGCAAGGCAAACGCCAAGCTAAGTACACTTTATTCATTTACTTTTAATTTCTTTATTCTTTTATTTTTAGGGTTAACCTCGTTTACCTTCGAACCAATAATGCACTCACCCCTCTGTTTATTCTTTCTTTTCCAATTTTCAGGGTTTGTCGACTGCCAAAGCTACGAGTATTGGTAACCCTAAACCCTATTTTCAATTATTACTTGTGTTAAACCTTTTGCCTTTTATTTTTATATCCCGCTGGTTTCAATTCCCCTCTCCTCCGCTGGTTACAATTTCCCTTCCCCGTTATTACTGTTTACATTATACTGCGTGGTTAGTAATTCTAGGGAGTGCAACCTTTGAATTGAACATAGAATCACTAATTTTACAAGATAATATATTCGAATATGATCACGTGATTGGTGCACACACGCACACTTTTGGGTAAACCTCTCTGTTGCCTGTTGCGTGTTGCCTTGTTGCCTGTTGCCTTGTGTTTTTTTGCAGAATAGCCAGTCCCTCGAATACGAGGATACCTCAGCCATGTTGCCTCGATAAATAAAGGTCATGTGACCCTAATGATGCTGCCTTCGATACACTAACATGACCTCGACCCTCGGAAGTTGCCTACGAAAAAGGCTGAGGTATCTTCTGGTTGCCTACGAAAGGCTATTCTGATCCTTCCCCTTAGACTACCTGCCTCTCTATGGCATGGGTCAGTCTTAGGGCGAACGATAACTCGATGACCCTTCAACCTACAAACGAAAGGTTTCCTGCCCTCTTATGGCAAGGATAAACCCTTTCATTCTGAAAGGCTAAAAAGAGACCTATCATCTAAGTTTAAGGTAATTTCCCCTAATTGCCTTGCCATGCTCTATTTTCTATATTCTTTCTCAAAATTCTTCAAAAGCTGGCTACGCTCATTTACGAGCTAAAGTCCATTTTTCCTCTTTCATCTACATTTTTTGAAAACGAGCAAGCAAAGCAATTAAGAGCCCATGGAAAACCATGGATGCAAAGGGTGCCTTACACCTTCCCTTTGCATAAATTACCCCCCGAACTTAGATTTCTTTAAAGGGTTTTTTTTTCTGTTTCTTTTAGCCTTTCTGAATTTGTTTGGATAAAATAAAAGTCGGTGGCGACTCTTGCTCAACCGCACATTTCGATTATAAAAGTCAGTTCACCGTATTACAGGGGGTCTCCCTGACTATGCCGCTCCTAATCTTAAGTGTTCTTGAATCCGGGAATAGGATTCGTCCTTCATTTTTTCCCAAAACGCCACTGAAAAATAAAACAAACAAAGCAAACAATAGAAAACATTTAAAGTGTTCCTAAACTTTTAAGGTAACCCCTCTTTTATAAGAAAATTGTCCCCAGCAGAGTCGCCAGTTCTGTAATACGGTGAACTGACTTTTATAATCGAAAATGTCGCGGTTAAGCAAGAGTCGCCACCGACTTTTATTTTATCCAAATTAATTAGAAAGGCTAAAAGAACAGGAAAAACCTTTTTAAGAAAACTGAGTTCTGGGGGGTAATTTATGGAAAGGGAAGGTGTAAGGCACCCTTTGCATCCATGGTTTTCCATGGGCTCTTAATAGCTTTGCTCGTTTTGAAAAAGAAATGTAGAAGAAGAGAAAACGGACTTTAGCTCGTAAATGAGCGTAGCCATTTTGAAGGTTTATGAGAAAGAATATGAAAAAAAAGTTTTAGCCAGAGCAAGGCAATTAGGAGCAATTACCTTAGTATTTGAAAAAGAACGTTCTTTTAGCCTTTCAGGGTGAAAGGGTCTATCCATGCCATAAGAGGGCAGGAAGCCTTTCATTTGGAGGTTGAAGGGTCGTCGCAACGTCGTTCTCCATAAGACTGTCCCATGCTATAGAGAGGCAGTTAGTCTAAGGGAAGGACCAGAATAGCCTTTTGTAGGCAGCCAGAGGATACCTCAGCCTTTCGTAGGCAACTTCGGAGGGTCGAGGTCATATTGGTGTATCGAAGGCAGCATCATTAGGGTCTTATGACCTTTGTATTTATTGAGGCAACATGGATGAGGTATCCTCGTATTCGAGGGACATGGCTATTCTGCAAAAAATACAAGGCAACAAGGCAAAGGCAACAGGCAACAGGCAGCAAAGAGGTTACCCCAAAAGTGTGCGTGGGTGCAACAATCATGTGATTAGATTAAGATATTCATCTTATAATTAGTTATTCTAGATTGATTACAAGCTTGCACTCCCTACGATTACTAACCACAGCAATTAATATTAACAGCATAATTAAACAATAACGGGGAAAGGGAAACTGAAACCAGCGGGAGAAAGGGAGAATGAAACCAGCGGGAGAAATAGAGCAATAGGTATGAACAAGTAATAATTTAAATGAGATCAAGGTTTAGGGTTACCGACTATTCGAGCTTTGGCGGTTGGCAAACCCTGAAAAGGTGGGAACAATAAATAAAACGTAGATGAGTGCATTATCAACTCAAAAGTCAGATACGGTTAACCCTAATCAATAAAAAAAATAGTGATAAAAGAAGAATGGTAGAAACACTTAGCTTCGATTGATGAAGGTTGATGGACAAAGGTTTGCCTTGAGCATTGACCCTGATCATCTGAGAATTGGCAGAAAAATAAAAGGAGAAAGTAAGTGTAGGAGGAGTTCATTGACGGGGGAATCAAACCCTAAAAATAAAAGGCAGAAAAAATATTAAATAAGAAGAGATTAGAACTTAGCTTTGAATTTGACGTGGCACGTAGTCGGAATGTATTTGAAAAGTAACCCTGAAAAAAGCACAGAAAAAGGAATATTTTTCAGTGTATGAATGTTCTAACGACAAACCTCGCAAACCCTGATTTAGGGCACAAGTTAACCATGGTTAATAAAATCATAAACTAATTGAAATAATGCCAAAGTTAACGAAGGAACATCGAGAGTTCGAATTAATAGATCAGTTAAATAATTATTGGATGTAGTCCTAATTATTTAATTGATAAAAAAAAGTTTATTTGAAACAATATTATTAATAAAATTGTAAATCGAACTCTCGATAAAATAAACAATTATAAAACTATTGTATATAAAAACTAAAATATTGAGTAAAAATAAAAAAATCATTAGAAAAATAAAGTAAAAGGAAAAATAGATAAAAGACAATTATGAAATAATAAAAGAAATTAGATAAGAGAAAAAGCAAGCTCAGCTTTGGTTGGATGTAGTGAGGTACAGATGGTCCATGGTAAGGTCCTTTAGTCCAGGGACGTCAGATCTTGGCAGCTTGTGATCTGGTGGTGGAGGCGTTGAGGCGCATGGTAAGCCATCAGGATGGAGACACATGGGAACCTGCAAGAAATACTTCGAAAAATAATATGTCGTACCCAGGAATCGAACCTGGGAAGCTGGACTCGAAGGCATACGCGCGCTACAATCTGAACTGGACGATTCATCTGTTAGTGGAACGGGCCTCATATGATATGTATGAAAACAAGTTTCCTAATGCTAAAAAACGCGCGTGGCTTTTTTAAATTTGAATCGAACCAACCATTGACTGCCACGCAGTCATCTTCCTCGTGGAGACCTGCTAAGAAACTTTTTACAGCACCTTTCACATATTAGCTATAAAAACGGGTACCTTTTACATCTGTTCAACGCAAAACATTCGTACGTGCTTAAAAAATCAAAAGAAAAACCATGGTTCGATTCCCTTAACCTTTGCGAACTCAGTCCCGGCCTCGATTTTGTCCAATTTCACATGTAGCGAAAAAACCTAAACACAAACCCTAATGCACGTTCATGGTAAATCATGCTACAGCCACATAAACACACAAATAATTGTCCAGAAACGTTCGAAACTCCAATATGACTAAGAATATGCAAATGAATTTCATCAAGAATGCATAAATTATCGTATTCGAATTCAAAAAAAAAGAGTGACAAACCGTGGTGAATTGGTGATGATTTTAAACGCTTAAATCGCCGGTAATGATCTGGATAGCTTCAGGAAGTCCTTGGGAACGTATTAGAATCCAACAAAACCTTTGAATCCGCCTCTAGTCTCAAAAACGAATTTAACCTTTCTTGAAAAATTTTCACGAGTTCTTAGGGTTGCTATCCTTATGATTTCGTCTCCCTCTGCCTTGGACATGTTATGGTTATATATTAGAACCAATTAGGTCTACAAAAACTGACAAAATCTTCTTGAATCACAATATTAGAAAATTGGAGAAATTTGATTTCAAACTTTCTAAATTGGGTCCAATTCTCAATCTTTTTCACCAAATCATGGGGAGCAAGAAAATTAGACATATTTTTGGCATTTATGTGATTGAAATTGATTTGAAAATAAAGCCTAACCAAATCTCCCATATTTCCTTCAATTATCTTTATTTAAATAGCATTTTAAATGAATAAAAATTCACTAAAAATACTATAAATGTCAAATAATCGTGGGATTGGTCTTGGGCATTCTTGTTGACCTCATAAGCATGTTTGGATTATAAAAGGTCAGGCCCATTTGTAAAGATATCCATTTTGACCCTCATTTGTTTCACATTTTCCATCCAAAATCGACCAACTTTGATAAGGCATATCTCTCTCAATTTTTAAGATATGAGAGAGTTCTAGGACTTTTTGGAAACCTCAAGATGTCCTCTAAAAGACACTTTGGAACATATTTTGCATCTGAGAATTTTATCTTTAAGATATGGCTCCTGACAAAAGATGGCTTTTTGCGATCTCCTAGAAGGACCTGTAATGTTTTGATCCATATCTCTCAGATGAAGCATTTTTAGACCTGGCATGTGAGAGATAAATTTGTAGAGAATTCAATTTCCTTCAAAATGAGCTTTGGATGGAAAATGTCTGATGTTCCATGTAGGAGTGATGGATGGTCAAAGTTCAGTTGACTTTCTCCCATGGAAACCCTAATTTAGAAACTTTGGAATTGTTGATTTCTGATCTTTCCTTGATGAAACATGATCAATTATTGATCCAATGGTGAATGATACTTCAATATGGGGATGTCGATAAAAAATCAGGAATTTTGACTATACTTTGACCATGGTTGACTTTTAGGTCAACCCAGTCGACTGTTGACTTTCTGAACAATTGAGTGATCAATCCTTTGAGTTGAGACCAAAAACTTGTCATGGAGGTAATGTGAGACATCATAGATCATATGGAATGCCTTAGAGCCCTTGGTTCATTGATTTTCCTTCAGAACATTAAAACCCTAATTTCTTGAAACTTTGTTTAGGAGGGATGTTCTTTGAGCTTTGTACCTTGATTTGAATTTGGATAGGAGAAAAAGTATGGGCAAAATTTGGGGTATGACACTAACGCACGGTTTTCCAGACATCTACGGATGCAAATTGGATTTAGTCTAACGCACGACTCATCCTTCGACCTAACGCACGGTTTTCCAGACATCTACGGATGCAAATTGGATCTGATCTGACGTACGACACATCCTTCAGCCTAACACACGGTTTTCCAGACATCTGCTGGTGCAAACTAGACCCAGTCTAACGTACGACTCAACCTAAGTCTATTCCTCAGAAACGGCCTAACGTACAACGTATTCTAATTCTCAAGTCTATCAAACTGGATGGTATCTTTAAGCTTATCTCAATCATGCATCTTTTTCAAACACTTGGATGGCATCTCTAAGCCCATCTCCGACAACATCTGGATGGCATCTTTAAGCCCATCTCCGACAATGCTCTGCTTGGGTGGCATCTTTAAGCCCATCTCCAAAAAGTCCCTTCACCATCAGCAAGGGCAAATTTCTTGGTATTATAGTGTTCAATCCTCTTCTACCTTCAGATTCCGACAGGCACACATGCCAATCTACATCTTCAGATATAAGAAGATTGAATAGGGGCAGCTGTCATACCCCAAAATTTTCCCTCCTGATTTTACTTCTACTGACTGAAACTTTGCATTCGTGCGCATCTTTCCATTAAGACATTAACATATCTTTGCATTCATTCAAAAAGTATATGTGTTTATCATGCGCATTTTTATTCAGTTAATAATGACTTATGCATATTTTACTAATCTTTTTAAAATTTAAAATTTTTATTCAATTTGAATTGAATTTTAAAAAGATAGTATTACTAATTCATATTATCTAGTTTTGTTATATTTTTTAGGTGAGGTGCAAACGCCAAAACAATTTTCAAGGTCCATTATCCATTTTTATAAAGCCCAAATAGGACATTAGAAAAACCTAAAGTTTTGTTATAAATAGGCTAACAATAAACCCTTATAGAGGAATTTTGGGAATCCCTCATCCGAACCCTGATTTTTTCCTTTATCGTACAAATTCCATAAACCAACTTTTTTAACCTAGCTCCCATGTACTCCATCCATTACTGACTCATTCTTAGACTTCTCATGCGCCAACCCTTATCTTTGCTCTGCGCGAAAGATAACACAAAATTTTCACAAATTTCCTCACTGACATTCATGACTTTGTTGTTGTTTTGCAGGAAGTAGAAAAGAAAAAAAGAGATTTGATCGCCATTAATCTTGTAACTTTCTTTTGTGTTTCTGTCAAACGTGTTGCAGGTTGCTGTAAAAAAGGGAAGTCGCAAGGCTATCAAAGAGAAGAAGCATGTCGAAAGCTCAGGCTGAATCGCATAACGCAATCTCAACTTTTCCAAACACTGAAGCCATTCCTTCAAATCGCACCATTCCCGACTAGCAAAACCTCCGTCAAATAACCAGATTTGTGGATTCATGTTTCAAAACTATATTCACTCCAAATAAGAGACAAATTGTGTTTGCTCTTGTTGTTTTTGGTTCAGGTTCTCATCGAGACAGAGGAAGAAGTAGAGAACCGCTCGAAAACCACTTTGTCAATGACTGCGGAGCTCCGTCCATCGCCTCCCGTAATCAACCTTCAAGAATGATCCAAAAGATTCATCACACAAAACGTAATCTCGATTTCACACCATCACCAATGTAACACGGTGAACTGACTTTTTGTATTTGAAAATGTCGCGGTTAAGCAAGAGTCGCCACCGACTTTTATTTTATCTAAACAAGTTAGAAAGGCTAAAAGAAACAGAAAAAACCTTTTAGATAAAACAGGGTTCGGGGGGTAATTTATGCAAAGGGAAGGTGTAAGGCACCCTTTGCATCCATGGTTATCCATGGGCTCTTAATTGCTTTGCTCTTTAGTTTCAGAAATGTAGAAAAAGTGAATATGGACTTTAGCTCGTAAATGAGCGTAGCCATTTTGAAGATTTATGAGAAAGAATATGAGAAAATGGTTTTAGCCAGAGCAAGGCAATTAGGAGCAATTACCTTAAAGTTAGATGATAGGTTTCTTTTAGCCTTTCAGGATGAAAGGGTCTATCCATGCCATGAGAGGGCAGGAAGCCTTTCGTTTGGATGTAAACGGGTCATCGAGATATCGTTCGCCTTAAGACTGTCCCATGCCATAGGAAGGCAGGTAGTTAGAAGGGAAGGATTCAGAATAGCCTTTCATAGGCAGCCAGAGGATACCTCAACCTTTCGTAGGCAACTTTCGAGGGTCGAAGTCATATTCGTGTACTGACAGCAGCATCATTTTTGGGACTTATGACTTTTATTTGTATCGAGGAAACAGAGTTGAGGTATTCTCGAATTCGAGGGACATGGCTATTCTGCAAAAAAAACAAAGGCAACAGGCAACAGGCAACAGGCAACAGGCAACAGGCAACAAGGCAACAGGCAACAAGGCAACAGAGAGATTACCCCAAAAGAGTGCGTGGGTGCAGCAATCACGTGATTATATTCAATTATATTATCTTTTAAATTTAAAATGATTCTAATTCAATTCAGAGTTGCACTCCCTAAAATTACTAACCACAGCAACTAATATTAGCAATTAAAGTAACAATAACGGGGAAGGGAAATTGCAACCAGCGGAGGAGAGGGGAATTGAAACCGGAGGGATAAAATAAAGCAAATAGATTTGAAACAAGTAATAATTGAGGTCAGGGTTTAGGGTTACCGATATTCGACGCTTTGGCAATTTTACAAACCCTGAAAAGGTGGGAAAAATGGCAAACAAAAATAGGGTGAGTGCATTATCAATTCAGCCATAAACAGGGTTAACCCTAATCAGTAAAAGTAAAAATATGAGAAAGGGAAAGAATACTTAGCTTCAATTGACGAAAGTTGATAGGAAAAGGTTTGCCTCGAGCCTTAAGCATTGACCCTGACCATCAGAGAATTGGCAACGAAAAAGGAAAGGAATGAATGTAGGAGAAATTCTATGTGCGAGGAAATTAAACCCTAATTAAACAAAATAAAAGGTAAATAATATTAATAAAAAAAAGGGTTTAGAACTTAGCTTCGTTCTTTTGACGTGGCGCATAGTCGGAGCGTATTCGAGAAGTGAACCTGAAAAAGGCATAGAAAAACAAATATTTTTAGTGTAGGGAATGATCGTTGAAAACCCTGATTAGGGTATAAATTGAAAAGAAAAAGAAAATAATTTAATTAATTATTGGTCTGACGACCTAATTAATTAAATCGGGTCGAGAAAATAAAATCGAGCATGAAATATATTTTTACGAATTAAAACAAAATATATATGAATTTTTGAAATAATATACATAATTAAATATATAAATAAAATAAGAAAAAGAAAATAAATATAATTAAAATAAATATATAAAATATATAATATCTAATTAAGAAAATAAAATTAATATAAATAAATATAACTAAATATAATAAAACATTTTAATTATATAAATAAGTATATTATATAAAATATATAAAGTAAACAAAAAAATAAATATATTATATATATAAAAAGTTTTTTAAAAATATATATATAAACTTAATATTAGAAAAGAAAAAGAAATAAATTGATATATATATATATATATAAAATAAAATTATGTTATATAATTAAAAATAAAAAAATTTGGAAAATACTTAGTATAATACGGTGAACTGACTTTTATAATTGAAAATGTACGGTAAGCAAGAGTCGACACCGACTTTTATTTTATCCAAATATTAGAAAGGCTAAAAGAACAGAAAAAAACCTTTTTAAAGAAAACGGGTTCGGGGGGTAATTATGCAAAGGGAAGGTGTAAGGCACCCTTTGCATCCATGGTTTTCCATGGGCTCTTAATTGCTTTGCTCGTTTTCGAAACAAAAAGTTTTAGAAATGTAGAAGAAGAAGAAAAGTGGACTTTAGCTCGTAAATGAGCGTAGCTATTTTTGAAGAATTATGAGAAAGAATATAGAAAAAGGTTTTAGAGCAAGGCAAAGTAATTAGGGGCAATTACCTTATAGTTTGAAAAGGAGGTTCTTTTAGCCTTTCAGGGTGAAAGGGTCTATCCTTGCCATAAGAGGGCAGGAAGCCTTTCATTTGGAGGTTAAAGGGTCGTCGCAATGTCGTTCACCATAAGACTGACCCATGCCATAGAGAGGCAGGTAGTCTAAGGGAATGACCAGAATAGCCTTTTCGTAGGCAGCCAGAAGATACCTCAGCCTTTTTCGTAGGCAACTTCCGAGGATCAAGGTCATGTTAGTGTATCGAAGGCAGCATCATTAGGGTCGCATGACCTTTTTATCGAGGCAGCATGGCTGAGGTATCCTCATATTCGAGGGACATGGCTATTCTGCAAAAAATACACAAGGCAACAGGCAACAGGCAACAGGCAACAGGCAACAGGCAACAGGCAACAGGCAACAAGCAACAAGGCAACAGAGAGGTTACCCCAAAAGTGTGCGTGGGTGCAACAATCACGTGGTTAATTCGATTAAATTATCTTGTAATTAAATCATTCTAATTCAATTAACAAGACTTGCACTCCCTAGGATTACTAACCACGCAGTTTAATATAAAGCAATAACAATAGCAATATGGGGAAGGGGAAAATGAAACCAGCAGATCCCTAATAGGGTTTGGCATAAGTAATAATAAAAGACAGAAAAATCAGGGTTAGGGTTTAGGGTTACCAATACGCATAGCTTTGGCAGTCGGCAAACCCTGAAAATTGGACAAGAAAGAATAAACAAAAGGGGGTGAGTGCATTATCGGTTCGGAGGCAAACGACATTAACCCTAAAAATAAAAGAATGAAGAAATTAAAAGTAAATAAATAAAATAATGAAAGAAAAAACACTTAGCTTTGCATTTGATCTGATATGGTTGGAGGTCGGAAGATGCCTCGGAGGTAACCCTGAAAAATGGAAAAGGCAGAGAAGAAGTGAATGTATGCACAGTTCAAGAATGATGAACCCTAATAAAAGGAAACCAAATAGACTTTTAAGAGATAAATAGGGTACTTAGCTTTGAGTCTTGATCGGGCGCGTTGTCGGAAGATACTTTAAGAGTAACCCTGAAAAGGCATAAACGAAAAACATTCAGTGTAGGGCATGATCTTCGTAAACCCTGATTAGGGTACGAATTTAAATAAGAAAATGCACACGATTTAATTAATTATTGGTCTCGCGACCTAATTAATTAAGTCGGGATAAAAAAATAAAATCGAGTGCGAAAATATTTTTTATGAATTTTCATGGATTTTTATGAATTTTTTATGATTTAAATAATTAAATATGAATTATGTGAAAATAAGATAATTAGATAAAATATATAATTAAAAAGAATATATAAATAATTAAATAATATTATTATATAAATATGTATAATTATGTAATCAAATATTAAATATATAATCAAGGTTTACTTACTCGGAAAGCCAAAACTCCAAGCACGAAGATTTGAAGTTCAACTTCGGGTTACCATGCAGTGCGCGTACCCACTCGTCCCACGCATGCATGAGATTCCAAGGATAATCCAGTCCTGATAGGAATACTATGGTTCCTAACAACCAACTCAACTGCGATCATCCTACTGACGTCCCAGATAGATCTTAGTTCTTACTCGCCTGAACGCCCAACGCCAAGCGTAGTTCTATGGCTTCACTCGGGGTCAGACAAACAACAACTAACAAGAACTTAGGTCACTGCATTTCACGCTTCTGCATCATTTCATATTCCATCTAGCGTAGTTCTAGAACTTAAATACAAAATGATAAGAACGGAAATGCATGCCCTCTTCCACCGACAAGGTATTCAAGCTTCGCCAATCTTAAGTTACCACACTCATACATTCCACCAACATCTACTAGGTAACTACTCTCGCTTAGGGTACTTCAAGTTGGATCAGGATCTAATACTTAATCCACCCAATTATTCTCCGTACCAGCGCAATCAGAAAGGTCTAACTCTTCTGTCCGCATTTCCAAAGGCCATTTTGTCCTATCAGCTCACCCGTCACACTTAACACCGGCAGCATCATCAGTACTGAATCCTACTAATTCACAGCTCAACACCTTCGGAGAATCTCCCTTACAAGGCTCCTACTCAATCCTATTTGGATTTCCCTTGCTATTACCAAGACTTAGAGAAGGTTTCACTTCGTCCAATCAAAATCCTGGGGGTTTTAGCTGCCTCAAACCACACCTTGACAATTTGGGTATCACTACTTCGTGTCGAACGCGCTCCTTAATCTTGATGACTCCAATATCATCCACTTAAAAAGTCCAACAATTCATTACTCATCCCACTCCAACAACTTAGGTTCACAACCTTGCAGGTCTTACGAGTCCTCGTGGCGGCTCTGTCGTAATCCTACTGTCTCGCACTCAGTCGATGAGTTGATCAAGTTCAACAACTGAATGAGATATCAGTAAAATCAGACCAGCAACACACACATGTGAGGAGGAAAGGAATTGCTAGTGATGTCTCATGGCTCGGCCGAGAATCGACCTGCTCTGATACCAACTGTAACACCCCATACATAACTGACTAGTATATTATGCATGAAACGTTAAAATTGATATTGAGTACATACAAAAGCTATAGTTATATAAAAATCCATATAAAATACAACATGACTTTCTACTAAGAAGCATAATACATGAGTCTTCAATGGATCTTGCACAGCGGAATGTCAAAACCAACGAGGTCTTCGAGCCAACACCACTTCCAAGTCTCCAGTCCAAACCTATTACTGACCAAACGCTACTAACTGCACCTGAAAAAAATATAAGTTGATTGGGGTGAGATTACTAAATCTCAGTGAGTCCTCCTATCCTATGGGTCCACTCGGTTCTACAGGGTACATGCATCAACAAAACCGAATCCACCATTGATCCGGGGTTCAACCTCACGTCCGGTACAAGTACGGAGCAAACACATGAATCGTCCACCATAGGAGTCATCATATCACAAGTACACAAATAGTACAACAAACACGTATGCAGACCCATACCAATGTACGGGGAATCCATAAGTGGTAACAACCAAACTACCAAGGCTGCACGCACACCCTCGATGGGTTCACCCATGCCTATTTGTCAAGAGACTTGCACAAGCACCCTGCAAGAGTGATTAAATGGGTTCTCACAAGCCTACTTGGCTGCGAGATGACCTTGCCTAAGAGGCGACACCGTCCCATTAACCATCTGTACGCACGTGGTGTTAACAGCAAGTGCAACACGCCGTCTCGACGCATGAGCCCATCCGGGTAGGAACCTAATGATGTAGCCTACATGGCATCACTAGAGATGGTTTACCTGTTATGCGTAGGCTTACTTAGCCGCATAACGCCATCATACCGAGCACGCGAGTATGTACACAGCAAGTGAGTAAAATGCCTCCAGACCCTCACAAGCACAGTGCAACGGTAGTTCAGGTGTGTTAATCATACCAAGAACGCCAATGTGTTAACAGCAAGTGAGTAAAACCCCGTACGGAAACTCACGAGCACATCGCAATGGTATTTGGAAACTAGTCCATATACAATGGTGCCTTACCACCTAGTAGTGGCCCACTTCGATTCTAGCATACCACACGCATAACAAGCGTCAGTCACACAATACAATCAATCCCGAATGTTTAACCAAAACAATGGGAATTAATGATCATTATCACACAAAGCATCATGCCACAAACAAGCAACCATCTCCGAACGTCAATCGAACGGACGAATAAACATAATATGATCATCATAAAGCATATCAATATAATGCATTAATTAATGATCCGCATATTAAGAATCAACACATCCATGATCATTGACAGCATTAACATGTTCAAATATAATTTAAACAAGTCTCACACGACTAAGGAGGCGTTCGGTTCTCTATTCGGAACGGAACTGCTCTCGGGGGAGTTAGTAACGTAAAATCCCGCCCTACGAGGCACACTAAGTGGGGTTCCAATATTATTAAATCAAACATTCTGATTTGGGGATCAATTTTATTAGATAGTACATGTTACTAGCTTTCCAACGATATAAAGTTTGCGCGAAACGGACTTACGACGCAAAAGTTATGAATTTCCGAAGTTTTGGGAAAATCTGCCCAACAGCAATGTAACGGGTTACATGAATCATGTAACCGGTTACATCACTGTAAAACTGCGCTTTTCACCCTTTTTCACACATGTAACCGGTTACATCAACCATGTAACCGGTTACATCGCTGACAGACCCAAAAATTCTGCATTTCAAGAGTTCTAAACCAGTGCCAAACCTATCCAATTACTTCTAAGTATCACAATTGATCCCAAACGAATTTTTTTAACATGCATATATACAGAATCATCAACATGCAACATGTACTCATTAATTAAACAAATTGATCACATGCAATTATGGATTATCACTCAAACCCCAATTCCCAACATAAACCCTTGCATACAAATTCCCCAAGGTATCTAACTAAGGACTCACCTTGGATTAATAGAGGTTGAGATGGTGCTCTTGCTACTATTGCATCTCCCTCTTGCCCAAACTTCCATCTCCATTAACAAGAAATTCGTAGCTCACCTTCATACACATTCAGCATGCATGTCCTAACTTCAAACTCGTTTTTCTCCTTCAAAACAGAAGCTATAAATGCGAACCATAGGTGCAAATCAAAGAGAAATTCGTTAGCTTTCCAATGGGACCAGAATCGTTACGATCGGAGTTACGAGTTGAGAGATATACCTGATTTAGTGAAGGCTGTTCTTAGGGTGCGAAAATGGAATTGATGAACATAACTTCCTCCTTTCTCTCTTGCTCCAAATTCTGAATTGTGAAACAAAAATGAATAGCATGCACCCAAACAAGGCCTTATATCATGCAACATTACTCAAGGTCCATTATGCCCTCAAACTAAGTGATAATTACCATCATGCCATTAGTTGAATTCTAACTAAACTCTTTCCATTCTAACTACTTCCCTTCCTAATGCATAATTAATCCATAATTCTCTCTTAGTACTTCATAATCGTACTCAGGTAAATAAGGATGTTACAAAAATAATTAAATAAACTAAACAAAAAAAATATAATAATATATATAATTAGTTTACTATTATAAAAAAAAGATTTAGATTAATATTAAAATAAAATTAAAAGGCTGTATAATTAAAATTAGGAAAAAATTGCAAAAAGACTTATCTTGATCTGGTGTGACGCGTGCATAGGAGTATGGTGGACTGGCACCTTGTCATGCATTAGATCTGATTTGGAACCGATCCTAGGGCTGAAATCTGGGCATGTATGGTGAACCCTAGCAATTGTGGCACATGGGATCTGCAGAGAGAATTGTTGAAAAAATATGCAAGGGCCAGGGATCGAACCCTGGACCCTTGGGTGAACAATCAGGCGCGTTACCAACCAACCAGAGGCATTTACCTGCTTATCCAATGCCTTCAATAGATTATAACAAACACCACGTGAATAAGAAAAAGTTTTGCGCGCGTTTTTCGAATGAACCAATGGCATGACGACAGCGCATCATCTTCAACCTTGGTTTTCATCAAAGAACCAGACCTTTAGCCACGGTTTTCCTTGTTCCGTTGCTATATGACCTGCACCTGCGAATACCAACAGGAGCAACAAAAAATACTTCGCGACCCCATGGACATGATCGTCCAGGTATCACGATTCCAATGGTAACAATATATAAACCTAATTTTCCCTAAACAGAGAATCCCTAATTCAAGCTTTCTAGGTTAACAATGGCAGATTCACGCACCTGCATCTAAACACAACCAAACTATCCAGAAACGTTCCTTACACTTATACAATCATAATTATGCAATTTAATTTCATGAATGATGTGTGTATTATGCAAATCGAAGAAATTTAAAAGTGGACAAACCGTGAGTGATTTCGACCGGTTCTGAGGGTGATTCTTGTGTATGAGGATTGGAATTCCTTCAATGAACACCAGGGAACGTTTTGCAATCAACAAGAACACTTGAATTGTCCTCTAATCCAGAATTGATGTTTGAGTTTTTTTCCTTTTTGCAACTCGGGTTTTAGGGCTCTCTAGCTGCAGAATTTGTAACCCTTGCCTCTAGACTTGTTAGGTACTAATAAGAGAAGGATTTAGGTTAATAAAATTGGCCAGAATCTCTTTGAATCTTTGTTTTCAATTCTTGGAAAATTTGATTGAAAATTTGGAAAATATGTTTCTAAATTTGCCCAAACTCAATCTTTTCTTCACCAATTGGTCTTGCACGAATTTTAAGTGAATATTGGAATATTTTGGTGATTAATGATGATTGAAATTGAAGGAAAATTAAATCTTTCATTATTCTTCATATTTTATATAATTAAATCATGATTAAAATCATAAATAATTAATAAAAATTATGAAAAATAAAAAATCCTTTTATTTATCTCGTGGATGGGCTTGTGATGAGGATAGAACAAAAAGAATGCAAGCCCATTTAGAAATATTTTGAGTTTTAGGCTTTTTCCTCTTGTACACCCTTTGAAAAATAGGTGAACTTGTACCCCATGCCATTTCCTTATATCTCAATATTTTTTCAAGCTTGTGGACTTTTTGGAAACCTTAGAGAGTCCTCTAACCAGTGTCTTTGGTCTCATATCAAAATGATTTTCCATGCTTATTTTATGTCCTTTTGTAAAAAAGTGTCTTTTTGTTGATTTTTGAGAAGGACCTATAATGTTTTGGTCTATACCTCTCAAATGAAGCATTTTTAGACTTGGCATGTGAGACACAATTTTGTAGAGAATCAAATTTCCTTTAAAATGAGCTTTTGATGGAAAATTTTGGATGTTCCATGTGAGAGTTATGGTTGGTCAAAGTTCAGTTGACTTTTCCTATACAAAACCCTAATTTAGAAACTTTTTGATTTGTTGATTTTTGATCTTTCCTTGATGAACCATGATCAATTCTTCATCAAATGGTGAATGATACTTCAATACGAGGAGGATCTTGACAAAGAATCAGGAGATTTGACTTTACTTTGACCACAGTTGACTTTTTAGGTCAAGATAGTCGACTGTTGACTTTCTGAACAAATGAATGACCATTCCTTTGAATTGAGCCTTGGTACTTGTCATAGAGATAATGTGAGATCTATTGGGCCGTATGATGTGCCTTGGAGCCATTGATTCACTGAGTTTCTTTTGACTGAGCCAAACCCTAGTTCAGAGCCTTTGTATAGGAGAAAGTGTCTATGAGCTTTATGTACTGATTTGTATTGGAATGAGGAAAAATGTGTGGGCAAGTTTTGGGGTATGACAGCTGCCCCTGTTCAATTATCTTAAACCTGAAGATGTAGAGTGGTTTGTATGCAAGTCGGTATCTGAAGGTGGAAGATGATTGAACACTAGAATACCAAGAAATTTGCCTTTGTCGGGGATGGGCTTGAGGATGCCATCCAGTAAATCATGCATTAGATTATGTTTGGAGTGTTTGAGAAGTAGTTGTTTGATCATTGATCGTTACGGAACTACTTTTAGTTTTTGAAAAGTTGGTTGTTTAAGGAATCGTCCGAGATATCGACTTAAATCTGAAGATAGATTGTTAAGGAACCGTCCAAGGTATCGACTTAACTCTGAATATAGGTGGTTAAGGAACCGTCCAAGGTATCGACTTAACTCTGAAGGTGGATCATTAAGGAACCGTCCAAGGTATCGACTTAACTCCAAAGATAGATCATTAAGGAACCGTCAAAGGTGTCGACTTAGATCTGATGGTAGATTGTTAAGGAACCGTCCAAGGTATCGACTTAACTCTGAAGGTGGATCATTAAGGAACCGTCCAAGGTATCGACTTAACTCCAAAGGTAGATCATTAAGGAACCGTCAAAGGTATCGACTTAGATCTGAAGATAGATAATGTTTATTTTTGACTGCAGTAGTAACCTGAAAAAGGTAAAGTTAGTTTTCTTTATGCCATGTCATGATGCATGCAATGTGTCTGTGTGACGGGATTCTCAAAATAAACGAGAACCTCGCATGTTATGTATGCACTTGTCGCGATGTTTTATATATTATGTATGAACGTGTATGCAATTGTATGAATATGTTTATGACATGTTGTCTTGATTTGAGGAAATAAATCTCTGTATCCTTAAAGATGCTCAGCTGTGGATTTATGGTTTCTGCTTGGGGATGATCAATAATTTGATGTACCCTGATTTAGAGATATTGATAAACCATGTTGATGAAGAGAAACATGTTGGATGACCGGTGGTGTTGGAGATGTAAGCTCTGTTGGGGAGCCCTTGTCTTCGTTGAGACGAGAACTTTTGAAGATATCTTCCTGATGATTACTTTGTGGGGATATGATCTTCTGGCTCTGTGGGGATTCCTTCAGATTTGAAAGAAGGACTTTTGGGTTACTTTAAACATTGTCTCCCCGCCTTTCCTACCTAATGATCTAATAGATATTTTTACGAAAGCAAAGATAAATGATAATCATGTTCATATGCATATGTTCGTTCCAAGTTAACATTGGACGTTTGCGTATTCGAGAAAGAAATGAAAAATTTGAAGTAAAGAAAGTAACTTGTATTAAGAAAAGCCATGAATAGGCAGAATAGAGAACATTGTGTGTTTTTGAAAAAAGTACAGAATAAAAACAAAGGAAAAATAGCTATGTAGAAAACAATCCTATTGAGTTTCAATTCTGCTATTGCTATTATGTCTTCGAGCATCTCATCCCATGCTTGTTGGAGAAAGATGATTGAATTGTTCTGAGCCCTTTAAACTTGATTGATGAGAGATATGAACGAGACATAGTCGTACGCTTTGATCCTTAACTTTTGCCTAGGCTGCCTTTTCAGGTTTTCAGCCTACCAGGATACCCTTTTTTGCCCAAGTCGCCCTTTCGGGTTTTCAAATTGACGGGTGTACATTTTTTTTATATATATCCCTAACTTTTGCCCAAACCCTTTTGGTTTGTCGGGATGCCCTTATTTTTGCCTAGGTACGTCGACCTAGCGGGTCTTTTTTATGCGTAGTATTTTTTGACTATGTCAGCGTTTACGGGATGCGGAAAGTCTTCGCCATCCATGGTAGTGAGTATCATTGCTCCTCCAGAGATTATTTTCTTGATTACGAATGGTCCTTCATACGTGGGCGTCCACTTGCCCCTAGGATCTCCTTGTGGTAGAATAATCCTCTTTATAACCAAGTCACCAGTCTGATAAGCTTGTTGTTTGACTCTTTTGTTAAATGCCTTGATCATACGCTTCTGATGTAATTGTCCATGACAAACAGCCGCGAGCCTCTTTTCGTCAATCAGGTTTATCTGATCTAGTCGAGTCTGAATCCATTTGTCTTTGTCTAGCTCTGCCTCTTTCATGATCCTTAAAGATGGAATCTGAACTTCGATCGGTAACACAGCTTCCATACCATAGACTAGTGAGAACGGGGTTGCCCTAGTTGATGTACGTGCGGAGGTACGGTAACCATGAAGAGCAAATGGTAACATCTCGTGCCAATCCTTGTAAGTCACAGTCATTTTCTGCACAATCTTCTTGATATTCTTGTTGGCGGCCTCCACATCGCCATTCATCTTTGGTCTATAAGGAGGAGAGTTATGGTGTTTGATATTGAATTGTGTGCAGAGCTCAGTAATCATCTTATTGTTCAAATTGGTACCATTATCAGTGATAATCCTTTCGGGGATGCCATATCGATAGATGAGATTGTGTTTAATGAATCGAGCCACCACATTCTTAGTTACGGAAGCAAAGGAAGCAGCTTCTACCCATTTGGTGAAGTAATCAATGGCTACTAGGATGAAACGATGTCCATTGGAGGCAGTAGGTTTGATTTCTCCGATCATATCAATGCCCCACATTGCGAAAGGCCAAGGAGCAGTCAGAACATTCAGAGGAACAGGAGGCACATGTACTTTGTCGGCGTATATCTGGCATTTGTGACATGTTCTAGAATGTTGGTGACAGTCAGCTTCCATAGTGGACCAGTAGTATCCGGCTCTTAGAATCTTTTTGGCCATAATATGTCCACTAGAATGAGTTCCAAAGGTACCATCATGCAGGTCTTCCATGATCTCTTCAGCTTCCTTCTTGTTCACACAACGAAGCAGGGTTGAATCATGATTGCGTTTGTATAAGGTTCCATTGCTTAAGAAGAACTTGGATGCGAACCTTCTTAAGAACTTCTTGTCATTGATAGATGCCCCTTCAGGGTATTCTTGAGTCTCGAGGTATCTTTTTACTTCGTGAAACCACGGCTTTTCTTCGACCTCATCAGTAACTATCTCGTAACAGTGTGCAGGTTCGTCATGTCTTCTTATGGTAACTACAGGAGCCTCATTATCCCATCTGACTTTGAACATGGATGACATAGTAGCCAACGCATCAGCTAGTTGGTTCTCTTCTCGGGGAATATGTTCAAAAGTAATCTCTTCGAAATATGTAATTAAGGACAACACCAATTCTTTATAAGGCATGAGATTAGGATGCTTCGTGTCCCATTCTCCTCTGACTTGACTGATGACTAAGGCGGAGTCCCCATATACTTCTAGGAATTTGATCCTCAGGTCGATAGCAGCTCGGAGTCCTAAAATACACGCTTCATACTCAGCCATATTGTTGGTACAATCGAAACATAACCTTGCGGTGAATGGAGTGTGTCCACCTTTAGGAGAGATAATCACTGCGCCAATACCATTACCAAGTGCATTTGAAGCTCCATCGAAAACCATAGTCCATCGGGATCCAGGTTCAGGTCCTTCATCCGGACCAGGCTCTTCACAATCAGTAACAAACATAACATCTTCATCTGGAAATTCAAAAATCATGGATTGATAGTCGTCCACAGCTTGTTGTGCCAAATGATCCGCCACTACGCTTCCTTTGATTGCTTTTTGAGTCGTATATTGGATGTCATACTTGGTTAATATCATTTGCCATCTCGCTATTCTTCCAGAGAGAGCGGGCTTTTCGAACACGTATTTGATAGGATCCATTCTAGAGATCAATAAAGTGGTATGGTTCAGCATATACTGTCTTAGTCGGCGAGCAGCCCATGCCAAAGCACAGCAAGTTTTCTCGAGCAGTGAGTATCTTGTTTCATAGTCGGTAAACTTTTTGCTAAGGTAGTATATTGCATGCTCTTTTCGACCAGACTCGTCATGTTGCCCCAGTACGCACCCCATTGAGTTCTCTAGCACGGTTAAGTACATAATTAGAGGTCTTCCTTCAACAGGTGGTATCATAATCGGAGGTTCTTGCAGGTATTCTTTTATTTTGTCAAAAGCTTCTTGACATTGGTCGTTCCACTTCACCACTTGATCTTTTCTCAATAATTTGAAAATTGGCTCGCAAGTAGCAGTCAGATGGGAGATAAATCTGGCAATGTAGTTCAAACGTCCCAGGAATCCTCTAACCTCTTTCTCGTATCTTGGAGCAGGCATCTCTTGTATAGCTTTTACCTTTGCAGGATCGACTTCAATACCTCTAATACTAATAACAAAACCCAACAGCTTACCAGACCTTACGCCAAAGGTGCACTTGTTCGGATTCAGTCTCAGCTTGTACTTCTTCAACCTATCAAACAATTTTTGCAAGTGATCTAGATGTTCTTCTTCAGTGTTGGATTTTGCAATCATATCATCGACATAGACCTCTATCTCTTTGTGGATCATATCATGGAACAAGGCTACCATCGCACGTTGGTATGTTGCCCCAGCATTCTTCAACCCAAATGGCATGACCTTGTAACAGAAGGTGCCCCAAGGCGTAGTGAAAGTTGTCTTTTCCATGTCTTCGGGAGCCATCTTTATCTGATTGTAACCTGAGAAACCATCCATGAAAGAGAACACCTTGCATTGTGCAGTACTATCAACCAGAATATCGATATGCGGTAATGGGAAATCATCTTTCGGGCTTGCTCGATTCAAATCTCTATAGTCTACACACATTCTGACTTTTCCATCCTTCTTGGGTACGGGTACTATATTGGCGATCCATGGCGGATAACTCACAACTTTCAAGAACCCAGCATTGAATTGTTTCTCGACCTCTTCTTTGATTTTCTGAGCCATGTCCGGTCTGCTTCTTCGTAACTTCTGTTTAACCGGGGGACTATTTTCTTTGATCGGTATTCGGTGGACTATAATATGAATATCGAGTCCAGGCATATCTTCGTAGGACCAAGCAAAGATCTCAACATTGTCTCGTAACATCTTGATCAATCTTTGTTTAACAACATCCCCTAATTCAGCCCCTATCTTGATCTCTTTCTTTTCTTCATTAGCACCTATGTTCACCATCTCGATTGGCTCTTCGTGCGGATGTATAGTCTTCTCTTCTTGCTCTAATAATCTGGCAAGTTCTCTAGGCACTTCACAATCTTCCTCACCTTCGTCCTCAGCTTGGTAGATCGGATTTTCAAAGTCAGATTTAGCAATAGCAGAGTCGTTATCAATAGGATCCAGGGTGGATGTGAATCTGCAGTACATTATGTGGGTGTGTGTAAGGAAACATAGCTATAAAAGTAAAGCAAGGAAATAAAACGAACACACAATTTTGAATACGAAATGTCCAATGCTTTATTGAATGAAAATATGCTTATGAAATGACAAGCCCTAACAATGGACCATTGTGCCTCGGGCGGGACACAAGGCTTTTAGAGTTTATTGTTTATCGAAATACAGAAATTAAAATTGGAAATATAAAGGAAAGCAGGAAATAAACTAAGAATGGCAATTACTCCTGATTATAGGAGATAGAAACAATGTCTTCAGTCTTCCAGTTGTCCAGTCCTTTGTCTGATGTAGGGAAGACCCATTTGTCCAGGTTGCAGTTGTATTCGTCTTCACTTATAGCGTTGACCCCCTTGCTGATAAAATGATACTTTAGACCCTCGGGACGAGGATGTTTTTCTCCATCTTGATCTTTAGCAGTGCAGCCTAAACCCCATTTGTTGGACTTGTAAGGAATATCAGGAAGTTGCCCCCAGATAGTGCAGCCACCTTCTTCTACCACAGCCCTAGCATCTTTCAGTGAAGCCATAGTCGAAGGAATTCTAGTCACTTTAGGAACAGTCTCGGCAGGCTTAGTCTCAAAAATTACTTGAGGGACCAACTCGAATGCTTGACGGGGAGTCTCAGAACCTTCTATAGTGAGCTCAACATACTTAGTTCATTTACGAAGCTCACTACATACTCTTCTTCGCCATGAACAATAACAATCTTGCCTTTTGCAGGGTATTTCAGTTTCTGATGGAGAGTCGATGTCACAGCATTTGCCCCATGTATCCAAGGACGCCCAAGTAAACATGAATAAGCAGGATGAATGTCCATCACATAGAACACGGTATTGAAAGTTTGGGAACCCACTCTGATCGGGAGCTCAATTTCACCATGTACAGCACTCATTGATCCATCAAAAGCTTTGACAATCACATCACTAGATTTCAGCGTAGCTCCTTCAGGGCGGAGTTTGTCCAATACCATCGTAGGCAGCACATTTAGAGATGAACCATTATCCACTAGAACATGGGCCAGAGTGGTGCCCCCACATTCAATGGAGATGTGTAGCGCCTTATTATGGTTCTTTCCACTAGTACCTAGATCAGCATCAGAAAACCCAAGATAGTTCTCTGTCGTCAGGTTTGTAATGCAATTCTCAAGTTGATTGACAAAGATATCTTGAGGCACATGGGAAGCTTCTAGAAACTTCATCATGGCTTTGGCATGAATTTTGGAACAGCTCAGCAGTGACAGCATGGAGATCTTGGAAGGAGTATGCCCCATTTGTTCAACAATATCATAATCACTCTTGCGAATGATCTTCAGGAACTCATTTGTATCGTCAGATGGCGGGTCTTCAGTGACAGTCTCAGGTTCATGCAATGGTCTTTTACCACGAGCATCAGCATTTGGAGTAACAGTAACGGCAGGTGAAGCAGTGTTCGGAGAAATCTCTGGAGAAAACACCCTTCCACTTCTTGTCACTTTACTAGTCCCAACAATATTAACCACATCAGGATTGGCAGGATTGGCATCTTCGGGCACTTTATCAGATTTGAGTTCTTGCTTAGTTCCTTGAATATAAACTTCAGCACCATAGTTCCAGGGGATGGCTTTTTCAGAAGAATACGGCATCGGACCAGGTTTAGTGATAACAATCGGAGCCACACGGGGTTCAGCAGAAATCTTGAAAGGAGCCTTAGTAGGGATTTTTAGTGGAGCTCTGGAAATTACGGACACGTCTTCGATCTTCAAGCCATGAGAGAAACCTTCGCATAACTCTTCAACAGAAGGGATCCTCTCAAACATGATAGTACGACGATCCATCCATTTTTGAATTCCTCTCTTCAGATTTTCACAACCATTGGGTAGGCGTGCGCAATAATAGCAATCAGGATCACAACCAGGAAATAACCTAGCTTGTATCAGTTGTCTCTTGATTTTAAGAAGTGGAGTTGACAGATCTCTCACATCATGGATATAGATAGTGTCCATGATAGCATTAACAGTCTTGTCGTGTTTTGGCATCGGAGCAGTGATGACATTAGGAGTCTCGGGAGCGTCGAACTCAATTTCGCCAGCTTCTATCATATCTTGAACTTGGTTTCTAAGTGCCCAACAATTATCGGTATTGTGCCCATTGGCGTTGGAATGATAGGCACATGTAGCCTTGGGATCATAATTTGGACTTGCAGTGTTGACAAACTTCGGAGGATCTTTCAGTGTGACCAGCTTAGCCTTCAAAAGATGTTGTAGGACTTGAGACAAAGGCATACTGATCGGGGTATATTTTCGCCTTGGTTTATCAGTCTTGCGTTGATACTCTTGTCTAGGAGCTTGTTGAGATGTTGGAGTAGAGATGAGGACGGCACCAACAGACTGATTCTAATCATTCCTAACACGACTCCTCTGGCTTTGAATCGCATTAGACTCATTTCTTCCTTGGTATGGCTTCTTTGTAGTACCATTCTCAACACGTTCTCCAGTCAGTATAAGATCAGTAAAACCAGATGAGGAACTAACCAGTAAGTGACTATAGAACGGCCCAGTTAGTGTGCCCATGAACATGTCAACCATTTCCCTATCAGTTAGAGAAGGTCGGACTCTCCCAGCTAGATCTCTCCATTTTTGCGCGTATTCCTTGAAACTTTCTTTAGGTCCCATAGACATGCTTTGTAGTTGCATGCGAGTTGGTGCAAGATCGGAATTGTATCGATATTGTTGGTAAAAGGCACCCATAAAATCTTCCCAAGTACGGATGCTAGTACTTTCCAATTGATAGTACCATTCGAGTTGAGTTCCAGATAAGCTCTCTTGGAAGAAGTGGATCCATAGCTTCTTATCAACAGTGTACGGCTGGATCTTCCTTACATAAGACTTCAAGTGCATCTTGGGACAGGAAACTCCATCATACTTAGCAAAGGTAGGAATTTTGAACTTTGGAGGAATAACGACTCCAGGAATGAGTCCCAGTTCCTCAAAATCCATCCCAGGTACCTTCTGAATTTCCACGCTTCTCAAACGTTCTTCCAACAGCCTATACTTCTCATCAGATTCATCCTCATCTTGAGGATCCTCTTCTTCGTCCTCACCTTGTCCATCAGAGCCCTCATTACCTTCAGCGTCGTCATCTTGCTCTTCTTCTTCCTCGTCCTTAGGAATTTCAGCGTCTTCAGCTTTCTTAGGACGACCTCTGAACCTTCTTCCCATGTTGACCACTCCTTTGGGTTTCTTGGTCTTGGTCTTCTTAGTCAGGAGAGCTTTCAGTTCATCTTGCCCCTTGGACAAGTTCAGGATCATGGCTTGAAATTCAGCATTCTGAGTTTGGAGATTCTTGACAGATTGTTCGAGATCCATCTTTCTTGCTGAAATAAACAGCGGAAAGATGAGGCATTTGTTTTTATGAAACCTGTGATGTGATGTTTATGCATGATATGTTTATGTATATGCAATGATCTCAAGGAGTTAAAGGCCTTTTAACACATTTAAAAGAAAAGAAAAGTGGAAGCAAAATAAATTAATTATTTTAAACTAGAAACCAATGTATTATATGTTTTTTTATTTTTTGAAGTTACATCAAAGAAATACTAAATAATAAATAAAAATAAAAGAAATCATTCTTCAAGTCGGCGCTTTCTCTTCAATCCTCTGATTTCCTCTTTATGGGCTTTGACCATCTCGTTCTTTTCTTGAATAAGCCTATCAATCTCTAGCTCCCATGATTGTATCTGATCAGGTGAGATAAAGTCTTCAATCTTCCACTTGCGAGAGAAATATTCAAGCATGCTATCTCGTTCTTTAGCATTAGCCACTAATACTGCTTTTTCTGCCTCAACCTCTTGTAGACGCTTCTCAAGATCAGCCTTTTCTTGTCTTAAGTGAGCAACGGTGGCAGCAAGGTCTTCGTTTGGAGCGGGTACATAAGGCTCCAATTCTACGTGAACCTCGAGAGGAGTGATCCTTGGAACAACAGGTGTGTCAGATGGATGTGGTATGCCAAACTCGACGACTCGGTCATAAATCCATTTAAAGTAAAGATCTGAAGGAGTATCGATCCTCGTTCCCAACTCTCTCGCACCCACCTTTTTTACTTCATACCAAGCTTTAATGAAGCGATTCTTCCTTTCAGTTGTATCTGAACCATAGTCAAAACCTTCCGCACTAAGATATATAGAGCGGGGCTTATCTTTCAAAGCAAAACCAAACTGATGTCGAGCAAGTATAGGATTATAAGTAATTCCTCCTTGGGTGCCAAGAAGAGGCACATTAGGGAACTCTCCACAGCGATCAAATAACTGAACTCCCTCGAACTTCTTTGGATACCAAATGATGTCGTCGTATGAAAGTTCCATAATCCTTTGAATCCAAGTCAAACCTTCTTCAATCTTTATTGAGGATCGGGGTAGGTGAGAAATAAACCACCTATGTAGGAGGGGGATGCACCCTAGAACACAACCTCTTCTCTTTGTCACTCTAGCATTGATGGAATGCAATAAATCACCAAGTAGAGTAGGAATTGGATTCTTGCTAAGGAAGATCTTCATGGCAGCTCTATCAACAACTTTATCGCAGCGGTGAAATAAAACTTGTCCATATATCAGCAGGGTTAGAATACTTTCCAAGGCATCCATGTTTAAAGCTTTAGCAAAGATCTTAGCTTTTTCGAACAAGAAATCTACAGGTATCCCAGAATAGTCTCTTTTGTTGATCCAAACCTTGCTAATTTCTGATCTTGGTAGATGTAGGGCAGCAGCAATGTCTTCCAACTTAGGATCTCCTTCCTCACCAGTGTAAGGAATTTGATCAGGTATGGGTATGTCCATTATGTAAGAGAATTCTTCCAATGTAGGTACCAGTTGAAAATCTCTATAAGTGAAGCAATGGAGAAGAGGATCATAAAACTGCATCATAGAGTTGAGGAGAGCTTCATCCACTTTAGTTCGCATTAAACTTATCAGTTTGTTGAGAGATTCAGAGAGAACAAGAGAACCAGTAATATCATCACATAAGAGTCTTAATGTAGTAGGTACTTTCTTGAAGTTGAGGAAGAAAGGCTTTCTGATTAGGATTCCCATTATTCAAATAACCTACAAAACAAATTATGGTTAAAAAGACCTTTTTCTCCTTGAGATGAGTTAGCCATGTCATGAATGCATGTATGCATGATGCATCACAGAAAAACAAATCCACACAAATCACACAATTTTTGGCTTAAGGCTTGCATGGAGTTTGATCAGGTGTCCTTCCCAAGGGCATTTCTATGGATAAGGAGATTTCAGCAACAGGTTCTACAAGTTATCCAGAATTGTCAGTCCTTCTAAAGCACCCTCGGACATGATGCATTTGCACCATGCAATGATACTTTGAGAAAGAACCTATCTGAATTGTAGCATCGGGTAGCGACTAGTTCTTAACACTTGTCAAGAGTAGTCCCCCCACTACGTTCCTAAAGGCCATGATGGGTTAAGGGTAACTAACGGTCCTTGAGCTCCGGCGCACCCACAGGCACATACATAGACCTCCCTCATTTGAGAAAAGTGTGCATATGCTATGGAGTCCAAACTCAAGCGTGAACTTCATATTGACTCATCTCCCACATATGTGAAAGAGGTCGCCATGACTATGCCACTCATAATCTTAAGTGTACTTGAATCCGGGTGTAGGATTCGTCCTTCATTTTTCCCAAAACGCCCCTGAAAAATAAAACAAACAAAGCAAACAATAGAAAACATTTAAAGTGAAACCTAAACTTTTAAGGTAACCCCTCTTTTATCGAATTTTCCTCCCCAGCAGAGTCGCCAGTTCTGTAATACGGTGAACTGACTTTTATAATTGAAAATGTACGGTAAGCAAGAGTCGCCACCGACTTTTATTTTATCCAAATATTAGAAAGGCTAAAAGAACAGAAAAAAACCTTTTTAAAGAAAACGGGTTCGGGGGGTAATTATGCAAAGGGAAGGTGTAAGGCACCCTTTGCATCCATGGTTTTCCATGGGCTCTTAATTGCTTTGCTCGTTTTCGAAACAAAAAGTTTTAGAAATGTAGAAGAAGAAGAAAAGTGGACTTTAGCTCGTAAATGAGCGTAGCCATTTTTGAAGAATTATGAGAAAGAATATAGAAAAAGGTTTTAGAGCAAGGCAAAGCAATTAGGGGCAATTACCTTATAGTTTGAAAAGGAGGTTCTTTTAGCCTTTCAGGGTGAAAGGGTCTATCCTTGCCATAAGAGGGCAGGAAGCCTTTCATTTGGAGGTTAAAGGGTCGTCACAATGTCGTTCACCATAAGACTGACCCATGCCATAGAGAGGCAGGTAGTCTAAGGGAAGGACCAGAATAGCCTTTTCGTAGGCAGCCAGAAGATACCTCAGCCTTTTTCGTAGGCAACTTCCGAGGGTCAAGGTCATGTTAGTGTATCGAAGGAAGCATCATTAGGGTCGCATGACCTTTTTATCGAGGCAGCATGGCTGAGGTATCCTCATATTCGAGGGACATGGCTATTCTGCAAAAAATACACAAGGCAACAGGCAACAGGCAACAGGCAACAGGCAACAAGGCAACAGAGAGGTTACCCCAAAAGTGTGCGTGGGTGCAACAATCACGTGGTTAATTCGATTAAATTATCTTGTAATTAAATCATTCTAATTCAATTAACAAGACTTGCACTCCCTAGGATTACTAACCACGCAGTTTAATATAAAGCAATAACAATAGCAATATGGGGAAGGGGAAAATGAAACCAGCGGATCCCTAATAGGGTTTGGCATAAGTAATAATAAAAGACAGAAAATATCAGGGTTAGGGTTTAGGGTTACCAATACGCGTAGCTTTGGCAGTCGGCAAACCCTGAAAATTGGACAAGAAAGAATAAACAAAAGGGGGTGAGTGCATTATCGGTTCGGAGGCAAACGACATTAACCCTAAAAATAAAAGAATGAAGAAATTAAAAGTAAATAAATAAAATAATGAAAGAAAAAACACTTAGCTTTGCATTTGATCTGATATGGTTTGGAGGTCGGAAGATGCCTCGGAGGTAACCCTGAAAAATGGAAAAGGCGGAGAAGAAGTGAATGTATGCACAGTTCAAGAATGATGAACCCTAATAAAAGGAAACCAAATAGACTTTTAAGAGATAAATAGGGTACTTAGCTTTGAGTCTTGATCGGGCGCGTTGTCGGAAGATAGTTTAAGAGTAACCCTGAAAAGGCATAAACGAAAAACATTCAGTGTAGGGCATGATCTTCGTAAACCCTGATTAGGGTACGAATTTAAATAAGAAAATGCACACGATTTAATTAATTATTGGTCTCGCGACCTAATTAATTAAGTCGGGATAAAAAAATAAAATCGAGTGCGAAAATATTTTTTATGAATTTTCATGGATTTTTATGAATTTTTTATGATTTAAATAATTAAATATGAATTATGTGAAAATAAGATAATTAGATAAAATATTTAATTAAAAAGAATATATAAATAATTAAATAATATTATTATATAAATATGTATAATTATGTAATCAAATATTAAATATATAAATATAATTAAGAAAAGATAAAAATATTATAGTAAGTATGTAATTAATAAATAAAATAATTAAATAAACAAAACAAAAAAAAATATAATAATATATATAATTAGTTTACTATTATAAAAAAAGATTTAGATTAATATTAAAATAAAATTAAAAGGCTGTATAATTAAAATTAGGAAAAAATTGCAAAAAGACTTATCTTGATCTGGTGTGACGCGTGCATAGGAGTATGGTGGACTGGCACCTTGTCATGCATTAGATCTGATTTGGAACCGATCCTAGGGCTGAAATCTGGGCATGTATGGTGAACCCTAGCAATTGTGGCACATGGGATCTGCAGAGAGAATTGTTGAAAAAATATGCAAAGGCCAGGGATCGAACCCTGGACCCTTGGGTGAACAATCAGGCGCGTTACCAACCAACCAGAGGCATTTACCTGCTTATCCAATGCCTTCAATAGATTATAACAAACACCACGTGAATAAGAAAAAGTTTTGCGCGCGTTTTTCGAATGAACCAATGGCATGACGACAGCGCATCATCTTCAACCTTGGTTTTCATCAAAGAACCAGACCTTTAGCCACGGTTTTCCTTGTTCCGTTGCTATATGACCTGCACCTGCGAATACCAACAGAAGCAACAAAAAATACTTCGCGACCCCATGGACATGATCGTCCAGGTCTCACGATTCCAATGGTAACAATATATAAACCTAATTTTCCCTAAACAGAGAATCCCTAATTCAAGCTTTCTAGGTTAACAATGGCAGATTCACGCACCTGCATCTAAACACAACCAAACTATCCAGAAACGTTCCTTACACTTATACAATCATAATTATGCAATTTAATTTCATGAATGATGTGTGTATTATGCAAATCGAAGAAATTTAAAAATGGACAAACCGTGAGTGATTTCGACCGGTTCTGAGGGTGTTTCTTGTGTATGAGGATTGGAATTCCTTCAATGAACACCGGGGAACGTTTTGCAATCAACAAGAACACTTGAATTGTCCTCTAATCCAGAATTGATGTTTGAGTTTTTTGCCTTTTTGCAACTCGGGTTTTAGGGCTCTCTAGCTGCAGAATTCGTAACCCTTGCCTCTAGACTTGTTAGGTACTTATAAGAGAAGGATTTAGGTTAATAAAATTGGCCAGAATCTCTTTGAATCTTTGTTTTCAATTCTTGGAAAATTTGATTGAAAATTTGGAAAATATGTTTCTAAATTTGCCCAAACTCAATCTTTTCTTCACCAATTGGTCTTGCACGAATTTTAAGTGAATATTGGAATATTTTGGTGATTAATGATGATTGAAATTGAAGGAAAATTAAATCTTTCATTATTCTTCATATTTTATATAATTAAATCATGATTAAAATCATAAATAATTAATAAAAATTATGAAAAATAAAAAATCCTTGTTTTTATCTCGTGGATGGGCTTGTGATGAGGATAGAACAAAAAGAATGCAAGCCCATTTAGAAATATTTTGAGTTTTAGGCTATTTCCTCTTGTACACCCTTTGAAAAATAGGTGAACTTGTACCCCATGCCATTTCCTCATATCTCAATATTTTTTCAAGCTTGTGGACATTTTGGAAACCTTAGAGAGTCCTCTAACCAGTGTCTTTGGTCTCATATCAAAATGATTTTCCATGCTTATTTTATGTCCTTTTGAAAAAATGTGTCTTTTTGTTGATTTTTGAGAAGGACCTATAATGTTTTGGTCCATACCTCTCAAATGAAGCATTTTTAGACTTGGCATGTGAGACACAATTTTGTAGAGAATCAAATTTCCTTTAAAATGAGCTTTTGATGGAAAATTTTGGATGTTCCATGTGAGAGTTATGGTTGGTCAAAGTTCAGTTGACTTTTCCTATACAAAACCCTAATTTAGAAACTTTTTGATTTGTTGATTTTTGATCTTTCCTTGATGAACCATGATCAATTCTTCATCAAATGGTGAATGATACTTCAATATGAGGATCTTGACAAAGAATCAGGAGATTTGACTTTACTTTGACCACAGTTGACTTTTTAGGTCAAGATAGTCGACTGTTGACTTTCTGAACAAATGAATGGCCATTCCTTTGAATTGAGCCTTGGTACTTGTCATAGAGATAATGTGAGATCTATTGGGCCGTATGAGGTGCCTTGGAGCCATTGATTCACTAATTTTCTTTTGACTGAGCCAAACCCTAGTTCAGAGCCTTTGTATAGGAGAAAGTGTCTATGAGCTTTATGTACTGATTTGTATTGGAATGAGGAAAAATGTGTGGGCAAATTTTGGGGTATGACATTTAGCTTGTGATCCCATGTGGCTCTCGCATGAGGTCTACCATGCACCCACAAGCCTGGAGCGTTAGATCTACTAGCATTAGGATTGGACGGACATGATGATGAGAGTGCATCACTACACGCGTGGATGCCACACACTATGGACGCGCGCCAAAGAAATTTTGAATGGGCCAATCACGTTGTGCCACGAAGCCTCCTTCTTCACCAAAAACCTGCAACATTCTTTTACAGCGCTCGCAGCATACAAGGTGTGAAAAGTCATTACCTATTACACCTGTTGGATGCCAAAAACACGCATACACGCGCGAAAATTCCAGGTGAGACCATGGATGGACTCGGTTTTTTCTTACGAACTCAAACATGGCATTAATCTGGTTTAATTTTTGCTAAATCACAAAGCCCTAATTTGGAGCTCCAAGATCCATCCATGGCGGAATCACGTACCTGCAACCAAACTCGACCAAACTATCCAGAAAGCTTCCACACACTTATACAATCACAATTATGCAATTTAAATTCATGAAAGATGCGTGTATTATGCAAATCGAACAAAAATTAGTAAGGGCAAACCGTGAGCTTTTGGTGACGATTCTGGATGCCTCAAGGTGTGAGAATGATTGGGAACGCCTCTCTGAATCCTTGGGAACGTATTGGAATCAGCCAAACACCTTGAATCTGCCTCTAGATTAGAATTCGATTTTGAGATTTCTTGCTCTTTTTGAAGCTCGGGTTTGAGTTCTTTGGAGCAAAAAAATTCGTGAATCCTTGTTTCTGAATTGTTTGGGGCATTTATAGGAATGTATTAGGTCAAGAAAATAAGAAAAAATCTCCTTTGAATCATTGATTGGAAATTTGAAGAAATTTGATTCTTAAGTCTTTCCAAAACTAGCCAATCTCAATCTTTTTCTCCAAGTCTTGCTTTGCACGAATTCTGCATCAAATATAGACTTTATTCATGATTGATCCTAATTGGAATTAGAGGCAAATCATATCTTTTCAAATTTTCTTCAAATACTTGATTTAAATTATGGTTTTTATAAATAAAAATTCAAATAAAATCAAAGATTTATCAAATTTTTGTGGCCTTCAGATTTGGGACTCTTGGATACTTGGGAAACAAGATTGGATTCAAAAAACTTGGGCCCATTTGCAAAAGTATTCATTTTTTCCACATTTTCCTTCTTAAATTTGCCCAACTTTGACAAGGCCTATCTCCCTCAATTTTTGAGGTATGGAGGAGTTCTATGACTTTTTAGAAACCTTGAAGAGTCCTCTAACCAGTGTTTTTGGTCCCATGTCAAAAGGATTTTCCATGCTCCTTGTATGCTCATTTGAAAAAGATGACTTTTGGTTGACTTTTGAAAAGGACCTATAATGCTTTGATCCATATCTCTCAAATGAAGCATTTTTAGACTTGGCATGTGAGAGACAAATTTGTAGAGAATCAAATTTCCTTCAAAATGAGCTTTGGATGGAAAATTTCTGATGTTCCATGTGAGAGTTATGGCTGGTCAAAGTTCAGTTGACTTTCTCCTATACAAACCTTAATTTAGAAACTTTTTATTTGTTGATTTTTGATCTTTCCTTGATGAACCATGATCAATTCTTGATCAAATGGTGAATGATACTTCAATATTAGGATCTTGACAAAAAATCAGGAGTTTTGACTTTACTTTGACCACAGTTGACTTTTAGGTTAACCTAGTCGACTGTTGATTTTCTAAACAATTGAGTGACCAATCCTTTGAGATGAGACTTGATACTTGGTATAGGGATAATTTGAGATATATTGAGCCATATGGGATGCCTTGGAGCCATTGATTCACTGATTTTCCTTTGGATAAACCAAACCCTGGTTTCAGAGCCTTGTATAGGAGAGTGTGTCTTGGAGCTTTGTACATTGATCTGAACTTGTATGAGAGAAATAGTATGGGTAAATTTTGGGGTATGGCAACCAACATAAATCTTCATCGTTCAACCGCGAACATAAGCATCACGCAGCAACACAAATTTGAAGTTTCGAAGCAGAACCGCAACCAACAACAACATTCATTGTTCGACATCACACATCCGATTCAATTCAATAATCAGCTCAACGACGCAGCTTCAGCGTAGACGTGTCGAGTAACATCTTCATCACCTCGACTCGAATCGCCGACGAAACCTCCAGCCGACATCGCATAAAGCAACAACCGCCGATTCAGCATCGCAACCTTTCTCCTCCGATCCGCGACGCCACATCTTGTTTCAGACACAATTCAGAATCACAACACACCTTGCATCATCTTTAACATTCAGATTCTTTAAAGTTGCAATATCATCATCTCGAACATCACTCGGCGTGAAATCAATTCTGCAAACAATGTTGATTCTCGCTCAACGACGTCACGATACCTATTCAACCAGAATCAATTTCGAGTCAGAGCAAGATTCAAAAGGGGAAGAAGGGATAACTGAGGATCCAGCATTATACGTGAGCGTCTGAACTCGTGGCCGACGGTGGAATTCGTCAGACTAGCTCTGACTTCGTGAGTTTTATTGTCTCCTCTTTGTTTCTTTGATACTATTTTGTACCTTCTTCTTTGCTAAGGTGAATCTCTCATACAATTGTTTGATTAACCTTGTGGTTGCCATCCAATTTAGATTTACAACTATAGGGTTTTGAGAAGAGATTGAAGTTATTATAACATGGAAGCAAGGTTGTTGAGTGAGGTAGAAAGATGTTGGGCATGAGATTCAATTTTCAGAGGAGAGATGTTTCTTGAATCTGGGAACAGGGTATCACATGAAGAAGAAGATAAGAGGCGGACCATATGTTTTGTTCGTTAGGTTTTTTTCCTTGCTGGGCCAATTCATTAAAACCCAATTCGGTTTTCTTTTACACACCCCGTGCCAGCGAATTATACCCCTTCTTGGTTGAGTCTAAAGAATTTTGTTTTGGGCCTTCATCCTTTTGTTTGAGCCCAACACCCTTAATGCTTTCAGCACCTCCTTTTACTGTTTCAGTTGTGCTACTTTGATCTTGATTGGTTTTACCTCATTTTAGTTTTAATATTTATTTCTCTAATATTTAATTGCTATAATACAAATAATATGTTTCTTTTTTTATTAGACGAATTAGATTTTATTTTGCCATAATAAAAATACCAATAAATATTTTAGTTAATGCTCTTTTTAGAATTCAATATGTTCTTAGATATCTCTTGATAATTCTCGATTAATATTTGTAAATATCTTTTATCAATTTCTATGCTTTATTTTCTATATGCGTACTAACATTTTCTCATTTATTGCGAGGTACTACCATCGCGAGCATTGGACTGTTTTACATGCGTGGATTAATCCAATGTTTCAGAGCCTGCAGTCCCATGGTGGACCTTCAAGAGTCGACCACACATGATCCAGAGCTAAGATTAATCAAAGATCTTTTAGTCACGCGCATCACCCGACCAAAAAGCTAAGTTTTTCTAATTTCTTTGTTTAATAACATTTCGATTTTTATTTTGCCTTATAAAAAATAGGGTTTACTTCATGAATCATGCCTACACTAAAAAAACGTTATCTTTGTATATTCTTTTCAAGGTTACTTCCAGATACCTTCCGATCACGCGCCACGCCTTTTACGAAGCTAAGTTCTGATTTTATTTTCCTTTAAATATTATTTGCATTATAAAATGATTATTAGGGCTAAAAACCTCGAAAGTCAATGGACTCTTTTACACTCACGTCTTTTATTTATTTTGCCCATTTTTCAGGGTTAACCTCGAGGCTACCTCTGACTACAAACCATATCAGATCAAATCAAAAGCTAAGTCCTATTATTTTTAAATATTCATTCTATTTTATTTCTTTCATCAAATTAGGGTTAGCCTTAATTGTCATTGAATTAGCCATACACTCACTATTTTCTGTTTATTTCTCCCTTTTCCAATTTTCAAGGTTTGTCAGTCGTCAAAGCTCAATAGTCGGTAACCCTAAAACCCTGGTTTATTTTAATTATTACTTGTGGTAGACCTGTTACACCATTGATCCGCTGGTTTCTTTTTCCCCTTCCCCATATTAATTGATGTGGTTAGTAATCCTAGGGAGTGACAACCTTGAAATGAATTAGCATCACTAATTATAAGATAATTTATTTTGAATTGAATCACGTGGTTGTTGCACCCACGCACCTTTTTTGGTAACCTCTCTTGTTTCCTGTTGCCAGTTGCCTTGTGTTTTTTTTGCAGAATAGCCTTGTCCCTCAAATACGAGGATACCTCAGCCATGTTGCCTCGACTAATGCAAAGATCATAAGTCCCTAATGATGCTGCCTTCGATACACTAAATATGATCTCGTCCCTCGGAAGTTGCCTACGAAGGGCTGAGGTATCCTCTGGTTGCCTAACGAAGAAGGCTATTATGATCCTTCCCTTTAGACTACCTACCCCTCTATGGCATGGGACAGTCTTATGGCGAACGATAATTTGATGACCCGTATACATCCAAACGAAAGACTTCCTGCCCTCTTATGGCGTGGATAGACCCTTTCACACTGAAAGGCTAAAGAACATTTTTCATCTAACCAGGTAATTTGCCCCTAATTGCTTTGCTCTGGTTTAAAAATATTTTTCTTACACTTTATCATAAACCTTCAATAAGGCTACGCTCATTTACGAGCTAAAGTCAGTATTCTCTTCTTCTACATTTCTTTTCAAAACGAGCAAAGCAATTAAGAGCTCATGGAAAACCATGGATGCAAAGGGTGCCTTACACCTTCCCTTTGTATAAATTACCCCCCGAACCCGTTTTCTTTTAAAAAGGTTTTTTCTGTTCTTTTAGCCTTTCTGATATTTTGGATAAAATAAAAGTCGGTGGCGACTCTTGCTATCCGCGACATTTCTTTAAAAGTCAGTTCACCGTATAACAGGAGGGATATACATGACAGGTACCGTTGGTGACTACTCAGTTCTGTTGGTGACTATTGTTTCTTTGGTGCTATGATACATATGCCGGACCTTTGATCTCATGACATCTGACCTACATCAGTTATTCAGAGGATTGTACAGTGGTTACTAAGATTATATGGACTTTGATCCCATGCTTTTGCATTGCATAACATCATTACTTTATCCACTTCATTTGTGGGGGATTCTAAAGTCTATTTCCAAAAAAAAGATGAAACGAAAAAAAGTAGAAAAATAGAAGAGATGGAAAAGAAAAAAAATAAAAAATACTATATGCAAAAAAAAATCCTCGATCTAAAAAAAAAGGAGAATAAAAGAGAAACAAAAGTTGAAGAAAAGAATTTAGGATCCCTTACAAATGAAACATGCAATCATACTATCATGCATTTCATATTTCTCTCAGAAGCTTATGCGGGCCCTTTCTACACAAATTCTGACTTTAGCAACAAAGTGACTTCTCACCGCTACATGCTCGAAAGTTAATAATGGAACAACTCCGTAAGGATTTGAATGAGATGAGAACAGAAATGGGGATTAACCTGAATCATTGTATGGAGGCTATTCAAGCCCTTGCTTTTAGACATGAAGAATTGAGACAGGTTCTTCAGAGGCCCAATGCAAATGTTAATCTCACCCCATGAGAAAGTCTTATGAATCGGAATGTTTGAAATAAGGCCCATATCTTGGAGAAAAGGTTGAAAATCATAGAATGACGTGACTCCTTCGAGTTAGACATTGTGTGATTTATGCCTAGTGCCTGATATCAAAAAATTGCACGGATCATTTACTCTCACTCCGAATGGTTTGGATATTGAAGCTAAAGTGGTAATCATCTCTTGTACATATGTGGAAGTTGCTTGGGGCTCCCGACCGAGGGATAAGCAAGACGTATTCTTATCTTAAGCATTGTACCATTCGCATTGCTCGAATCCCTAAAGCATTACAAATTCTTGTGTGACTCCTTCGGAATCTTTTGCCATGTAATAATCAAGAGTGTTCTGCAGAGGCATTTCTCATTCTCAAGTTGTTTCTTCATATCATAAGTCATCTTTTCTCGTAATTTTCTTCTCAGTGACCATTGCTCGTCAACAGAGAGAGAAAGAATATGAGACAAAAATAATACGGGGAACAGACTGATGTAATTCCAATGCCCTGTGCCCAATTACATCCCTGCTGGTTAGAATCTCAGTTGGTTAAGATTTGTGTTGTGGGTATTCCTTACCACACGTAGCTCTCTTGAGTTTGATGATCATACTAGCTTTTTCCATTCATGGTGGCGATTATTACTCTAGCAACTCTGATTGGGGCTCCTGACTGAGGGATAAGCAAGACGTATTCTGGTCTTGAGCTTTGTACTATTCGCATTGCTCGAATCCTAAATTAAGGCAAAAATGCACCACTCTTGTACGCCTTTGTTGGAATATTCTTCTGGGAAGTAATCTAAAGTGTGTGGAAGGAACATATGATAATGCTAAGTGGCTACCATGCTGAGGCACCTAGCCATTCAACTGAAGATGGTAGGACATTCAAAGGCAGAATTCAAGTCCTCGTTGATTTCAGAACAACCACATCCACTCCAGGAGGTTCTATTCATAAATTGAAGTCTCGATGGGGTATCAAAGCTGCAAAAGGCATTCAAGAGCAATAAGTCCATACGGAGTCAAGTCTCCTCAACAATGGCATTCATTTAAGATATTTATTGCATTCTCATTCCTAACATTTTGTTGTTTGTTTAAGCATTGATTGAATGTAAAAATTTGTTAATTTCTGAATGAAAACCATAATACATTGTTTATGTTTGTCTTGAAGTAATCCGTTCGTTTTCACTCATAAAAATGTTTTGAAATTACGATACCAACTTTTACTAATCGCTTGCTTAGGTAACAAGCGGAGGGAGAATGATGACAATAAAATGCAAAATTCTTAATTGTGTGTTTTTGAATAAAACCCTACTGATGATGTACATGCATTGTTTCAAATCCCCAAACACCAGAGATATAAGGGAGATAGACCCTCGTTAACCCCTTTGAGCCTTGAAGTAGGAGTTTCTTTTCTGATCAAAAAACCCTAATTTTTAACCCTGGGGCAGGGTAGTGTTCTTTAACTTGATCAAGCGTTCAAACCTCATAAAGGATATGCATCTAAGGATACAAAAATAGTTATCCTTCAAAAGGTTGAGGAAAGTCAAAACGGTGATGGTTATCCTTCACCTACCAAGAGGACCAAAGATGACGATACCACAATGGTAATCCTTCATCAATCATGGAATGAGACAGTCGCAATCACTTCCAATGAATCAAGGACAATGCAAGGTCACACGACTTGTTCAAAAAAAAAGAAAAAAAAAGAAGAAAAAAGTGATGAAAAGAAAAGAATATAGCAATAAAAAGAAAAAGGATGATGAAAATAAAGCAAGAACAAAGTCGTGTCATAATGAATCAGAAGAATAAAAGGTGAGCGACTGCCATGTCCGAAAAACCTCATTGATTCCTCAACCATCTTAAAATTCCTTGTGAGGGATGAACACTCATGTTGAATTAATTGAACTTAGGGATGGAGAACATCACGAAGGGGGTGGGTACCAAATAATTTTGAGCCTAAAAATCCTTTGTTTCTGAAAACCACGAACCAGGCCAAGCTACAACCCTTAAAAGTCCTAATTTAAGTAGGGTTTATTTCGAAAATGCATTCTAATGAGATAGCATTTAACTGACTCCCAATGAAGCGTAACACATATATATGTTGGTATTGTATGCCCGCTTTACATTTCATTCACAAGAGGTGGCCACCTCATTGCATAAAAAGTTTTTAAACTTCAAGACTAGCATAGGCTTTGCATTAGAATTATCATTCTTATAATCAACATTATTTTGCATACAAAACATTTGCTTAAACATCAAGGAAGTTTCTATGATGAGAATCCATGAAGAGCTTGACCATGTCAAAGTAAAAGAGACTTGAGAACCCCGTAGGGTAAAAAGTAATCATTTCAGAGACTGATTATCATAGTAAGTTGTCTAAATACTCCATTGAGCATGTGCATTTTAATGCCCTATTTGTTTGATCGTTAAGGGACAAGTTCCTGAGAACTCCGTTGAGCCTGATCAGTTTGATATTGTTCTTGATTGGTTACCCTGAGGGGAAAGGGTTGAATGCTCCATGAGCAAATCAGTTGATACCTTCTTTGATTGATTACCCTGAGGGGAGAAGTCTGAATACTCTGTTGAGTAGATGCATTTTGATTAAGTACCCTGAGGGGAAGAGTTCGAAGACTCCATTGAGTGCGATAAAGTTGCTTCCACAGTTTTTGTTTGACTTCAAAAGAAGTAAACTTGAGGATTCTGATAAGATGGACATAATCAGGGGCAGTCACGACGAGGAATCTCTCTCGTGAGTTCAACCAATCTGGGGCAATCAAATCAAGGTTTGACATCTCAAATTCAATCAATCTGGGTCAATCAAGTCGAGGAATCTCTCTCTTGATTTCGACCAATCTAAAGTACTGATGTCGAGACATCTCTCTCAAAATTCAGTCAATCTGGGGAAGTTATGTCGAGATCCGACAAATCTCTTCAAGGATCCGTGGATCAAGAGAAAGAATATTTCAAATAATTGAATATGCTGGGGCATAATTTTATCAAGTAATGGTGGTGTAAGGATCCTTTCGAGGCAAATGTCTTCGTTAAATCAGATATCTTCACAAGTCAGACAGCCTGGGGAATACTCTTTTGGTTTGTATTGAAGAAACCATCATTCACCTGTAAGGTGCGGTTGGCCATCATAGAGTGGAGAAGTATCACAATGCTTTTCCCCAACAAGTTACTCTCTCCCCAAGCGTAGGAGTTTAGTTCTCCTGAGAGTTGATTCCATAGGATTTTATTTCTCCTAGAAAAGTCTCCCCCCGAGCATAGGAGTTTATTTCTCCTAGAAAAAGTCGCTCCCCGAGTATAGGAGTTTATTTCTCCTGAGAGGTTGTTCTATTCCCCGTTCATAGGAGTTTATTTCTCCTCCGAGTGGTTCCAATCCTCCCAACAAGGGTTCCTCATCAAGATTTCTTATCCCCAATATGGTGAAACGAAGGAATCTCCTCAAGCTGAAGATTCTCCAAGCAATGGCACATGGTGAGAAGTCATAAGTCATTCTTTAAGTCAAATAAGGAGCATATCTTGCAAGTTAAAGTCCAATATCTATTGGCACCCCCACATAGTTCTTAACACTAAGGGGAATCTCCATGGTGTTTACCTCTCCCGAGGTCAGAGACGAAGCTCGATCAACTAGTCAGCGGAATATTCTCTAAAGGGCCCTCGTCATCTCTGCATATAGTAATCATTGCATTCGCATTGCATCTACAAAAAGCATAGCATTTCCATGAATATGGGACATTACGCCATGGAAAAAGTCAAGCATGCATCAATGCATAAGCCAAATTTGTACGTGCTCCAAAGGCACAAAGTAATACATCCCCAGAAGAGGTCTCACTTTCTCTCTCTAGTGTGGACTGGATACAAAGTCTTGCTTCGTCAGATCATTGTTTCATTGGTTATTTCCCATTTGCTGAGTTCAATCGTTTGGATAACCCATACTTTGTGTGTGGCAATTCAAGTGATTGTCACTCTTGTAGAATTACACCCCACCTCTCGGCCTGAGGGAACAATGTAGTTCTTATGTTCCGTGAACAGTACCTCTTTCAAAGACCAGTGTTTACTGGCATCATCTAATAGAGTCTGGTCGTCACCAGTCTTCTCTTTGTATTCACTTTTTGTGAGTCCCCTTACTGCCTTTTGCATAAGGGATATCTCTTGCTTCTTGCAAGTTTGCCTTGGTTATTTTCCCGTATGCTGCGTGCAGATTAGAGTGCGAATAAGGGTGGGCATTCAACCCATCTCATTTTTCAATCATTTGGGTAATCATACTTGGTGTGTGGCAACTCGAATGAATGTCACTCTTAAAGAGTACACCCCGCCTTTTGGCCAGAGGGATCCATGTAACTTTTATGCTTCGCATGCATCAACATCTCCGTGAATGTTCAGTGGTTACTGTCATCCGCTTGTCGAGTCTAGTCATTACTAGTCTTGTTTTGGTTATTTTCCCGCATGCCGCGTGCATAATAGAGTGTGAATGAGGGTGGGCATTCAACCCATCTCATTTTTCAATCATGTGAAATCCATACTATGTGTGTGGCAATTTGAATGATTGCCACCCTTGAAGGGTTACACCCCGCCTTTGGCCTGAGGGATCCATGTAATTCTTATGCTTCGCAAGCATCAATATCTTCTTGAAAGCCGAGTGTTTACTGGCATCCCCTGATTGATTCTAGTTGTCACTAGCCTTTCTTTCAGTCAAGCCCAATGGTTATTGGCATCGCCTTCAAAGCCCAATGTTTATTGGCATCTCCTTCAAATTCAGTGTTATTAACATCCCCATAGAGTCTAGTCATTACTAGTCCTCCTCAATAAAGTCCAATGATTATTGGCATACCTTTTCAGATCTAGAGTCACCCTACGGCTGTGTCTCTTTTCGAAGTCTAACTAAGGTTAGCAGTTTGGTAGATTCCCCTACGGCTGGTTTCTTCCTTTTGAAGTCGTCCTACGGCTACGTCTTTTTTTGAAGTCTAACTGAGGTTAGCAAATAGGATCGTATTCCCCTTCGGATGGTTTCATCCTTTATCGAGTCACCCTTCGGCTATGTCTCTTTTTTGAAGTCTAACTGAGGTTAGCAATTTGGTAAGATTCCCCTTCGGCTGGTTTCTTCCTTTTGGAGTCGTCCTTCGGCTACGTCTCTTTGTTCAAGTCTAGCTGAGGTTAGCAAATTAGGATCAGATTCCCCTTCGGCTGGTTTCATCCTTTATCGAGTCACCCTTCGGCTGTGTCTCTTTTTGAAGTCTAACTGAGGTTAGCAAATTAGGATCGGATTCCCCTTCGGCTGGTTTCATCCTTATTGAGTCACCCTTCGGCTGTGTCTCTTTTTGAAGTCTAACTGAGGTTAGCAATATTGTTAAGATCCCCCTTCGGCTGGTTTCTTCTTTCTGGAGTCGTCACACAAATACGTCATTTTGTTCAAGTCTAACTGAGGTTAGTGTTGCACCCCAAAATTTGCCTTCTTTATTTGAGCTATAAGTTATGGATGGCATTTATTTCGTCGTTCGAAAATCAAGAAAAATAATAAAGAGCTTCCTATACATGGTGTTTGCAATCGTTAATTCGACAGAGATTCATTGGGTTTCATGTCGAGACGTTCTTATGTGTTTCAATTCTTAGCTTCTTCAAGATTTCTTTAAGGCATTATTGTTATGATGGATTGAAGTTCGAATGTGAATCAGGGCATAAAGAAGTGAAGTGGTGATCAAAGCTTTTGTTTGTCGCTTTTAATGCAAGTAATTTGGTTCATTGTTTGAGTTAGGATTTCGATGAAGTGATGCTTCGGGTTCATTATAATTCAAAGATCGGATCGAGGTTCTTTAGAATATGCAGAGATAGAAGATTCATTCATTGTGGTTTGCTTGTAATACAATATACAAGAACAATAAAGTAACCACAACCATTTTTCAAGTTCATTTAAATTCGTATCATGATTCCTACAAAATTCTACCGTTCCAAAATCCATTACAACATTACAAGTCCATTCAATAAAAAAACCAATATTACAAAAAAACAATATTCATTACAAAAATTCAAAAGCCCATTACAACTATACCAAAGTCTATCTCAAAAAAATTTGGATTACAAAAAAAACCAGTTTCCATGTTCTCCAAGCCAGGGAAAATTCACATAAGCTGACCTTGTTGCAAAACCGCCATCACACCAAGCTGCGCCGGGAGAACTAGAACTAGAAATCGGTTCATCCACGTAAACTCCTTCACCAACCTCCATCTTCAATGGACACAACTTCATCAAGAATCAACAAAACAGAAGCACAATAACAATCTCTAACAGGAAAAAAGAGGAGGAGATTATCAAATAGAGATTCACGTAACAGAAAAAGGAAAAAAAGGTAACAAACTTTTGAGTTCAGAATTCTCGGAATCATCCCCAACCTTTCAATCTTTCTCTCTCGATCATCACGCCTTTAACTGAAATCTTCTTCAAACCTCTTCAATCTCTCTTCATTTTTCGATCGTAACAACCTTCTCTCACAGCAATAATCATCATCGTTTCAATCTCCATGAATTGAGTCACCAAAACGAACAATCCTTAATCTCTTCAATCTTCATCATCTCTAATCGTAACAGAATTGAGATTTCAAAAAAGCCTCCAACATCATCTCCATTGAATCTTCTTCTATCGTTCTTCATTACCTTCCATCTCAATTCTAAATAATCTTCAAGAAATCTCAATCAAAAATAATCTTCGACTCGTCACGTTCTTCATCATAGATAACCTGCAAGAAAATCAGAGAATATTCACAGAAAGAATCTTCAGTTTCTTCGATTCCTCAATCAACCATAATTCGGAACCTTCTCTTCGCGCTCTCGCCGAAGTTGATCTTCACGAATCATCAAAAAACGTTGTGAAGTTAATCGATCTCGCTTCTCAAAAATCTAACAAAAACCAGAACAATCTTCTTCGTTCATCGTTCGCCTTCAATCCATGTTCACGCAGCAAAACGCTACAAGACGTCAACCTGCAAACAACAACAATATCACATAAAGATTCATAAACAAGCAACAACAAGAACGCAAATCATCATTGAATCTTCATTCGCATCATAACACAACTTCATTGATTCATCTTCGACTCAGCGCAAGAACAACGGTCCTCATCATCCTCACGAATCTTGAGTGAAAAGAAGAAGAAGAAGAAGAAGAAGAAGAACACAAAGTCGAAGAGGTTAATGAGAGATTGAGAGTTGATTGAGTTGTGGTGGTCACGGCGCGGTCGTCAGAGAAGGAGACGAGATCAGAATGGAGGGAGTGGCCGGAATGTTAATCGGAAAAGAGACCGGAGTTATCCGTCGCCGCGAATTCGTAGGAGGGAAGGAGAAGAACTTTCACGTAGAAAACCCTAATCCCTTTCTCTATTTTAATTTTGTCTTTATGTTAATTGAAATTTAATTGGAGATAAAGGATGTTTAATGGATAATTAGGTAAAAATTTGAAATTATAAAATCTGAATAATGCAAGAACATAAGACCATGGGCCTTCGCTCACGAATTGCTGCTAGCACACCCCACTGTGAGCCCATTCCACACCTTTTTTTTGGCATGAGGAGATATTGAAACAAGAAAAACTTTGTTTGGGCCATCAGTCTGGGCCTTGCGCCCTATGTTCTGTTTACACCGTGATTTTCAACATAGACCCCCTGTGTACATATTTTTCTACATTAGATTTGTTTTTTTACTAGTTTGTTTCAAGTATTTGTTTTTTTACTAGTTTGTTTCAAGTAGTTTTTTTAGTATAACAAAATATAAAATCATTGACATTTTTGTTAGATTTTGACATGATAATAGAATATAGAATCATTGAGTTTTGTTAGACTTTTGCATGAAAAAAAAATGAATAAAAAACATGTAATATTTTCTTGTTAGAATTTGATGCTTTGTTACATAGTTTTATTCTAATTTCTAGATGAAAATGCCATAAAAAAAACAATTTAATCTTGTTAGATTTTGTTTTAGAATTTACTTAGAATTTAAATTCTATCATTTTCTATGGCGGGTGCGTGCCTCCTTGTTATTACTGATTTGTTTGCTGAGATGTGCGAGGTACTTTGAGAGAGTTCGATTGTGATTTGATTGCTTCGTGTTCCACTTTATTTGTGGGACACGAATTCGCTTCCGATGCCACTTGATTTGCATCGTGTTCCACTTTATTTGTGGGACACGAACGTATTTCCGATCGATTCATCTGATCTCTCATTCGTTTGAGATGTATACTTTTGTATTGTCTGGATTGTTTATCTTGCAGGTTGCTCATGTGGTTATGATCGACGTGTACCACATGTCGCTCGTGATTTATTTTCACGACGACGCTTTCTGACTTGCTTTGCTTGATGATGGCTTACGCGGAGTATTCCGAACTTCTCTACTTACGCTTGCTAGCTCATTGCGGATTTTCTATCCGTTTGGTATTGTCTCCTGGTCCCTTTTACCGCTTTTCGCATCATCCTATAACATGCGAAGTAGGACCTAGACATTCATTTGGCCAAGCCCTCGAAAGAGGCTCTGTTTTTGTTGGTGTGTTTAATTGTGCTTTGCGGCAGCGAGTCACGGTGTAATAAGTCCTATATGGCACTCCGTTAATTCCTCTTGGAAGGCACGCGGAAAGGGTTTGCAATTAACCCCGCCTAGTCTCATCGAGTCCGTTCGGTATGCGCACGCTACGCGTTGCTCGCTTCCGAACTTGCACAAGATCTTGTTATCGAGTATGTCAGGAAAAGGGTTCATGTAGCCGGACTCCCGCACTTCCTATAGATCGTGTCGCTTGACGTTGATGCTCGGTGTACGCATGCAGCGTTTTCCTTTATGATCCGTGACGGCTTGGTTGCTGAGAGGGACTCGCCCCTCTTGTCTATGGCCCGATCATTTTCGCGAGGTCTAATGCTTGGTTGACTTGGGTTGAGTTGCTCCCCTTGGCTATGGCGGGACCGTTTTTATACCATTCGGCCAGTGCCGTTGGTTTGTTTGCTTTACGAGCGGAGCTCGTTTGTGTGATATTTGTTTGCTGATAACACGATTTTATATCGTATATTTAGCTTAAAATCCATAGATATTTATAGCATTTTCCGTTTATTATGTTAATTTATTATGATATTACGCGAGTATTTGCTTTGTTTCAGGTTTTACACTCTAATTACGACTATTTGCGAAAAGGAAAGAAAATGGAGCTTAAATGACCAATATTTATGCCTAAAAGATGAAAAAGGAATGCTGAAGTGAAAGAGGGGTGCAATTAGGACCCAAAAGGCCCAAAAGAGACAGTCCAGCCCACCATGGAACCAAAGGCGCGTCACCAACGTTCTTCTGCCACGTCACCAAGAGGAGACGCCCGTCTCCAACTGCTCCTAGATTTTCTCCACTTGAGACGCACGTCTCAAGTCCTGCATCCAGTCTTCCTGAAGAATCGGAGACGCACGTCTCCACACCCAGTCTGCAAAGTCTCCTCTTTTCACGCAACGTCACAGCAAAACCTCTCCTATAAATAGAACCTGCTACCTCACTTCCAAAGAGTCCGATTTCCTGCCAACGAAGTGCTGCCAAAATTGTACCGCGAACCGTATTTCTTTATTCTGCTTTCATTCAAACACATATTTTCTCACAACGATTTCTACACTGGAAATTGTTGTAAACTTTTTATAGATCTAGCCTTACGTTAGATTTATCGCCTTTATTTCCTTGTTTATTTTTTTTCTGTCCGTTTAAATTCCGAAGAACGATCCAGCCAACCTGTGGTAGAAGTTCAGTACTCGAAGATCCAATTACCATTTATTTAATTCAGGTTTTTTATTTACCGCCTTTATTTATATTCATTGCATGATATATTGTATGCCATTTAATATGCCTATTATTATGAACCGAATTTATTTATGCATGTTTAACCATATTAATATGTCTGGCTAATTTATTTAGATGTCGGTATGTAAAGTAATTTAACCGTAGGGATCCGAAATAAATTGGCTTAATTATGTTTTATTAAATGTCACTTGTTTTTGGTTTGTATGTCTAATTTAATTAGTAAGTCTTAAAACCAATAGAGCGAAAGTTTGAGGGGTTAAGACGGTCAAAGGTTAAAATCAATAGAGCGAAAGTTTGAGATCTTTAACTGGATAGTAGACATAGGATATTAGTTTTAAGGATGGAGAAAGTGTATTAAAACTAATTAGAACTTATTTATTTTCAAAAATTGTTTTTACACCCGAACGGGATGGCGAAAGCGTACGTTAAGGATATTAGCATGTTCCGAGTCAACAGAGCGAAAGTTTGAGATTAGGAGATTTAAATAGATAACAACTTCATAAAACGGGCATTTTATTAATTACGTTGTTTCCAAAAAGCTTTTCTAAAATCTAATGGGATGGCGAAAGCGTACATTAGGATTAGGACAGTGATCTAAATCAACAGAGCGAAAGTTTGAGACGCGGATTTTTAATCAATTGAATTAGTAAAGATTTTTAATTAAATTATGCAAAAGCCAATGGACCTTCGGATCACCTTAAGTTAAACGAAATACATATTGATATCTGTCTTTTATTATATTCTTAATTTTTCACTCACTTTCCCTTAGGAACAATCGAAATTTTAGTAGCCCTAGCTTTACATAGTAACCTTAGATAACGGTATATCGATTCATAGTCCCTGTGGATTCGATATCTTTTAAAACTACACGACACGACTGTGCACTTGCAGTTATCAGATTTATAGACACGTAAAGTCGCGATCAAGTTTTTGGCGCCGTTGCCGGGGACTATTTAAGTCGATATCGTAACTCACTGTTACACCGTAGAGACTAGGACAATTCTTCCCTTTCTTTCTGAACGATTGTATGCCAAATACTCGTTCACAAGGAGGAGATTTAATACAACGAATTAACGAGATCGAACGTTTCATTAACGTCAAACGTCGAGCTCGCAATCTTCCCGAAGTAGCACCAATTCCGATTAATCAGGAATTGATTTTTACTGATCAAATTAATCAAATCACCCCGAAGTTAGAGATGGCTGCTATTCGTCATCTTAGAGACTATGCCGCTCCTTCGCGCGCTGAACCGCATTCAAGTATCGCACCTCCTGCGATTGAGGCAAACAATTTCGAACTGAAACCTTCGTTGGTCCAAGCTGTTCAACAGAATCAATTCTCTGGAAGCCCTGTAGACGACCCTAACCTTCATTTATCTGTGTTCGTGCAATACGCCGACACTGTCAAAGCCAACAATGTTAGTTCCGAAGCTATTCGATTACGCCTTTTCCCTTTCTCCTTGAGAGATAGAGCTAGAGCGTGGCTTCAATCCCTGCCTTCTAATTCCATAACTACATGGGACGAATTGAAGAGAGTATTCTTAGCGAGATAATTTCCGCCTAGCAAAACTGCTATGCTTAGAGGTCAAATCAACGGATTTACCCAGAAAGATAACGAATCACTCTTCGAAGCTTGGGAACGTTACAAGGACATGCTTAGAATATGCCCTCATCATGGACTCGAACCATGGCTGATCATCCATACTTTCTATGGTGGTCTCTTATATAACACTAAAATGACTATAGATGCCGCTGCTGGCGGAGCATTAATGGACAAACCCCATGATGAAGCATACAAACTCATAGAGAACATGGCACAAAACCATTACCAATGGGGTGGAGAACGAGCTGCTCTAGAGAAAACCCAAACCAAAGGAGGAATGTACGAAGTAAGTGGTATAGACCGCGTTAACGCTAAAGTAGACGCTTTAACTTAGAAGATCGAGAACTTAACCATCACTCCTTCAGCCACCGCTGCTGCTGTAACACCTAACTGCGAGATTTGTGGATTGACTGGACATGCAGTTGCTGAATGCCAACTCTTGACTGGAATCCCATCTGATCAAGTAAACTATGCTCAAGGAAACCCTTATTCTAACACGTACAACCCTGGATGGAAAAACCATCCGAACTTTTCTTATAAAAACAACAACGCGTTGTACGCGCCTGGACAAGCACCTGCTGTACCACCTGGCTACCAAAAAGCGCCTGTAGCTGCTCAAAACACACCTAGGAAGTCAAATCTAGAAATCATGATGAAGAACTTTATAGCTTCCCAACAACAAACCAATAAGGACTTCCTAAATCAAAACATCCACAATAGCGAGCAACTAAAACAACTATCGAACAAAGTAGATGCCTTAGCTACGCATAACAAAATGTTAGAAACTCAAATCTCACAAGTAGCTCAACAACAAGCACCTACTGCTGCCCCTGCTGGCACGTTTCCTGCTCAACCTCAACCCAATCCTAAAGGACATGCGAACGCGATAACACTACGAAGTGGAACGAATTACGATGGACCCATTGATCCTAGAACTCAAAACGTACCCATGTCACAACAAGAGCCAAAGGAAACCCAAAAGAAAACAACTAACGAACAAACTGCTAAGACTGATGAGAGCAATAACGAAGTGGAACCTGAAAAAGAGAAACCTTACGTTCCACCACCACCTTATAAGCCACCAATTCCTTACCCTCAGAGATTAGCTAAATCAAAAACCGAAGCGCAATTTAAAAGATTTGTAGAACTTCTGAAGCAATTAAACATAACCATACCATTCACAAAAGCCATAACTGAGATGCCTTCGTACGCTAAGTTCTTAAAAGAAATCCTATCAAACAAAAAGAAACTCGAGGATAATGAAACTATAACGCTTACAGCTGAATGTAGCGCTATCATCCAAAATAACATGCCTCCAAAACTGAAAGATCCTGGTAGTTTCTCTATACCCTGCGTAATAGGAAAAACCATCATAGAGAAAGCCCTGTGCGATTTAGGAGCCAGTGTCAGTTTGATGCCTCTTTCGATCTGTAAGAAACTCAATCTAGGTGAGCTTAAAGCAACGAGAATGTCTCTTCAACTAGCTGACCGTTCAGTCAAATACCCTGTAGGAATGTTAGAAAATATCCCTGTTCGTGTAGGTCAATTCTACATCCCAACTGACTTCATCATTATGGATATCCAAGAAGATTCTAACATCCCGATCATACTAGGAAGACCATTTTTAGCAACCGCTGGTGCAATTATAGATGTCAAGTGAGGAAAGCTTACTTTCGAAGTAGGAGAAGAGAAAATAGAATTTATACTTTCCCAATTCCTAAAAGCACCCTCTATAGTTGACACATGCTGCTCTGCCGACATAATCGACGAGTGTGTTAAGGAAATAAAATCCGAACCAAATAAGGAAACCGAGATCCTAAAAATTCCTATACCGCCAATCTTTGAAGATGACAACTGGCGTGGGGAATATCATGATAACCATCTGAGTGAATGTCTAGCTTTAACTCCTGATCCTATACCTGGGCCGAAGAAGCCTGCTATAGAACTGAAAACATTGCCTACCGATCTTAGATACGAATTCCTAGACGAAGAACTAAACAAACCAGTTATAGTAAATGCCAACCTAGGACAAACCGAGACTGTAAAATTACTTACTGTCCTGAGAAAATACCCAACCGCTTTAGGATATAACATATCAGATTTGAAAGGAATAAGTCCTTCCCTCTGTATGCACCGCATTATGCTCGAAGACGATTGTAAAACCTCTAGAGAACATCAAAGGCGAATAAATCCTATTATGAGCGATGTGGTTAAAAAGGAAATCCAAAAACTGCTAGAAGCTGGAATAATATACCCTATATCCGATAGTAAATGGGTTAGTCCTGTTCATGTCGTACCAAAGAAAGGAGGAGTTACTGTAATCACTAACGCAAAAGGAGAATCTGTAGCACAACGAACCCAAACTGGATGGAGAATGTGCATTGACTATAGGAAGCTAAACAAAGCTACCCGAAAAGACCATTTCCCTTTACCTTTCATAGATCAAATGCTCGAATGCCTAGCTAAACACTCACATTTCTGTTATCTGGATGGATACTCCGGATTTTTCCAAATTCCTATTCACCCTGACGACCAAGATAAGACCACATTTACATGTCCTTATGGTACATTCGCCTATAGACGAATTCCTTTTGGGCTCTGCAATGCACCCGCGACCTTCCAAAGATGTATGATGGCAATATTTGCCGACTTCCTAGATAGAATAATGGAGGTCTTTATGGACGACTTCTCTGTCTGTGGGGGAAGTTTTGAAACATGTTTAGAAAACCTAGAAATGGTACTCAAACGATGCGTAAGCGTAAACCTAGTCCTTAATTGGGAAAAATGCCATTTCATGGTCCGACAAGGAATTGTACTGGGACACATCGTGTCTGATAGAGGGATCGAAGTTGATAAAGCAAAAATTGAAATTATCGAGAACCTTCAACCTCCCAAAACCGTTAGAGAAATAAGAAGTTTTCTAGGACACGCTGGTTTTTACCGACGCTTCATTAAGGATTTCTCTAAAATAACAAAACCTTTAACCGAATTACTTATGAAAGACGCCGAATTTATTTTCACCGATAAATGCACTGAAGCTTTTCAAACGCTTAAACGAGCATTAATCTCTGCGCCAATTATGCAACCTCCCGACTGGAATGAACCTTTCGAAATAATGTGTGACGCAAGCGATTATGCTGTAGGAGCCGTTCTAGGGCAAAGAAAAGATAAGAAACTACATGTCATATACTATGCGAGTAGAACCCTAGACGAAGCTCAGATGAATTATGCCACGACAGAAAAAGAATTATTAGCTGTCGTATTTGCATTAGACAAGTTCCGTTCTTACCTGGTAGGAGCCAAAATAATCATATACACTGACCACGCCGCCATTAGGTACCTCCTAACCAAAAAGGACGCCAAACCAAGACTTTTGAGATGGATCTTGTTACTACAAGAGTTCGACCTGGAAATTAAAGATAAAAAGGGCACTGAAAATATCGTAGCAGATCACCTCTCTCGATTGGAAAATCTGAAACCTGAAGAAGTACCAATTGACGATGATTTCCCTTATGAAAGACTCATCGCTCAGTTAGAAGCCAATGAATTCGAACCATACCGTCCAAACTCTGAAACCAACAAATTAGCAGAAATAGCTTTAGCCCGATCTGACACACCTTGGTATGCAGATTTCGTAAACTACCTAGCTGCTGGTGTGCTTCCTCCTGATCTAAGTTACCAACAGAAGAAGAAATTCTTCCATGACCTAAAACATTACTATTGGAACGACCCGCTCCTGTTCAAAAGAGGCCCCGATGGAATCTTTAGACGTTGTGTACCCGAGGAAGAGATAAGAAGCATAATAACACACTGTCATTCTGCACCGTGTGGAGGACACCATAGCACATCTAGAACCTGCGCCAAAATCCTTCAATCTGGGCTCTTCTGGCCCAACTTGTGGAAAGACGTTCATTTTGCTGTATTAAGCTGTGATAGATGCCAACGAACCGGAAACATTTCAAGACGTGATGAAATGCCTCAAAAAGGCATTCTAGAAGTAGAAATATTTGACGTCTGGGGAATAGACTTCATGGGACCGTTTCCGTCATCGTTTGGAAATCAATATATACTTGTAGCTGTCGATTACGTTTCAAAATGGATAGAAGCTATTGCTTCTCCTACAAACGATACACGAGTAGTTATCAAACTTTTCAAAAACGTCATCTTTCCTAGGTTTGATGTGCCAAGATTGGTAATTAGCGATGGTGGTTCCCATTTCATTTCAAGAATACTTGAGAAACTCCTTCGAAAATATGGAGTGAATCATCGAATAGCCACACCATACCATCCACAAACAAGCGGACAAGTAGAAGTATCTAACCGCGAGATAAAACAAATATTGGAGAAAACTGTCGCTATATCTAGAAAAGATTGGTCAACCAAGCTGAATGAAGCTTTATGGGCTTATAGAACAGCTTTCAAAACTCCAATAGGAACTACCCCATTCAAACTCGTTTATGGAAAATCATGCCACCTCCCGGTAGAGTTAGAACATAAAGCCTATTGGGCCATTAAGAACTTAAACCTAAACTACATTGTCGCTGGTGAGAAACGACTTCTAGACATAAACGAATTAGAAGAACTTAGACAAGACGCTTACGAAAACGCCAAAATCTATAAAGAGAGAACGAAAAAATGGCACGACAAGCGTATATCTAGGAAAAATTTTAGCATAGGCGATAACGTACTTTTATTTAATTCTAGACTAAAATTATTTCCTGGTAAGTTACGATCTAGATGGTCTGGCCCTTTCGAAATAACTAACATATTTCCGAGTGGAGCGATAGAAATCAAAGGAGAAACCATCAAACCTTTTGTCGTAAATGGGCAACGTCTTAAGTATTATCATAATCTCGAACACGATGAAAACATCGAACATTTTAAACTTGACGAGCTGCCCGCTCATTCGAAAAAATAGTTTTCTATTTTAAAATCGTCGAGCTTACGACATAAAACAAAGCGCTTGGTGGGAGACAACCCACATTTATTTATTCTTTTATTTTATTTTATTTTTATTTTTAATTTTTAAACTTTTGTTTTTCATTTAAATAATCTATTCTAATTTTAATTTATTTTTCCATTTTTCCTACATTTTATAATAATTACTATAATTATAACTGCTATCTTAAATCGTGAAAATATTTCCTTTTTATAATTATAATTATTATTATAACTTGTTACTTAATCTTATTTATTCTATTTTATTTAATTTTTTAAAAATAAACACTAGCCTAGTTCTAACTTAATCTTAATATTTTCAACTTCTAGGTTTTTCATTTAACTACTAACTGCGATGCAAGAAGTTGATAATATGGAAGTTGTGTTCCGTGGTAGAGGACAAGAAGCAAGATTTAATAAGCTGGCTGAAAGACACATGGATTTGACTTGCTACCCTCACCAACCAACTATGGTGAAACTTGGTATCGAAGAAAGCGTCCTGCACCTGCTAAACCAAATTGGTTGGACCGGTTCTCACCTGTTCCGCAAGTTTAGTACCTACCGGAAGCTCACTCTGGAATTCTTGAGCTCCCTGACCTATCTTCCAAACTATGGACAAGGACTGAGAAAAGGAGTTATTCTCTTTAGACTCTTTGGTATGGAGTTTAATTTCTGCATCCGAGATTTTGCTGAAATGTTAGAACTACCTCATGGATCAGATGCATACACCAAAGTAGCTGAAGACAATCTTGCTTACTGGGATTTGGAACGGTATTGGGGCAAGATCACTGGAAACGACAACCCTGAAGAGAATGAATTTCAATCTGAGAACATCCATAACCCCGCCTTCAGATACTTCCATAAGATCCTTGCTCACTACATTTTTGGTAAACCCGATAATGTCACTGAAGTCTCTAGAGAAGAGTTGTTCATCATGTTTTGTACCTCTCAGAATCGCCCGGTCAATGCCATCGCATTCATGCTAACAAACTTCGAGCGCATCACGCATGACGAAGTTTCACCTATTAGGATCGGCGGATTCGTCACCATGATCGCTAATGCTATAGGAATGAGAGTACCTTTGCTTAGATTGACACCTCTTGGCTCACACAATTCTATGGACATTCACTTCTGCTTTAACCGAGGTATCATCGGTAACCTTGGACCTGATCAGTTTGATTTACTCATTGATAACAAAGTTTTGGATCAGTTCACCTTACCGAGTCCTAGGACGAGTGTGCACAACCCTGCCAACTGGCTTTTCTTTGATCAGATTCCTGAAAGAGAACCCTCACCTGAAACCCCTCAAGCCTATGAACATTTTGATGAGGAAATGCATGTATCAGAATCTGAGCCTGACACTCCTCCTGGTTACTATGAACCTAATCCTGAAGATGAACCCGTTCCTGTTTATGAACCTCTTTCTGAAGATGAACCTATACCCGAGTACGAGCCTGAAACTGCTTCTGAAGACTCTGCTAATGATTACACTGTTGATATGACTGATGTCGAGCTCGAGGCACAACAACCCGCTACATCTACCGCATCGGTGAATCAAAGAATGCCTAATCTGAACACGCACGAGCAAGCCATCACTGCACTACAACAAGATGTCCAACATGTGCGCAACGAGCTACACACTTTGCAAATGCAGTTCTTCGATTTTATCGACACCGTAAATGCTCAGTTCGACGAAGTTTTCAAACAAATTCAGTCTAATGAGCACACCAATAGACGTGGCTAGATGTTACCGTATTAGATTATTAGATTTTATTTATAGTTTTAGCAATTTTTATTCATAAGTTTAGATTTTCATTTTTCTGCATTTTACATTCTGCTTATGTTAACACTCAGTACCGGTTTAATTTTAAATGCAATGTTCTTTTGATTACTGCTACTGCGTTATATTACATTGCTATTGACTGCTATATATTTGCCTGTTTATCACTTTTTGCTGTTAATAGTATTAAAAAGACACTACTCTGAACTGATGGACAATTTATGGTATCTGTCAGCACTGTCTGGTCCCTTGCATGCGTGAACCACTTGCCTACACCAGGAGACGCACGTCTCCATCTGTGTGGGACCAGCAGGAATCATTCAGAGGACAGGAGACGCCCGTCTCCATGCTTTGTCCCCTAGCAGACTGACTGCCTGAGACGCGCGTCTCCCAAGGGCAGCAGTCTGCATTGTTGACCACGCTGCAGCACCCCAATAACTCCCATTTTGAATTTTGAATTTGAATTTCAAAATTCATCTTTCAATCTTCCTCATTCTTCCCCTTATTTATTCCATTTAAACTCCATAAACTCCATTCATCCTCCATCATTCACCTCTTAAACTCTATTCATTTCCCACTTCTCTACCCCATTCAAACTTCAAACACCACCATTAATCCATTTTAATTCTCCATTAACCACACCATTTTCAAACCTCACTATAAAACCACACCACCACCACTCTTCTTCCTCACAACCTTCATACCATTCTCTATTCTTCTACACTACATTTCTATTTTTCATTTTCATACTCACCATGCCTCCACGTTCATTCATCCGTAGTGAGCGTCCCGAGAGACCACCTCCCGACCTTTCAAATATTATCTTCCGAGATGATGACAATGATGCTCAACGAACAAAATATGTCGCCTTCTACGAACGTTCGGTCGTTCCCACAAAATTTGTGAACACCGAGTTTCTAGAAACTCTGGGTCTCATCGATGGTGTTACCCGTTTGCTCACTAAATCTAGCCTCCACCATCTTTGTACCGAACCCGTACCTACTTATGAGCCGCTCGTCTTAGAATTTTTGAGTTCTTTCAACTACGACACTCCCTCTAATCAACCACTCTCAACCGGTAGCATCCAATTTCGGATGTTCAACCGTGAATATACTCTAGATCAAGATGTCGTAGCTTCATATTTGCATTTTAATCATGCACCAAATGCTCACCGCTCAATCTTTCAAGAACTCAATGGTCGATCTTGGGAGGAACTCGCTTTTGAATTTTGGTTCAATCTCACTAAAGAAATTCCTACCGGTTGGAGAGCTCTCCATGCTTCTCACATTCAAAACCCCGCTATACGTTATTCTCAACGTGTTTTGGGGCATACTATTTTTGCGAGATCTAACAACCACAAGGTAAACCAAAATGAATTATTTTTCCTTTACTGTGCGCTTAACAATATCCGTTTCAACGCCGCACCGTTCATGTTCCAACACATCCAAGGCTTAGTCAACACCCCCGCTACAAACCCATTCTTGCTTGGCGGAATTATTACTTCCTTGGCCTGTGCTTTAGGTCTTGGTGATGAGCTCCTCTCACTCTCACATCTCATGAAGCCTGCTCAGTCACTCGACCTCACCTACTGCCGTGACTCCCACTTGGTTTCACCCCGCCATGATGGCCGATACACTTTGGTCGTCAACAAAGTTCTTATTCATTATGTCATCCTTCCATGCCCTGAAAGAATCAACATCTGTTATGTTCAGCGTTGGAGGCTTATTGAAGACAACCCTCAAGATAACCAACAAGAACATCCTAATGAACCTATGGATGCAAATGAAGAAGAACTCAACCAAGGGCAAGCTGATGTCAACCAACCTCCTCCAAACAACCCTCCGCCTATCACTCTTGAGGCCATGTATGCTGCTATTCTACGCCAAGATCAACTCGTTCAAGCTATGCAGACAAACCAAACTGAAACAATTAGGCTCATCCGAGAGATGCAACAGGAGCACCGTGACTATGCTATTAGGAACGAAAGTCAATACACTGAAATTGCTACATATTTGCATGATCTTGACATTCGTGTGAATGACTCTCCTCCTGATAGACGTCACCGTGTTCGTACAAGAGGCGCAAGCAGTTCTCGCAACCGCAACACTGAGGAGTAGTTCTCATGCATTGAGGACACTGCATCATTTAAGTCTAGGGGAGTCGTATTATTTCTATTTCCTTTAGTTTTATTTTCCCTTCAGTTTATTTCCCTTCCTTGTAATGTTTTTCTAATTCAATAAAGAATATTTATGGAATTTAAGTCTTATATGTATAATTCCGTAGTTATTACACTTTCTTCCATTTTCTTGAGCCATAACAAAATTTTTGCTCCTAAACGATAAACGCAAACCCCACACGTTCGAGAAATACGAAGCTACTCAAACACTCAACGCATTGAAACTGAATATAGTCAATATCCTTATTGTCCCAACACTCTAAAACCCCCGAGTATGCGTAACCGATTTGAATAACCTTTATACCGAAACTATCGACTTTAAGTTTTGAAGTAACCCTTAGTAGTTTATTCTAGCAGTCGGCACCGTCTTAGATACAAACTACGCAGAGAGTCGATGAATATAAGTGTATGATCCTCATAATAATAATAATTATGTGCTTAACCTTAATAAGAAATGTGCCTACTAAGTAAGGTGGTCCTCACAAGACCATTTAACCTAACGGTCGCAAATCTCAAATACAAAGACTTTAAAAACTCATTGTTGATTGGTTCAGAAGTCATCTGGTACTGAACTTGGTAGGATGGACTATTGTCCGATTCCCCACAATCTACAAGTGAGTGCTAAGGAGTATACCACATATTGTGCCAGAACTCCATGAGAAGGATCATAGTCACTAACCGACTACTCTGCTATGTGCGTGTCGAGATAATGGGCTTAATGTGATTGCGCACGAATGAAAAGGGTAAAACATGATGACGAGTCAAAGATAAGCTATAATGGCATGATTCGGATTGGTATGCATACTGGGAGTTGTTTAGTGTTGTTACTATAAGTTTATTGCTAGGATCATTATCATTATTTTCAAATAAGAACACTATGTAGCTGAGTATGACCGAACGACGTGGTGGAAGTGTGTTTCATTTATCTTTATCTTATTATTTTGCTTGAGGACAAGCAAAGGTTCAAGTCTGGGGGAATTTGATAACACGATTTTATATCGTATATTTAGCTTAAAATCCATAGATATTTATAGCATTTTCCGTTTATTATGTTAATTTATTATGATATTACGCGAGTATTTGCTTTGTTTCAGGTTTTACACTCTAATTACGACTATTTGCGAAAAGGAAAGAAAATGGAGCTTAAATGACCAATATTTATGCCTAAAAGATGAAAAAGGAATGCTGAAGTGAAAGAGGGGTGCAATTAGGACCCAAAAGGCCCAAAAGAGACAGTCCAGCCCACCATGGAACCAAAGGCGCGTGGCCCAAACCTTCCCAGCAAGTGGAGACGCACGTCTCCAACGTTCTTCTTCCACGTCACCAAGAGGAGACGCCCGTCTCCAACTGCTCCTAGATTTTCTCCACTTGAGACGCACGTCTCAAGTCCTGCACCCAGTCTTACTGAAGAATCAGAGACGCACGTCTCCACACCCAGTCTGCAAAGTCTCCTCTTTTCACGCAACGTCACAGCAAAACCTCTCCTATAAATAGAACCTGCTACCTCACTTCCAAAGAGTCCGATTTCCTGCCAACGAAGTGCTGCCGAAATTGTACCGCGAACCGTATTTCTTTATTCTGCTTTCATTCAAACACTTATTTTCTCACAACGATTTCTACACTGGAAATTGTTGTGAACTTTTTATAGATCTAGCCTTACGTTAGATTTATCGCCTTTATTTCCTTGTTTATTTTTTTTCTGTCCGTTTAAATTCCGAAGAACGATCCAGCCAACCTGTGGTGGAAGTTCAGTACTCGAAGATCCAATTACCATTTATTTAATTCAGGTTTTTTATTTACCGCCTTTATTTATATTCATTGCATGATATATTGTATGCCATTTAATATGCCTATTATTATGAACCGAATTTATTTATGCATGTTTAACCATATTAATATGTCTGGCTAATTTATTTAGATGTCGGTATGTAAAGTAATTTAACCGTAGGGATCCGAAATAAATTGGCTTAATTATGTTTTATTAAATGTCACTTGTTTTTGGTTTGTATGTCTAATTTAATTAGTAAGTCTTAAAACCAATAGAGCGAAAGTTTGAGGGGTTAAGACGGTCAAAGGTTAAAATCAATAGAGCGAAAGTTTGAGATCTTTAACTGGATAGTAGACATAGGACATTAGTTTTAAGGATGGCGAAAGCGTATTAAAACTAATTAGAACTTATTTATTTTCAAAAATTGTTTTTACACCCGAGCGGGATGGCGAAAGCGTACGTTAGGGATATTAGCATGTTCCGAGTCAACAGAGCGAAAGTTTGAGATTAGGAGATTTAAATAGATAACAACTTCATAAAACGGGCATTTTATTAATTACGTTGTTTCCAAAAAGCTTTTCTAAAATCTAATGGGATGGCGAAAGCGTACATTAGGATTAGGACAATGATCTAAATCAACAGAGCGAAAGTTTGAGACGAGGATTTTTAATCAATTGAATTAGTAAAGATTTTTAATTAAATTATGCAAAAGCCAATGGACCTTCGGATCACCTTAAGTTAAACGAAATACATACTGATATCTGTCTTTTATTATATTCTTAATTTTTCACTCACTTTCCCTTAGGAACAATCAAAATTTTAGTAGCCCTAGCTTTACATAGTAACCTTAGATAACGGTAGATCGATTCATAGTCCCTGTGGATTCGATATCTTTTAAAACTACACGACACGACTGTGCACTTGCAGTTATCAGATTTATAGACACGTAAAGTCGCGATCATTTGCTTTCGCTTTCCCCCCATAGGTTGCTAGTTTAGTTTAGACTGGTACCTATTGTATGCTAACATTAGGTAGCAAGCTTTCCCCCTTTAGCTTAGGTCTTCCTCATGCATTCTTTAAAACACAAACCACACTCTTTGATTTTCTTTTCTTAAGAGCTTGTTATTTCCGCTCCATTCCCAAGAATAAGTCTCCAAAGGTCGAGCATCGGAGTGCGAATGTAATTCGTTCACCTAAAAAACACAAAACAAACAGAAATTAGTTAGCCGAGCTACGGTACCTCTGATTCCGCAAAACGGATACGTTGGCAGCGCGGTAGGGCCCGTGCAAGTATAACTCTTTCTTTTCCCTACATTTTGCATGCATTTTAGTCCGGATTAGCGCAGTTTGCTTACACTTCTATAGTTTTAGACACAGGCGTGGATACCATCGAGTACGATGGGCGCGTGGGGTGCTAAGACCTTCCCCTCGCGTAACCGATTCCCTTACCCTTTTTCTCTGGTCGTGAGACCTTTGTTTTGTTTTGTGGTTTGCTGGCATTCCCTTCCTTTTCAGGATAAATATGTTAGTGGCGACTCTGTTAATTTTCGCGGTAGCGACAACTAGAGACTTTGCTGGGGACGTCTCGACCTATTGCGGTTCCGGACTTAGCGAGTCGATCCTAGCCCTTGTGTGTTTATCTTTGGGTGTTTTATTACTCTGCATATTTGCCTATTTGCATTGCATTCTATGTGCGCTTTTACTTTTCTGCATCATATTCTGGACTGTCTGGATCTCTGTCTGTTGGTTATGTGTTTCAAGAGGTAAAAGGCCCAATACCCAGGCTATGTGTGAACCATAGGAACCCTAGGATAGAGTGGGAGCATGGTTTGTCTCGAGGTGTATGTCTCGGGATGGATTATGTGACCACGAGTAGAGTAGTGGTTTCAAACTGAGGTATTATCGTCACCCGCATCCGCGCTGTGATGGTGCTTACCTTCAGGCAAACCTGTCATACCCCAAAATTTGCCTACACTATTTCTCTTATACAAATACAAATCAATACACAAAGCTCCAAGACACACTCTCCTATACAAGGCTCTAAAACTAGGGTTTGGCTCACTCAAAGGAAAATCAGTGAATCAATGGCTCCAAGACATCTCATATGGCTCAATACATCTCACATGATCTCTATGACAAGTATCAAGGCTCATTTCAAAGAATTGGTCACCCAATTGTTCAGAAAGTCAACAGTCGACTAAGTTAACCTAAAAGTAAACTGTGGTCAAAGTGAAGTCAAAACTCCTGATTTTTTGTCAAGATCCTCATATTGAAGTATCATTCACCATTTGATCAAGAACTGAACATGGTTCATCAAGGAAAGAACAAAAATCAACAAATCAAAAAGTTTCTAAATTAGGGTTTTGCATAGGAAAAGTCAACTGAACTTTGACCAGTTATAACTCTCACATGGAACATCCAAAATTTTCCATCCAAAGCTCATTTTGAAGGAAATTTAATTCTCTACAAATTTGTGTCTCACATGCCAAGTCTAAAAATGCTTCATTTGAGAGATATGGACCAAGACATTATAGGTCCTTTTCAAAAGTCAACAAAAAGACACTTTTTTCAAAAGGACATAAAATGAGCATGGAAAATAATTTTGACATGATACCAAAGACACTGGTTAGAGGACTCTCTAAGGTTTCTATAAAGTCCTAGAACACTTCCATACCTCAAAAATTGAGAGAGATAGGCCTTGTCAAAAGTTGGACTATTTTCAAGGACATATGTGAAGAGAAAAGGTCCAAAAATCCAATTACTTCCAAATGGGCCCATATTCTCTTTATCTAATCTTCATATTGAGCCCATGCACGACTTAAAGGACATATTTCCCTATTTTATATTATTTTTGTTAATTATTCTATGATTTTTACTCATCTAAATCATATATAAATTTCATAAAATAGTAAGATAAATAGAAAATATTATTTACTTTGATTTTAAATCAATCAAATATATTCTTTAAATTGGCCAAGTGATGATTGGAATGAGAGGATCAATTATTGAACAAAATTAGAGAAATTTGGAATCAATTTTCAAACAAATTTCTAATCAATTTTTCTCATAGCAAATTAGAGATTCACTCAAGATTTTCTCTATTTTTATCAACCCTAAAGCACTCTCCTATAAGAGGACAAACATTGCAGATACAAGAAAAAAAAAGATAAGGATTAGCAGCCCTGAGGAGTTCGTGAAACACACACAAAATTCAGGAGAAAGTTCAAATCGGACCACAAGTAGCAAGGCAATTGAAGAGGTTTGAGAGATCAAACAACGTTCTTGGATCGTTAATGAAGCAATCCCGGTCACCAAGCACCTTCCACGCTTTCGGAATCATGCTCCATAGCCAAACGGTTCGCCAATTTTTTTTACTGCTTGATTACACTTGTTCGCGAACTTTAATTGGATTTTGATTATATATCTATGCTTATCATCATGTTTCAATGGATTCTGCAAGTTTAATTGCTTTGATTCGCACATATAGAGAGTTTTCCATGGTTAGGGTTTGTATTCCTCACAAAGAGGGGTTTTGATCAAAGGCGAATTCAGTCCAAATTAGCGGATTCAATGAGTTCGTGAGATGGTTTACAGCCGATTTGGACCATTTGTTTGTGTTTTTTGATAGCAATTTGCATGTTTTAATGGTGATTACATATAGTTACGACAAGGAACTGTGGGTATAGGTCTCTGTAATTTTCCAGAAAAGAAAACGAGTGAGGAAGATGGTCCTCGGGCTGGGCGCGAGATCCTTTTTAAAAAAAATTTTGAATGTTTTGTTTTTTCTATATTATCTTTGCTTAGAGTGTCTTAACAGCTAAGAAGCCATGGCCTAGTGGTCGAATGAAGCCTGTGATCCCTTGAGCATGATGGAATCGGTTCGATTCTTGGCGTCGTTCAGAATTTTGGCTATTTTATTTGGTATAGCTTACTACAAGATTCGATGCACCGCACTCCCACACGCCCACGATGCGCCTTCGTGTTCCCGCCGTCTGATCTCTTCAGCGCCCAATCTAACGCTCCCAGGGATGCTATTCCACCATGGTTCTCCAGCAGCCAACCACACATGATTGCAAGCTGAGTTTCTTCCCTTTTTTTTATTTAATTTCTTTTACTTTTTTTTTCTTTTTATTATATAACCTATTTCTCTATTTATATATGTTGTATGTTTATGTTTTTTTAATATAATATCCTTTCAAAAACAAAACTCTTTTTTTTAAAATTCTTTTTCTCATAAAAACATAAATAAACAAGAATATTTATCTATTTATTTCATAATTGTTTTAATCAACTTTTATTCATTTTTTTAAAATATATTAGGGTTAGGATATTTAATCGGAATTTTATTTTCATCGATTTAATTAATTAGGTTGAAAACCAATAATTAATTATTTCGATTTTATTTATTCTATTAACCATGGCTAACTTGTGCCCTAATCAAGATTTGCGAGAATTTGTCATACACTGAATATTTCTTTTTCTGTGCCTTTTCAGGGTTACTTTTTCAAACGCCTCCCGACTGCGCGCCACGTCAAATACGAAGCTAAGTACCCTATTTACTTTAAAAAGTCTATTTTGTTTCCTTTTATTAGGGTTTGTCTTTTAATGAACATTGCATACATTCATCTCTTCTGCCTTTGCCCTTTTTTAGGGTTACCTCCGAGGCTTCCTCCGACCGCCAACCATATCAGATCAAATGCAAAGCTAAGTATCTTTCGTTTATTTATTCATTCTTAAATTCTTTATCTTCTTACTTTAGGGTTAATTTCGTTTGCCTCCGAACCGATAATGCACTCACCCCTCTGTTTATTCTTTCTTTTCCAATTTTCAGGGTTTGTCAGTCGCCAAAGCTACGCGTATCGGTAACCCTAAACTCTAATATTTTCTGTTTTAATTTTTAATTATATCCCGCTGGTTTCAATTCCCCTCTCCTCCGCTGGTTGCAATTTCCCTTCCCCATATTGCTTTAATTATACTGTTTATATCACTGTGTGGTTAGTAATCTTAGGGAGTGCAAGTCTTGAACTGAATTAGAATGACTTAATTACAAGATAAAATTTCTGGATATAATCACATGATTGTTGCACCCACACACACTTTTGGGGTAACCTCTTTGCTGCCTGTTGCCTGTTGCCTTGTGTTTTTTGTAGAATAGCCATGTCCCTCGAATACGAGGATACCTCAGCCATGCTGCCTCGATAAATAAAGGTCATATGACCCTAATGATGCTGCTTTCGATACACTGATATGACCTCGACCCTCGGGAGTTGCCTACGAAAAGGCTGAGGTATCCTCTAGTTGCCTACGAAAAGGCTATTCTGGTCCTTCCCTTAGACTACCTGCCTCTCTATGGCATGGGTAAGTCTTATGGCGAACGATAATGCGACGACCCTTCACATCCAATTGAAAGACTTCCTGCCCTCTCATGGTATGGATAGACCCTTTCGCCCGAAAGACTAAAAGAACAATTTTTCTAACTTAAGGGTAATTGCTTTTTAATTGCTTGCTCTTTTTCAAATTCAAATTCAAATTCAAACTCTTTTTCCCACTAATTTTCAAATACTTTTCAAAAAAGGCTACGCTTATTTACAAGCTAAATTCCTTAACGAAATCTTTTTACTATTCACACACGACACTTCAAACTTCTCAAACAATTCAAAAGTGAGCTAAGCAATTAAGAGCCCATGGAAAACCATGGATGCAAAGGGTGCTTTTTAAACCTTCCCTTTGTATAACTTACCCCCCGAACTCAAAATCTTTTAAAGGTCTTTTTCTGTTCTTTTAGCCTTTCTTATTGGATAAAATAAAAGTCGGTGGCGACTCATGCTTAACCGCGACATTTTCGATTATAAAAAGTCAGTTCACCGTATTACAGAACTAGCAACTCTGCTGGGGATTAAATTTCGATAAAAGAGGGGTTACCTTAAAAGTTTAGGATTCACTTAAATGTTTTCTATTGTTTGCTTTGTTTGTTTTATTTTTCAGGGGCGTTTTTGGGAATTAACTGAAGGACGAATCCTACACCCGGATTCAAGTACACTTAAGATTAGGAGTGGCATAGTCATGGCGACCTCTTTCACATATGTGGGAGATGAGTCAATATGAAGTTCACACTTGAGTTAGGACTCCATAGCATATGCACACCTTTCTCAAATGAGGGAGGTCTATGTATGTGTCTGTGGGTGCGCCGGAGCTCTACATCTACCAAGATCAGAAATTAATAAGGTTTGGATCAACAAAAGAGACTATTCTGGGATACCCGTGGATTTCTTGTACGAGAAAGCTAAGATCTTTGCTAAAGCTTTAAGCATGGATGCCTTAGAAAGTGTTCTAACCCTGCTGATATATGGACAAGTTCTATTTCACCGCTGCGACAAAGTTGTTGATAAGGCTGCCATCAAGATCTTCCTTAGCAAGAATCCAGTTCCTACTCTACTTGGTGATTTATTGCATTCCATCAATGCCAGAGTGACAAAGAGACGAGGTTGTGTTCTAGGGTGCATTCCCCTCCTACATAGGTAGTTTATTTCTCACCTACCCCGATCCTCAATAAAGAATGAAGAAGGTTTGACCTAGATTCAAAGGATTATGGAACTTTCATACGACGACATCATTTGGTATCCAAAAAAGTTCGAGGGAGTTCAGTTATTTGATCGCTGTGGAGAGTTCCCTAATGTGCCTCTTCTTGGCACCCAAGGAAGAATTACTTATAATCCTATACATGCTCGACATCAGTTTGGTTTCGCTTTGAAAGATAAGCCCCGCTCCATATATCTTAGTGCGGAAAGTTTTGACCATGGTTCAGATACAACCGAAAAGAAGAATCGCTTCATTAAAGCTTGGTACGAAGTAAAAAAGGTGGGTGCAAGAGATTTGGGAACAAGGATCGATACTCCTTCAGATCTTTACTTTAAATGGATTTATGACCGAGTCGTCGAGTTTGGCATACCACATCCACCTGACACACCTGTTGTCCCAAGGATCACTCCTCCCGAGGTTCACGTAGAATTGGAGCCTTATGTGCCCGCTCCAAACGAAGACCTTGCTGCCACCGTTGCCCACTTAAGACAAGAAAAGGCTAATCTTGAGAAGCGTCTACAAGAAGTTGAGGCAGAGAAAGTAGTATTAGTGGCTAATGCTAAAGAACGAGATAGCATGCTTGACTATTTCTCTCGCAAGTGGAAGATTGAAGACTTTATCTCACCTGATCAAATACAATCATGGGAACAAGAGATTGATAGGCTTATTCAAGAAAAGAACGAGATGGTCAAAGCCCATAAAGAAGAAATCAGAGGATTGAAGAGGAAGCGCCGACTTGAAGAATGATTTCTTTTATTTTATTTATTATTTAGTATTTCTTTGATGTAACTTCAAAAAAAACATATAATACATTGGTTTCTAATTAAAACAATTAATTGGTTTTGCTTCTACTTCTCTTTTTTTAAATGTGTTAAAAGGCCTTTAACTCCTTGAGATCATTGCGTATGCATAATCATATCATTCATAAACATCACATCATAGGTTTCATAAAAACAAGTGCCTCATCTTTCTGCTGTTTATTTCAGTAAGAAAGATGGATCTCGAACAATCTGTCAAGAATCTCCAAGCTCAGAATGCTGAATTCCAAGCTTTGACCATTAACTTGACCAAGGGGCAAGAAGAATTGAAGGCATTTCTGATCGAGAAGGAGAGGAATCAACATAAACACAACACACATAAAAGACAATTTACAAGGATCAACATGACTTTGGCTGAAACATTGCAACAGTTGCTGAATAAGGGACTAATTACTTTGAGGGATCCTCCTCGGAATCCTAACACTTTGTCTCATCAGTATAACCCTAATGCAAGATGTGCTTATTATTCGAATAGTCCTGGTCATGGTACAGAGGATTGTTGGATATTGAAGCACAAGATCCAAGACTTAATTGATGAAAAGATCATTTCATCTGAAGAACCTCACCTGACTAATGCTGAGCACAATCAGAAAGGTCGCAATGAACACAACCAATCTGTGGGGACAATTTTGATCTCTACACCAGTTCCACAACAAAGACGCAAGGTAGACGCACCCAAGCGTCAGTTCACAAAGATCAACATGTCGTTGGCTCAGGCATTACAACATTTGTTGAGAGCAAACTTGATTACTATGAGGGATCCTCCTATAAAGCCCAACACTTCCGCTCCTAGCCATAAGCCCGATGCGAGGTGCGCATATCACTCCAATAGCCCTGGACATGACACGAATGATTGTTGGCCATTAAAAAACAAGATCCAAGATATGATCGATGCTGGTGAAATTGAATTCCCTCATCCCAAGACTCCTGTAGTGATCACTACTCCCAGGCACAATCACGACAAGACTGATTAATGTCTAAAAGTGGATGAACTTTTAATCATTAGCTTTACTTTCATTTGCAATTTCTATTCTGTTTTTTTAAACATTCGAATCATGACAGACATTATCTGTTTTAATAATTATCATCAGTGCATTGCATATGTTTGTCTTGAATACATTATTTCGTTATCACTCATTTTAAATTGCGTATTTACTTTGCATATGTTTTGTGTTTATTCAACTCCTGCTGAGCTGTAAGCCTTTTGAGGGAGGATGACGAAAACGATACCGCAACCTCATACAGTATGCTTTTGGATGGACTATGCTGACGATGTACAGGCATTGTTTCAATTCCTAAACAGTGGAGATATAAGGATGTTAATCCCTCGTCAACCCCTTTGAGCCTAAGAAGTAGAAGTTTTCTTTCTTGTACTAATTAAAACCCTTGATCTAACCTGGGGCAGGGTAGTTCTCAGTTAATTTGGTTGTGCATTCTATTTTAAGAGAATCATTTAGTACACCTTTCAACAAAGGTTTCAATCACAAACGTTCAACCCCACACACCAAAGAAGTGTTGGAAATGTCAATCAAAAGACAATGACGGTTCATCAATCATCAAACAAGGCAGTCAATATCTTTCAAAATATATATATATATATATATATATATATATATATATATATATATATATACAAAGAAAATCCTGCTAAGTCAAAAATCAAAAAGATGACCTAGGCAAAAATCAAGGCATCCCGCTGATTGTAAGCTCAAAATAGATAGTTCAGGCAAAAGTTAGGGATATCAAAAAGATGGAAAAAAAAGGAAGTCAATAAATTCTTGAACAACTCAAAGTTATGACTACCAAAAGGAAAAAGTAATTGCCATCTCAAAAATTTCTCCTTGCTTGCGAACCATCAACATTATCAAAGGCGCAAATCCAAAAGTCTCTTGGGACCTGAATGCATAAGTTGAATTAACTGAGCTTAGGATGAAGAACATCACGAAGAAGGGGATGGGTATAAATAAATTTTGAGCCATTATTTCTTAAACCGTGAACCAAGCCACGTTACAACCCTTGAAAGTCCTAACTGAAGCATGGTTAGTTCGAAAGCATACTGTCATAACAAAGGTATCCCGACTCCTTAAGGTTTATCACAAATGCTAAGTTGATACAAACCTCATGTTGTTACAAATATCATGTTTTTACAAACATCACGCTTTTACATCTCATGCTAATGATTTTCAAAAACACAAGACAAACGTATGCATTGCATCTCATGAATTCATTATTAAACATATTCTGCTACATAATTTCAAATGTTAGCATCAGAATAAATTTGCACAGGGTATGGCTAATGACTGAAATTTATCCCGACAAACAAAATTACTCCAAGAAGCCATGTCTCTTACGTATACAAGGGGCATGACATGTTTTGTCCAATCAATCTGGGGCAATCAAGTCAAGATTCTGAGAATCTCTCATGGATGCTCGAACAATTAGGGGCATGCATCCAAGTATATCTAAAGCTACTCCCCAATCAACGTGAGACATTTTCATGAGCCTATGATTACTGGGGGCATATCGCCCATAGTGAACATCTCATAAAGTCCTCGCGAGGCGAATCTTTCCAAAGTTCCTGCTAACTGGGGCAAATCTATGCAAGTCCAGTCCAGCATCTTGATCAATACTCAGTGGCGTGTCCTGAATCAAGTAGTAAGTTACTATGATACTGGGGGCAACTTTCAAGACACCCACATCTCCCCACAGAGCCAGGTTCATAAGATCATATCCCCACAAAGTAATCATTAAGAAGATATCTTCAAAAGTTCTCGTCCCGACACAGATATGGATCCCCAACAAAGCCTATATCTTCAACACTACCGGTCATCCAACATGTTGCTCTTCTCCAACATGGTTTATCTCTAAACCAGGGTACGTCAAACTACTAATCATCCCCAAGCAGAAACCATAAATCCCCGGCTGAGCATCTTCAAGACAATATCGGACAATAAAATCACAAGGATACAGAGATTTATTTTCTCAATCAAGACAACATAAATCATATTCACATATCACATGTCATAAACATATTCATACAATTGCATACACGTTCATACATAATACATAAAGCATCGCGACAAGTGCGTACATAACATGCGAGGTTCTCATTTATTTTGAGAATCCCGTCACATAAACACATTACATGCATCATGACATGGCATAAAAAACTAACTCTACCTTTTTCAGGTTACTGATGCAGTCAAATAAACATTATCAAAACCTTTCAGATCTAAGTCGATACCTTGGACGGTTCCTTAATGATCTACCTTTGGAGTTAAGTCGATACCTTGGACGGTTCCTTAATGATCCACCTTCAGAGTTAAGTCGATACCTTGTACGGTTCCTTAACAATCTACCTTCAGATCTAAGTCAATACCTTGGACGGTTCCTTAATGATCTACCTTTGGAGTTAAGTCGATACCTTGGACGGTTCCTTAATGATCCACCTTTAGAGTTAAGTCGATGCCTTGGACGGTTCCTTAACAATCTACCTTCAGATCTAAGTCGATACCTTGGACGGTTCCTTAATGATCTACCTTTGGAGTTAAGTCGATACCTTGGACGGTTCCTTAATGATCCACCTTCAGAGTTAAGTCGATGCCTTGGACGGTTCCTTAACAATCTACCTCCAGATTTAAGTCGATATCTCAGACGATTCCTTAAACAATCAACTTTTCAAAATCTAAAATCAGTTCTGTAACGATCAACACTCAAACAACTACTTTTCAAACACTCCAAACATAATCTGATGCATGATTTACTGGATGGCATCCTCAAGCCCATCCCCGACAAAGGCAAATTTCTTGGTATTCTAGTGTTCAATCATCTTCCACCTTCAGATACCGACTGGCATACAAACCACTCTACATCTTCAGGTTTAAGACAATTGAACAGGGGCAGCTGTCATACCCCAAAATTTTCCTACACTATTTCTCTTATACAAATACAAATCAATACACAAAGCTCCAAGACACACTCTCCTATACAAGGCTCTAAAACTAGGGTTTGGCTCACTCAAAGGATAATCAGTGAATCAATGGCTCCAAGACATCTCATATGGCTCAATACATCTCACATTATCTCTATGACAAGTATCAAGGCTCATTTCAAAGAATTGGTCACCCAATTGTTCAGAAAGTCAATAATCGACTAAGTTAACCTAAAAGTCAACTATGGTCAAAGTGAAGTCAAAACTCCTGATTTTTTGTCAAGATCCTCATATTGAAGTATCATTCACCATTTGATCAAGAACTGATCATGGTTCATCAAGGAAAGAACAAAAATCAACAAATCAAAAAGTTTCTAAATTAGGGTTTTGCATTGGAAAAGTCAACTGAACTTTGACCAGTCATAACTCTCACATGGAACATCCAAAATTTTCCATCCTAAGCTCATTTTGAAGGAAATTTGATTCTCTACAAATTTGTGTCTCACATGCCAAGTCTAAAAATGCTTCATTTGAGAGATATGGACCAAGACATTATAGGTCCTTTTCAAAAGTCAACAAAAAGACACTTTTTTCAAAAGGACATAAAATGAGCATGGAAAATAATTTTGACATGATACCAAAGACACTGGTTAGAGGACTCTCTAAGGTTTCTAAAAAGTCCTAGAACACTTCGATACCTCAAAAATTAAGAGAGATAGGCCTTGTCAAAGTTAGACTATTTTCAAGGACATATGTGAAGAGAAAAGGTCCAAAAATCCAATTACTTCCAAATGGGCCCATATTCTCTTTATCTAATCTTCATATTGAGCCCATACACGACACAAAGGACATATTTCCCTATTTTATATTATTTTTGTTAATTATTCTATGATTTTTACTCATCTAAATCATAAATAAATTTCATAAAATAGTAAGATAAATAGAAAATATTATTTGCTTTGTTTTTAAATCAATCAAATATATTCTTTAAATTGGCCAAGTGATGATTGGAATGAGAGGATCAATTATTGAACAACATTAGAGAAATTTGGAATCAATTTTCAAACAAATTTCCAATAAATTTTTCTCATAGCAAATTAGAGATTCACTCAAGATTTTCTCTATTTTTATCAACCCTAAAGCACTCTCCTATAAGAGGACAAACATTGCAGATACAAGAAAAAAAAGATAAGGATTAGCAGCCCTGAGGAGTTCGTGAAACACACACAAAATTCAGGAGAAAGTTCAAATCAGACCACAAGTAGCAAGGCAATTGAAGAGGTTTGAGAGATCAAACAACGTTCTTGGATCATTAGTGAAGCAATCCCGGTCACCAAGCACCTTCCACGCTTTCGGAATCATGCTCCATAGCCAAACGGTTCGCCAATTTTTTTTACTGCTTGATTACACTTGTTCGCGAACTTTAATTGGATTTTGATTATATATCTATGCTTATCATCATGTTTCAATGGATTCTGCAAGTTTAATTGCTTTTATTCGCACATATAGAGAGTTTGCCATGGTTAGGGTTTGTATTCCTCACAAAGAGGGGTTTTGATCAAAGGCGAATTCAGTCCAAATTAGCGGATTCAATGAGTTCGTGAGATGGTTTACAGCCGATTTGGACCATTTGTTTGTGTTTTTTGATAGCAATTTGCAGGTTTTAATGGTGATTACATATAGTTACGACAAGGAACTGTGGGTATAGGTCTCTGTAATTTTCCAGAAAAGAAAATGAGTGAGGAAGATGGTCCTCGGGCTGGGCGCGAGATCCTTTTTAAAAAAAAATTTGAATGTTTTGTTTTTTCTATATTATCCTTGCTTAGAGTGTCTTAACAGCTAAGAAGCCATGGCCTAGTGGTCGAATGAAGCCTGTGATCCCTTGAGCATGATGGAATCGGTTCGATTCTTGGCGTCGTTCAGAATTTTGGCTATTTTATTTGGTATAACTTACTACAAGATTCGATGCACTGCACTCCCACACGCCCACGATGCGCCTTCGTGTTCCCGCCGTCTGATCTCTTCAGCGCCCAATCTAACGCTCCCAGGGATGCTATTCCACCATGGTTCTCCAGCAGCCAACCACACATGATTGCAAGCTGAGTTTCTTCCCTTTTTTTATTTAATTTCTTTTACTTTTTTTTTCTTTTTATTATATAACCTATTTCTCTATTTATATATGTTGTATGTTTATGTTTTTTTAATATAATATCCTTTCAAAAACAAAACTCTTTTTTTTTAAAATTCTTTTTCTCATAAAAACATAAATAAACAAGAATATTTATCTATTTATTTCATAATTGTTTTAATCAACTTTTATTCATTTTTTTAAAATATATTAGGGTTAGGATATTTAATCGGAATTTTATTTTCATCGATTTAATTAATTAGGTTGAAAACCAATAATTAATTATTTCGATTTTATTTATTCTATTAACCATGGCTAACTTGTGCCCTAATCAAGATTTGCGAGAATTTGTCATACACTGAATATTTCTTTTTCTGTGCCTTTTCAGGGTTACTTTTTCAAACGCCTCCCGACTGCGCGCCACGTCAAATACGAAGCTAAGTACCCTATTTACTTTAAAAAGTCTATTTTGTTTCCTTTTATTAGGGTTTGTCTTTTAATGAACATTGCATACATTCATCTCTTCTGCCTTTGCCCTTTTTTAGGGTTACCTCCGAGGCTTCCTCCGACCGCCAACCATATCAGATCAAATGCAAAGCTAAGTATCTTTCGTTTATTTATTCATTCTTAAATTCTTTATCTTCTTACTTTAGGGTTAATTTCGTTTGCCTCCGAACCGATAATGCACTCACCCCTCTGTTTATTCTTTCTTTTCTAATTTTCAGGGTTTGTCAGTCGCCAAAGCTACGCGTATCGGTAACCCTAAACTCTAATATTTTTTGTTTTAATTTTTAATTATATCCCGCTGGTTTCAATTCCCCTCTCCTCCGCTGGTTGCAATTTCCCTTCCCCATATTGCTTTAATTATACTGTTTATATCACTGTGTGGTTAGTAATCTTAGGGAGTGCAAGTCTTGAACTGAATTAGAATGACTTAATTACAAGATAAAATTTCTGAATATAATCACATGATTGTTGCACCCACACACACTTTTGGGGTAACCTCTTTGCTGCCTGTTGCCTGTTGCCTTGTGTTTTTTGCAGAATAGCCATGTCCCTCGAATACGAGGATACCTCAGCCATGCTGCCTCGATAAATAAAGGTCATATGACCCTAATGATGCTGCCTTCGATACACTGATATGACCTCGACCCTCGGGAGTTGCCTACGAAAAGGCTGAGATATCCTCTGGTTGCCTACGAAAAGGCTATTTTGGTCCTTCCCTTAGACTACCTGCCTCTCTATGGCATGGGTCAGTCTTATGGCGAACGATAATGCGACGACCCTTCACATCCAATTGAAAGACTTCCTGCCCTCTCATGGTATGGATAGACCCTTTCGCCCGAAAGACTAAAAGAACAATTTTTCTAACTTAAGGGTAATTGCTTTTTAATTGCTTGCTCTTTTTCAAATTCAAATTCAAATTCAAACTCTTTTTCCCACTAATTTTCAAATACTTTTCAAAAAAGGCTACGCTTATTTACAAGCTAAAGTCCTTAACGAAATCTTTTTACTATTCACACACGACACTTCAAACTTCTCTAACAATTCAAAAGTGAGCTAAGCAATTAAGAGCCCATGGAAAACCATGGATGCAAAGGGTGCTTTTTAAACCTTCCCTTTGTATAACTTACCCCCCGAACTCAAAATCTTTTAAAGGTCTTTTTTTGTTCTTTTAGCCTTTCTTATTGGATAAAATAAAAGTCGGTGGCGACTCATGCTTAACCGCGACATTTTCGATTATAAAAAGTCAGTTCACCGTATTACAGAACTAGCAACTCTGCTGGGGATTAAATTTCGATAAAAGAGGGGTTACCTTAAAAGTTTAGGATTCACTTAAATGTTTTCTATTGTTTGCTTTGTTTGTTTTATTTTTCAGGGGTGTTTTTGGGAATTAACTGAAGGACGAATCCTACACCCGGATTCAAGTACACTTAAGATTAGGAGTGGCATAGTCATAGCGACCTCTTTCACATATGTGGGAGATGAGTCAATATGAAGTTCACACTTGAGTTAGGACTCCATAGCATATGCACACCTTTCTCAAATGAGGGAGGTCTATGTATGTGTCTGTGGGTGCGCCGGAGCTCAAGGACCTTTAGTTACCCTTAACCCATCCTGGCCTTTAGGAACGTAGTGGGGGGACTACTCTTGACAAATGTTAAGAACTAGTCGCTACCCGATGCTACAGTTCAGATAGGTTCTTTCTCAAAGTATCATTGCATGGTGCAAATGCATCATGTCCGAGGGTGCTTTAGAAGGGCTGACAATTCTGGATAACTTGTAGAACCCGTTGCTGAAATTTCCTTATCCATAGAAATGCCCTTGGGAAGGACACCTGATTAAACTCCATGCAAGCCTTAAGCCAAAATTGTGTGATTTGTGTGGATTAGTTTTTCTGTGATGCATCATGCATACATGCATTCATGACATGGATAACTCATCTCAAGGAGAAAAAGGTTTTTTTAACCATAATTTGTTTTGTAGGTGATTTGAATAATGGGGATCCTAATCAGAAAGCCTTTCTTCCTCAACTTCAAGAAAGTACCTACTACATTAAGACTCTTATGTGATGATATTACTGGTTCTCTTGTTCTTTCTGAACCTCTCAACAAACTGATAAGTTTAATGCAAACCAAAGTGGATGAAGCTCTCCTCAACTCTATGATGCAGTTTTATGATCCTCTTCTCCATTGCTTCACTTAAAGAGATTTTCAACTGGTACCTACATTGGAAGAATTCTCTTACATAATGGACATACCCATACCTGATCAAATTCCTTACACTAGTGAGGAAGGAGGTCCTAAGTTGGAAGACATTGCTGCTGCTCTACATCTACCAAGATCAGAAATTAATAAGGTTTAGATCAACAAAAGAGACTATTCTGGGATACCCGTGGATTTCTTGTACGAGAAAGCTAAGATCTTTGCTAAAGATTTAAGCATGGATGCCTTGGAAAGTGTTCTAACCCTGCTGATATATGGACAAGTTCTATTTCACCGCTGCGACAAAGTTGTTGATAAGGCTGCCATCAAGATCTTCCTTAGCAAGAATCCAGTTCCTACTCTACTTGGTGATTTATTGCATTCCATCAATGCCAGAGTGACAAAGAGACGAGGTTGTGTTCTAGGGTGCATTCCCCTCCTACATAGGTAGTTTATTTCTCACCTACCCCGATCCTCAATAAAGAATGAAGAAGGTTTGACCTAGATTCAAAGGATTATGGAACTTTCATACGACGACATCATTTGGTATCCAAAAAAGTTCGAGGGAGTTCAGTTATTTGATCGCTGTGGAGAGTTCCCTAATGTGCCTCTTCTTGGCACCCAAGGAAGAATTACTTATAATCCTATACTTGCTCGACATCAGTTTGGTTTCGCTTTGAAAGATAAGCCCCGCTCCATATATCTTAGTGCGGAAAGTTTTGACCATGGTTCAGATACAACCGAAAAGAAGAATCGCTTCATTAAAGCTTGGTACGAAGTAAAAAAGGTGGGTGCAAGAGATTTGGGAACAAGGATCGATACTCCTTCAGATCTTTACTTTAAATGGATTTATGACCGAGTCGTCGAGTTTGGCATACCACATCCACCTGACACACCTGTTGTCCCAAGGATCACTCCTCCCGAGGTTCACGTAGAATTGGAGCCTTATGTACCCGCTCCAAACGAAGACCTTGCTGCCACCGTTGCCCACTTAAGACAAGAAAAGGCTAATCTTGAGAAGCGTCTACAAGAAGTTGAGGCAGAGAAAGTAGTATTAGTGGCTAATGCTAAAGAACGAGATAGCATGCTTGACTATTTCTCTCGCAAGTGGAAGATTGAAGACTTTATCTCACCTGATCAAATACAATCATGGGAGCAAGAGATTGATAGGCTTATTCAAGAAAAGAACAAGATGGTCAAAGCCCATAAAGAAGAAATCAGAGGATTGAAGAGGAAGCGCCGACTTGAAGAATGATTTCTTTTATTTTATTTATTATTTAGTATTTCTTTGATGTAACTTCAAAAAAAACATATAATACATTGGTTTCTAATTAAAACAATTAATTGGTTTTGCTTCTACTTCTCTTTTTTTAAATGTGTTAAAAGGCCTTTAACTCCTTGAGATCATTGCATATGCATAATCATATCATTCATAAACATTACATCATAGGTTTCATAAAAACAAGTGCCTCATCTTTCTGCTGTTTATTTCAGTAAGAAAGATGGATCTCGAACAATCTGTCAAGAATCTCCAAGCTCAGAATGCTGAATTCCATGCTTTGACCATTAACTTGACCAAGGGGCAAGAAGAATTGAAGGCATTTCTGATCGAGAAGGAGAGGAATCAACATAAACACAACACACATAAAAGACAATTCACAAGGATCAACATGACTTTGGCTGAAACATTGCAACAGTTGCTGAATAAGGGACTAATTACTTTGAGGGATCCTCCTCGGAATCCTAACACTTTGTCTCATCAGTATAACCCTAATGCAAGATGTGCTTATCATTCGAATAGTCCTGGTCATGATACACAAGATCCAAGACTTAATTGATGAAAAGATCATTTCATCTGAAGAACCTCACCTGACTAATGCCGAGCACAATCAGAAAGGTCGCAATGAACACAACCAATCTGTGTGGACAATTTTGATCTCTACACCAGTTCCACAGCAAAGACGCAAGGTAGACGCACCCAAGCGTCAGTTCACAAAGATCAACATGTCGTTGGCTCAGGCATTACAACATTTGTTGAGAGCAAACTTGATTACTATGAGGGATCCTCCTATAAAGCCCAACACTTCCGCTCCTAGCTATAAGCCCGATGCGAGGTGCGCATATCACTCCAATAGCCCTGGACATGACACGAATGATTGTTGGCCATTAAAAAACAAGATCCAAGATATGATTGATGCTGGTGAAATTGAATTCCCTCATCCCAAGACTCCTGTAGTGATCACTACTCCCAGGCACAATCACGACAAGACTGATTAATGTCTAAAAGTGGATGAACTTTTAATCATTAGCTTTACTTTCATTTGCAATTTCTATTCTGTTTGTTTAAACATTCGAATCATGACAGACATTATCTGTTTTAATAATTATCATCAGTGCATTGCATATGTTTGTCTTGAATACATTATTTCGTTATCACTCATTTTAAATTGTGTATTTACTTTGCATATGTTTTGTGTTTATTCAACTCCTGCTGAGCTGTAAGCCTTTTGAGGGAGGATGACAAAAACGATACCGCAACCTCATACAGTATGCTTTTGGATGGACTATGCTGACGATGTACAGGCATTGTTTCAATTCCTAAACAGTGGAGATATAAGGATGTTAATCCCTCGTCAACCCCTTTGAGCCTAAGAAGTAGAAGTTTTCTTTCTTGTACTAATTAAAACCCTTGATCTAACCTGGGGCAGGGTAGTTCTCAGTTAATTTGGTTGTGCATTCTATTTTAAGAGAATCATTTAGTACACCTTTCAACAAAGGTTTCAATCACAAACGTTCAACCGCACACATCAAAGAAGTGTTGGAAATGTCAATCAAAAGACAATGACGGTTCATCAATCATCAAACAAGACAGTCAATATCTTTCAATATATATATATATATATATATATATATATATATATATATATATATATATATATATATATATATACAAAGAAAATCCTGCTAAGTCAAAAATCAAAAAGATGACCTAGGCAAAAATCAAGGCATCCCGCTGACTATAAGCTCAAAATAGATAGTTCAGGCAAAAGTTAGGGATATCAAAAAGATGGAAAAAAAAGGAAGTCAATAAATTCTTTAACAACTCAAAGTTATGACTACCAAAAGGAAAAAGTAATTGCCATCTCAAAAATTTCTCCTTGCTTGCGAACCATCAACATTATTGTAGGCGCAAATCCAAAAGTCTCTTGGGACCTGAATGCATAAGTTGAATTAACTGAGCTTAGGACTGAAGAACATCACGAAGAAGGGGATGGGTATAAATAAATTTTGAGCCATTATTTCTTAAACCGTGAACCAAGCCACGTTACAACCCTTGAAAGTCCTAACTGAAGCATGGTTAGTTCGAAAGCATACTGTCATAACAAAGGTATCCCGACTCCTTAAGGTTTATCACAAATGCTAAGTTGATACAAACCTCATGTTGTTACAAATATCATGTTTTTACAGACATCACGCTTTTACATCTCATGCTAATGATTTTCAAAAACACAAGACAAACGTATGCATTGCATCTCATGAATTCATTATTAAACATATTCTGCTACATAATTTCAAATGTTAGCATCAGAATAAATTTGCACAGGGTATGCCTAATGACTGAAATTTATCCCGACAAACAAAATTACTCCAAGAAGCCATGTCTCTTACGTATACAAGGGGCATGACATGTTTTGTCCAATCAATCTGGGGCAATCAAGTCAAGATTCTGAGAATCTCTCATGGATGCTCGAACAATTAGGGGCATGCATCCAAGTATATCTAAAGCTACTCCCCAATCAACGTGAGACATTGTCATGAGCCTATGATTACTGGGGGCATATCGCCCATAGTGAACATCTCATAAAGTCCTCGCGAGGCGAATCTTTCCAAAGTTCCTGCTAACTAGGGCAAATCTATGCAAGTCCAGTCCAACATCTTGATCAATACTCAGTGGCGTGTCCTGAATCAAGTAGTAAGTTACTATGATACTGGGGGCAACTTTCAAGACACCCTCATCTCCCCACAGAGCCAGGTTCATAAGATCATATCCCCACAAAGTAATCATTAAGAAGATATCTTCAAAAGTTCTCGTCCCGACACAGATATGGATCCCCAACAGAGCCTATATCTTCAACACTACCGGTCATCCAACATGTTGCTCTTCTCCAACATGGTTTATCTCTAAACCAGGGTACGTCAAACTACTAATCATCCCCAAGCAGAAACCATAAATCCCCAGCTGAGCATCTTCAAGATAATATCGGACAATAAAATCACAAGGATACAGAGATTTATTTTCTCAATCAAGACAACATAAATCATATTCACATATCACATGTCATAAACATATTCATACAATTGCATACACGTTCATACATAATACATAAAGCATCGCGACAAGTGCGTACATAACATGCGAGGTTCTCATTTATTTTGAGAATCCCGTCACATAAACACATTACATGCATCATGACATGGCATAAAAAACTAACTCTACCTTTTTCAGGTTACTGATGCAGTCAAATAAACATTATCAAAACCTTTCAGATCTAAGTCGATACCTTGGACGGTTCCTTAATGATCTACCTTTGGAGTTAAGTCGATACCTTGGACGGTTCCTTAATGATCCACCTTCAGAGTTAAGTCGATACCTTGTACGGTTCCTTAACAATCTACCTTCAGATCTAAGTCGATACCTTGGACGGTTCCTTAATGATCTACCTTTGGAGTTAAGTCGATACCTTGGACGGTTCCTTAATGATCCACCTTTAGAGTTAAGTCGATGCCTTGGACGGTTCCTTAACAATCTACCTTCAGATCTAAGTCGATACCTTGGACGGTTCCTTAATGATCTACCTTTGGAGTTAAGTCGATACCTTGGACGGTTCCTTAATGATCCACCTTCAGAGTTAAGTCGATGCCTTGGACGATTCCTTAACAATCTACCTCCAGATTTAAGTCGATATCTCAGACGATTCCTTAAACAATCAACTTTTCAAAATCTAAAATCAGTTCTGTAACGATCAACACTCAAACAACTACTTTTCAAACACTCCAAACATAATCTGATGCATGATTTACTGGATGGCATCCTCAAGCCCATCCCCGACAAAGGCAAATTTCTTGGTATTCTAGTGTTCAATCATCTTCCACCTTCAGATACCGACTGGCATACAAACCACTCTACATCTTCAGGTTTAAGACAATTGAACAGGGGCAGTTGTCATACCCCAAAATTTTCCTACACTATTTCTCTTATACAAATACAAATCAATACACAAAGCTCCAAGACACACTCTCCTATACAAGGCTCTAAAACTAGGGTTTGGCTCACTCAAAGGATAATCAGTGAATCAATGGCTCCAAGACATCTCATATGGCTCAATACATCTCACATTATCTCTATGACAAGTATCAAGGCTCATTTCAAAGAATTGGTCACCCAATTGTTCAGAAAGTCAATAGTCGACTAAGTTAACCTAAAAGTCAACTATGGTCAAAGTGAAGTCAAAACTCCTGATTTTTTGTCAAGATCCTCATATTGAAGTATCATTAACCATTTGATCAAGAACTGATCATGGTTCATCAAGGAAAGAACAAAAATCAACAAATCAAAAAGTTTCTAAATTAGGGTTTTGCATAGGAAAAGTCAACTGAACTTTGACCAGTCATAACTCTCACATGGAACATCCAAAATTTTCCAACCTAAGCTCATTTTGAAGGAAATTTGATTCTCTACAAATTTGTGTCTCACATGCCAAGTCTAAAAATGCTTCATTTGAGAGATATGGACCAAGACATTATAGGTCCTTTTCAAAAGTCAACAAAAAGACACTTTTTTCAAAAGGACATAAAATAAGCATGGAAAATAATTTTGACATGATACCAAAGACACTGGTTAGAGGACTCTCTAAGGTTTCTAAAAAGTCCTAGAACACTTCCATACCTCAAAAATTGAGAGAGATAGGCCTTGTCAAAGTTGGACTATTTTCAAGGACATATGTGAAGAGAAAAGGTCCAAAAATCCAATTACTTCCAAATGGGCCCATATTCTCTTTATCTAATCTTCATATTGAGCCCATGCACGACCCAAAGGACATATTTCCCTATTTTATATTATTTTTGTTAATTATTCTATGATTTTTACTCATCTAAATCATAAATAAATTTCATAAAATAGTAAGATAAATAGAAAATATTATTTGCTTTGTTTTTAAATCAATCAAATATATTCTTTAAATTGGCCAAGTGATGATTGGAATGGGAGGATCAATTATTGAACAGCATTAGAGAAATTTGGAATCAATTTTCAAACAAATTTCCAATAAATTTTTCTCATAGCAAATTAGAGATTCACTCAAGATTTTCTCTATTTTTATCAACCCTAAAGCACTCTCCTATAAGAGGACAAACATTGCAGATACAAGAAAAAAAAGATAAGGATTAGTGTAACACGGTGAACTGACTTTTTATTAATCGGAATGTCGCGGTAAGCAAGAGTCGCCACCGACTTTTATTTTATCCAAACAAATTCGGAAAGGCAAAAAGAAACAGAAAAAAACCTTTTTAAAGAAATCTAAGTTCGGGGGGTAATTTATGCAAAGGGAAGGTGTAAGGCACCCTTTGCATCCATGGTTTTCCATGGGCTCTTAATTGCTTTGCTTGCTCGTTTGTTTAGAAAATGTAGATGAAAGAGATAGGGACTTTAGCTTGTGAATAAGCGTTGCCCTTTTGAAAAATTATGAGAAAGAATATAATAAAAAGGTTTGAGCATTGCAAGGCAATTAGGGGCAATTACCTTAAACTCAGATAATAGGTCTCTTTTTGCCTTTCAGAATGAAAGGGTCTATCCTTGCCATAAGAGGGCAGGAAGCCTTTCGTTTGGAGGTTGAAGGGTCATCGAAGCATCCTTTGCCATAAGACTATCCCATGCCATAGAAGGGCAGGTAGTCTAAGGCAAGGATCAGAATAAGCCATTTTCGTAGGCAGCCAGAAGATACCTCAGCCTTTTTCCGTAGGCAACTTCCGAGGGTCGAGGTCATATTGTGTATCGAAGGCAGCATCATTTAGGGTCGTATGACCTTTAGTATTCGAGGCAGCATGGCTGAGGTATCTTCGAATTCGAGGGACGTGGCTTACTCTGCAAAAACACGAAGGCAACAGGCAACAAGGCAACAGGCAACAGAGAGGTTACCCAAAGGGGTGCGTGTGTGCAACAATCACGTGATTATATTCAGATATTTATCTTTTAATTAGTTATTCTAATTCAGTTTAAGGCTTGCACTCCCTAAGATTACTAACCACGCATTATATAATAACATAAAGCAATAAAGGGGGCGGGAAATTGTAACCAGCGGATCCCTTATCAGGGTTTGACACAAGTAATAATAAAACAGAAAAATATTTAAGATAGGGTTCAGGGTTACCAGACTCGTCGCTTTGGCATTCGACAAACCCTGAAAAGGCAAATAAATAACAAAATTGGGTGAGTGTATGGCTAATTCAAAGGCTGGCGGGGTTAACCCTAAAAATAAAGAGTAAATAAATAAAAATAAATAAAAAAACAATAATTAAATAGGCGAGAGTACTTAGCTTTGATTTGATCTGATATGGTTGCTAGGCGCTTTTAGGGTTGACCCTGAAAGGCAAGGCAGAAAAGGGATGAATGCAAAACAAACCCTAAAAGTAAAATAATCTAAATATAGTTTAAATTGAATTAGAATTAAATTACTTAACTTCGAGGTTTGTTGAAGGCGCGTAGTCGGAAGGCGTTTGAAAAGATAACCCTGAAAAAGGCACAGAAGAAGAAGATTTTAGTGTATTGGAATGTTCGTAATAAACCCTGATTAGGTATGATTTTAATAAGAAAATATGAATAATTTAATTAATTATTGGTCTCGCGACCTAATTAATTAAATCAGGATAAGAAAATAAAATCGAATGTGAATTTTTTGAAACAAATAAGAATTTTTGAATAACCATAAGTAATCAAATACAATTAAATAAATAAATAAGTGAATAAGAAAAGTAAAATAAATATTATATATTAATAAATAAATATAGTAAAGAAAAAAAGTATTATAAATATTTAAATAACTAAATAAATAAGTATATAAAATAAATAAATAAATATTTATTTATTATAAAAAAGTTTTTGAAATAAAAATATAATAGCTTTTATTTTATTAGGGAAGAAAGAAAGAAAGAATTTCAAACAATAAATATATATATTATAAACTAAATAAATAGGCTGTATAATTAAAATTAAAAAAAATTCTAAAATACTTAACTTCTGATCAAGTGTGACACGCGTGTGCATTCCATGGTGCGCCTGCAGGCTCAGATCCATTGGATTGACTGGATGATCAGATGGAAGGCTGCGATGATGAGGGAGCACCATAGCGCGTGTTTCATAACGCACCGAATCCCAGGGTACAAAACTCTTCAACGCGCCTTTTCTGTTTGAAATCAGCCAATCCCAGGACGACACGAGGTCATCCCCAACCTCCAGCCGTCGTATTAGGTCTGTAAATGGTCTATGGCTACAGACGCGTTCGTAGCTACAAAGTGCTTCATGCGAATACCTGCAAACATACCTAAAAATATTTCGCGAGGCCATGGATGATCTCATCTCGGTCTCACGAATCCAACCATGGCCTTAATTCGGCGTGAAAGTCCCTGCACAGAGAAACCCTAAAACGAAACCCTAATCTCCTACAATGGCATATCTCGATACGAATGTGCAAACAATACACAAACTATACAGAAACGTTAAGCACAACATACCAAACATTATGATGCAATCAAAACATGCATATGAGCCATGGATTAGAGTAATCGAGCCAATTTTCAGATGAACAAACCGTGAGTCATTACCTTGTATTCTTGGGATTCTGAGACTCGATTTTGATTGCAAAAGCTTCCTTACATGTCCAGGTATAGTTTGCAATCAACAGGATCGTTTGAATCGGTCTGCAATTGAGAATTGAAGTTTTGATTTTTCTTGAATTTGAAGACTCGGATTAGGGCTCTTGGACTACAAAAATTCCTCCCCCAATGATCTGTTCCACTTGTGTATATATACTAGAAGGATTTAGGTCAACAATTATAGAAGGAATCGAATTGAATCAAAGATTGCCATTAGGGAAAATTTGATTGAGAATTTTGTTCAAGAAGTTTCCAAATTTGGTTCTAATCTCCATCTTTTCTCTTTTCACTTATTTTGCACGAAAATATATATATAAATGAGCATGATTGTGATTTGGATTTGATTCAAAACAAAATTTTTCAAATCTTTTTAATTTTCCTTAACTTTATTGAATTTTAAGTGAATAAAATTCTTATAAAATTAATTAAAATCAAATAAATTCGTGGCAAATCATTTATAGGTTCTAGATGGATTATGAATCAAAATTGAATCAAAGTTTCTTAGGCCCATTTGCAAAAATATTTGGATTCCTTCACATTTTTCCCTCCAAAATAACCTAACTTTGACAAGGTCTATCTCCTTCAATTTTTGAGGTATGGAAGTGTTCTAAGACATTTTGGAAACCTTAGAGAGTCCTCTAACCAATGTCTTTGGTCTCACATCAAAATCTTTTTCCATTCTTATTTTATGCCCTTTTGAAAAAAGGACCTATAATGTATGAAGCCACATCTCTCAAACCATCGACCTATGGGCTCTGATTCTTGGACCATTGGATAGAGGAATTAATTCCCTTCAAAATGAGCTTTGGTGGGAATTTTTCTGATGAAGTATGAATATTTGGTGAATTTTCAAAGTTTGGTTGCCTTTTTTAGTTCATGCCCAAAATAGTAACTCTTGACTTTTGACTTCTCTGATCTTTCCTTGCATCATCATGATCAACCCTTGATCAAATGATGATTTTAGGGTTATGAGGATGTTGTTGACCAAATATCTTGAGTTTTGACTATATATTGACTTGAAATGACTGTTTTGCCCTTGAGAGTCGACTGTTGACCTAATCATGATTTGAGGGACCCAACTTGCTCTGTTTGACTTGAAACTTTATATGGCGATACTTTGGGATGTTAGTGACCATATGGAACAACCTTGAGCCATTGATTCAATGATTTTCTGTCGAATTAATCAAACCCTAGTTCAGAGCTTTTTGTGTAGGAGACTGTGTTTTGGAGCTTTGTCTTTTGATTTGGTTTTGTGTATGAAAAATAGCACGGGCAAATTTTGGGGTATGACAGCTGCCCCTGTTCAATTATCTTAAACCTGAAGATGTAGAGTGGTTTGCGCGCCAGTCGGCATCTGAAGGTGGAAGATGATTGAACATAAGAATACCAAGAAATTTGCCCTATTTGAAGTAGGGACTTTTGTCGGAGATGGGCTTGTGGATGCCATCTGGTAGTTGAATTTTGAGAAGATGTGGTTTGCGCGTTGATCGTGTCATTACCGTTCGTGGTAGATGAATTAGATCCTTGGGAATTGATCGTGTCAGTATCGTTCGTGATACTTAAATTAGATCTTGGAAAGATGATCGTGTCTACACCATTTGTGATGATAGAATTAGATCTGAAGAGATAATCGTGTCTTCATCGTTCGTGATGATAGAATTAGATTCTCTTGTCGTGTCAGCACCGTTCGTAGTGACTGAATTAGACTGGGAAGGTCAGTGATCGTGTCCACACCGTTTGTGATGATAGAATTAGACCTCTGAAATTTGATCGTGTCAGTACCGTTCGTAGTATCTGAATTAGATCTTCTGTCGTGTCAGTACCGTTCGTAGTAGCTGAATTAGACTGAGAAGGTCAGTGATCGTGTCTACACCGTTCGTGATGATAGAATTAGATCTCTGAGAGTTGACCGTGTCAGTACCGTTCGTGGTAACCGAATTAGATCTTTTGTCGTGTCAGTACCGTTCGTAGTAGCTGAATTAGACTGAGAAGGTCAGTGATCGTGTCTACACCGTTCGTGATGATAGAATTAGATCTCTGAGAGTTGACCGTGTCAGTACCGTTCGTAGTAACTGAATTAGATCTTTGAAAGTGATCGTGTCATTACCGTTTGTGGTAAATGAATTAGATCTTGGAAATGATCGTGTCATTACCGTTCGTGGTAGATGAATTAGATCTTGGAAAGTTGGAGTTTTCGTTCGTTTGTTTGTACCTGTATTCTGCAAAAGGTAAAGTTAAATTTATGCAATGTCATGATGCATGGGTTATGTAATGAATCCCTCAAAATAAATGAGAGCTTTTGCATGTTATGTATGAGTTCATTATGAGGTAATGTATGCAATGTATGAATATGTTTATGACATATGATATGTGAATATGATTTATGTAGATCTTTATGTCCTTGTAATTGTACTGTCTGATCTTGTCTTGAAGATGCTCAGCTGGGAATTTATGATTTCTGCTTGGAGATGGTCAGTGACTTGATGTTCCCTGATTGGTGATAAAGATATTGATAAATCATGTTGGAGGAGAGCGACAGTGTTGAAGATGTAAACTCTGTTGGGCAGCCATGTCTTTATCGGGAGCGTTTGAAGATATCTTCTTGATGATTACTCTGTGGGGATATGATCTTGTGAACCCGGCTTTGTGGGGAGACATGGGTGAAAGTTGCCCCCAGTATTATAGTAACTACTACTCGATTTAGGATACGTCGCTTAAAATGTCAAACTGGACTTGTATAGATTTGCCCCAGTTAGCAGGAACTTTGGACAGATTCGCCTTGCGAGGACTTCATAAGATGTGCACTTTAGGAGACATGCCCCTAGTAATCATATGCCCAATATGATGTCCTATGTTGGTTGAGAAGTAGCTTCAGATCTTCCTGATTATTTTGGCATCCTTGAGAGATTCTCGGAATCTTGACTTGATTGCCCCAGATTGTTTGGACAAATAGTTTGAAACCCACTTGAGGTGTATGCCTTTGATTGTTTGGCTTTTGAGAGATTCTTATAATCTTGACTGGATTGCCCCAGATTGATTGGGCAAAGCATGCCATGCCCCTTGTATACGTACGAGACATTGCTTCTCGGAGTAATCTTGTCTGTTGGGATAACTTTTAGTCATTAGTTGTGCCATGTGCAAGTTCTTTCTGATGCTAACGTTTGAAATTATGTAGCAGAATTTGTTTAATAATGAATTCATGAGATGCAATGCATACGTCTGTCTTGAGTTTTTGAAAATATTTTTAAAACAGGAGATGTAAAAAGCGTGATATTTGTAAAAACATGATATTTGTAACAATGTGGTGTTTGTAAGAACGTGATATCAACTCGGCATTTGTGGTAAACCTTAAGGAGTCAGGATACCCTTTTGGTAACAGTATGCTTTTGAACTAACCATTCTTCAGTTAGGACTTTCAAGGGTTGTAATGTGGCTTGGTTCACGGTTTAAGGAACAAAAGATAAAGGCTCAAGATTTGATTGTACCCACCCCCTCTTCGTGATGATCTTCAATCCTAAGCTTAGTTAATTCAACTTATGCATTCAGGTTCCAAGAGACTTTTAGATTTGTACCTTTGATAATGTTGATGGTTCGCAAACAAAGAGAACTTTTGAGATGGCAGTCACTTCTTCCTTTCGGTAGTCACAACATTGTGTTGTTAAGGAATTTGTTCACTTCTTCTTTTTTTTTTTTCATTTTTTATATCCCTAACTTTTGCCTGAACTGTTTATTTCTGAGATTACAGTCGGTTGGGATGCCTTGATTTTTGCCTAAGTCTTCTTTTTGACTTAGCAGGCTTTTCATTGTATATATGTTTTTTCATTTTTTTTTCTGAAAGATATTGACTGCCTTGCTTAATGATTGGTGAACCATCATTGGTTTTTGATTGATGTCTCCAACACTTCTCTAGTGTGTGCGGATGAACGCTTGTGATTTGAAACCTTTGGTGAAAGGTGTACTGAATGATTCTCTTAAAATAGAATGCACCGTCAGATTAATTGAGAACTACCCTACCCCAGGTTATGATCAAGGGTTTTAAATTGTGCAAGAAAGAAAACTTCTACTCCTTAGGCTCAAAAGGGTTGACGAGGGATTAACATCCTTATATCTCCACTGTTTAGGAATTGAAATAATGCCTGTACATCGTCAGCATAGTCCGCTCAAAAGCATACTGTATGAGGCTGCGGTATCGTTTTCGTCATCCTCCCTCAAAAGGCTTACAGCTTTAGCAGGAGTTGAGTATCATAAAAACATATGCAAAGTAAAGACATAATTTTAAAAAGAGTGATAGCGAAATAATTTATTCAAGACAAACATATGCAATGCACTGATGATGATTATTAAAACAAATAATGTCTATCATAATTGGAGTGTTTAAACAAACAGAACAGAAATTGCAAATGAAAGTAAATCTAATGATCTAAAAAGTTCATCCTTCTAGGTATTAATCAATCTTTTTGTGATTAGGCATGGGAGCAGTGATCACCACAGGGGTCTTGGGATGATAGAATTCAATTTCACCCGCATCGATCATGTCTTGAATCTTGTTCTTCAATGGCCAACAATCATTTGTATCATGTCCAGGGCTATTGGAGTGGTATGCGCACCTCGCATTGGGCTTATAGCTGGGAGCGGAAGTGTTGGGCTTTACAGGAGGACCCCTCACAGTGATCAAGTTTGCTTTCAACAAATGTTGTAATGCCTGAGCCAGTGACATGTTGATCTTCGTGAACTGACGCTTAGGTGCTCCTGACTTGCATCTTTGTTGTGGAACTGGTGTAGAGATCAGAATTGTCCCTACAGATTGGTTATGTTCATCGTGATCTTTCTGGTCGTACACAGTGTGAGGTTTCTCCGGAGAGTGGCAGTCAATGGTCTTGTCATCGATTAAGTCTTGAATCTTATTCTTCAGTGTCCAACAGTTATTAGTGTCATGTCCAGGACTATCAGAGTGATACGCACACCTTGCATTAGGATTATAACGAGAAGAGGAAGTACTAGGATTCCTCGGAGGGTCCTTCAAAGTGATTAGCCCTTTCTTCAGCAATTGTTGCAACGCTTCGGCCAGAGTCATATTGATCTTTGCGAATTGGCGCTTGGGTGTATCTGACTTGTGTCCTTGTTGCGGAACTGGTGTAAAGGTCAGAATTGTCCCCACAGATTGGTTGGGTTCATTGTGACCTTTCCGATTGTTCCCAGCATTAGCCATATGAGGTTCCTCAGGTGAAATGACGTCAATGATCTTGCAATCAATGAGGTCTTGGATCATGTGCTTCAATGGTCCACAATCCTCTGTGTCATGGCCAGGGCTATTCGAATGATAAGCACATCTCGCATGGTACTTATACCCAGGAGCAGGATTTGTAGGGATTGAATATGAAGGTAATAAGGTTATCAAGTTCTGGTTGAGCAGTTGTTGCAGAACTTGAGACATCGGCATGTGCAACGGAGTGAATGATCGCTTAGGTTTGGATTTCCATTTATCTTGCACACCTTGCTCCCTTTGTTGGTCCTTCTCCTTCTCGGACAGAAGTGCCTTTAATTCTTCTTGCCCCTTGGCCAAGTTAAGGATCATTTCTTGGAATTGGTTGTTCTGAGTTTGGAGATTCTTCACAGATTGTTCGAGATTCATCTTTGTTACTGAAATAAACAGCACAAAGAAGAGGCATTTATTTTACGAAACCTGTGATGCAATGTTTATGAATGATATGATTATGCACATGCAATGTTCTCAAGGAGTTAAAGGCTTTTTAACACATTTAAAAGAAAAGAAAATAGAAGCAAAATAAATTAATTAAAAATAAAAACCAATGTATTGTTTATTATTTTTGAAGTTACATCGAAGAAATACTATATAATAAATATAAAATAAGAGAAGTCAATCTTCAAGTCGACGCTTTCTCTTCAATCCTCTGATTTCCTCTTTATGGGCTTTGACCATCTCGTTCTTTTCTTGAATAAGCCTATCAATCTCTAACTCCCATGATTGTATTTGTTCAGGAGAGATAAAATCCTCAATCTTCCACTTGCGAGAGAAATAGTCAAGCATACTATCTCGTTCTTTAGCATTAGCCACTAATACTGCCTTTTCTGCTTCAACCTTTTGTAGACGCTTCTCAAGATCAGCCTTTTCTTGTCTTAAATGAGCAATGGTGGCAGCAAGGTCTTCGTTTGGAGCGGGTACATAAGGCTCCAATTCTACGTGAACTTCGGGAGGAGTGACCCTCGGAACAACAAGTGTGTCAGATGGATGTGGTATGCCAAACTCGACGACTCGGTCATAAATCCATTTAAAGTAGAGATCTGAAGGAGTATCGATCCTCATTCCCAATTCTCTTGCACCCACCTTTTTTACTTCATACCAAGCTTTAATGAAGCGATTCTTCTTTTCAGTTGTATCTGAACCATAGTCAAAATTTTCCGCACTAAGATATATGGAGCGGGGCTTATCTTTCAAAGCAAAACCAAACTGATGTCGAGCAAGTATAGGGTTATAGGTAATTCCTCCACGAATGCCAAGAAGAGGCACATTAGGGAACTCTCCGCAGCGGTCATATAACTGAACTCCCTCGAATTTCTTTGGATACCAAATGATGTCGTCGTATGAAAGCTCCATAATCCTTTGAATCCAAGTCAAACCTTCTTCATTCTTTATTGAGGATCGGGGTAAGTGAGAAATAAACCACCTATGTAAGAGAGGGATGCACCCTAGAACACAACCTCGTCTCTTTGTCACTCTAGCGTTGATGGAATGCAATAAATCACCAAGTAGAGTAGGAACAGGATTCTTGCTAAGGAAGATTTTGATAGCAGCCCTATCAACAACTTTGTCGCAGCGGTGAAAAAGAACTTGTCCATATATCAACAGGGTTAGAACACTTTCCAAGGCATCCATGCTTAAAGCTTTAGCAAAGATCTTAGCTTTCTCGATCAAGAAATCCACAGGTATCCCAGAGTAGTCTCTTTTGTTGATCCAAACTTTGTTAATTTCTGATCTTGGTAGGTGTAGAGCAGCAGCAATGTCTTCCAACTTAGGACCTCCTTCCTCACCAGTGTAAGGGATTTGATCAGGTATGGGCATGTCCATTATGTAAGAGAATTCTTCCAATGTAGGTACCAGTTGAAAATCTCTATAAGTGAAGCAATGGAGAAGAGGATCATAAAATTGCATCATAGAGTTGAGGAGAGCTTCATCCACTTTGGTTCGCATTAAACTCATCAGTTTGTTGAGAGATTCAGAAAGAATAAGAGAGCCAGTAATGTCATCACATAAGAGCCTTAATGCAGTAGGTACTTTCTTGAAGTTGAGGAAGAAAGGTTTTCTGATTAGGATTCCCATTATTCCAATAACCTACAAAACAAATTATGGTTAAAAGACCTTTTTCTCCTTGAGATGAGTTAGCCATGTCATGAATGCATGTATGCATGATGCATCACAGAAAAACAAATCCACACAAATCACACAATTTTTGGTTTAAGGCTTGCATGGAGTTTTAGATCAGGTGTCCTTCCCAAGGGCATTTCTATGGATAAGGAGATTTCAGCAACAGGTTCTACAAGTTATCCAGAATTGTAAGCCCTTCTAAAGCACCCTCGGACATGATGCATTTGCACCATGCAATGATACTTTGAGAAAGAACCTATCTGAATTGTAGCATCGGGTAGCGACTAGTCCTTAACATTTGTCAAGGGTAGTCCCCCCACTACGTTCCTAAAGGCCAGGATGGGTTAAGGGTAACTAAAGGTCCTTGAGCTCCGGCGCACCCACAGACACATACATAGACCTCCCTCATTTGAGAAAGGTGTGCATATGCTATGGAGTCCTAACTCAAGCGTGAACTTCATACTGACTCATCTCCCACATATGTGAAAGAGGTCCTTATGACTATGCCACTCCTAATCTTAAGGGTTCTTGAATCCGGGAATAGGATTCGTCCTTCAGTTAATTCCCAAAGCGCCCCTGAAAAATAAAACAAACAAAGCAAACAATAGAAAACATTTTAAAATGAATCCTAAACCTTTAAGGTAACCCCTCTTTTATTCGAAAGTGTCCCCAGCAGAGTCGCCAGTTCTGTAACACGGTGAACTGACTTTTTATTAATCGGAATGTCGCGGTAAGCAAGAGTCGCCACTGACTTTTATTTTATCCAAACAAATTCGGAAAGGCAAAAAGAAACAGAAAAAAACCTTTTTAAAGAAATCTAAGTTCGGGGGGTAATTTATGCAAAGGGAAGGTGTAAGGCACCCTTTGCATCCATGGTTTTCCATGGGCTCTTAATTGCTTTGCTTGCTCGTTTGTTTAGAAAATGTAGATGAAAGAGATAGGGACTTTAGCTTGTGAATAAGCGTTGCCCTTTTGAAAAATTATGAGAAAGAATATAATAAAAAGGTTTGAGCATTGCAAGGCAATTAGGGGCAATTACCTTAAACTCAGATAATAGGTCTCTTTTTGCCTTTCAGAATGAAAGGGTCTATCCTTGCCATAAGAGGGCAGGAAGCCTTTCGTTTGGAGGTTGAAGGGTCATCGAAGCATCCTTTGCCATAAGACTATCCCATGCCATAGAAGGGCAGGTAGTCTAAGGCAAGGATCAGAATAAGCCATTTTCGTAGGCAGCCAGAAGATACCTCAGCCTTTTTCCGTAGGCAACTTCCGAGGGTCGAGGTCATATTGTGTATCGAAGGCAGCATCATTTAGGGTCGTATGACCTTTAGTATTCGAGGCAGCATGGCTGAGGTATCTTCGAATTCGAGGGACGTGGCTTACTCTGCAAAAACACGAAGGCAACAGGCAACAAGGCAACAGGCAACAGAGAGGTTACCCAAAGGGGTGCGTGTGTGCAACAATCACGTGATTATATTCAGATATTTATCTTTTAATTAGTTATTCTAATTCAGTTTAAGGCTTGCACTCCCTAAGATTACTAACCACGCATTATATAATAACATAAAGCAATAAAGGGGGCGGGAAATTGTAACCAGCGGATCCCTTATCAGGGTTTGACACAAGTAATAATAAAACAGAAAAATATTTAAGATAGGGTTCAGGGTTACCAGACTCGTCGCTTTGGCATTCGACAAACCCTGAAAAGGCAAATAAATAACAAAATTGGGTGAGTGTATGGCTAATTCAAAGGCTGGCGGGGTTAACCCTAAAAATAAAGAGTAAATAAATAAAAATAAATAAAAAAACAATAATTAAATAGGCGAGAGTACTTAGCTTTGATTTGATCTGATATGGTTGCTAGGCGCTTTTAGGGTTGACCCTGAAAGGCAAGGCAGAAAAGGGATGAATGCAAAACAAACCCTAAAAGTAAAATAATCTAAATATAGTTTAAATTGAATTAGAATTAAATTACTTAACTTCGAGGTTTGTTGAAGGCGCGTAGTCGGAAGGCGTTTGAAAAGATAACCCTGAAAAAGGCACAGAAGAAGAAGATTTTAGTGTATTGGAATGTTCGTAATAAACCCTGATTAGGTATGATTTTAATAAGAAAATATGAATAATTTAATTAATTATTGGTCTCGCGACCTAATTAATTAAATCAGGATAAGAAAATAAAATCGAATGTGAATTTTTTGAAACAAATAAGAATTTTTGAATAACCATAAGTAATCAAATACAATTAAATAAATAAATAAGTGAATAAGAAAAGTAAAATAAATATTATATATTAATAAATAAATATAGTAAAGAAAACAAGTATTATAAATATTTAAATAACTAAATAAATAAGTATATAAAATAAATAAATAAATATTTATTTATTATAAAAAAGTTTTTGAAATAAAAATATAATAGCTTTTATTTTATTAGGGAAGAAAGAAAGAAAGAATTTCAAACAATAAATATATATATTATAAACTAAATAAATAGGCTGTATAATTAAAATTAAAAAAAATTCTAAAATACTTAACTTCTGATCAAGTGTGACACGCGTGTGCATTCCATGGTGCGCCTGCAGGCTCAGATCCATTGGATTGACTGGATGATCAGATGGAAGGCTGCGATGATGAGGGAGCACCATAGCGCGTGTTTCATAACGCACCGAATCCCAGGGTACAAAACTCTTCAACGCGCCTTTTCTGTTTGAAATCAGCCAATCCCAGGACGACACGAGGTCATCCCCAACCTCCAGCCGTCGTATTAGGTCTGTAAATGGTCTATGGCTACAGACGCGTTCGTAGCTACAAAGTGCTTCATGCGAATACCTGCAAACATACCTAAAAATATTTCGCGAGGCCATGGATGATCTCATCTCGGTCTCACGAATCCAACCATGGCCTTAATTCGGCGTGAAAGTCCCTGCACAGAGAAACCCTAAAACGAAACCCTAATCTCCTACAATGGCATATCTCGATACGAATGTGCAAACAATACACAAACTATACAGAAACGTTAAGCACAACATACCAAACATTATGATGCAATCAAAACATGCATATGAGCCATGGATTAGAGTAATCGAGCCAATTTTCAGATGAACAAACCGTGAGTCATTACCTTGTATTCTTGGGATTCTGAGACTCGATTTTGATTGCAAAAGCTTCCTTACATGTCCAGGTATAGTTTGCAATCAACAGGATCGTTTGAATCGGTCTGCAATTGAGAATTGAAGTTTTGATTTTTCTTGAATTTGAAGACTCGGATTAGGGCTCTTGGACTACAAAAATTCCTCCCCCAATGATCTGTTCCACTTGTGTATATATACTAGAAGGATTTAGGTCAACAATTATAGAAGGAATCGAATTGAATCAAAGATTGCCATTAGGGAAAATTTGATTGAGAATTTTGTTCAAGAAGTTTCCAAATTTGGTTCTAATCTCCATCTTTTCTCTTTTCACTTATTTTGCACGAAAATATATATATAAATGAGCATGATTGTGATTTGGATTTGATTCAAAACAAAATTTTTCAAATCTTTTTAATTTTCCTTAACTTTATTGAATTTTAAGTGAATAAAATTCTTATAAAATTAATTAAAATCAAATAAATTCGTGGCAAATCATTTATAGGTTCTAGATGGATTATGAATCAAAATTGAATCAAAGTTTCTTAGGCCCATTTGCAAAAATATTTGGATTCCTTCACATTTTTCCCTCCAAAATAACCTAACTTTGACAAGGTCTATCTCCTTCAATTTTTGAGGTATGGAAGTGTTCTAAGACATTTTGGAAACCTTAGAGAGTCCTCTAACCAATGTCTTTGGTCTCACATCAAAATCTTTTTCCATTCTTATTTTATGCCCTTTTGAAAAAAGGACCTATAATGTATGAAGCCATATCTCTCAAACCATCGACCTATGGGCTCTGATTCTTGGACCATTGGATAGAGGAATTAATTCCCTTCAAAATGAGCTTTGGTGGGAATTTTTCTGATGAAGTATGAATATTTGGTGAATTTTCAAAGTTTGGTTGCCTTTTTTAGTTCATGCCCAAAATAGTAACTCTTGACTTTTGACTTCTCTGATCTTTCCTTGCATCATCATGATCAACCCTTGATCAAATGATGATTTTAGGGTTATGAGGATGTTGTTGACCAAATATCTTGAGTTTTGACTATATATTGACTTGAAATGACTGTTTTGCCCTTGAGAGTCGACTGTTGACCTAATCATGATTTGAGGGACCCAACTTGCTCTGTTTGACTTGAAACTTTATATGGCGATACTTTGGGATGTTAGTGACCATATGGAACAACCTTGAGCCATTGATTCAATGATTTTCTGTCGAATTAATCAAACCCTAGTTCAGAGCTTTTTGTGTAGGAGACTGTGTTTTGGAGCTTTGTCTTTTGATTTGGTTTTGTGTATGAAAAATAGCACGGGCAAATTTTGGGGTATGACAATTAGCAGCCCTGAGGAGTTCGTGAAACACACACAAAATTCAGGAGAAAGTTCAAATCAAACCACAAGTAGCAAGGCAATTGAAGAGGTTTGAGAGATCAAACAACGTTCTTGGATCGTTAGTGAAGCAATCCCGGTCACCAAGCACCTTCCACGCTTTCGGAATCATGCTCCATAGCCAAACGGTTCGCCAATTTATTTTACTGCTTGATTACACTTGTTCGCGAACTTTAATTGGATTTTGATTATATATCTATGCTTATCATCATGTTTCAATGGATTCTGCAAGTTTATTTGCTTTTATTCGCACATATAGAGAGTTTGCCATGGTTAGGGTTTGTATTCCTCACAAAGAGGGGTTTTGATCAAAGGCGAATTCAGTCCAAATTAGCGGATTCAATGAGTTCGTGAGATGGTTTACAGCCGATTTGGACCATTTGTTTGTGTTTTTTGATAGCAATTTGCAGGTTTTAATGGTGATTACATATAGTTACGGCAAGGAACTGTGGGTATAGGTCTCTGTAATTTTCCAGAAAAGAAAACGAGTGAGGAAGATGGTCCTCGGGCTGGGCGCGAGATCCTTTTAAATTTTTTTTTGAATGTTTTTTTTTCTATATTATCTTTGCTTAGAGTGTGTTAACAGCTAAGAAGCCATGGCCTAGTGGTCGAATGAACCCTGTGATCCCTTGAGCATGATGGAATCGATTCGATTCTTGGCGTCGTTCAGAATTTTGGCTATTTTATTTGGTATAGCTTACTACAAGATTCGATGCACCGCACTCCCACACGCCCACGATGCGCCTTCGTGTTCCCGCCGTCTGATCTCTTCAGCGCCCAATCTAACGCTCCCATGGATGCTATTCCACCATGGTTCTCCAGCAGCCAACCACACATGATTGCAAGCTGAGTTTCTTCCCTTTTTTTATTTAATTTCTTTTACTATTTTTTTCTTTTTATTATATAACCTATTTCTCTATTTATATATGTTGTATGTTTATGTTTTTTTAATATAATATCCTTTCAAAAACAAAACTCTTTTTTTTAAAATTCTTTTTCTCATAAAAACATAAAAAAAAAAGAATATTTATCTATTTATTTCTTAATTGTTTTAATCAACTTTTATTCATTTTTTTAAAATATATTAGGGTTAGGATATTTAATCGGAATTTTATTTTCATCGATTTAATTAATTAGGTTGAAAACCAATAATTAATTATTTCAATTTTATTTATTCTATTAACCATGGCTAACTTGTGCCCTAATCAAGATTTGCGAGAATTTGTCATACACTGAATATTTCTTTTTCTGTGCCTTTTCAGGGTTACTTTTTCAAACGCCTCCCGACTGCGCGCCACGTCAAATACGAAGATAAGTACCCTATTTACTTTAAAAAGTATATTTTGTTTCCTTTTATTAGGGTTTGTCTTTTAATGAACATTGCATACATTCATCTCTTCTGCCTTTGCCCTTTTTTAGGGTTACCTCCGAGGCTTCCTCCGACCGCCAACCATATCAGATCAAATGCAAAGCTAAGTATCTTTCGTTTATTTATTCATTCTTAAATTCTTTATCTTCTTACTTTAGGGTTAATTTCATTTGCCTCCGAACCGATAATGCACTCACCCCTCTGTTTATTCTTTCTTTTCCAATTTTCAGGGTTTGTCAGTCGCCAAAGCTACGCGTATCGGTAACCCTAAACCCTAAACTCTAATATTTTCTGTTTTAATTTTTAATTATATCCCGCTGGTTTCAATTCCCCTCTCCTCCGCTGGTTGCAATTTCCCTTCCCCATATTGCTTTAATTATACTGTTTATATCACTGTGTGGTTAGTAATCTTAGGGAGTGCAAGTCTTAAACTTAATTAGAATGACTTAATTACAAGATAAAATTTCTGAATATAATCACATGATTGTTGCACCCACACACACTTTTGGGGTAACCTCTTTACTGCATGTTGCCTGTTGCCTTGTGTTTTTTGCAGAATAGCCATGTCCCTCGAATACGAGGATACCTCAGCCATGCTGCCTCGATAAATAAAGGTCATATGACCCTAATGATGTTGCCTTCGATACACTAATATGACCTCGACCCTCGGGAGTTGCCTACGAAAAGGCTGAGGTATCCTCTGGTTGCCTACGAAAAGGCTATTCTGGTCCTTCCCTTAGACTACCTGCCTCTCTATGGCATGGGTCAGTCTTATGGCGAACGATAATGCGACGACCCTTCACATCCAATTGAAAGACTTCCTGCCCTCTCATGGTATGGATAGACCCTTTCGCCCGAAAGACTAAAAGAACAATTTTTCTAACTTAAGGGTAATTGCTTTTTAATTGCTTGCTCTTTTTCAAATTCAAATTCAAACTCTTTTTCCCACTAATTTTCAAATACTTTTCAAAAAAGGCTACGCTTATTTACAAGCTAAAGTCCTTAACGAAATCTTTTTACTATTCACACACGACACTTCAAACTTCTCAAACAATTCAAAAGTGAGCTAAGCAATTAAGAGCCCATGGAAAACCATGGATGCAAAGGGTGCTTTTTAAACCTTCCCTTTGTATAACTTACCCCCCGAACTCAAAATCTTTTAAAGGTATTTTTCTGTTCTTTTAGCCTTTCTTATTGGATAAAATAAAAGTCGGTGGCGACTCATGCTTAACCGCGACATTTTCGATTATAAAAAGTCAGTTCACCGTATTACAGGACCGTATAATGCGTTTCATGACCTTACCTTGGCCTAGATTTTACCCGTGAGTGGGGCGGGAATCAATGATCATATAACAGGTACATTGTTGGTGATCGCTGTTCTCGTTCGTGGGTTACCGCTATTCTCGTTCGTGGGTTACCGATGTTCTCGTTCTTGGGCTACCGCTATTCTCGTTCGTGGGTTACCGCTGTTCTCGTTCGAGTGTACTATTGGTTCTTGCTCGTGGTGGTACTATGGTTCTTGTTCGAGTGGTAATCTATGTTCTATTCTAGTGTGCTGTTGATTATGGGCCTTGGTTCCATGGATTGACATTCTATGTTCTGTGTGGTATACCATTTGGGGCCGAACCTTTGACTTTGTACTATGTGTGTTACCGACAATCCAGACATGTCCGATGGGAGACATTTGAAAACTCACCACTTTGCATCATTGCATATTTACTTTCCAAAAAATGATGTACAAAAAATAACTAGCATACATGTTCCTTCCAGTTCCAAGGAATCATATCTTTAAGCCTCGTGCCGAGCTTTTCCATCTCTTGCTTGTCAAAAATCAAAACGCGAGGATTCCTTGGAAATTGAATGAACATGGCATTGCACGCATATCATGCATCCCATACATTTCATGCATAACAGGTGTTCAGAATTGGGGATTTCTTATTCAGATTTGGCACTCTCACCAGACTCAGAGACTTGACTTGTTCTTATTTTGCGTTCAAAGATCAGTTATGAAACAACTTTGTGAGGTGACCAAGAGGAAAGCTCAGTTGGGGTTCTTTTTGAAGACTTGTCTTATGCTCAGTGGCTTCCATGCTTGCTTTATTTGCAACTGGTTAAGCTCCATGTTGTGTGGATGTCTACAGATTCTCTGCTGGATGATTATGACACTAAGTGTGAGTTCTATTATGGGGCACCTGGTCGTGATGTTGGATCTGCAAGTCTTTGAAGTTTCTTGGGGCTCCCAAACGAGGGATAAGCAAGACCTTGTCTATCTTGAGCATTGTACCATTCGCCTTGCTCGAATCCCTAAAGCATTACAAATTCCATGTGACTTGGCCATAATCTTTTGCCATACAGTAATCAAGAGTGATCCACAAGGGCACACCTCTCATTCTCAAGGATCTGCTTCACATCTCGAGTCACCTCTTCCTGGAGTTTCCTGTTCAGTAGTTGTCGCTTGTCAACAGAGACAGAAAGAATGTGAGAAACAAGTTGACGAGATCCCCATGCCTGGTGTTCAGTTGCTTCCCTGCTTGTTGGAATTTTAGTTGGTTAAGATTCGTGCTTTGGGTGTTTCTCACCATAGATAGCTCTCCTTATTTCGATGACAATACTCGGTGTTTTTCATTCTGGGGCACCTGATCATAATGTCAAGTCTTACAAGGTGTTGAGGTACAAAGATTCCAGGACTTGCTCGATACAAAGATGTTTGAGTTTATTCATAATGGTTTCTACTGGCCAATCGCATTTCATCTGCTGCAAGTAGAATGCTTGTTCTTCCTCGAGGAAGTAACTCATTAGAATCACTTGCAATTGGTACTGCCAAAGGCTTCCTTTCCAACAATTGTTGTGTGTTCCAAGTAATGACTTTGATAGCCAAGCGTCAGAGGTTATTGTTGTTCAGTGATAGTAATACAAGTTTCCTCCTTTCATGATGGTGTTTTTTGTTTCACCAGCTATATTTAGGGCTCCCGGCCGAGGGATAAGCAAGACTCTGTGTTCTTGAGTTCGCATCACTGGAAGCTCAAATCCCTAAAGCATTCACAAACTCCAGTCTCTATATTTGGGGATCCTGACCGAGGGATAAGCAAGACGCCTTGTATCTTGAGTTTGTGCACCACTTGCACGACTCAAATCCCTAAAGCTGAACACTTACAATTCTTGTTTCCAAAATCTTCGTCCAGGAAGTGACCTAAAGTGTTCTGACGTAACGCTTGATGTTTTCTGCTATGGGGGCGTTTGGTTATCCGACTGAAGATTGTCAGCCATTCAGAGACAAGGTTGAAGACCTGATTGATTCAAAGGCTATCATATTCACACCTGAAGGCCAAGATTGAAGTTCTCCTTTGACTCATCGGATCTTTTGAAGCAATAAGTCCATATGGAGAGGATCTCCTCAACGTTGGCAATTCTTAATTCATCATGCATGTTCATGTTTAAGCTTTCTTATTTTTTGCAATACTGTTCGTATGTAAAACTTGTTTGTTTTTGAACTATAATCATAATGCATTGGATATGTTTGTCTTGAAAAAATCCATTCGCTTTTTCTCTTATATGTTTTTCTACGCTTTTTGTGGTACTCAACTCTTGTTAATAAAGCATGATAACTCCGAAGGGAGAATGATGAACATAATACCAAGAACCTCAAATAGTAAGCTTTTGAGTAGAACCTTGTTGATGATGTACATGCATTGTTTCAAATTCCCAAACACTGGAGATATAAGGGAGATAGACCCTCGTTAACCCTTCTGAGCCTTCGAAGTAGGAGTTTCTTTTTTATTCATGAAAAAACCTTCACATTTAACCCTTGGGAAGGGTAGTATTCAGTTAACCTGATCGAGCATTCAAAATCTATCAGGAGCACACATATAAGGATAAAACAATGGTTATCCCTCGCATCAAGAGGATGAAACGGCAAATCCACAATGATTATCCCTCACCTCAGGAGGTCGAGACATCAAATTTATCCCTCACATCAGGAGGTCGAGACCAACATCAAAGTTGTTGTGGTTTATCCCTCACATCAGGAGTTCAAAATATGACGATAGCACAATGGTAATTCTTCATCAATCAATGACTCAAGCAGTCATTATGCACTTCCAATAAATCAGAGATTCAAGATCACACGACTTGTTCAAAAGAAAATAATGAATCAAAAAGAAAATAAGAAAAAAAAAAAGAAAAAGCCCGCTAAGTCAACAAGTTGAAAGCATGTGACTTAGGCAAAAGTTAGGGCATCCAAATCAATATTCAAAAGAATTTGTCCAGGAAAAAGTTAGGGAAACAAAAAAAAAGAAAAGCGAAAGCAAAGCAAGGATTACAAAATAAAAATCCTCATCAAAAGAAAAGAGTCGTGTGATCAGACACCAAAAACAAAAGGTAAAGTTACTGCCATGTCCGAACGCCTCATTGATTCCTCAATCATCTCAAACTCCTCTTGAAAGATGAATGCTCGCATCGAGTTAACTGAACTTAGGACTGGAGAACATCACGGAGGGGGTGGGCACTAAATAATTTGAGCCTAAAAATCCTTTTTTCTAAAAACCGTGAACCTGGCCACGTTACAAACCTTGAAAGTCCTAATTGAAGCAGGATTAATTCGAAAGCAAACTATACATGAGAATACGGTAAACTGACTCCTAGGAGATCCGCTAAACGCTTGAGTTGGTATCACACCATCTTTCTTTAACAAAAAACTCGATGTTACGACATCCTTTAAAAAATTTTCTTTAACCTTCAAGACAAACATACTCTTTGCATTAGAATTATATTTCTCATAATAAACATTCTTTGCATATGAACAAGTGCTTGACATCAAGAAATTTTCCATCACGAGCTTCAGATGAAAACATTTTATCCTCCTGAAGGACAAGTTGTCTTCCGAACTCCGTTGAGCAAAGGCAGCAATATTTCAAAGTCTGATCACCCTCAGGGGCACAAAAGCGTTTGAATACTTTGTCGAGCAAGTTTTCACTCAATCTGAGGCAATCAGGTCAAGATTCGAAGAATCTCTCAAAGTGCTAAGCAATCAGGGGAATTCACCCAAGCATAGTTGAAGCTACCTACGACACTGGTCAATCAGGGGCAGGTTCCAAAAGTCATTATACTGGGGCAAGTTGGCTATGATAGCGCAAATCTCAGAATTTCCTTACGAGAGGAATTTCTTCAAAGTCCCTACAGACTGGAGCAAGGCACTATGCATTGGCATTTTATCCTCATCAGGAGATAATCAGGTTAAGTACATGTGCGGGCTAAGAAACTTATGAACTCGAAAACCGTCAAGGTCGTCATCCTCAACATTGAGCGGAGACAGAAAGTCCAATGCTTGTTGGCATCCTCTCAATCATACGAATATGCAGAACACTATGAAAGCCAATGCCTGTTTGGTCCCTTTGAAGTCAACATTTGCTTGACTCCTTAAGCCCACTTCCTGGTGGCATTTTCTCGAATAACCAATGCCTGTTTGGTATTCTGGCCGATGCATGTTTGGCGTTCTAATCACTACTTGCCTGTCATCTCTTCAAATCCAATACATGTTTGGAAAGTTTCAAAGCTCAGATGTCTGACAATTTGTTGCTCTAGCATTTTCCCATTGTGGATGAGCATCACCATCCTCTGCCATATGAGGAAACCCCGTGGAGATGTCGTGCTAAATCCTAGGGCATTTTCATTTGGTTACCTCGCAGGTACATCATTTCAAGTACACCATGTCAGCGCGTTGGTGGATCTATCTAAGTTAGAGGTTCTCATTCCCCATCTGAGTACATCCAGGTGAGGTTTTCTTTGTTCCAAGATTCTCATATCCTCAGCAAAGCATCTCGACGCAATCTCCGTGCTTCAGAAGCCTTATTCCCCGGTGGAATATCTTCTCCCCAGTTGAATCATGATTGAATGGTATCTGATTCCCCAACAAGCTCTCAATGATGTTCCTTGCCCGAATGCCTCATTTTCCCAGTAGAGCGTTTCTCTCCCCGACAGATGGACATGTTTTCCCCAAGAGAGTCATCTTATTCCCCAGTGGATATGTCTTGACAAAAGGTTCTTATGCTAAGTTCCTTATCCCTAGCGGATTTCTTATCATCCTCAGCGGATCGCTATGCAGAAGTATTCATCTTCCCCATTGAGCTTTTCCTCAACAGAGATTCATGTGCATCCTTAGCAGAATCTGCGTCCTTCAAGGATTTCCCCAGCGGAATGCATCCTATACAAACAAGTCAGTTACTCCCCATCAGAGTTATTTCCATGACTTGCTCTTATCTCCACATCCCCAGGGTGTCGAGAATTTTCTTCTCCAATGAAGTTGTCAGGGTACTCCCTAAGCAGTCAATTGGGATGTTCATATCCCCAAACAAGATTTATTCCCCAAACAGAGTTCAAGCTCAGATTTGATCATCTCCAACAGATTTATGATCCATCTTTGCCAGCTCGCAGTTGTGACCCTTTGGTCACTCATCTTTGTCCTCCCCATAGAGTTTTATACTCTCTCCAGGACTTCTTCAGCAATTCAGTGCTCCTCCGTTATCTCCCTAAGCAACGTTCGAATCATGCATCATTTGCATAGCATTCTATAAGCATGCAACGCTTCCTTCTTGGGAACGTTATTCCATAAACATTCATACATGCATCATGCATAAATCATATCATATCATATCTGTTTCTTTCAACAGGAAAGTCATCAAGATATTCTAATGCCTCCCAGAGAGCACTCGCCTAATCATTATAGGCGCTTATCCTGATGTTCAAATTAGAAGAAGTTTGTCTCCGTATCCTGAAAACGTCAGATCACATGAAGGCTTACTTAATCCCGATGCCCTCGGATCGATTGAAGATATTTGTTCCCATCTTGATTCCAGTTCAGTTGAAGGAGCCGCCTTCGGATCTCTGTCGATCTTCCGAAGGAGCAAGCCTGCTGATGCCTCAGATCAGTTGGAAATATCTACGTCCTGACGATTTATTTTTGTTCAGAAGAAGAACTCGTCTGCCGAGTCCTGATGCTTACTATCAGTTGAAGATGTTTTCATTTCCCGGCGCACACAGTTCGGAAGAGATATTCGTTCCTATTCCTGATAAATCATACTTTCAGTTGAGGGAACCGCCTCTGGATCTCGTCGATCTTATGAAGGAGCAAGCCACTGATGCCCAGATCAGATGGAGATATCTGCCTGATTGACTTTGTCATTCAGAAGAGGATTGTTCTACTTATTTTCTAGCATCGCACCCAGATCAGTTTAAAGACTTCATTTCCCGGTGTACACAGTTCGGAAGAGATATCTAATCCTATTCCTGATAAATCAGACTTTCAGTTGAGGGAACCGCCTCCGGATCTCGTCGATATTACGAAGGAGCAAGCCACTGATGCCAGATCAGATGGAGATATCTGCCTGATTGACTTTGTCATTCAGAAGTGGATTGTTCTACTTATTTTCTAGCATCGAGCCTAGATCAGTTAAAGACTTCCTTTCCCGGCGTACACAGTTCGGAAGAGATATTGTTCCTATTCCTGATAAACCAGACTTTCAGTTGAGGGAACCGCCTCCGGATCTCGTCGATCTTACGAAGGAGCAAGCCGCTGATACCAAGATCAGTTGGAATATTTGCCTGATGGTTTAATTGCATCAGATGGAGATGTCGCTTTGGTGCCCAAACCAGAGATATTTACTACCCGTTGATGCCCAGATCAGCCGGAATATATCATTTCGATTTCCAGATCGACTTAGACATCTATCCCTGATTCCTGTTCAGAAGACATCTGCTACGTATGATACCCAGATCAGTCAAAGATGTTCCTTCTCTTGCTGCCCAGATCAATTGAAGTTTTTCCCCCCTGCCTGTGGGGTTGCCTGTTCCTTCTTATCGCAAGTTGGAGCTACTTAATTATCCAAGTCATTGAAGTTTTTTCTCCCTGCTTGCGGGGTGGTACATTCCTTCTTATTGCGAGATGGAATCTTCTATTGATCAAGAGTGCAAATTTTCGAGTTCATTCTGGTATTCAATCTCCTTCCACCTCGACGGTTCAAAACCTTACGTTTCTCACTCGTCAGGTTCAAGAAGTTTGAATAGGGGCAGCTGTTGCACCCTAAAATTTTCCCTCTTTATTTGAGCTATAAGTTATGGATGGCGTTTATTTCGTCGTTCGAAAATCAAGAAAAATAGTAAAGAGCTTCCTATACATGGTGTTTGCAATCGTTAATTCGACTGGGATTCATTGGGTTTCATGTCGAGACGTTCTTATGTGTTTCAATTCTTAGCTTCTTCAAGATTTCTTTAAGGCGTTATTGTTATGATGGATTGAAGTTCGAATGTGAATCAGGGCATAAAGAAGTGAAGTGGTGATCAAAGCTTTTGTTTGTCGCTTTTAATGCAAGTAATTTGGTTCATTGTTTGAGTTAGGATTTCGATGAAGTGATGCTTGGGGTTCATTATAATTCAAAGATCGGATCGAGGTTCTTTAGAATATGCAGAGATAGAAGATTCATTCATTGTGGTTTACTTGGAATACAATCTACAAGAACAATAAATTCACCACAACCATTTTTCAAGTTCATTTAAATTCGTATCATGATTCCTACAAAATTCTACCGTTCCAAAATCCATTACAACATTACAAGTCCATTCAATAAAAAAACCAATATTACAAAAAAACCAATATTCATTACAAAAATTCAAAAGCCCATTACAACTATACCAAAGTCTATCTCAAACAAATTTGGATTACAAAAAAAATCAGTTTCCATGTACTCCAAGCCAAGGAAAATTCACATAAGCTGACCCTGTTGCAAAACCGCCATCACACCAAGCTGCGTCGGGAGAACTAGAACTAGAAATCAGTTCATCCACGTAAACTCCTTCACCAACCTCCATCTTCAATGGACACAACTTCATCAAGAATCAACAAAACAGAAGCACAATAACAATCTCTAATAGAAAAAAAGAGGAGGAGATTATCAAATAGAGATTCACGTAACAGAAAAAGGAAAAAAAGGTAACAAACTTCTGAGTTCAGGATTCTCGGAATCATCCCCAACCTTTCAATCTTTCTCTCTCGATCATCACACCTCTAACCGAAATCTTCTTCAAACCTCTTCAATCTCTCTTAGTTTTTCTATCGTAACAACCTTCTCTCACAGCAATAATCATCATCGTTTCAATCTCCATGAATTGAATCACCGAAACGAACAATCCTTCATCTCTTCAATCTTCATCATCTCTAATCGTAACAGAATTGAGATTTCAAAAAAACCTCCAACATCATCTCCATTGAATCTTCTTCTATCGTTCTTCATTACCTTCCATCTCAATTCTAAACAATCTTCAAGAAATCTCAATCAAAAATAATCTTCGACTCGTCACGTTCTTCATCATAGATAACCTGTAAGAAAAACAGAGAATATTCACAGAAAGAATCTTCAGTTTCTTCGATTCCTCAATCAACCATAATTCGGAACCTTCTCTTCGCGCTCTCGTCGATGTTGATCTTCACGAATCATCAGAAACCACAATGAAGTTAATTGATCTCGCTTCTCAAAAATCTAAAAAAAACCAGAACAATCTTCTTCGTTCATCGTTCGCCTTCAATCCATGTTCACGCAGCAAAACACTACAAGACGTCAACCTGCAAACAACAACAATATCACATAAAGATTCAGAAACAAGCAACAACAAGAACGCAAATCATCATTGAATCTTCATTCGCATCATAACACAACTTCATTCATTCATCTTCGACTCAGCGCAAGAACAACGGTCCTCATCATCCTCACGAATCGTGAGTGAAAAGAAGAAGAAGAAGAACACGAAGTCGAAGAGGTTAACGAGAGATTGAGAGTTGATTGAGTTGTGGTGGTCACGGCGCGGTCTTCGGAGAAGGAGACGAGATCAGAATGGAGGGAGTGGTTGGAATGTTGATCGGAGAAGAGACCGGAGTTCTCTGTCGCCGCAAATTCGTATGAGGGAAGGAGAAGAACTTTCACGTAGAAAACCTTAATCCCTTTCTCTATTTTAATTTTGTCTTTATGTTAATTTAAATTTAATTGGAGATAAAGGATGTTTAGTGGATAATTAGGTAAAAATCTGAAATTATAAAATCTGAATAATGCAAGAACATAAGACCATGGGTCTTCCCTCACGAATTGCTGCTAGCACACCCCACTGTGATCCCATTCCACACCTTTTTTTTGGCATGAGGAGATATTGAAACAAGAAAAACTCTGTTTGGGCCATCAGTCTGGGCCCTGCGCCCTATGTTCTGTTTACACCGTGATTTTCAACATAGACCCCCTGTGTACATATTTTTCTACATTAGATTTGTTTTTTTTACTAGTTTGTTTCAAGTATTTGTTTTTTTACTAGTTTGTTTCAAGTATTTTTTTTAGTATAACAAAATATAAAATCATTGACATTTTTGTTAGATTTTGACATGATAATAGAATATAGAATCATTGAGTTTTGTTAGACTTTTGCATGAAAAAAAAAGAATAAAAAACATGTAATATTTTCTTGTTAGAATTTGATGCTTTGTTACATAGTTTTATTCTAATTTCTAGATGAAAATGCCATAAAAAAACAATTTAATCTTGTTAGATTTTGTTTTAGAATTTACTTAGAATTTAACTTCTATCATTTTCTATGGCGGGTGCGTGCCTCCTTGTTATTACTGATTTGTTTGCTGAGATGTGCAAGGTACTTTGAGAGAGTTCGGTTGTGATTTGATTGCTTCGTGTTCCACTTTATTTGTGGGACACGAATTCGCTTCCGATGCCACTTGATTTGCATCGTGTTCCACTTTATTTGTGGGACACGAACATATTTCCGATAGATTCATCTGATCTCTCATTCGTTTGAGATGTATACTTTTGTATTGTCTGGATTGTTTCTCTTGCAGGTTGCTCATGTGGTTATGCTCAACGTGTACCACATGTCGCTCGTGATTTATTTTCACGACGAAGCTTTCTGACTTGCTTTGCTTGATGATGGCTTACGCGGTGTATTCCGGACTTCTCTACTTACGCTTGCTAGCTCATTGCGGATTTGCTATCCGCTCGGTATTGTCTCATGGTCCCTTTTACCGCTTTCCGCATCATCCTATAACATGAGAAGTAGGACCTAGACATTCATCTGGCCAATCCCTCGAAAGAGGCTATGTTTTTGTTGGTGTGTTTATAATTGTGCTTTGCGGCATGGAGTCACGGTGTAATAGTCATATATGGCACTCCGTTAAGTCCTCTTGGAAGGCACGCGGAAAGGGTTTGCAATCAACCCCCGCCTAGTCTCATCGAGTCCGTTCGGTATGCGCACGCTACGCGTTTCTCGCTTCCGAACTTGCACAAGATCTTGTTATCGAGTATGTCAGGAAAAGGGTTCATGTAGCCGGACCCCCGCACTTCCTATAGCTCGCGTCGCTTGACGTTGATGCTCGGTGTACGCACGCACTGTTTTCCTTTACGATTCGTGACGGCTTGGTTGCTGAGAGGGACTCGCTCCTCTTGTCTATGGCCCGGTCATTTTCGCGAGGTCTAATGCTTGGTTGACTTGGGTTGAGTTGCTCCCCTTGGCTATGGCGGGACCGTTTTTCTACCATTCGGCCAGTGCCGAGCGGAGCTCGTTTGTGTGATATTTGTTTGCTTTCGCTTTCCCCCCGTAGGTTGCTAGTTTAGTTTAGACTGGTATCCTTTGTATGCTAACATTAGGTAGCAAGTTTTCCCCCCTTAGCTTAGGTCTTCCTCATGCATTCTTTAAAATACAAACCACACTCTTTGATTTTCTTTTCTTAAGAGCTTGTTATTTCTGCTCCATTCCCAAGCATAAGTCTCCAAAGGTCGAGCAGTGGAGTGCGAATGTAACTCGTTCACCTAAAAAACACAAAACATACAGAAATTAGTTAGCCGAGCTACGGTACCTCTGATTCCACAAAACGGATACGTAGGCAGCAGGGTAGGGCCCGTGCGAGTATAACTCTTTCTTTTCCCTACATTTTGCATGCATTTTAGTCCGGATTAGCGCAATTTGCTTACACACCCATAGTTTTAGACACAAGCGTGGATACCATCGAGTACGATGGGCGCGTGGGGTGCTAACACCTTCCCCTCGCGTAACCGACTCCCTTACCCTTTTTCTCTGGTCGTGAGACCGTTGTTTTGTTTTGTGGTTTGGTGGCATTCCCTTCCTTTTCAGGATAAATATGTTAGTGGCGACTCTGTTAATTTTCGCGGTAGCGACAACTAGCAATCGGTTTGAGGTCCACCTTCGGCTGGTATCCTTTGATAATACGCAACACTCTTTGTTGTACCATAGAATTCAAATTTTGATGGTACTTTCGGGGTATTCAATCCACTCGCACCTCAAATGTCCAGAACCCAAGGTGTTTGTACATTCAGGTCCAAGAAGATTGAATAGGGGCAGCTGTTGCACCCAAAAATTTGCCCACATATTTATCCCTAACTGGTTTTCACTCCACATTCATATGCATCTTTCATTTAGGCCATCTAACATTCATACATTCATTAATCAAATAACTTTGCATTGGATCAAGTATCTTGGGAGCTAGGGTTTTTATATGGTCGTTCGTGGTGGACTTCTTTCTCCTAAAGCTACAAGGTTTTCCTCTATGAAGATCCACCGAGGGCAAGAGGACTATGGGTTTTATACGAGGAATTCCTCAAGACATTACTGTTGTGGTGGGTTGAGATACAAGGGCAATGGAATGAGAGGTTGACTTGTTCATTTATCTTGATCAACGCAATTTTTGGCTCGCATCATGTGCTTGTTACTTCAATTGCAGGTTAATTGAGATTTTGAGGATTAATGATTCAAGACTTGCCATTGAAGCTTGGAAGTGAAGATTTACCAAGTGAACCAAGTTTCATCAAAATGGCGAGTTGATTCGAGTTTATTGATTAATATTCAAAATAATCTAAATCAAGGTTTCATTCAAAGTTCTTTACGAAAGGAAAAAAACAAGATTCATTCAAGTTTCATTCATTCCATGTGTCATTGGTTTGCGAGGGAGATCGGAATTAGAATCGAAAGCCCATTCAAGATCTAAGTTTCAAATATGTTCAATACAAGATAAAAAAACCATTTGTCAAGCCCATTAAAATCTCTATTCAAATTCATCACAAAATTTATCCATAATTCATTCAACAATTATTAAAGACTTGTTCAAAATCATACTCATTACAAAATCAAGTCCAAGTCATGTACATTCACAAATCCATTCAAAGCTACAAAGTTACACAAAAATATTTGAGGCCTATTTGTTCCTAATTCTACTTCACATCCTGAGAGCCATATACTTGTCCTTAGATCCTTGCATCCGATTATCAAAAGCTGCCTTACATCTGATTATCCAAACATTCATTCAAAACTCACTGCAAACATTACTCAGTTTCCTAAGCCTATTTCTAAATTCCTCCACAAATTACTTCATTATATATAAAACTCCATTGATCCCACCCGTAATCACCCGGCTGCAGCTTCAAACCCCTCGGCGTAAACTCCTTGGTCACATGGCAGTATCTAAATTGGTTCGAACTTACTGCACAAAAGAATCGATCCGGAAATTGTTAACAAGAGAGGAATACAAATTCACATAACGGAATTAGAATGAGAAAATAAGTCTTCACATGAAAACCGAACCAATTTCGGTTTAAACAAAAAATCAAACTTGCAGCAACACCTGCACTTCAAAATCCAGGACCGGTTCAAGAAGAACCGAATCAAAAGAAACCACGCCATGAGAAAAACCATGGGGGGAGAGATTCAGAAGCTTCACTTAACAGAAAATAGGAGGGATTTTCAGAACAAAAAGCAGAGAAAAGAGAAATAACAGAAAATCAGAAGTTTTGTAACAGAAATAGGAGATTAACAAATTCTAACAGCTATAACCAACCTCATAACTGATTTGCAACCAATTTCTAATAGCAATTAACAGAAGGGAGAATAAAATTAGTAACAAAAACTAACCTGTAACTGAATGGTAACAAACTTCCCAACTGAATCAATTGCAGAATCACACACTCTATTTATACACTTCAACCTTCACTATCATCGAATCTCCTCCATTTTTTCAATCTTCCACGACCATCTTCTGCTCTTCATTCTCATTCACCATTCACGCACCATTCACTTTTCATCCACTTCATCACTCTCTTTCTCTTCTCCTCAATCTTCAATTCTCTCCATAATCTTCATCATCTCATCATCAATTCTGAAACCTTCAATCACCAATCTTCTCCCTCTGCATCGATTCTTCACCACAAAAATCACTTCTCAGGAAAAATCTCAGAACCTTCATCACCTTCATCCTTACCGCGTTCATTCATCATCAACATCGCAACAAACAACAACATTTTTCATCATCATCTTTCTAGTGCTGCAAAAAACGGATTCGAGAAAAAAATTGATAACAGAGAAAGGAAGGAGATTGACAACAGAGATGCAAGAAGGGGGGTAAGAGAGAAAGGGAATCACCTGTAACTGGATCGAACCTCAAGAACAACCGCTTGTCCGATTCAATTCTCCATAACATCATCAATAAAGTTTTGCATCATCGTTACGATCTTTGCTCCCATACGTCTCTGTAAACAACGACGTTCATCATCAATCGCTTCTTCTAATAGTCAGCAACAATCTTCTTACACCTTCATCGAATCATCTGCAAACAACAAGAATTCCAACATAAACCTAGAGAATCGGAGAAGATGAAAGAGATCGAGCGAGAGATTCGTAAGAGTTCGCAGTGACATCAGGGAGAGAATGAGAGTGAGACGAAGTAGTGAGAGCGGTGTTGTGGCGGCGCGATGAACTTTTGATCGGAGGAGGAGGTGTTTGCATCCGATTACGATGAAAAATTGAAGGATCTCAACGGAAAAGGAAGTCCGCCGCCGCAGTTCGTTGTTCGTGAAGAAGAAGAGCTGAGAGGTGATGGATTAACTGGATTAATGGTTTTAATTGGCAATTAACAAAAAAATCTGAAAAACAATTATCCATTGACTGAATACAAAATCTGAGAAATCTAAAAATGGATCCATCCCATAGTCTTTGGGCCTGCGAAATTGTAACTCACACCCAATGGCCTAATGCTTCACTTTTTTGCCTGAAGAGAATTGTTGTAACAAAAAGAACTCTGCTGGGCCAACACCCTGGGCCCAGCGCCTGCTGATTACACCACAATTTTTGGCTTTCTACCCCCTGGATTCACATTAGAAGATTATTAGGATTTAGTTTTTTACTAAGATTTTTGTTAATTTTCCCTTGTGGTATTTTTAGACCTTTAACACAATTTTGACATATAAAAAATGTTCCTAAAAATATTAGTTTAGGTTCATCATTTTAATTTCCCTTGCTTGATTTGAATTCTCTTTTACATAAGAATCCCATAAAAAATAATAGTACCTTTAGTCCATTTTTGTACTATATTTTTGACTTGTTATTTCATGCTTGTGTGTAATTTTGTATCATTGCTTACTTGTGATTTTTTACTTGTAACTTCACTTGTATGTTCCCATAGATTTAGGACCTATAATCTTCATAACCATTAGGCTTAGTCTTTTCCCTTAAAACTCTATAACTTTAGGTAGATCCTTATTTGACAATTTAGGACTTAGGCTTGTAAATGACAATTAGATTAGAAAATAGGTTAGTTCCCCTTTTTCATTTTCTTTTTCTTTTCAATCTTAAAAAACTTAATAAATACCGACGAGGATCATACCGCTACTACTTTTTTATAGTAGGAAAGAAATGATTGGGGTGTAGGCCTCGATGTATTTCTTTTCTACTTAACGGAAGAGAAATGATTGAGGCGTAGGCCTCGATGTATTTCTTAACCGCTATTTAGAGAAACGATTGTGGTGTAGACCTCGATGTGCATTCTCTAAATATTCAAAAACTCTTTTTTTTTTGTATGATCTAAGTCACAAATAAATTCCCTTAAAAAACACCCAACCAAAAATACTCAAAATGCTTAATAAAAGGCTCAGACTTAAAACAAAGTAAGGAAGCGATGCAAAGCCTTGTAGTGGGTTTTGTCATCGTGGAATTACAATAAAAGACACAAACCCAAGTTCATTCTGCTGCTAAGAACAAGTTAAGTCCTTTCCAAAAATAGGCGTATGAGTCTCCAAAGGTTGAGCATCGTGGATTGTGACCTTAACCGTTGTTCAACTAAAAAACACAAAACAAATGGAAACTATTGAGCCGAACTACGGTAGCTCTGATTCCTTGTAAGGGATACGTAGGCATTGGGTCGCGGGGCCTAAGCGAGCACACTTGTAAATAGTTCCTTCTTTTCCCCGTATTTCTTTTGCATTCATTCGCATTTAGGTTTAGTCATTGATCAGTTCATATTTATGCACATTCTCCTATATTTTTACTTAGGCATTTCTTTACTTTACCTTGGTTATTTTTCTATTTTAATGTGTTTTTATAAATCAGTTTATTTTTGCACTTATTTGATTTTCGCACTCTATTTTCAGCATTAGCAGTCTTCACTAAAATGATCATAACTGGAGCTCTGGGAATCGGATTGACGCGTTCTAATAATCGCCGGAAAGCTAAGAGAAAGAGCTACAACTTTAATGTTGGAGTCAAATGCAGATTCGGAATGCATAATTCCCAGAATTTCATTTAAGTTTCAGTCATTAGAAATTAAGCTATTTTGGGTGATGTTTTTATGGGCCTGGGTTATGTTTTCGACCCGGTTCGGTTATGAGTGAAACCCTTAGGTTGTTAAAACACTTGTGGCAGCCGCCACAAGGGGAGAGAACTTCTTTTTTCCCACAAATTTTACTTTTGGTTTCATGATTAGAATGAAGAACTAATTCCCAAAGGCAAATCCTGCTGCTTATGGGTTCCATTGCTTTGAGGTTATTCTAATACTAATTTAAATTCGATTTCTGTTTAATTCTTTTCTATGAAATCATTTGCTTAATTTGATTACAATTGTTTGCTTAATTCGATTGTTGTTCATAGGATAGAATTGATTAAATTCGATTGTATGCATGTTCCTAAATTTAATTGCGTATTATCGTTTGCTTAATTCGTTAACTCGTCATATTCTTAACCGTTTGCTTAATTCGGTAAACAGGAACATAACTCGTATGATTTTGATAAGCGCTTGTCTGATTAATCTCATAATCGAATAGGATCGAAGCCGTTTAGAGATTGGTGTTATTATAACCGATGATAAGTCGGAACCCGAATCAGTAGGATTAGCCGTTTAGCTTATTTTGATAATCACTTAATTTACTCTTTTTATAAATTGATTCTAAAACAAACCCCATTATCGTTATTAGTGTTAGTTAATAAAATCAAGAATCCTTGTGAGAACGATATTCGAGTTGTCGTTACCGCTAAACTACGTTTTGCAAAATACTCGTTTTTGATCTGTGCGCGACAGCGGATCAGTCATAGTTTACACCCTTTAGATAGAAACAAACATAGGTGGATACCATCGAGTACGATGGGCGTGAGGGGTGCTAGCACCTTCCCCTTGCGTAACCGACTCCCGTACCCTATTCTCTGGTCGAAAGACCTTGTTCTTATTCTGAGTTAGGTTATCTGGTATTCCTTTCCCTCGATGGGATAAATATATTAGTGGCGACTCTGATTCCATTTTTCGCGGTAGCGACATCCGCTAAAATTGATCTTACTGTGTTCATGATCGTCCTGTTCTTCCGCTCAGCAACATCGTTTGTTGTGGAGTATAGGCTGTCGTTAATTGCCTGCTTATGCATTGAGCTTTGCAAAATTCATCAAATTCATTTAAGTTAAATTCACCCCTTTTGTCTGTTCTTAGGCAAGTAATATGTACACAAACTTCCTTCTCAACACAGGTTTTGAAAATCTTAAATACACCAAAAGCTTCTGATTTCTCATTTAAAAAATAGACCCAAGTTTTACGTGAAAATCATCAATAAAACTTATGAAATACCTTTTAGCGGTGTTAGAAGCTGGTTTGATAGGTCCACATATATTAGAATGCATGAATTAAAGTTGTTTCGAAGCTCTCCATGAACTCTGTTTTGGCATAGACTCTTTGTGTTGTTTCCCAACCATGCAAGTTTCACATAATTTTTTTGGAACTTTGATCAGTGGCAGACCATCTACCATGTTTGTATATGCAAGTGTTCTCAATCCTTGGTAATTCAAATGGCCAAAGCGTCGATGCCACATGTATGATTCTTTTCCAGGATGAACTTCAGCTTGCATACACAAAGAGGTTTTGGGTGTCATAGATGCTAGCAGATAGAACATTTTGTTTTTGCTCATATTGGTTTGCATGATTAACCCCGTATAGAATGATAAATCTTACACGTCCCTTGTTGAATTAAAATGGCTAACCCTTTGTCCTGAAGTTGCCCTATACTCAACAAATTGTTTTATAATTCATGTACATAAAATACATTTGAAAGTACTTGAGTGATGTCATCTATTTGAAACCGCACACTGCCTTTATCCACAAGGTCCATTTTGGTGTCATTTCCAAGCTTCACCATTTGCCGAAAGCCCTCATCTAGCTCTGAGAACCATCCTTTGTTTCCACTCATGTGATTTGAACACCCCGAGTCAAGGAACCAAATTTCTTCTATTTTGGTTTGATGAGGTTCAATATTGGTCATCAATAAAAACTCTTCTTCCTCTTCTTGCTCAGCATAGTTGGCCTTCTTTTCCCAATCAGGACACTCATATTGGTAGTGTCCCAAATGATGGCATTTGAAACATTCTATGGTAGCTTTATTTGGATACGTTCTTCCTCGTCCCCGACCTTGACCTCCTTGATATGCGCTTCTACCCCTTCCTTGCCTTGGTTTACCATCATATGAAACTCTTAGAGCTTGTTCTTCTATCTGACTTCCATGCATCCTTTATTCTTAAACAAGAAGGCTTCCATGGAGTTCATCAATGGACATGGTATCTATATCATTTGACTCCTCAATTGCACAAACAACATGATTGAATTTTGGAGTCAAAGATCTCAAAATCTTGCTTACCACTGTGCTTGGCTGTACAACTTCACCATTTATCTTCATCTTATTCACAACATCTAGGGTTCGTGCAAGGAAGCTATCAACCTTCTCTCCCTCCTTCATATTTAGGAGTTCAAACTCCTTCGTTAATGCCTGCAGTTGTGCTCTTTTCACCTTGGTAGAGCCTTGGTATTTTTGCTTCATTGAATCCCAGATTGCCTTTGACATCTTCTTGTCAAGAATGGTTTCAATAATTTCTCTTTCAAATGCTTGAAACAGAAAATTATTTACCTTCAAATTCTTGAGCCTAGCTTCCTCAACGCCCTTTCTTTAAGCCTCGCTTGCTACTGAAGTTCTAATTGCCAGTGACGGAATCCCTTCCTCCACTAGATTCCACATCTCTAGGCTTCTCATTTTTTTTTCAATCAACATCGACCAATGATCGTAATGACCATCAAAATTTGGAATGATAAATTTATCTGAGGTTGCATACTTCGCTCACTCTTACACTCGTTAGGCCCCTTTCACTAAGCTCTTATACCAAACGTAAGAACAAAACTTAGAAAAAGCTTAGAATTGATTGAGAGAGGAAAATCTCTTATTGAATTAAACAAAGCAACTACTATTTAATAAGCATTACATAAATATGAAAATAACTTAAACTACACGTTTTAAACCTAAAGCATAGTGGCTGAAACAGAATATATAACTCCCTAAAGAATATGTCTTATTATAACAAACTAAGAGAATAATTTAAATAAGGTTAAATATATTTTTAGTCCCTATAAAATTACCTAAAATGATTTTTAATCCCAATAAAAAAAATATTGACTTTTAGTTCTTATTAAATTACTTTTGCACCCAGTTTTAGTTTCTGTAGAGGAATTAAAACTGAGTGCAAAAGTAATTTTATAGGAACTAAAAATCAATATATTTTTTATAAGGACTAAAACCTAAAATTGAGATATTTGTAAGGATCAAAAACATATTTAACCCATTCAATTATATCTAAATTATAGCTAACAATAAATCTGAAACGACTTAAGCATATGTTGTGTTTTACTTATAAGAACCAGAGTTTTAAATTGTGGGGAAATCTCAACAAAGTATGAAAAACCTAGGAAAAGAAAATAAAAATCTAAATAACCTCATACTTTGTTTCACAAGTTGTTGGAGACAATTTCAAATCAGTGGAACGAAACAATGTTTTTGCAGATGATGGTGGAAAATGGAAGGAGGCCAAATGTTTTGGCAGAGGATGGTAGAAGATAGAAATAACGGCAACCGAATGAGACACCACATGACTACTGGTCTACTTCCGTTTGCTTAATTAAATGGATGAAACTGCTTTGAATGAATGAATAGAAACCCAAAAGTTTTTTTTCTTTTCATTTTCCAATGTCTTTTTCTCTTGAACCGAAAAAATAGTTGGAAATATAATAGGTTTTGAAAAAAGATTTTATGTCAGATTTAATTAATATAAGAAAAATGCTAACTAGTGCTCTCAGGGCAATGGTTAAGAGTTTAAAAATAGTAAATTTATCTTGGTAATCTGCGTATTTAATGTCTCGAAAATTGAAATATTAAATTTTCTATAATATATATATATATATATATATATTTGGAATGCTTAACCATTGCCTTGAGGGCACTGGTTAACAAGACCCTTAATATAATTATGGTTGTAGTTTATTTTATTATATTTATTTATAATTGAAAAATGGAAGTGACAGCTTAAATGGCTACTTTCTACTCCAATTTCAGTTTCAGTTTCATCAACGGCGCTCCATTTCGTAACTCATGAATTCCCCCCAACACTCCGACGGTGCTCCATTTCGTAGCTCATGAATTCCCCTCAGCACTCCGACGACGCAATGTCGTCGGCAGTCCTCCCCGACAAACTCATCCCAGAAATTCTGTCACGACTTCCTATGAAAACCCTAATGCAAATGAATTGTGTCTGTAAGTCATGGAAAACCCTAATTTCTAATCGTTCCTTTTCCAAATTGCACTCTCAGTGTTATCCACGCAACACACATCTCGCACTAGTTCCATATTGGAACAGACCTGACCAGGACATTGACATCAGTGTCGTTCCCTTCCATAATATTTTCCAAGAGTCATCGTTTCAGCAAATCCGGACTTCTGGATAATATCCCTCCTCTGATTCTTATGAACATTAGGGGAGAAATAAATCCTTGTCTTTTCGTAACTGACTTCTTGACCTAACATCTCGCAAAAATTGTGTAGAATATTCATGGCATAGTTAATTTGGTTATTGCTTGCTTCTTCAAATAGCAGTAAGTCCTCAGGAAACATGAGGTGAGACACTGCAGGCCCTTGTCTGCTTACTTTAATAGCTTTCCACTTACCATCATCAACAGCTTGAGATATGAGATGAGAAAGTTTGTCAACACATAAAACAAACAAATAAGGAGAAATAGGGTCTCCTTGCCGTATTCCCATCCCAGGTCGAAAATACTCTGAATTCTTTCCATTCCATTTGATATTAGTTTCAACACTGCCTACTCCATGCATGATTAAGTTAATTATGGTTTCTGGCATGTTGGCTTCCTTAAGACTTCTCTAAATGAACTCCCAGCTCAGCTTATCATAAGCTTTAGCGAGATCAACTTTGATAGCGAAACATCCCTTTCTTCCTTTCATCTTGTTCATGGTGTGTATTACTTCTTGCGCCACAATGATATTATCGTGTATGATTCTTCCGGGAACAAACCCTGATTGGAATGGAGAAATGATTTTACCCATGCTACTCTACAGTCTTTGAACTATAATTTTACTCATTACTTTGTAGATTACATTGCATAGTGAGATGGGACGAAATTGAGTGACTTTTTCAGGATGGTGCACTTTTGGAATCAAAACAATATTAGTTTGATTAACATCAGCAAGACAGCTTGGTGTTCTCCACACGCGTTTAACAAATTCACAAACCTCTTTACCAACAGTCTTCCACGATTTTTGGTAGAAGCCTGTCGGGAACCCATCCGGTCCAGGCGCTTTCCACGATTTCATGCTGAAGACTGCTTGCTTGATCTCCTCATTATTGACATCAGCTCCTATTTTCACCAATTCTTCACTCTCAATATTCGGATAGGAGTATTTGGTTTGTTCCCAATACTGAATGGTATTCTTCAAGGCAAACAAATTCTTGTAATGATCAAGGAACAAATTCTGAACCTGATTAACATCTTCATTCCAAATGCCATTTGAATCTTTAATAGTAACTATCTTGTTCCTTCTTCTTCTTTGCACAGTTTTTATGTGATAGTACTTTGTGTTTCTGTCTCCATCCACCAGCCATTTAGCACAAGACCGTTGAAACCACATGAGCTCTTCCTCCTTTAAAGTGTCACTAAGTTTTGCTTGAAGCTTCTTCTCAAGCCTTCTAATGCCTTTATGAGTATTAGTTGCTTGAATAGTACTTTGAATACCTTCCAACCTCTTCATTATAGAACTCTTTTGTCTCATTAATTACTGAAACGTATGGAACTTCCACTTTTTGACACCTTGTTGGATGTTATGGAGATTATTAGTTATATGAACTTCATTCTGCCAGTTAGCTTGTATCATGTGTTGGTACTCCTTATGAAGGGTCCAGGCACTCATCAACGCATTAAAAGCATTTGATGTGTTACCTAAATGCGAAGATCTTGTCTTAATTACCGTCAGACTACCTTCCGTTCCGCCTCCACTATCTCCATCGTTTTCCGGAATCTTGGTCTGACGCATTGGAAATTGGGAGTTCTTCCTTGATCTTCTTGTTTTTTGGACTACTTTCCACGGACCTACATCCACAACCAAAGCATCTTTTTGTTTCTTGCCACTATCCAATTGAAAGTTGTTATCATGTTGCACCTGGATTTCCTTGCAGCCTTCCTTGTAATGACCAAATCTCCCACAGTTGAAACATATGAGATGTAATCCTTCATATTCGACGCGATACTTCCTTTATTTTATTTTGAAATGTGGCAGTAAGGGTTTAGAGATGTCTATTTCAATACAGACTCTAGCATAGTTTCCTCTCCCTTGCATTAAGGTATTCTTATCCACCTTAATTGTCATGCCCAATCGGTTCCCCATGAAAGTCAATATCCTAGGATCATAATACTCCATTGGCAAACCTGGAATTCTCACCCAGACTGCAACTTTCTCTATAGAATCACTCTCTAGGTGAAAGTCAGGCTTCCATTCTTTCACAGTCAAATAATGATCATATATAAACCATGGGTCATTCGCGAGTGCTGCATTCCTATCATCATCATTAGTGAACGTCACAATGAAATATTCATTACTCAAATCAATAATGTTGATGATTCCTTTACAAACCCACAACTGTTTGAGTCACGTTTCAAGAGCCTTGTAACCTATTATCCTTCCCAGTAATTTGACTATGATCCCCTTTTTCCATGGACGCTGAATTCTACTTCCCTCATACGCGAAAAATATGAATTTAGGGCATGGATACATTCCATCAAATTGTTCCTCCACACTCATATTCTTCTTATCCAGGACTACCATCCCTTGATCTTCATCCTCCTCATCTGTTTCATCTTCCTTCTCTGATTCCTCACCATTATTTCTCATGACCATATCTTTGTACGACACAGTGTTCTCCTTATCCAGTCTAATCTTCGTCCCATCCATCTGCTCCCCTGCACCCTCTTCATTATTCATCAACACATCCTCCACCCTTTTCTTATCCTTCCTCGTACTCCTCTCCTTCAGATCATCTTCTTATTCGTTCGTTGCATGTTGTTCTTCGCTATGCCCTAGCGGACCCATATTATTCGTATATTATTCGTAATTTGTTTCATTTTTAACTCTTAAGAATTGTTTTGACGATATACATAAGTAATAAGTAATAATAATAAATATTGTTTAATTTTATTATAATGGAAATTGATTGTGTAATCAAGTTAAAATGTGTACGATTTTGTTATTAAATCAATACAATCTACCCTTATTTATTTGAACATTAAAACGTAAAATTTAAGGAGATCCAACTCCCTTCTTACTAAGTGAAGCTTCCCTCAAAAAAATTTTATTTTTATTTTACATAATAAACTTTAAATTTCATTCGACAATTTCTTAATCCACACTACAAATACACTATCTTCTTAGAATATTTTTATTATAATTATACATTTAGATTTATTTAATATATGATCAGTTTTTTTAATAATTTACTTTTTTATATAATTATTTATTTAAAAGTTATTAGATTAAAAAAATATAATTATTTAAAAAAAGTAATCTATTAAATAAACACTATACTACTGTGGAAAATTTTACAGACTTTTGAGGAAAAAAATTATAACTAAAAAAACTTAACAAAAAATACAAATTATTGGGTCAAATAAATGTAAGTCCAATTTTCTTTTGAAAATGAAATCCTAATAAAGATATTGATGACAGATTCTTCCCTTATCCAAGCCAAGCCATCAATTTTTGCAGCCAATCTCTTCTTCCACGCAGTCCATTTTTATAGCCAACCACTTGCATTATATCAATAAACCTCCATAGCCATGACAATTCCTTCTCTACAACCTGAAGGAATATCTCTAGTCTTTTATCACCTCCAAACAACAACCTGCCATAACTGTTCAAAACCATTAGAAAAAAACAACACTAAATCACAAAACAAATAAATAGTTCACAATATAATTTTCCACTTCGATCAAAATTCAACAATAACAAATTCAGACAAAAAATGTTGTATTAAAACCATGAAAAAAAAACAACACAACAACACCGAAAACGAACATATATCTTTAAACGCTTAAAGAAAACAGAAAACATATATTCTTAAATCGTGCTTAAAGAAAACATAAATCTTTGAATATCGGGTGGAACTGCCCTTTGAATACTGTGTAGCATTTGAATACTGTGTGGAACGCATCAGTGGAAATCTTAATCATTCAATCGAATAAATAATATTATGATTTAAAATAAATATAAATGGTTAGAATAAGTTTAGTATTGACACGGCATTTATTGCCAAATCAATATAAATCAATAATTATATAATTAGTTAATTTTAACCCTAGAATCAGAATAGTTTAAGCTTGTAATCAAAAGGTTAGTTACGATTTTTCCACGTACTTTACATTTTATATATTTATATTGATGATTGATTTATATTGATATATTGATTGATATTGATATTGATTAATGAGATTCAGCTATAAAGAAACCATTGAAGTTTCTAATAATAATCATAGATTTATTCCTTAATAATTATTATAGATTTATTAATTAATACTCCTCCTGTCCCAAAATAAATGTCACATTTGTAAAAAAAAATTGTCCCAAATAATTTGTCACTTTACATTACCAATGCAATTTTATGTTTAATCTTCCTATTGTACCCTCTATTAAATACTCTTAATTTATTGTTTTCTCACTTAATATTAATGTTATTTCAAATAGACCAATAGTTAATGAAGATAATTTGATAAAGTCACAATTTTATCTCTTTTATTTATTACTGTTTCTTAATCCGTGTGAAGTGGACCATGGCGACAAATAATTTGGGACGGAGGGAGTAGCATTTATTTTACCGTTGAATGAAATTTAAAGGTTAAAAGAAATGTTTATAATCAAGCTATAATAAATTACATTAAAATGACTATTATTTATATCCATGAACGACTATTATTTATATCGATGAACATTAATGTGATATATATCATTTATCCAGGGCCGGCCCTGGGCCAGGGCAAGCAGGCCCACAGCCCAGGGCCTCAAATAAAATGGAGGCCTTAATTTGGGAGGTATAATTAGAAAATTATAATACTGTAATTCTAAAATATATATTTATGACCGAAAACTATAAACAACTAATTGCTTGTGATCTAGTGGTTAAGGCTATTATATATGCCAATTAATTTTTCTATAAATTTTTATAATTATATAATTTTTTTTAAAATTTTAGGAATTACTTATATGTTATAATTAAATTTATTTTACTATAAATTTTATAAATTATTTTTATGTTATAATTAAATATTTAAAATTTTATGATACAATTAACTTATTTATTATCAAATTATTATGATGAAATCAAATTCATTATCGTTTGTGTTTTGATTTATTATTTTTTTAATCATAAAAATAAGTTTCTTATCAGCCATAATTTCTTACCAGTCAAGTAAACCTGCGAATTAGAGTCAAGACGTTGTTTAAGCTTACTCCTACATCTTTTAGTCATATGATTTGGTTTTCCGTAATTGAAGTAAGAAAAAACACCATTTTCATTTCTTTGAGACGGTGTTCGTTGTCTAACAATTTTGATCTTATTTTCGGGATATTTTTTATTTTTTTTATTTGCCTTGGGGCTCTAAAAAGTCGGGACCGACCCTGCATTTATCCCGTTTATCTTATTTAATTATACCGATTTGAATTAATTTTTTTTAACTCTTTAATAATTAATTTTTAATTCTTGACATATTAATAATAAACTTTGACCATTTGCATTCCTATGGCTTTTAAAAACTTTGATCAGAAGTTTTGAATGATTTTAACAAATCATATGTTAAATTATAGAATAATATATACAGTAGAAACTCTTTAAATTAATAATGTCAGGACCGAAGAAATTTATTAATTTAGAGAGTTATTAATTTATCGATAAATTAATAATTATTAATTTAAAGAGTATTTAAGTAATTATATTGTACATACCAAACAAAAAGACAAATTAGTCTATGCCTCTTAGAATTACGTTGCAGCGAATTTTGGGACTCAACGTAAATTAGTAACTATTGTGTTCATATGCATTGGAAATCAATAATGACTTTTGAAATACAGTAAATATAAACAAGAGGAACAAATGTGTTCAATGTATTCTTAAAGGAAAACAGACAACTATTGAATCATATTTCAATAGTGTAACATTTTTTTTTTCAATTTCTATGAATTATTAATTTATGATTTTCTTGGGACCCAAAATTATAAAGGGATCTCCTGAAAAATTATTATCTTATTATTTTATCGAGTTTTTCAATTTTTTACATTAGCCCTAGTCGGGACCGGACAAATTTATTATTTTAGAGAGTTTATTAATTTACCGAGTATTTATTATCAAATTTTTATGATTAAATCAAATTCATTATCGTTTGTGTTTTGATTTATTATTTTTTTAATCATAAAAATAAGTTTCTTATCAGCCATAATTTTTTACCAGTCAAGTAAACCAGCGAATTAGAGTCAAGACGTTGTTTAAGCTTACTCCTACATCTTTTAGTCATATGATTTGGTTTTCCGTAATTGAAGTAAGAAAAAACACAATTTTCATTTCTTTGAGACGGTGTTCATTGTCTAACAATTTTGATCTTATTTTCGGGATATTTTTTGAGTAAAAAGTTAATTTTTATTAGGGATCTATTTTTTTATTTGTCTTGGGCCTCTAAAAAGTCGGGACCGACCCTGCATTTATCTCGTTTATCTTATTTAATTATACCGATTTGAATTAATTTTTTTTAACTCTTTAATAATTAATTTTTAATTCTTGACATATTAATAATAAACTTTGACCATTTGCATTCTTCAATAACAAATGTAATAATTTATTATATTTTTAATGTTCAAAATTCTCTTTTACCAATTACTTAAGTCACCACAAATTAACACTACTGGAAAACTCAAAAACTTCCATTTGCTTAATTAAATGGATGAAACTGCTTTGAATGGATGAATAGAAACCTAAAAGTTTTCTTTTTCTTTTTCTTTTTTCAATGTCTTTTTCTCTTGAACCGAAAAACAAGTTGGAATACATTAAATACAACAAAGTCATATTTAAAGTTTCGATACATTAAATGTACGCGTTTTAAGAAAAACTTTCTATAAATATCTCTTTAACATTAACATGGTGCCCTTGGGATACATGTTAGCTTTTCCCTTAATATTATTACGGTTGTAGTTTATTTTATTATATTTATTTATTTATTTATAATTGAAAAATCGAAGTGACAGCTCAAAAGGACTCTTTTCTACTTCAATTTCAGTTTCATCAACGGCGCTCCATTTCGTAGCTCATGAATCCCCCTTATCACTCATACGGCGCAACATCGCCGGCAGTCCTCCCCGACGAACTCATCCCGGAAATTCTGTCACGGCTTCCTGTGAAAACCCTAATGCAAATGAATTGCGTCTGTAAGTCATGGAAATCCCTAATTTCTAATCGTTTCTTTTCCAAATTGCACTTTCATCGATCTCCACGCAACACACATCTTGCATTAATTCCATATTGTAACAGACCTGACCAGGACATGGACATCAGTGTCATTCCTTTCCCCTTAAGTCGCTTATTAGATAATCCATCAATCTCCATTGCTAATCCTGAACACAGATTGGGACGTTTGGATTGCCGTGAGATGGTTGGTTCTTGCAATGGATTGATATGCTTGCTTAGTTTGTCTGACAAGTATGAAAGGACATTCCGTTTTTGGAACCCTGCAACCAAAAAGATATCTGAAAAATTAGGGTTGTTTTGCAATGATTCATCTGATTTTTTCAGGTTTGCATTTGGTTATGATAATTTAACCGACACTTATAAGGTTGTGGCATTCTCTGCCAATCAGGTTAAAGTTTTCGGTTTAGGTGATAGTGTTTGGAGAAATATTGAAAGTTTTCCGTTTGTTCCTTTTGACGTTGAGTCTACGCAACCCCACTGCCATCCGTTTGTGAATGAAGGTGTTTATGTGAGTGGTACTATTAACTGGTTGGCTATTCGAAATGTGATTGATTATAAATGGAAAGATATTAACATTGAGCAATTTGTAATTGTTTCACTTGATCTGGGTACTGAGACATACCGGCAGTTGCTACCACCTCGGGGCTTTGATGAAGTGCCTTCGGTTGAGCCGGCTGTTACTGTGTTGATGGATTGTTTATGTTTTTCTCATCATTTTAAGGGAACGCATTTTGTTTTGTGGAAGATGATGGAATTTGGAGTTCAAGAGTCTTGGATTCAATTCCTTAAAATTAGTTATGTGGATCTTCGGATTTATCATGGAGTTAGTGAGTCATTTGAATATCATTCTCAATTGTTCTTGTTTCCGTTGGGTCTTTCGGAGAGTAATGACACATTAGTACTCGCAAGCAATCAAGAAAGCTTTGCATGTGAAGAAGAAAAAGCGATTCTTTATAATTGGAGAGACAATAGAGTAGAGCGGACTAGATTTACCGATGAAATATTGTGGTTTTTTACGAAGGGTTATGTCGAAAGTTTGGCTTCACCATGTTGAAAGTAAGTACTTATTCACTTATTTTAATTGGTGTATGTTTTTTTTGAAACTCATAGTCATCTTGTAACAATAGATGGTGTGGTAATCTATCTTTTCAATTGTGAGCTTGAGCTGAATGTCATGATAGTTGTGGTAGGGCGACTCTTTTGGTCTGCGAGCCGCTGTCAACAATAGTGGTTGTTGAGGCCGCTAGTTGTGGTCCCAAATTGCTATTGTGTCTGCTATCTGGGTTTTAGGCGAAATTGCTCAAATCCTTGTTTAAAACCATTATCATTTTTAAGGGTGATGATCTCTTTAATGTATTTTTCTATTTTTGAGTATTTTGTTTACATTTTGACATTGTTTGATAATCTTTGCACTAATGGTTATCTTTCTATCTAATATAACGCCATTGCGTTTTGATGGATGCTAAGCAATGTTATGTGGGGATTGCTTTGTCTTTTTATGATGGAAGTGTTAAAAAACCATATTATCCATTGAAGGATTTAAAAATCTATGAATTGAAAGAGTTTGTTTTATTTTTATATTATTAGAATTATAACTAGACGACGGTCCTTTCATTTCCAAAAGAATATTCAATATCTCTGGAATGACCTTTATTTAGTTGGTGTTCAGAGCATTTTATAAATTGTGTGATTTTATTGCCATGTTTAGTAAAAGATTATCTCTGTTGAAGCATTCATCATTATTTTTGTTTCTCTCTCCTGTGTAATATGGGTGTGTTTTTAATCACAGGACCACAACCTCAAATTCAAGCATATTTGGGTGTTATTTATAGCTGATGGCATGGCAGGAAGAAAGGCGAAAACGGTTTATTAGAGCTCCATTTTGTTTTGTTTCAGTATTTTGAATTTGCTTTGTAAGCATTTCTAGAAATTTACCACAAAATATTTGTGTATGTGCCAATGGAAGTCTCTAAATATGTAAGTGGTTTAACCACACATTATGTTTCTTTGACATTTTGATTTTTGCTTCTGCTATCAATCATTTTCACACAATTGAACTCCATTTTAACCATTAGTGAAGCCTATGTACAAAGATCTTCAGGGACTAACTTTGATTTCTGCACATTTCTTCATTTGATCATTGTGCTGCTGATGGTATTCTGTGCTCTGCATTCCAAGCTTGGATTGTTACTGTATATGCATTTTCATGAATGCAGGTGTAGTATATACGTATTATGTGCTTATTTCTATGTAGATGTTTGCAACCAGGGAGGAACTTGCTTCGCTGGCTATTATGACACACTCGCCTAATTACTGTATTATTCAGATCCTGATAACTATAATTTTTTGATCTGAAATCTGTTTCCAAAAGACGCGTTTCAATCAGTGAGTTTTTGCTTATTAGAGTTTTTCGGTGATGATATATTTGTTCAATTATTTGCTTTTCACTATCAGAAACTGCCATCTTTTCCACATAATGGTCAATCAACAATGCTACTTGCGCCATGCCTGCGCTTTCTCGTTAATTAGTTTTGTTTGCAGTTATGAACAATTTTATGTTGGTTCTGTTTCTGCTTATGTTACTTATTTTAAGTATGCTCCCTAAGGCTATGTTTGGGAGTTTGGAGGGGAAGGGAGGGGAGGGCTTTGGAAAATAGGAAGAATTGGGTGAAAAGAATAAAAAGATTTTGGGTATGAGGGTTTTGGAGGATTTGATTTTATTCATAACACCAAAAACCCCATAAAATGGGGGAACTCAAAAATTGTATTGAAGGAGGGTTTTGGAGGGCTTACATAAATTTTGTAAATATCGTTTAGGTTGTTATACTATTTTGAAAATTAAAAATTTTGTAATGATAATGAGTCTTTTATCATTCTAAACAAAATTATTTTTTCAAAAAATGTCAAATATTTTTCTATATTATTTTAAAAATTCGATTTCGGAAGCCTTCCCCTCCCCTCCAAACTCCCAAACATAGCCTAAAGGTTCTATGAAAATGCTATAATCTTTTATTTTGGTTACATGTAATTCTTATAATAAAACTTTATAAACTGGCTAGTGTAAAGAACTAATATAATTTTTTATTAAACTTTGATCAGATGTTTTGAATGATTTTAACAAATCATATGTTAAATTATAGAATAATATATATTAAGATATGATTATGAACCACATCACGTATCTTTCAAGATTTAATTCAGTTGGATTTCTTTCTTTTAAGTGTTATTGATGGAAATGAATCTGATAACAAATTTTCGTACTATGATCTCTATAATGTGATGATTGTAAGTGTGAAGGTTAGAGTTTTAAGAATAATGTGTATTTAAGATTGAATTGTCTTTTTTTCATTAATAGTAGGTTCCTATGGCTTAAGGCTCCCTAACCTTATTTAGGGGGCACTCGTCTCATAGGAAAAATGTCAATAGATTTTATTTGATATGTCATGATAGTCGGTCGACTCTAATCTGGCGTGCCTCTAGTGTGAGTGTAACTTCTTATGCATTTTTTTTCATGTGGTTTGGGTAACCTAATTTCCTATGGGTCGGGTCTCGACACAAATTGGAATAGTAGCCCCCAAGCATAGGTTGGGAGAGTCGAGGTAGGGCTTTGTATCAAGACTTCTTTGAATCAGTCTGACTTTTTGATGATGGTTGGGCCAAAGAATGTTCATGGTCTTTAAATGTAATTGTTATTATTATGGCCATGGTGTATACATGTACCTACAATATTGTTACAATATTGTATGTTATCATTGTTTTGTTTATTTAATCTTGTCTTACTTTTCAAGTATGCTTGTTTTCCATATCTGCTCATGAAGATGTTCCTGACTAAGGAAGTATTCACTTTATACTCCTGAATTAAAAACTTGAAAATAGTGTTCCTGACCAATCGAGCGAGCCCCATACCATTTTTTGTGGTTTTAGGCTTCACCTTTTCTTTTGCTTTTGTGATTTTTGGGCTTCACATTTTCTTCTGCGGAATAGGTTAGAGTCTATTAAGTAATAAAAGAAGTTAGGCTCAACCAATCCTAACAAGTCAATTAGAGATTGGTTTATTAGTTTAAACACCAAACTATTTAACTAAATCATTATGAATTCTATTAATTCAATGTAATATATTCATATTTTTCTCTTTATCATTCTCTAATATGGTATCATTAGCTTGTGATCTACCACAACCATGGTTCCATTGAAACTTCTCAGTCACCTCCATCAGAAGATAGAAATTCTTCGAAGAACGCTGAAACTTTGTCTTTGAAGAATGCCTTTGAAGAATGCGTTTAAAACCTTTGCTCAACAAATCAATATCAAATTCAACAACGCAAACTTTCTTTGCCGGAAGCAGCGAGTTGAAGGTATCAACAAAAATTCTCAAGTTGCATCGTCATCTCGTGAAGATTCAAGAAGATTCACTACTCTTTATGTGGCTTCTCACTATATTCTCGGATTTGGTTCTTCCTTGTGCCGTGAAGTGCGTTCATACATGAAGTTTGAACCGTAATTGATCAGTTTCAGCGCACTCAAATCTATGCATAATCGAGACAGCTTTGCTATGAACTTTGCTGTATTGAGAAAGGCGATCACACTATTATGCAATATCTAGGTTGAATTCAACAGATTGTTGATATTCTGGAATCTATTGGAGATCCGGTGTTGCATCGTGATTAACTTGAGGCAATTCTTGATGGCCGATCTATAGGGGTGTGCAAAATATCCGGTTTTGATGTCCAAATCCATAACCAAACCTAAACTAATTTTAAATATCCGGATATAATTGAATGGTTATTAACCGGTTTAGCTATTAATGGTTTGGTTATCCATTCATATAATTCGGATATAATTAAATGGTTATTAACCAGTTAAATTATTTTGGATTCGGTTATAATCCGGTTATTATCCAAATCCAAATATTTTAATTCTCAAAATATTAATTTTTTTTTGAAAAAAAATATTTTCAGAAAAAATAATTTTTAAAATTGGATTTTTTTAAAAAACCGGTTATATAATATAACCAAATTTATAACCGGTTTTATAACCAGTTATGGTTATAAATCCAAACCATTTAAATGGTTTTAAAATGATTATGATTTAGTTTTTGAAAATAACCAACCATGCACACCCCTACCCATCTACAGAGTATTAGATGCCTGCGTCAATTAGTCAATTTTCCATACTCTACCTCAATCAAACCTTATAAGTCCTTGGCATAATGATGGTCCTTAACAACACTTTACTAGTAATTGGATAACTCATCCTTTTGTTTCACAGTAGCATGCACCTCCACTTGACTTTGCTCAAAGACCTACTGCATCACGTTATGCATCCTTTTAAGCCTAAAAGCCCCAGGCTTATCTAGCTGGTATTGAGACAAACAATGGTCACACTATTGCATCTCAATGGTACACTGACTCAGGAATAACACATCATGTGAATCATTACGCTGACAACTTTCTATACAACATATCCACTTTAAGTTCTGACCAAGTCATGCTTGGTCATGGTCAATGTTTGTCTATTACATCTATGGGATCTACTTCATTTCAATCTTCACATAAACCACACATTACATTCACATTCAATAAGTTGTTACTAGTGCCTAAAATCACTAAGAATCTTGTTTCAGTGAGCCAATTTACAAGAGGCAACAAAGTCTCTTTTGAGTTTCATCCAAATGTATGCCTTGTTAAATCTCAGGCTACTTGTGAAATTCTACTACAAGGGCTATACTCTTTTGGTTCCCTACATGCTACCTCTCATCCCTTTATTAAGAAAACTTCACCAATTGTTCACACACTCTTTGGTAACTCACCACCTTCAGTTGATTTGAATTCGTGTACAAATAAAAATGCCACTACTTTAGAAGACCTCAAAAGGTCATCAATACTTTGATACAATAAGCTTGATTGAATCACTAAATGAACAGGAGAAAAAACTAACAAAGAGTGTCCCACAACTATCGGTTCTCTCCATCTTGTAACTGGTATGCTAACATGCTCCACAACAAAAGGCGAAAAGCAATTAGGAGATAGCTAGATATGCTTATCTGAACCTCTCCTCTGAAATATAGACAAAGTCGACACCCGCATTCCCACACCATGTACTTGAGGGAGATCCCCCGCCCAATCTTCAGAATGAATCTTCACAAACGATGAGACCAAGTGACCAACTGCCTCTGTCTTAGATTCCTTTGAAGAAATCTTGAGATTTTTAATGAACAAAATTACTAGTAACATAAATAACTAAGTTACTGTGAACAAAATTAATATAGAATGATTAAAAAAAGTTGGAATCCTAGCAGGACTGCTCAACTGTTTCAGCTTCTTGGCAATTTTTTATGAATACGGTATATACTATATAATGTGTATCCTTATTGCAGTCCCTGCCTCTACATTCCAATCATGTATTGAACATGATGTTATGACCTATCTATACGACAAGCTGCTTAGTATTTGCAGAAGCATTCAAGTTTTCCGTATTTGAGAAAAGCTCAAACCATGTGTTAGCCATGATGTGTTCTTTTTGCTTCTCATCAATGATGGCAAAAGCAGTAGGAATGACACCCTTGACGGTGAACCCAAAAGATCCAGCTTCCATGGAGGCCGGTCCTTTTGACGACATTCATCTGATGAATCAATGGTGCACGACCCGGTTCAACTATTTTATCCTATTAATTAACGAGTGTGAATTGTGATCCTAGAGGTAGTTTGAATTCGAAGTTACTTTAATTCAACATGATTTTGAGTGAAGAATTCAGAAAAAGGTAAAGGGACAAAAATTAGAAATCCATTGTGTGGCATGATTTAGTTTATCTTATTATTGTAAAATTTGTTGACGAAGGACTACTTAGATTATTGGTTTTTTGCCTCCTTTTAATGCTTCCTCAAAATTATTTTCAGAAAATATCTAACCTCAACTATGTATCTTCCTCAAAATTGTTTCTTTACTCTTATAATATGATTTAGAAACTTCAACTATGTATTTTCCTTGTTTCAGTTATGTGTCTTTTAAGTTGTAACTGCTCTCTTTTTCACTGCACAGATTAAAACCACAAAAATAATATTTAACAGTAAATTCCTGCAAAAGCTTTTAAAGATATAAAATTAAAATCAAAAGGGCCATAAATATCTTGCACAAAAAGAGTACTAAAGATCATTCAAATATTTCAGAGTTTTGTTTTGCTTAAATATTCTAAAGACTAAAGAAATAGAGATCATTCAACATATATTGTAGATCCTTTTAACAATAGCCAATAGATAATGATTTACAATATGGTAACTGATCGGCCACCAATTTCACCTTGTTCCTATGTTCGAATCAATGGAAAAGCACTTCATTCGGTGGTATTTTAAGTCGTTTTAGTCTAGTTCTTAACTAGTTTTGTTTACCTTTGTATTTGAATTTGGTGTGTTACTTTTTCTAGTTTTTGTTGTTTTTCCATTGCTTTTGATCTTGTGTTGGTAGTGTTTTAAGTTATGCAGATACAGGGCATGATTCGAGACAAGAAAAAGTGAATTTTGGTGAGACAGAGATGTGACACGGCCACCCGTGTCATGGGACACGGCCGTGTCTGACTTGCTGAAGAGAAGAACTTGAAAATATGAAAACCAAGAAGACAGAGTTGTGACACTACCACCCGTGTCATGGGACACGGCCGTGTCAGACTTGCTGAAGAGAAGAACTTGAAAATATGAAAACCAAGAAGACAGAGTTGTGACACTGCCACCCGTGTCATGGGACACGGCCGTGTCAGACTTGCGCGCAGAAAAATATTCGTTTTCAAATCTTTGAATCAGTCACTTAAGGAAGGGCATTATGGACTTTTCGAAGCAAAATAATTGTTGAGAGATATTTAGTCACTGTTTGGAGAGGAGAAAATCACTTTTTGACGGTCGGAGAACGTGAAAATAGAGATTGAGAGCACTAGGGCTTGGAGCGAAGAAATCTTCAAGAGCATCCGCGATTGAAGATCAATTCCGATTCAACCAATTGTAATGTCTTCATCTTTAATCATTGTTATCTTGATAATTGCCATGAGTAGCTAAGCTCTTTACTTGTTAGGATTGATGTCCCTGGACCATGTGATGTAATGAATATTATTTACCGTTAATTTTCGGATTATCTTTATGAAATTCATTTTATGATTAAAAGTTCTTATTGCTTCAATATATTGGAAAATATATGTGTTGATTTACGGTTGGGGTTTTGTCGGAAAACTACCTCAAGGCATTTTTAATCATAACGCTATAATTAAGAATCACTTAGGAATAAGGGTTTGATGCGTAGCGATCAAGTTATCCGGATTATGTCTTTTAGAATCTTGAGATATAATTATCTTGTTAAGGAATTAAGAGAGGGTTTTTGTCTCAAGAGGTTTTCACTAAGGAATTAGGGAAATCAATGTTCGGTGTCGATAGTTGAGAATTTCTAAAGTAAATCTGTTAATCGGTAGTTATTTCATTACAGAGCAATTCATACATCCATCCTAACTAGTTTCATACTCTTTCATTAGTCAAAACATTTAAGCACTTTATTCTATTTAAGCTGTTGTTTCAATTAAATAACCAAATTCAAACACCCCGATGACTTTTTATTCCATTGCACTATTCTTAAACGTATAATTCCTACGCAGTCCGCGAGTTCGATACTTGGGAAAATTAATCCACTTATTACTACATCGGTAAAAATAGTACACTTGCTATTTTTCCGATCAGTAACCTAAGCCATCATTAAAAGAACACTCACACAATCAATTGCTAATAAATACTAAGAACTTTAAAACAACATAAGCTATAAACTCAAACAATTAAACAATTGAAGAGGAACTTCCTTCAACTCGTGGGAACCAAACTTTCAACATAACTTTGGTTAATCATCCACAATGTTAAACTGTCCATTCTAGTTTTTACTATTCTATTATCCCTCCAATTATAGACAATCACTTCTGTTCGACCAATGTCTGCTGCTTGTACTAGTGCGATGCCACTCTCATAAAGGTACAGTGGGGCGAGAAAATATTCAAATTGAATATGAATATGAATATTCAAATCCTCATAACTTATTTTAAGAAACCGAGTCCAAGTATTTTCATTTCCAAATTCCGTCATCTTCCATATGATAAAATGAGTTTCTTGGGTATGGTGACTAAAATAGAGAGAGTCTTCCAACACATGAAGAGTTGGTGAATGAAGTGAAACTTCGACAAAATCTTGAGGGGGGAGTAACTTGCTATATGTGTCGGTACTCAGATTGAGCGAGATAATCACAATTTGTCGAGCAATATTTCGAGCCAACAAGATGATAGTGTCATTCAAAAATACATCTTCATTGTGAAAGATGCGTCTAGTGGGAACACGATCCCAACAATTTAAAGGAACAAAGTTAGGAAGTTGAATAATTTTCCTAGCATTACAGCCGAAGCTAAATATTTCAAACTTATTGGGACGGAAATACACAATCTTATAAGTATCAGCAGAGCCGTCTCAAGTTTTTGGAGGCCCTGTGTAGGCTAGCCATAATTTAGCAAGAATAAAACAAATAGAGGCCCTATTTAATCAAGATTTAACCTGACAAATATTTTATGAGGCCCCATTTAACCATAAATTAACCTTGAAAACTTTGAGGCCCTGTGCGGTAGGCCGCCTTGCACGCCCTCAAAGACGGCCCTGAGTATCAGTTAAATTATCATAACCAAATGAACACTTGGTAAACCTTAGATAGTCATCATTTTTAGAATCCAAGTGTTGTCGAAACTTTGTAGAAAATGTGTTGGTGGCTGGGTTCCATAACTGAAACCAGGTGTTTTGAAGATCCAATAACGGAACCACAAATAAACAAAATAATCCATTGCATGAACCAATGAAGTGGTGGTGAATCTTGGTCTCGGATGGGAAGTACTGTTTATTGGAATCGACAATGGAAGGTTTGTTTAGTAAAATATTCAGGGGGAAGCGTACCATATAATAATCTTGAAACACGCACAGAACTTGTGTGAGGTTACTGTTTTTCTTGGATTGTTGAAGATGTAGCTTAATGAATTTTGGATCGGAGATGAGGGTGTTCCATGCTTTGTTCACGCATCTGAGTTGCATCAAAGATTTAACCGGAAGGTATGATAGGATTTCAACGATGAGTTCTTCAGGGAGGAATACAAGCGACATTATGAGAACTTACCTAGTGTTGAAAGTGAACCCAATTTAACACAAAAAGAGCCTGAGATGTTAAGCAGATGCGGCTGTTAGGCATTCATCCTCCTTTAATTAGGCGTATGAGAAGAGGAAGGGTAGAGGGCAGATATCTTTCTGGTAGTACTTAGGGTTTTGTTTGTTGTTTTCACTTCTGGGCCAAACTTTTTTTTTAAATAAATTCCAAAAATCTCCTATATTTCTGACTCTCAAATTACTTTTTTACCAATAAAAACACCTTATTTAAAAAAAAAAAACTAATTTTGGAGATGCACTTCCAAATACACATTTTCTTTTTGAAAAAAGGGGTGTCTTCGGAGATGCATATTTAAAATATTTTAATTTTTTGTTTTGTAATTTTTTAAATCAATAGTTATTAAAAAATAAAAATCGAGATAAATCAATACAATTAATAGTATAATTAATTGTATTTAAATCAACACCTTATATATATATATATATATATATATATATATATATATATATATATATATATATATATGAGAAAAGGGATCATGCACTGACAGTGTAAAATATTTTTACACTGTCAACCAATCACCACCATACATCCAATTAAAACATTTTTTTATTTAAAAAAAACTTTAATAACATGGCACATTCATGACTCCCTATTGGATGAGAGAGTAAAATAGTTTTACATTGTCAGTGCACTACCTTTTAACTCTATATATATATATATATATATATATATATATATATATATATATATATATATATATATATATATATATATATATATATATAAAATTAATAATAATAATAAAGATATTTATTTATTATTTTTATGATACATAAAAAATTATTTTATGAACTAATTTTCAAAAATAATTTATAGTTAAAAAATTTCCTTTTAGAAACCAAAATTTTCAAAACAATTTTAGAGTTAAATTTTTTTTACTAGCTTATATAAATGAAAAATATTTTTATTATATTGCATAAGTAAATTTTGAATTATATAAAATTAAATATATAATTCATTCACTAAATAAAATTACGACAAAATCTTCTTGTAATTTTTTTTAAACTAAATGAAAAATGATTTTTTTATCATAACTAATTATTAAAATAATTTTTATATTTTATGATTTTTATTTATTATTTTAAAAAACTATATAATTCTAAATTTATATTAAAATATAAATAAAGTAGTAAGTAATTTTATTCTTACTTGATCTCTTTTATTTTAAATTTTTGTTGAATAATTATTAATCTATTTATTTTTTATATAATCATAATTGTTGTGTATTAATTATAATTTTAGTAATTATTAACATGAAGTTTATCAAAATATAATTAAATTTTTTATGAGTTTTATTTTTTAATTTATAATTTGAATTAGAATAGAAATATGAACCGTATAATTATCATTATTATTATTCATAACTTACAAATTATATCAATTTTATGATATCTGAATTAATCAATACCCTAAATTTTTTAATTTTATGAGATTTTTTGTGATATGCATATCCGAAAAAACCTCACCATTGTTTTGGGGGTTTTTTCGGAGATGAATCTCCGAATTAACAAAAATTCCAATTTTTTCGGAGATACATCTTCGAATTAACCAAAATTCCAATTTTTTCGGAGATGCATAACCCAATTTTTTTCCGGATTTATTTGTTATAGCCTCAGCGGATCACTGCACCCCCATGCGGGTTTGTTTATATCGCTTTTGGGCTGAACAAAGCCCAATCCGACGATTTTCTGGCTATGACTTTTAATTGATTTTCTAATAGTATTTGTTTTGCCCTTTATTTCTAATATTTCTATTTTCTTTAATATTTGTTTGGTTTCCAATTCATGAAAATTCCAAAATATGTTTAGATAGATTTTAGAGTTTAATATGATTAATTTTATATTTTCTTTTGTTAATTATAATTAATATTTGTTAGTATTTTTGTCATTTATTCATGGATCATTTTATATATCCGTGACTAACATTTTCTTGTTTTTGTGAGGTAGTACTATCTTTGAGCACTTGAACTATTTCTTGTGGATATTTACCATTTGTTTAATTTTTGTATATATATTATCTTATTATTTTCGCTTTAATTTTCATTTGGGTTGTAATAATTAGTAGTAAGTTTCATCTCCATTTGTTAAGTTTGTAATCCCCATTCCCGAGGCCTTGTAATAATTTTATCGCTTTCCTTTATCGCTTTATTTTACTATTTCACATTGCATGCTTTTAACCGTTTTTCAAAATAAAAGAATATTAGGTTCTTAGTCGTTTTCTATCATAAGTTGATCGCACTTCACGCATCGCTATCAACCGTACTTACACATGCACACTAGCACATATTCATAGCTTGATCCTGGGCTTTGTTGCAGTGAGATTAAGCCAGTGGCGGAGCCAGAAATTTTAGACAGCTTGGGCAAAAACTTTACACCATTGATTATTCATCTATTTTAATTTTCACACCCTATTTTTACTAATTTTGCCCTTGGTTTTATCTAAAAATTGGCTATTAGATTGGAAAGAATACAAAGAAAATAGGGGTTGAGCCCGGGCGCGTGCCCGGGCTAGCTGGGCTATGGCTCCGCCCCTGAGTGAGACCTTTTCGATTAATCGTTCTGGTTGGTCGTTTAGAAGGCTAACATTTTGGTTGTACACCTACACTTTTACGCCTTTCATGTTCAATCCTTTATGCTTGAACCTTTATGCTCATTTGTATGGATTTTACCTGTATGAGCTTGTGTGTTTTCATTTACTTCTTTCGTCCCTTCATTTTAAAAATAAATTGTTCACCCCCGTATTACTTGGTCCATATACCAAGCCATAGCACACTCTTTGTAAGTCGATTTTCTTGTGCATCGTCGTCGACCTGTTTTCAAAACTCTTTTCATGATAAAATCTTGACCTTGTCAAGTGACTTTTTAAAAAAAAAAAAACTCTTTTGTGCACTTGCACTCTTTTTCCTTTAAAATCGTTTTCAATAAAACCTTTTTCAAATGCTCTAACTTCTCCATTGCACTGAGGAGGTATGTAGGCACAAGATGTTATGTCTTGCTGAGCAAACCTTAAAAGAGACAACAAAAATATTTTCTTTTCTTTTCTTCTTTATCTCTTTTAGCAAACAAACACGCTTTAACTTTCAAACACAAATTTTCAAAAGGTTTATGTGGAGTACCACAAATGTTAGGGCTGCTAATGCCTTCCCCTTGCATAACCAACCCCCTTACTTAGATTTCTATTTGTGAGTTTTATCGATTTTTCCCCCTTTTCTCTTTTTGGAAACAATAAAATTCGATGGCGACTCTTGCTTTTCATGAGTTAAGTTAATCAATAGTTTAATCTAAAATTTTCAGCCACTAGCAAAAAGTGGTCTTTTCAGGCTTTTTTAACGTTTCATCATTGGTAGGGCATTAATTTTCGAAATATTATATATAACTAGATGTTTGCACCCATGGGTAACTTTTACTAAATTAATTTTACTAAATTATTATTGATAGATATTATAGTTTAAATAAAAATTTTAAAATATATATTAAAACAAAGTTAAGTATGTCTCAAAAAATAAAATAAAGAATAAAAATGGTAATCTAAAATTAAAGTAATAAATTTGTTAAAAATCTCATGAATGAAAATGGAATATATTTTTGTTATAAGTTAATGAGAATATTACACTACATTGTAAAGTTACATAAATAATTTTATTAATAAATATTAAGAGCCAAAAAGAAAAAACAAAATTGATTATCTTCAATAAAAAACGAAATAAAATAAAATAAATTAAAACTAATAAATATGTTAAAGGTTTGTGAATGTGCAGTACTCCTTCTGTCCCAAAATAAATGTCACAATTGGAATATAATTTGTCCCAAAATAGTTGTCATTTTACATTGCCAATGCAATTTTATATTTAATCTTCCAATTGTACCCTCTAATAAATACTCTTAATTTATTGTTTTCTCACTTAATATTAATGTTATTTCAAATACACCAATAGTTAATCAGGAAAATTTGGTAAAGTCACCATTCTCTCTCTTTCATTTATTACTGTTTCTTAATTTGTGTGAAGTGGGCCATTACGACAAATAATTTGGGACGGAGGGAGTACTTTTTATTGATAAGAGCACGACACTGTACTGTTGGAATAAAATTTACATCAATATTATTAAATTTAAGAGTTATTATCATTTTACCCCTTTTGTTATATAGGTCATTTTTTATTTACCCCTTGTCATATAGGCTATTTTTTATTTGCCCACTGTAAAAAATTTATTTGCCATTTCAAAATAATAACAATTTAGCCCCTAAAATCAAAATTTCCAACTTTTCTGCGGATTTTGACTTTAGGGATTAAATTGTTAGTATTTTAAAATGACACTTGTTTTTTAAAATTTTTTTACAAGGGATAAACAAAAAAATGTTCAATATGACAAGGGCTAAAAGCATAATAACCTTAAATTTAATTATTGTAAAAAATAAGAATTTTAATTATTTATTATCTATAATATAAGAAAACTCTATCTTTTTGAAGAGTTCCTCTCATACTGCCAAGTGGCTTATTCTGAGAGTAGGAAATGTTGCTTATGGATGCGCCACGTGGACTGTTCATTTATGAAGTTATGTTCTTCCATCTTCCACTATGAATGTGTTACATAATTAGCATTTGTGTGGTTCTGTCCATGCATCTTCTATTCTGCATAATTATGTGTTACATAATTAACATAATGAGGACTTTATCTTCTTCTGTCCATTCACCTTCTGCATCAGTTATGTAATGAAGAGTTTGTAACTGCTACATTATACATAATGATTGTGTTATTTATAGCATTTGTGGCTTCCACTTTAGTATCAGACCATTTTTACTTTGCTGCTTGTGCTAACTGGCTGTAAGATATGGCGAGACCATTGGTGAAAATCTGTGACATCAACGATAGCAAAGAACTTTGTAAAGTTTCTGTTCGAGTGCACCACAAATGGAAGGTTGTATCGAACAAGAGGGAGCATTTTGAGATGATTTGATGAGTTTTTTTTTATATTCTATTATTTTGGTCTTATGTTATTTAGATATGATGGTGGAAATAGATCAAGCAACATCAGAACAAACCAACTTGACATATTGGTTTGATTTTCTACATTTATGTACTTTGATAGGGTTTTCATCAAAACTCATCTGAACAAGCGAAAAACTGCCATCAGTGTTTTCAAATCATTAGTTTTATTTGATTTCTGCCATTTTTGTAAGTACAATTGTAGAGTACGAGTACGTAAGAAGTAGAAGTTAATACAAATGTAAGTACAGTTTTTGTAATCAGAGTGCAATTAATTTTTGTAATAGGTTGAAAAGAGAATAGATAAATTATACAGTGATAAATGTGATGATTGTATGTGTTTCATTGACGTGGTTTGTTTATTACTGTTTTGGTTTTAATGAGTTTTCATTTTCATTTTTGTATGTTGTTTTGATCTTATTGTTGAACGGTTCCGTTGGTTTTCTACCTTAGAAATGATTCCACTTTTATAAATCTGGTATTTCCAACTTTACTTTTGAACAGTCCGGTTATTCTGGAATTATAAGTCTCATCTTTCCAACTTTAGTGTTGAACGGTTCTTCTGGAATTATAAATCTGTCTTATCAACTTTACTGTTGAACGGTACTTCCCGTTCTTCTCGAATTGCGGTGATTTTGTGTCTCAGTTTTTGTTGATATATTTTTTTAATAGAATTTAAAGAAGAAAAAAAAACTAAGAGTAAAAGAATAAATAAAATTTAATCCATTATATCTAATGAATTTTGATTTGTTTTTTGATTTGTTTTATTATTTCTATATATGTTAAAGATCAAAAAGAGAGCATAATCAGGATTTGATCATTAATAAACTATATATTTAATTAATTTCAAAATATTTATTTATAAAAATTTTAACCTAAATAAATTATATTGGACTTTAAATAAATAAAATAAAAATATTCTCTACAAAATCCAAATAAAAAATAAGAAAAATAAACGAAAAAAGAGGTATTGCTTTTATGTTATTATTCAAGTCATTTAAATTATAAAGAAGATAGACATAAAATATAATTTTTGTTTCTGTTGAGTTGAGAATTCTATTTGTAAAATAATTATTATTGCTACATTAAAGTCTAAAATGGATAAATATTTATAAATTTGATTTTTCAAAAATATTTAAAATAAATTAAGTAAATATATATTACAATAATTTAAGAAAAAAATATAATAAAAAATATAATAATGATTAAAATAAGAGAAAAATAGAATGTAATGTTTATTATTGATCTAAATATGAAAAAAAAATGTTACTATTGAAATCTATGTCATTGAAATAATGATTTAATAAATATGTACTACTTATCTAAATACGAGAAAAATATTAAAATTGTCATGGTGAGGATATCCGATAGAGCAAAGATACAATGAAATCTTGGACGGACAAATGAAGGGGAGACACAACATATTTTTATGAGTGGATGGAGATAAGATTTCAAATAACTTGCTATGATGTGTTATATTTTGATGAACAACTAATTATAAAATTTTAATTTTTATGTGTATTATTTAATAGGTATAAGATTTATTTTTATACTAAAAAATAATTTATTTTTAATATAATTATCCATATAGGTCTATTAATTTGTCTATATTTAGCATTTTGTTAATGTAATAGTGTTATTAGACAACAAAATCGACGAAACAATAATATAATATGCATTTGATTTGTTTCCTTTTTTATTCTTTTTATTTTTAAATGATAATAAATTTTTTATTTTTTAATATTTTCTAATATTTACAATATATTTCATTTTTCTATTTTAAAAATATTAAATGTTACATTCAATTAAAAATAAATTATAAAACATTATATAAAAAATGATTTTATATAAAAAACTAAATATAGACAATGTTATATTTATAAACAGGGAACAAATGTTTTTATAAAAATATACAAAAAAAATTTATAGGCACGTGTTTTGTTATTCAGCTAACATTTCAACTTCTATATAATGCTTATTTATATATACTCTAATTTTTTTTAAAATAGCCATATTAGTTATAAAATAAAAAATTCACATATTAGTTATAAAAAAAATAGTTACAATTATTTAAATTAATTATCATAAATATTACTCTAATTTTTATTTTATATTTCTTAATATGTATTTATATTATATTATTTAAACTATATAAATATGATATATTAAGAGTCATAAATACTTATTTATTTAATTCTCCCCGCCTTTTTTAGACATAACACCGACTTTTTACCCCACTTAATTTTTTGGCAATGAAAATCAAGTTTAAAAGTCATCAAGTTATAACTCATATTTTTTAATAAATATTTTATTTTGAGGAAAGGAAAAGTCAATCATATTAATTTTAATCAATTGTTGCTTTACATAATTAATTCTAATCAATCATATTAAATAATTGGCATAATTTTTTAAGGAAACATTTATCAATTAATAACATTAAATTATAGAATTAATTATATTTTTAATCTTCTAAATATACAAATTGAATTAATATTATCTTCAATTTTCAAAAATATAAAATTACTCAATTAATTTTAAACAATTATAGTAAATATTTATTTTTAGTAAATATTTATTTCTCTACAATACTATTCAACTCATACACAACTTACCTTAAGTTTTTTATTAGTGTTGTTTAGTGACGAGTATAAAGTATAGTATTGTTTTGTTTCGTTTAGTTTTTGATATGATTATAAAGTATAGTATTGTGATGTATAATAAATACATAAATAATATATGAATTAAATAATATCAAAATTATATGATAATATGAAATATTTTTAATTATTTTATTATCATTAATCATTGAATATTAAGGACAACATAACGTTACTTATAAAAATACTGAGAATAATAACGGAAACATGAAGTTACTGATCAAAATATTGAATAATAACGGAAACATGAATTTATTAATAATGGAAACATGAATTTACTAATAACGGAAACATGAATTTATTAATAATGGAAACATGAATTTACTAATAACGGAAACATGATCAAAATATTGAATATTAACAAATATTGAATATTAACAGGAATATGAAGTTAGTGATCAAAATATTAATATTAGCGGAAACATGAAGTTATCGGTAAAAATATTGTATATTAACGGAAACATGAAGTTATTGTTCAAACTATTGAACATTAACGGGAACATGGAGTTATCAATTAAAATATTAAATATTAACGGGAAGCAAGGTTAATACGTTGAAAGTAAATGTGACTAAGTTTATATTGCATTGGACAATCGATATTGTATATTCTTTATTGATCTTTCCAATTTTTATTGCATATTAATAAAATAACACTTCATTATTCTATTCTTTTTCAATTTCATTTTTAATTTTATTATGTATCTTTGCTGAACGAATTGTATCATAATAATAATTACATCAATTTCTTTTAAAAAAATATAATATTGAACAAAATAAGCAAGAACATGAAGTTATTAATCAAAATATTGAATATTAACGGGAACACGAAGTTACTGAATAAAATATTGAATATTAACGAGAACATGAATTACTGATCAAAATATTGAATATTAACGGGAACATGAAGTTACTGATCGAAATATTGAACATTAACGGGAACATGAAGTTACTGATCAAAATATTGAATATTAAAACAAATGAGCGTACCACACTGGTCCCCGTGCGAATGCACGAATATCCCGTTAATTTTTAAAATATTGAATATTAACGGGAGCACGGAGTTATTGATTAAAATATTGAATATTAACGGAAGACAAAGTTACTTATCAAAATTTTTAATATAATCGGAAACATTAAGTTACTGATCCAAATTTTGAATATTAACGGGAACACAAAGTTATTGATCAAAATAATAAATATTAACGGGAACACGGAGTTATTAACAAAATATTGAATACTAACGAGAACGCGAAGCTAGTGATAATTGTTTTAAATATAAACGGAATATGAAGTTACTGATAAATTTTTTCAATATTAACGACAACAAATTTGGAATATTAACGGGAACACGAAGTTATTGATCAAAATAATGAATATTAACGGGAACACGGAGTTACTGAGAACATGAAGTTACTGATAAAAATATTGAATATTAACGGGAACAAGTTTGGAACATTAACGGGAATACGAAGTTACTGATCAAAATAATGAATATTAGCGGGAACATGAAGATACTGATCAAAATATTGAATATTAACGGAACATGAAGTTACTGAATAAAATATTCAATATTAACGAGAACATGAATTACTGATAAACATATTAAATATTTACGGGAACATGAAGTTAATGATCGAAATATTGAATATTAACGGGAAAATAATTTTTATTCATGAAAATATCCCAAACTTTGCCCTAGCCTATTAAAAAGAAATTTCTATATTTTACACATCTGATTTTATGACATTTACCTCTAGAATAATATCTATATTTAACAAAATAACACGGCCACAACGCATACCCGTGCGGACGCACGGGTATCACGCTAGTTTAGTTAATGTGTAACTGGATAGAGATGGTAATTGGGATACAACACTATCTTGATGGAGGACTAACGTGATATATGGTTTAATGGATAGACTATTATTTAATTGATTTGTAAATAAAATTACAATGAAGTAATGGAATTAGTGGGAGTTTATTATAATAATAATAATAATAATAATAATAATAATAATAATTATTATTATTATTATTATTTTTAATATTATTATTATTATTATTATTATTATTATTATTATTATTATTATTATTATTATTATTATTATTATTAGGGGGTGTGAATTCACATATTTCCTTGTTTCTTTCAAGTTTAGATAAATTATTTTTAGATACTTTTTATTTCTAGAAATATGTTTTGTTCATGATTTTTTTTTTATTTCCATGTTAAATGATGAGAATCTTACATTCTCATGAAAATATAAAACAACTAACTATAACTTCCCATTCTCATATTATTTAAACACATTTATTTTTAAATTTTAAATTTTTAAAATTTAATCAAAACCAAATTTAAAAATATTCTTGAGAATTTTATTCATTTACCAAATACATTGATGGGAATAAAATTCTAGGCAATAATATTCCAAGGATTATAATTTTAATCTATCAAACAGACACACTCTTAGTAGTAGTAGGTGGTGGAATGGAGAGAGAATAAAATGTGTATTTATTATTATTAGTGCTCTGGAATGGGCTTGGAGCTGACCCACCGTTGAGCAGAGCCCAATCCACATTTTTTCTGTGGACAACCTATAACACTAACCCAATCCGCTAGAGCTAGTGGAGAGCACAATTCTCACGTGCTTCTCACTCGATGACACGTCATCAATTATCTCCCACGTCTTGCGCAACTAGCAAGACGATTTCGTCTCCTGTAACGGGAAACTCTGCCCATGCCTCCGGAGATCACGGAGCACTTGATGTAGGATGGTGAGCATGTGCTGCTCACCCCCATGTACATGTGGAAATTCTGGCAATCATTTATTGTGGGAATGGAATTTCATACTATAATGGAGACCATTGGCCCGACGTCGGGGCTCTCTATAAATACCCTCCTTTACAAGATGGTTAGGTATTCACTTTTCTAACTCAAAACCTTGTACCTCAATTATTAAAACTGACTTTGGCATCGAAGTGTCTGCAAATACACCTCATATCCTCTACTGATTGCATCCAGTCCACGACGCTCCCCGGCCTCACATCCGTTCTGATCGCTCTCCATTTATTTTTTATCCTAAGGACATGTTAGAACAAGATTTGTTCAGATCAATATTCTATGTTTTAATGATAACATTATATATGAATTTTGTATAAGATAATGTGGTACTCTAATCCATTGCATTTTCCATTTCAGGAAATACATAAAGAGTATGCACAAATCAGCGCTCAGAAGCAACTGACTCAGGAGGTTCTGGATGGCTACATCAGAACATGCTCTGGCAAGACATCAGAAGATGGTCAAGCAGAATCAGAACATGAACTGTAAAGCATCAGAAGAACATGAAGTCAGAAGCAGAAGCACTGAAGTTCTGAATGGTATCACGCTCAAGCTCTTCAAAGTCAGAAGACAAGAAGATGCTCTGCACCAAGCTGTTGACTCTGAAATTCAAACGTTGTTATTCTACAAATCTGAGTCCAGAAGATAGTACAAGATGACAGACTATTAAGTCTAATCTCGGAGTGACAAAAGGAAGGTTAGAAGCTACAAAAGGCAAAGTCAGTAAAAGCAGGAAAAACAAGGCTCGAGGTAGTTGACAAAAGTGTGAAACATTAAATGCAAAGCTGTACTATTCACACAAAGCATTAAATGCTCCCAACAGTCATTTCCTCTCAGCGCCTATAAATAGAAGATCTGATCAGAAGCAAAGTAGAACACTTGTGCAAAATACTGAAACGCTGTCAAAATCAAAACTCACGAACTTCATCTTCAACCTCACAAACTCTTGTAATATTTAGTGAGTGTTAAGCTTAGAACTTAAGAGAAATATCACTGTTGTGATTATAGCTTTATTAGAAGCAATCTATACTCTTGTAAACATTATTTTACATTGTTTGTAAAAGGTTCCTAGAGTGATCAAGTTGTGATCAGTAGACTCTAGAAGACTTAGAAGGTTTCTAAGTGAAGAATTCCTAGAGTGATCAAGTTGTGATCTGTATACTCTAGAAGACTTAGAAGTTTTCTAAGTGGATAACCATTATAATTAGTTGTATTAGTGGATTAAATCCTCAGTTGAGGTAAATCACTCTAAGGGGGTGGACTGGAGTAGTTTCGTTAACAACGAACCAGGATAAAAATAATTGTGTTCATTGTTTTTATCTTACAAGTTTTTTAAGTCACACTTATTCAACCCCCCCCCCCCTTTCTAAGTGTTTTTCTATCCTTCAATTGGCATCAGAGCGCCGGTTTTAGGTGCAAGCAATTAATCGTGTTAGACAAAAGATTCAGGGAGAAAAACACAAAGTCAATATGGTTGAAACAACTTCATATACTCCTACACCTGAACAAAACAACAATGGTAATGGAAGCAATAGTTTCAATGGCTATAATAGACCACCAGTTTTTGATGGTGAAAACTTTGAGTACTGGAGAGATAGACTCGAAAGTTACTTTCTTTGTCAAAATGGTGACTTATGGGATCTAGTGCTGGATGGTTGCACACATCCTGTTAATGCCCAAGGTGTCAAGGTGTCAAGACAAGCCATGAGTGATGCTCAAAAGAAATACTTTAAGAATCATCACAAGTCTAGAACAATAATGCTAAATGCTATCTCTCATGCCAAGAAAATGTTTGAAAAGAAGAAAGGCCTTATGGCTACTTGGGATGACTCAGATTCTTCTGATCAAGAGTCAGACTCTGAAGATGAGCAGGCAAACATAGCGCTGATGGCCACTGTTGATGATGAATCAGAATCTACGTCAGACTCAGATTCTGAAGAGGTATTTTCTGAACTTTCTAGAGATGAGTTATTTTCCAGCTTAACTGAACTTCTGGAAATCAAGGCTAAACTTAGTATCAAATACAAAAAGCTGAGAAAGCTATTTGCATCTGAAACTAAGAAGATTGGAATAGAAAATGCTGAACTTAAAGAAATTTTTTTAAAACTATCTAAAGATGTTGAATCATCTTCTAGTTCAAAAAAGTCTATTCCAAGTGTGAACAATATTCTTAAGGAATATGACTTGAGTTTCAGGAAGTTTCTATCTAGAGGTATTGGCAGAAGTCAGCTAGCCTCTATGATATATGCAGTTAGTGGAAACAAAAGAGTTGGCATAGGCTATGAGGGTGAAACCCCATATAAACTTGAACCTGTTGATGAGATGAAAATCACATACAAACCTCTGTATGATTAATTCAAGTATGACCACTCTCATGATATTAGGCACACATCACATGCCAAGAGTTTCCACATATCACACACAAAGAAACATAATGTTGCACATCCTAGAAAATATCATGCTATTTAGAATAGGGAATATCATGTTGTACCTCCTGTTAATTTTCATGCTAAACCTCAGTTCAATCAAAACTTGAGGAAGACTAACCCAAAAGGACCCAAAAGAATGTGGGTACCTAAGGAAAAGATAATTCCTGTTGCAGATATCCTTGGCAGCCAAAAAGACAAAGGAAAATATGTCATGGTACCTGGACTCTGGGTTCTCGCGGCACATGACGGGAAAAAGGTCTATGTTCCAAGACCTGGTGCTTAAGTCTACTGGAGAAGTAAAGTTTGGAGGGAACCAGAAGAGCAAGATCATTGGCTCTGGAACCATTTGCATCGGTAACTCTCCCTCTATAACTAATGTTCTTTTAGTAGATGGATTAGCTCATAACTTATTGTCCATAAGTCAATTAAGTGACAATGGTTATGACATTATCTTCAATCAAAAGTCTTCTAAAGCTATAAGTCAGAAGGATGGCTCAATCCTATTTAAAGGCAAGAGAAAAAACAACATTTACAAGATTGATCTTCATGATCTTAAGAATCAAAAGGTTACTTGCCTTATGTCTGTTAGTGAAGAGCAGTGGGTCTAGCACAGAAGATTGGGTCATACTAGTTTGAGAAAGATTTCTCAGGTTAACAAACTTAATCTGGTCAGAGGACTCCCTAATCTAAAATAAAAATCAGATGCTCTTTGCGAAGCATGTCAGAAAGGAAAGTTTTCAAAACCTGCATTCAAGTCTAAAAATGTTGTCTCTTCCTCTAGGCCGCTAGAACTTCTGCACATTGATCTTTTTGGCCCAGTCAAAACAACATCAATCAGAGGGAAGAAATATGGATTAGTCATCGTAGACGACTATAGCAGATGGACATGGGTAAAGTTCTTGAAACACAAGGATGAGTCTCATACTGTGTTCTTTGACTTCTGCACTCAGATTCAATCTGAGAAGGAATTTAAAATCATAAAGGTCAGAAGAGATCATGGTGGTGAATTTGAGAACAGATTCTTTGAAATTTATTTCAAAGAAAATGATATTGCCCATGATTTCTCTTGTCCTAGAACTCCACAGCAAAATGGAGTTGTAGAACGAAAGAATAGGACTCTACAAGAAATGGCCGGAACCATGATCAATGAAACCAATATGGCTAAGCATTTATGGGCAGAAGCAATTAACACAGCGTGTTATATTCAGAATTGAATCTCTATAAGACCTATTCTAAATAAGACTCCTTATGAATTGTGGAAGAACAGAAAGCCCAACATTTCTTATTTCCATCCATTTGGATGTGTATGCTATATTCTGAATACTAAAGATCATCTGAATAAGTTTGACTCTAAAGCTCAGAAGTGTTTTCTACTTGGATATTCTGAATGCTCAAAAGGCTACGGAGTATACGATACTGAAACTCTTGTAGTGGAAGAGTCAATCAATATCAGATTTGATGATAAGCTTGGTGTTGAAAAGCCAAAGCAGTTTGGGAATTTCGCAGATATAGAAATCTCTAACTCAGATCCTGAAGAACCCAGGAGCAAAGTATCAAAAGATCTAGTTGCTGCTTCTTTAGAGAATCTCAGAATATCTGAAGAGCCAACACCCAGAAGATCTTCTAGACTCAACTCTGCTCATCCAGAAGATGTTATAATTGGAAAGAAGGATGATCCCATCAGAACAAGAGCATTCCTTAAGAACAATGCAGAATGTCAATTTGGTCTAGTATCTCTAATTGAGCCAACTTCTGTTGATCAAGCTCTAGAGGATGCTGACTGGATAATTGCCATGCAAGAAGAACTAAATCAGTTTACAATGAATGATGTCTGGGATCTAGTTCCAAGACCAAAAGGATTTAACATCATTGGAACTAAGTGGGTCTTCAGAAACAGGCTAAGCGAAAAGGGAGAAGTTGTAAGAAACAAAGCCAGACTGTTGCTCAGGGCTATAGTTAGCAAGAAGGCATTGACTATATAGAAACCTTTGCACCAGTGGCCAAGTTAGAATCTATTTGCTTATTAATTTCATTTTCCACTCAACATAACATCACTCTGTATCAGATGGATGTTAAGAGTGACTTCTTAAATGGTTATATAGATGAGGAAGTATATGTCCACCAACCTCCTGGTTTTGAAGACTCTAAGTCTCCAGAACATGTTTTCAAATTAAAGAAATCATTATATGGCCTGAAGCAAGCTCCCAGAGCTTGGTATGAAAGATTAAGTTCTTTCCTTTTGGATAATGGTTTCACTAGAGGACAAGTGGATACAACTCTCTTCTGTAAAACCTTTAAAAAGGATATTTTAATTTGCCAAATTTATGTTGATGATATCATTTTTGGAACATCTAATGCTACACTTGGAAAGGATTTTGCTAAGTCTATGCAGGCAGAGTTTGAAATGAGCATGATGGGAGAACTCAAGTATTTCCTTGGGATCCATATCAATCAAACTTCTGAAGGAACTTATGTTCATCAGACCAAGTACGTGAAAGAACTTCTGAAGAAGTTTAATCTTTCATAAAGCAAAGAAGCAAAGACTCCTATGCATCCAACGTGTGTTTTAGGTAAGGATGAGGTAAGTAAGAAGGTAGATCAGAAGCTCTACAGAGGTATGATTGGATCTCTTCTATATCTTATTGCTTCTAGACCTGATATTCTATTCAGTGTATGCCTGTGTGCTAGATTCCAATCAGATCCTAGAGAATCTCGCTTAACTGCTGTTAAGAGAATTCTGAGGTATCTGAAAGGTACTACTAATGTTGGTTTATTCTACAGAAGATCTGAAGAATACAACTTAGTAGGATATTGTGATGCTGATTACGCTGGAGATAGAGTTGAAAGGAAAAGTACTTCTGGAAGCTGTCAGTTTCTGGGAAGTCATCTGATCTCTTGGTACAGCAAGAAGCAAGCCACAATTGCCCTCTCTACAACAGAAGCAGAATATGTTGCTGCTGATTGATGTAGTACATAGACGCTCTGGATGAAGAGTCAGCTAGAAGATTATCAGATATATGAGAGTAACACTCCTATCTTCTGTGATCATACTTCTGCTATTTGTTTATCTAAGAATCCAATCTTACATTTCAAAGCTAAATATATTGAGATCAAACATCACTTCATTAGGGACTATGTTCAGAAGGGTGTTCTTTCTCTAAACTTTGTTGATACAGAACATCAGTGGGCTGATATCTTCACAAAACCCCTTGCTGAAGATAGGTTTAAGTTCATTCTGAAGAATATCAGTATGGATTTATGCCCAGAGTGAAAGGATGAGAAGTTCTGATATATGGATTATATTTGAAATGATTACTTATTTTTCTTATCAGATATTCCGAACTTGTTTATCAATTAGATATTCTGATTCTGTTATTGTTAACGTTTCATATGTCTAAGTTGATTCAGAATTTCTTTTAAAGCAAAACAGCTGTCACCAGCTATTCCAGATGATGAACATGTGTTCATTCTGAAGGGACAAGCATGCGTGCAGTTGATGAGACGCCGCCCTAGGTAACTGTGCAAATCATTTCAAATACCACGTTTTACCCTAATGTCACTCAACATTAAATGCATTTGATTCTCTGCATCTTGTAATTGTTCATTCTCAGAATTTAATTGCATTTTGTTTCAAATCCGTGTCTATTTAAACATCTCTCATAATCTCTTTTTCTCTTTTCACACATTCTTCATTCTCTAAGTTTATGCGTTTCTGCAACCTTTTCTCTCTCTTCTCAAACCCTAAAAAGAAACCCATAAATCTCAGAAGTGCTTCAATGGCTTCCCCCTTCAAATCAGAATGTTGGTTCGTCTCCTCAGCAACAACACCAACAAGAACAAGATCAAGAGCAACAACTTGTTCCCTAGATAACCTGTTCGATTCCTTTGGATCAGTTGGAGGTTATTTGCGAATTAATGGTAGATTTTGATAATCTGGAGAAACATGATGTTCATCTTACAGAGAATATGGTGTTTCAAGGTTGGGGACCTTTGTTCTATGATCTGTGTGGTCTAGTTTATCCTGACCTAGTGAAAGAATTCTGGGTGCATGCAATTGTTATGCCTAAAGCAATTCTCTCCATTGTTCATGGTGAATTCTTCTCAATCACTGAACCCCTCATAAGGAAGTTATTTGGGTTGATGAATGTTGAAGGCGTTACTGAAGCAACTCCTAGAACTGATTGGGATGCTGTGTATGGTGAGATCTTTCAGAATGGACAAAAGTCAAAAGAAGTTAAGGATATGAAAACCATCTACAAGGTATGGACTAAGATTCTACTGGGCTGCTTTTACCACAGAAAATCAACAAGTTCTTCAAACTTCGTCAACAAGGACTAACAATAAATCATGTATTGTATTGGTAAAAAAATCAAGGTGGATCTTCCCTTCATTGTTTTCAATCACTTGTGGCATGTTGTGAATGATTCAAGAGACGAAATCAGGCTGCAGTATCCAAACAAGAAGGGAAACGTTATTCCTTTTGGAAGAACCCTCACAAATCTTCTAGTCCAAACAAAGATAGTTGAGAATCTGGAAAATGCTGGAATCATCAATAATCCTTACACTATTATTGGGAGTACTCTGAATGCTCATACTCTGAAGAAGATGGGCATAATCAAGTCAATTGGTTCTACTCCTCAAGCAAACCCATAAGTTAGAATCAGAAGAGGTCCTATTTTGGCTGACTTTGAGTTGTTCTTCAGGAATGAACAACCAGAAGTTATTGTTCGCTACATTGCTATACACAGACAAAATGGTTCTGATTGTGAGCCCATTTGGATAAGCAAGCAGAAAGCTCTCACTACTAAGGATGGAGTTCCATAAATTGTGCCTGAGAAGGAAAGAAGAACCAAAAGAAGGTTAGATCTTCCCACAATTAGTGAAGAGAAAAGGAATGATAAGCAAGCTGATGAACAGAAGGAGGAAAAGAAGAAAGAAGGAGAAGTAGAAAAGAAGAAGCATAAGAAGGATGATAAGAAATAAGAAGAGAAGAGAAAGAAAAATAAGAAAGATAAGAAGAGAAAGAAAGAGGAAGAAAAGAAAGAAGATGAAAAGAAGTTGGAGAAGAAAGACGTTGAAAAAGAAAAGCAGAATGAAGTGGAAAGGGAGAAGGAAAAATTAAAAGGAAAGCAGAAGATGGTGATACAGAAGGAGAAGAAGAGGAAGATAGTTGGAGAAGGACCAGCTAAGAAGAAGCAACGAGGTCCAAGTATTGTCATTTCTGAACCTGATTCTGATTTTGTTTTTACTTCAAAGAATGTATCAATAGAAACAAACCCAGATATTCAACCAGAAAAATCCCCTGCTAAACCACCTCCAACCACCAAAGTTCTCACCCCTCCTCCTTCACCCAAGTCTAAAGGCACTACGCCTATTCTTGATTCTGTACCCCCAGCTTCTGAACCAATCTTTGAAGCCACACCCCTTAACACCATCATTCCCCCTCACGCAAACATATTCATTTCTCAACCTCCTCCACATCTCAAATACACCCTTGTAGACAATGCTGAGCTCTGCCCTTTCACACCTTCATCTCCTAAACCATCTGATTCTGATTCTTTCACCCGCCTCATGAAACTTTATCCATGTAAACCTAAACCAACTCCTGATGTTGTGGTTTTAGACTCAGATCATGAAGCTGAATCCTTTCAACCACCCTCTCAAACACCCTCTTCTGAAACAACATTGTTTGTTCTGGATAGAGTTCCCCAAGCTTATGCCCTATCTTACCCAGATAAGCCAATCTCTTCTCTCCATCTCCAAATACCTAACCCTCCTCCAAGAACATTACCTCCTAGACCTTATGTTGATACACTTTTTGAATTCTCTTAAGGTCAGAACAGGTTTAGATGCTCTGAAGGTTGCACATGATGCTAAACTGGATCATGTTGCTGCTGGCAAGATCTGGAGAACCGTTGGTAAGGAGATTCAATCTGATTTTCTGAATCTTCAGAAAGAGTGTCTAGTTGCAGCTCCTGGTCCTTCTAGTTACCTTCTGGAATATGATGATGGAAGATACTACCATCCCATCACCAGCTGGAAGCCTCTTGAAGAGAAGGAGTTTGTAGATGAGCTTGCAGAAGAACAGAATCCTTTGGCAATGGTTGTGTGGACGCCACATCCCTACAAGGTTCTGACTGGAGAATTTTAGTTCTTGTTCAACTGGTTAAGGGAGCATCCCTCTGAAAAAGCACCAAATATGGTATATCCAGAAGTTGAATACCCTCCAGAACCTATTGCTCCAACACCTCCAAAGAATCTAGCTGCAATTCTTGATGGTCTAGAACATCCTGCTGAAGAAATTCCTTTTGAGGAAAATCAAGGAGATGTTCTCATGGTCGAAGTTTGTGCAAATCCTCTTGCTATGGGAAACAGCTTTGATGTTGCTTATGTTGGTCCTTCTGCTTCTGTGCTGATTAACACTATGAAGGAGCTCCAATAGAATCAACCAATAGAATCAAGCAAACTTGGCTCTTCGTCTGGACAAGAAAGAGGATACAAATGTTGAGTTCAGATCCTTCATGCAGGATCAGAAGGAAGCTACAAGGAAGCAAGTTGAAGACACTTTGAGATTAAAAACCTTTTGGCCGTCTTAGCTTCTAGGTTCAGCCAGTCGTAGTCTGTCTTTGTGTCTTAGTTTGTTTTCTTTGTTGTTTGCATCTGCTTGAATTGCACCTGTTTTTGTATCTTCTGATGTTTTAATCAATGAAAAATTATCTGTTCTTTCCTCTCCCTGTGTGTTTTGTTCATCTGAATCTTTATGCTTTTTGATGTTATGACAAAAAGGGGGAGAAATATGATAATTGTATTGGTTTATAATATCAGTTGTTGGGATTAAGTCTTAACATTACTAACATTATTTGCAAGTTCTTCTGTCTTTGATAGTTTTGCAGGAATATGATATTCTGGTCAAAGCTCAACATGAGAAGCAAATACATGGGGAAAAGAAATTCTAAGAAGAAGCATGCTCTTAGAAAATTGAAGCAAGCTTAGTGCTCTAAAGCTTCAAGATCAGAAGCAAGAAGAATTCTCTGATACATTTAAGAATGTTCTGATACAATCAAGTATAATATGATACAATTGATTACAAAGGGAAAATTCAAAGCTCTGCAGTTGTCCAAAGGAAGCTCTGATGAGAAGCTCTGAATGTTCTGAAGTTCTATGCTACGTGAAAGTCTCAACTGAAATGGAAAAATACTCAGGGAAGTTTTTTATTTAAAAATTCTTCTAGTATTAATTTCAGGGGGAGATTGTTAATCTCAGGGGGAGACATATTCACACACTCTAATTATATGCTTATGCTATAACTGTGTAATTGTCTTTGTTCATCTGATATTCTGGATACAAATTCATATCAATTATATATGTTTTTGTCATCATCAAAAAGGGGGAGATTGTTAGAACAAGATTTGTTCTGATCAATATTCTATGTTTTGATGATAATATTATATATGAATTTCGTATAAGATAATGTGGTACTCTAATCCTTTGCATTTTCCAATTCAAGAAATACATAAAGAGTATGCACAAATCAACGCCCAGAAGCAACTGACTCAGAAGGTTCTGGATGGCTACATTAGAACATGCTCTGGCAAGACATCAGATGATGGTCAAGAAGAATCAGAACATGAATTGTAAAGCATCAGAAGAACATGAAGTCAGAAGCAGAAGCACTGAAGTTCTGAATGGTATCACGCTCAAGCTCTTCAAAGTCAGAAGACAAGAAGATGCTCTGCACCAAGCTGTTGACTCTGAAATTCAAACGTTATTATTCTACAAATCTGAGTCCAGAAGATAGTACAAGATGAAAGGCTATTAAGTCTAATCTCTGACTGACAAAAGGAACGTTAGAAGCTACAAAATGCAAAGTCAGTAAAAGCAGGAAAAGCAAAGCTCGAGGTAGTTGACAAAAGTGTGAAACATTAAATGCAAAGCTTTACTATTCACGCAAAGCATTAAATGCTCCCAACGGTCATTTCCTCTCAGCACCTATGAATAGAAGTTCTGATCAGAAGCAAAGTAGAACACTTGTGCAAAATACTGAAACGCTGTCAAAATCAAAACTCACGAACTTCATTTTCAACCTCACAAACTTTTGTAATATTTAGTGAGTGTTAAGCTTAGAACTTAAGAGAAATAAAACTGTTGTGATTATAGATTTATTAGAAGCAATCTATAATCTTGTAAACATTATTTTACATTGTTTGTAAAAGGTTCCTAGAGTGATCAAGTTGTGATCACTAGACTCTAGAAGACTTAGAAGGTTTCTAAGTGAAGAGTTCCAAGAGTGATCAAGTTGTGATATGTATACTCTCGAAAACTTAAAAGTTTTCTAAGTGGATAACCATTGTAATCAGTTGGATTAGTGGATTAAATCCTCAGTTGCGGTAATTCACTCTAAGGGGGTGGACTGGAGTAGTTTCGTTAACAACGAACCAGGATAAAAGTAATTGTGTTCATTGTTTTTATCTTACATGTTTTTAAAGTCACACTTATTCAAAACCCCCCTTTCTAAGTGTTTTTCTATCCTTCAGGACAACATATATCCCTAAGTTTTTACTCAGTCCTCTAAATTGTATTTTTTTATTATTATCATTTAATAAATATTAGGTGTGCTTGTGAAAAAGTACATGATGCACGATATCTATACACGGGTAATAGATAACCAGAGGCCTTAGTAATTTTTGGTGGTGTAGTGAAGGATAGAAAAACACTTAGAAAGGGGGGGGGGTTTGAATAAGTGTGACTTTAAAAACTCTTAAGATAAAACAATTGCACAATGATTTTTATCCTGGTTCGTTGTTAACGAAACTACTCCAGTCCACCCCCTTAGAGTGATTTACCTCACCTGAGGATTTAATCCACTAATCAACCTTGATTACAATGGTTTTCCACTTAGATACCCTCTAAGTCTTCTAGAGTATTCTGATCACACCTTGATCACTCTAGGAACCTTTTACAAATCAATGTAAACAAATTCTTACAAGAGTATTACAATGCTTCTTAATAAGCTATAATCACAACTGTGATATTTCTCTTAAGTTCTAAGCTTAAATTTCACTAAGATATTACAACAGTAATGTGAGGTTGAAGATGAAGTTTGAGAGCTTTTGAATTTGACAGCGTTTCTGTATTTTTGCGCAAGAGTTGTGTTCAGCTTCTCATCAGAACTTCTATTTATAGGTGTCATACCCCAAATTTGTCCTACCCCTAATTTCTAACTGGCTTAGGCTTTGCATTTCATGTACATATCCCTTCATTAGGTCATCAACATAACATGCATCATTAATCAATAAACTTGGCAAGGGATCGACGTCATAAATAGAACCGAGGTTTCACATGGTTTGAAGTTCATACCTTGTACAAGCTTGTTTCTATTGAGATCTTCAATTGATCATGGATTAGGGTTCGTTTCACAGTACTTGTATTACTGTGGATTTTCATGGTTGTTCTTGTGATCATCTTATTGTTAGAGTTCCATATGATTCATTCTCCAATTCAGAGTTTGTCTCACTTGATTGTCTGGGGTATAAGCTATTTGTTTAGAACTTCATTAAAAGAGTGTGGGCGCATTCATCTGGAGTTTATATGGGACTATTTTCAAATTTGAAAGCCAATGACTAAAACTTTGACTTTCTGGTAGAAGTGAACCAAGGAAACTCACTGATATCATATGAGTCAATATTGCAAGGCGAGGGAAAGATTTGAAAATCAAACGGAAATAGTGGAAAAATTTATTCAAAGATGGTTCGAAAGGAAAGGGCCACTTGATCACAAAATCCCAAGTACTCATCACAAAATCCAAATCTATTGGTTTGATATTAGAATATTCTCACCATTCAGGTCCACTACAAATCCATACACACAAAGACCCAATTGCATCAAAGCCATATTCATTACAAGTATAAAACTACAAAAATCTCACAAATAGTTCTAATCCTTTTTTTCACCTTACAAACTGTACCAGTGTCCATTCTTTTCATACTTTTGGAACATGGAACAAAAAAAGAAAAAGAGACATCATAATTTATTGCTAAACCTAAAATCTCTAAGTTCCTAAACTCCTTTGAGCAAGCTTTATACTTTCAACTTTGCTTGGCCTTCATTAGGTGTTAGAAGCCCATGAGATGTTCGCAATAATGCTGCAGCCATTCAAAGGGAAAACAAAAACAGTGTCTTAAGCTTCATGCCTTCCGCACTTCCAAAGTCTTCGGAATCAATCTTCACGTTTCCAAATTCTTTGGTTAAACTTCTCACCCGACTAGCCCCGGTACGACCTGCATATTTACACACATTCAAGTCATCAAATCCCAAAGCCATTCACGTTGTGATTCTGTAGTCGAAGTAAAAAGGAGGTCCCAGCTCAGCATATGAGAAAAGGTATTTCAATCAATAAGCAAACGTTTGGTTTCGAGGTGAACCTTATCAACCTGTAGCATAGAAGAATGCCATGAATAAGCCACAACAAGTCTGCTACTTCTATTTCCCTCTTCATGACTCGAGCCAAAAGAAGTTTGTGTTAGAACAAGATTTGTTCTGATCAATTATCTTAGTTTGATGATAACAATAATATGAATTTTGCTTAAGATAATATGGTACTCTAATCCAATGCAATTTCCCTTTCAGGAAATATATAAAAGAGTACGCATAATTCAGCGCTCAGAAGCTTTGTCTCAAAGGGTTCAGCATGCAACATCAGAACATGGTCTGGCAAGACATCAGAAGATGGTCGAAGCAGAATCAGAACATGGGTCTATGGAAGCATCAGAAGAACAAGAGAACAGAAGCACTGAAGTTCTGATGGTATCACGCTCAGAAGCACTTCAAGGTCAGAAGATCAGAAGATGCTATGCACCAAGCTGTTTGACTCTGATGATATTCAAACGTTGTATTCACAAGCATCAGATCAGAAGAAAGTACAAGTGGCAAGCTACGCTGACTGACAAAAGGAACGTTAAAAGCTACTAAAGGCTACGTCAGTAGACACAGCGTGAACAAGGCTCGAGGTAGTTGACAAAAGCGTATAACATTAAATGCGATGCTGTACGGAACACGCAAAGCATTAAATGCACTCAACGGTCATCTTCTCCAACGCCTATAAATATGAAGTTCTGATGAGAAGCAAGGTTAACGATTCTGCACCAAAACAACTCATATCAAACTTGCTGAAACGCTGTTCAAATCTAAACTCAGAATCTTCATCTTCATCAAAGCTCACTACATTGCTGTTGTAATATATTAGTGAGATTAAGCTTAAACGATTAAGAGAAATATCACAGTTTGTGATTATAGCTTTCAAGAAGCATTTGTAATACTCTTAGAATTGATTACATTAAGTTGTAAGGAACTAGAGTGATCGTGTGGATCAGAATACTCTAGGAAGTCTTAGAAGTGATCTAAGCAGGTTGTAACTAGAGTGATCGTGTGGATCAGTAGACTCTAGAAAAGTCTTAGAGGGTATCTAAGTAGTTGTTCCTGGAGTGATCAGTAGACTCTGGAAGACTTAGTTGCTGACTAAGTGGAAAACCATTGTAATCCGTGCGATTAGTGGATTAAATCCTCAGTTGAGGTAAATCATCTCTGCGGGGGTGGACTGGAGTAGTTTAGTTAACAACGAACCAGGATAAAAATAACTGTGCAATTTATTTTTATCTGTCAAGTTTTTAAAGCTACACTTATTCAAACCCCCCCTTTCTAAGTGTTTTTCTATCCTTCAGTTTGTCATCACAAGCCCTGCACAAACACAATACACAACCTGCAACATACCACACATTCAATCTATAAGCAGGGGATTCATTCATAACTCAATAATTCTAACCATGTCAACCCGTACCATGTAACTAACTCCCCAATTCCACAACTGTCTTACAAGCTTCTAACCAATTTTTAACAAACTAGTAACTAACTTCATATAACCAACCTACTAACATATCCATAACAGAATTTCAAACCCTTCCTATTTGTCAATACTAACCAACCTTCTCACCATTTTCCTAGCCAGCATATAACAGAAAAAACAGAAAGGTAACTAACCCTTCAACCAATTTGTAACTAACTTCAACAAATTCTCAATCTCTTCAATCCTCACAACCTTCATCATCTTCTATATAACAGAATCTCCCCCCACCATTGTTTCTCTACACACCATTTCCATCACATTTCAACCACACATCATCACCCTCGATCCTCTTCATCCTTTCTCTCTTCTCATTCTCTTCTTCTTCTCCTCAATTCTTCATCTACAATCTTCAACCAAAAACCTGTAACAGAATACACACCTCACATTCATTCCTCACCACCATTCAGTTTCACATCCTAACCAGAAAAAAAAACAGAAAAAGCAGAAGAAGAAAATCAAACCTGAGAATCTCCATAAGTATTCAAGTCTTCACTTCTTGATCTCTTCAACCACTCTACCCGATTCTTCATCTTTCACAGCTTCATTCACCTTCACCACACCATTCACCATCATCTTCATCTTCCTCTAACCCTCACCAGAACCATCATCTTCATCTTCTCGACTCCCTCATCTTCATCCTGAGTCAATTCTTAAATCATCATCTACCACAAAAAATCAGAAAACCAATCAAACAGAAAGTAGAAGAAAAAGCTCAGAAAAAAAGGTGCAACAGAAATTGGAGAGAGAACTCACCGATAACAGAAGTGTAACCGAGAACGTAACAAACTCTCACTCGAGCTCTCTCTTGATTCTCATCTTCAATCATCAACCTCATCAATCCTCAATCTTTATCTCCAATTCAACTCCTCACGCTTCAATGATTCAAGGACACCTCTTCTTCATCATCGCTCAACATCATCTTCAACGCACAATTCTTCATCACTCCTTCATCACGGATCACTAAACGCCATCGGATCCACTTACAAAAAATCAACAACCACACATCGCATCAGATAATTCAAAAAGAAAATCGAGAGAGAACGAGATGAGAGAAGATGAGAGTTTGCTCGGAAGGAGACTCGTGCCGGCCGTCGCTGTGTATCGTTCGTGAGAGATGATTGAGATTGCAAGCGGAGTTGAGATTTGGAGAGACGAATCAGTAAGAAGTGGACGCCGAGAGGTTTTGCTGGCGACGACGGTTTGATCTTGTTCAATCGGAGAAGATGATTGTTGAATAATATATTCAAGGCAAATATTTTTAAATAGTATCCACAGAGATTGGGTGATATTACCGCCATTCTATAGTTACTATCGCTTTAAGTTTAAGTTGTAACAAAGTTGGTTTGAGTTGAGTTTCTATTTTTCTATTCAAAAGGTAAAACAAGTAATAAAATAAGAGTTGTTCAAAGATAAAAGATTAACAAGATTGGTTTTGGTTTCACTATCCCTATCTCCTATGTGACTTTAACAACTAAAGTATACTTCAATAGCGATGCAATGTTCTAGTATCCTCTAAACAATGTTTATGTCTAAACAAAGTTGTGAAAGTTAATATATCAATCTTTAGATGATCTCTCACTCTAACTATCAATACATTAAGCTTGATTGTTTGATACAAATAGAAAAGTAGCAAATAAATCTATCTCTAGCATTTATTCACTATTTGATAAAATGTTGTAGAACAAGACTTGAAATATATTTCTCAATCATAAATCAAATCTAAATATGAAATATAAAACAACAACATTCATCCATTTCAATACTAATGAAGTTCATACAAAAGTGTTAGAGGAAATACATAGTTAACAAGGATAGCTACTACCTCCAATCTTGTCAAAGTGGGATTTAGCTACTCATCACCATGGTTGACAACAAGAAGAATGAAGAAGAAGCTATGAGCATCAATCTCTCACAAAGGTGCAAGCTTTTCTCTCCAAAACCCTAATCTCAATGTGTGGTGTACAATAGAATAGAATCCTCTAATTCCCCTTTTTTGTCTCCCTAAATAACCCCTAATTCGTACTAACTTTTCCTATTCAAAAGATAAGCCCAATTCTCATGACAAGTGGCAACAAAGTAAAAGATAAAATTCTACAGCGCAGTGTTTGCGGGGCAAACAGTGAAGTTCCAAACTGGACTTGTTCAGCATCTAGCAGTTGGCGGCGCAAAGGATGTTTGCAGGGAAAACTGGCCTCATCAACACTTCTTTTGCTATTCCAAGTCTTCAAGTAATTCCTCTTTGCTTCCATGATCTTCAAACCTTTAAAAACGCTACAAAACTAACAAACATGTGAAATAACAATTCAAATGAACTAATATGAACAAAATTGTAAAATTATTAAATTGTATGAATAAAAGTGTGATTATTGAGTAAAAAGTGGTTAAAGGGACCAAAAACAATATATGAAAAGTAGTACTATTTGGTCCCTAACAACTCTCCCCAACTTACCATTTTGTTTGTCCCTAAACAAAAATTCACAAGAGTCGCAAGAGCAATGCACAAGAGAATGATGACATGGTAATCGAACAATCACATGGCTCAAAAGTATAAGTCCTTTCAAAGTACACTCACCACAATACTAAAACAAAGCATGAGAAAGAATGATGGCAAAGTGCAAATTATTATCAAGAAATTCCAAAAGATACATGTCAAGATTGAATCAAACCTACACACACATCATAGTAATGATGAATACAAGAGGGTTTACTTTCACTCATCCGGGAATTTAAATCAACAACAACTCAAATCATGCGTTCACCATAACAATTTCAAAAATTATGTGCAAAGTGAGAATCAAGAGGGCTTTTATAGGTTGTAATGTGGCTTGGGTTACAAAGAAAGGATTTTATTAAAGGGAAATTAAACAAAAATGCCTATCCTAAGGGAGCATTCCTATCAATTCACTTAACAACAACACTTGATTGAATCCCCTTTTCTTTCTTTTTCTCTTTTTTTTTTCTTTTTCATTATTTTTTAACAACACATAACGGGAACGATTTAATTTCTTTTTCTTGCCCCATACTTTCAAAATGTGTTGTTCTTTTCTTATTACCACAAAACTCATAAGTACCACTTTTCATTTGTTTTTCAATCAACTCTCCCCAACTTTAGGATTCAAACCATATTAGATACAACAACGCTCCCTACATAGACATAGGCACAAGACAAAATTGCAACCATTGCGGTTGAAGGTTTCAATGAAAAAAAGAGATTAGGATTCACATACAAAACATATTTAGTAATCACATGAATCCTAATATAAGCTCAAAGGGGTTGACTAAGAATCAATCCTCACAAGGTTAATTGATTTAACTTTTTGGTCAAGTGGTTTTTCTCAAATTCAAACAATGCCTCTATCACTTTCACACTTTTCAAAAACAAGAAATATGCATGGTTTAGCATCATAAAAATGAGTTGAAATAAATTCCGGTATCCCGCATTTAGTGTACAATGGAAAGTTTCCTCACTTAGCTAAGTTCTAAATTTTGATTCAAAAATGACATGTGACTCAAGGAATTTATGCTAAGCAGTTTGCACACACCATCAACTAACCATGTTAAGTCTAGTGAGCGATAAAGTGTACCTTAATTTTTCTTGATACCGCTTCTCATCATTGCCACTCGAAGTGTTCACAACATCAACTCTTGTCCGTGCCAATTGATTCCTCAAGCTTCCTTTGTACAAGAACAATTAACAAAACAGAAATTGGAAAAGTTGGGCTAATCACTTTCCACCAAAACACACAATTAAACTACAATACTAACAAATGCAATTTTAAAGATGTTCAAATGGTGAAATGAGAGCCACCATAAAGTACATAATTAAAAACCAAAAAGTGAAACCATAAATAAATAAAACAAAACAGAATTAAGACTAAAATAAAAATAAAAATAAACTAAAAAAAAATGCTACAACACCACTTCAATCCTCTTCTTCATCACCACCACCAACTGTCCCGATCACATCCTCCATTGTATCGTCCTCATTTTCGGTATCGTTGCCTCCTGCACCCCCCCCATGAAAAGTGGCCTGCCCACAGGCCAATTTGCGTATGCATCATACTCCGCTTCCAAGGAATGTGGGTGAAGATAGGGTATTAGAATGGGAGATGAGTTTAGTGAGGACGAGAGCGGTAGAGTGAGAGGAGAGAAGTAAAAATAAAAGATAAAAATAAAAAAACTAGGTTAAATTAAAAGCAATATTTTTTTTTTGAAAGTGGAATTTTTTTGTACTGAAGTGTTTGCGGGGCAAACAAGAAAAAATTTCTTTGTAAAATTGGCTTACTCACTGTTTGTGCTCTGTTTGCGGGGCAAACAATGTTTGCGGGGCAATCACTGATGAAAATTTCTTTTTCAAAATTGGCTGACCTGTTTGCGGGGCAAACACCTGTTTGTGGGGCAAACAGGAGAAATTTTCTTTGTAAAATTGGCTTACTCACTGTTTGTGCTCTGTTTGCGGGGCAAACAGACTTGAATTTTTGAAAAATGCCAATTTACACTTAACTTCCACTTCCTTTCAAAAATAGTTACTAAATAACTCTGAAAACAAAAATCAAAAAGCATAATAGAATCTACTTACGACGTTGGGTTGCCTCCCAACAAGCGCTTTGTTTAACGTCGTTCGAGCTCGACGGTTCGATGGTGCACCAAGGCTTGACGAGCGAAATGAGACACCATCGCGGCTTGCTTATCCATCGTGGTAGCCTTTGAGTCTTTGTTCCTTTACATTCCAGCTTTCTTGTGTTTTGGGGTCCTCCACCACAATGGCTCCATAATTTCGCACCTCTTTCACAACAAATGGCCCCGACCACTTTGACTTTAACTTGCTAGGAAACACCTTGAGTCTTGAATTGCACACAAGCACCATTTGTCCAACTTTAAAGTTTTTGTGATGAGTCTTTCCCTCATGATTTGCCTTGTCCTTGTCCTTGTGAAATTGATTCTCCACCTCAATGATTTCTCCTTTTTCATCATCGATTCGGAAGTTGTCATGTTCATCCTTAGGAGGCTTTATAGACTCAAAAAGAGTAAAAATTACCTCTTTATCTTGCACCCTCACTTTCATAATCCCATCATCAATATCAATCATCATTCGGGTGGTCTTCATGAATGGTCTTCCAAGTATTAATGGCACATCACGATCCTCCTCCATGTCGACTACCACAAAATCAACCGGGAATAAAAATTTGTCCACCTTTACCAGCATGTCTTGTACAACTCCATATGGTGAAATGATAGACTTATCGGCTAGTTGCAAAGTTATCATGGTGTGTTTCATCTCAAAGTTCCCCAATCTCTTGACAACGGATAAAGGTATTAAATTGATGCTAGACCCCAAATCAACCAAACCATTACTAATGTAGTTACCTCCAATGGTGATCGGTAAAATGACTCGTCCCGGATCAACTTCCTTTCTTGGGGGAGTTTTTTGAATAATTGCACTACAATGAGCATCAAGCACAACCGTCTCTTCATCCGTGTACTTCTTTTTCTTTGTGAGCATCTTCTTCATGAATTTAGCACACTTGGGCATTTGCTCCAATGCTTCGGAAAATGGAATATTTATGTGAAGTTGTTTAAATATATCCATAAATCGAGCGTAGCGCCTTGCGTCTTCCTTCCTTGACTGCACGTGCGGGTAAGGTAGATGTTGGAGAGGAATTGTGCTCACATTCTCATTTCTCTTTTTATTCTTCTTCACTTTTTTGTCAATTTTCTCTCTTTCTTCTTTTTCTTTCCGCTCTTTTTCAACTAATTCTTCCTCTATCTTCTCCTCATTCTTTTCTCCCTCATTTTCAACTGCCACTTCCTCCTCTTCATCTTCAACTATTATTTCCTCCTCATCTTCCACTATAACCTCTTCATTTACGCCACTATTCACCTCCTTCCCACTTCTTGTAAAAATGGCTTTGCAATGCTCCTTTGGATTGGTTTGGGTGTTGGCGGAAAAGGATGCTCCCGGTTGTTGCTCGGACAATTGCTTTGCAAGTTGACCCACTTGATTTTCTAAATTCTTTATGGTCGCTTCATTACTCCTTTGATTAGCCATGGATGCTTGCATGAATTGTGTAAGAGTATCTTCCAACTTTGAGCTTCCGCCTTGAGATTGTTGACCTTGGCCTTGTGGGTTTGAACTTTGATAAGGACTTTGATGTTGATAGTGTTGATTGCCGAATCTTGAAGGTTGGAATCCTTGGTTGTTTCTTTGGTAAGGATTGTTGTGAGGTGGAGGTTGCCTTTGATACCCTTGGTTTTGATTGTTGACATAATTCACTTCTTCACCATCGGGAGAAGGACAAAAACCAGTCGGATGATCTCCATTACAAAGTTCACAAGCTGCCACATGGTGCCTAGTTTGATATCCTTGAATCTCTTTCATTTGCTGCGGGAGTTTGGTCATTTGTTGTGTGAGTAACTCCACTTGATGTGAAAGAAGCTTGTTTTGCACAAGGATGGCATCATTGGTGTTCAATTCAAGAACTCCCGGTTTCCTTTGTGAAGGACTTCGATCATGTTGACTTTGTCGATCATTGAGTGCCATTCGATCGATGATAGTGATTGCTTCCTCCACACTTTTGGACATAAGAGAACCACCCGCGGTAGCATCCAAAAGCGTTTTGTGAACCGGTTGAAGTCCATTTTGGAATAGATGAATTTGTGTGAGCTCATCAAAACCATGCCCCTTGCACTTTCTCAACAATGACTTGTATCTTTCCCAAGCCTCATTAAGTGATTCGTTGCTTCCTTGGTTGAAAACCACGATTGCCGTTTTGGCCTCCATGAATCGGGATTGAGGAAAATATCGTTCTAAAAACTTTTCTTCCAATAGATTCCAATCTATCATCACATTTGGTAATTGATCAAGATACCATTCTTTGGCTTTCCCAAGTAATGAGTGTGGAAATAGTCTCTTGAACAATGATTCTTCATTTGCCGCATCGACTCCCGTTGAACCCGCAATCTCATAAAATTTGGTGAGATGTGCAAAGGGGTCCTCATGATCCATTCCGGTGAATGGATTTGCATAAACAAGTTGGAGGATTCCGGTCTTCATCTCCGTATTTGCTCCACCTTGAGCATTGCGTGCAAATTGGGTGGTGCGCCTTGGACTATTGGCGGACATTTCGGTTGGAACAACACCCGCCATGTCTCCTTCAAAAGTGTCTACAACTACTTCTTCAATTTGATTGTTAGAAGAAGTAGATGCCTCTTCTCTTTGTCGCTTCTCTTGGGCTAACTTCCTTCTTCTTCGTGTCTTGCTATTGAGCTTTTGGAGTGTTCTTTCAATTTCGGGATCAAAATGAAATTGCTCTTCGGAAGCTTTTTCTCGCATAAATAAGAATCTACAAAACTAGCAAACCAAGTGAAACGCAAAAGCAATATTAATAAAGTAAAAAAACTTAAAACAATGAACTATTGCAATGCTTGCAATGTCAAACGCCAATCCCCGGCAACGGCGCCAATTTGTTGAATAATATATTCAAGGCAAATATTTTTAAATCGTATCCACAGAGATTGGTTGATATTACCGCCATTCTATAGTTACTATCGCTTTAAGTTTAAGTTGTAACAAAGTTGGTTTGAGTTGAGTTTCTATTTTTCTATTCAAAAGGTAAAACAAGTAATAAAATAAGAGTTGTTCAAAGATAAAAGATTAACAAGATTGGTTTTGGTTTCACTATCCCTATCTCCTATGTGACTTTAACAACTAAAATATACTTCAATAGCGATGCAATGTTCTAGTATCCTCTCAACAATGTTTATGTCTAAACAAAGTTGTGAAAGTTAATATATCAATCTTTAGATGATCTCTCACTCTAACTATCAATACATTAAGCTTGATTGTTTGATACAAATAGAAAAGTAGCAAATAAATCTATCTCTAGCATTTATTCACTATTTGATAAAATGTTGTAGAACAAGACTTGAAATATATTTCTTAATCATAAATCAAATCTAAATATGAAATATAAAACAACAACATTCATCCATTTCAATACTAATGAAGTTCATACAAAAGTGTTAGAGGAAATACATAGTTAACAAGGATAGCTACTACCTCCAATCTTGTCAAAGTGGGATTTAGCTACTCATCACCATGGTTGACAACAAGAAGAATGAAGAAGAAGCTATGAGCATCAATCTCTCACAAAGGTGCAAGCTTTTCTCTCCAAAACCCTAATCTCAATGTGTGGTGTACAATAGAATAGAATCCTCTAATTCCCCTTTTTTATCTCCCTAAATAACCCCTAATTCGTACTAACTTTTCCTATTCAAAAGATAAGCCCAATTCTCATGACAAGTGGCAACAAAGTAAAAGATAAAATTCTGCAGCGCAGTGTTTGCGGGGCAAACAATGTTTGCGGGGCAAACAATGTTTGCGGGGCAAACAGTGAAATTCCAAACTGGACTTGTTCAGCATCTAGCAGTTGGCGGCGCAAAGGATGTTTGCGGGGAAAACTGGCCTCATCAACACTTCTTTTGCTATTCCAAGTCTTCAAGTAATTCCTCTTTGCTTCCATGATCTTCAAACCTTTAAAAACGCTACAAAACTAACAAACATGTGAAATAACAATTCAAATGAACTAATATGAACAAAATTGTAAAATTATTAAATTGTATGAATAAAAGTGTGATTATTGAGTAAAAAGTGGTTAAAGGGACCAAAAACAATATATGAAAAGTAGTACTATTTGGTCCCTAACAATGATGTCGAACGCCGGAGACTTGAAGATTCCGCCACGTCGTTTCATTGAAGGATTGTTGAACGAGAAGTTCAAGGGTCACGCCCAAGTAACGACCCTAATCACCTTTTATTTTTTTTCAATTAACGTATTAATTAACATATGATTTAAATATTTGGTTAGTATAAAGTTTGGTGTTAATTGGAATATAATGATGCTGTTAATTGAATTAACCTGAATTAATTGTTGATAACAAAATCTGATAAACAATTATAATCAATGGGTCATCAGTAAACTTGGGCCAAACGAATTTCTGGTACAACCCCTGAAGGCCCATGCACCGTTTTTTGCAAGCAAATCTGAATAAAAATCAACTCTCCTGGGCCAGTCCCTTTGGGCCCAGCGCCAATCCTTGGGCATACCATTCTTTTCAGTTTTCACCCCCCTGACTCATATAAAACTTGATAGATTTTAGATTTTTTTTAGAGTTTAATTTGTAGTTTCTTTTAGTCATTAATTGATAAAATTTCCCACATAAATATCTCATAAAAATAGTAGTATTTTTTAGGTTAATTTTGTATTAGTACTTGAATTGCTTCTTCTATTTTTTTGTATCATTTCCATGTTTTTGATATAATTGTTGTGTGATTTTGTTGCTTAGCTTTCGGCCATATTTTAGGCCTACTTTGTTAATATCATTAGTATGCTCCTTTTAGAATCTATCCCATCATAACTTTAGATTTAGACTCCCTTTGTATAAATAACAATTAGGTTTAGAAATTAGGCTAGTCCCCCACTTTTTCATTCTTTTCTTTTACAACACTAAAACACCTAACAAATACTCAAATAAAATCCCTTTAAAAAATACAAAGAAAATACTTAAAAAACATTAATAAAAAAGTGAAAATCATTAAAAAGGGAATGGAAGCTTGAATCTCCCTTGCTTAAGGGAATCATTCGAGTGCTTGGATCTCCCTTGCTTTAGGGAACCATTCGAGCGTAAGTTCCCAATTTCTAAAAAACACCAACCAAAGAGTAACTCGAGTTTCCCTTGCTTAAGGGATTTCCTCGAAACACTCAAAATCTCTCTCTCATCTCTTTTTCTTAAGGGCAATGTTATTTCCGCTCGCACGCATCATAGGTCGATCCCTTATGCAAGAGCGCGAACGTTAACTCCGCCCAACTAAAAAACACAAAAACAAACAGAAAATCGTGAGCCGAGCTACGGTAACTCTGATTCCTGAAAAGGATACGTAGGCAGCGGGGTAGGGCCCGTGCGAGTACAATTCTTTCTTTTCCCTACATTTTGCATTCATTTCGCATATAGACATAGACATATTACACACCCTTTAGATAGAAACAAACATAGGTGGATACCATCGAGTACGATGGGCGCGAGGGGTGCTAATACCTTCCCCTTGCGTTACCGACTCCCGTACCTTGATTCTCTGATCGCGAGACCTTGTTCCTTCCTTTGCTAGGTTTTCTGATATCCCCTTCCCTTATGGGATAAATATATTGGTGGCGACTCTGTTCATTTTTTCGCGAGCGTGCGACAATAGGCGTTTTGAGAAGATGACCATTGGGAGCATTTAATGCGTTGCGTGATCCGTACAACATTGCATTTAATGTTTCACTCTTTTGTCAACTACCTCGAGCCTTGCTTTTCCTGCTTTAATTGACTTTGCCTTTAATAGCTTCTAACGTTCCTTTTGTCAGTCAGCGTAGCCTGCCATCTTGTACTTGCTTCTGATCTGATCTTTGTAGATACAACGTTTGAATTAATCAGAGTCAAACAGCTTGGTGCAGAGCATCTTCTTGTCTTCTAACTTTGAAGTGCTTCTAGCGTGATACCATAAGAAATTCAGTGCTTCTACTTCTGAACTCAAGTTCTTCTGATGCTTCAATAGACCATGTTCTGATTCTGCTTGACCATCTTCTGATGTCTTGCGAGAGCATGTTCTGATGTTGCATACTTGAACCTTTTGAGTCAGTGCTTCTTGCGCTGAATTGTGCATACTCATCATATATTTACTGTAATGGAAAATGCATAGGATTAGAGAACCACATTGTCTTATACAAAATTCATATACATTGTTATCATCAAAACTAAGAATATTGATCAGAACAATTCTTGTTCTAACATGTAGGACTTGCAAACACTGATAAGTAACCCTATTTAGTGGTGTTTTGGCTATGAAGAGAGCAAACTCACGTGAGGTGAGAAGCTTTGTGTTTATGTGTTACATCTTGTAAGTTATGATATGTCTTTTACCCTCGAGGGGGTAAGGTATTTATAGAGGCTTTAGGTATAGAATTTAGGTAACCCCAAGATATGGTAACTGCTCCCCATCGACTGGGGTAAAGTTGACGTCCTATTCCCTACGGAGTCTTGGCATGACTTTATACATGGGGTTAGCCGCTAAAATGATTATATTATACACGTGTTCATTAAGGGTCATCCCACAGGCCACATAAAAGGCCATGCTCCGGCCGACGCTTCATGGGGCGAGTACCCAATGATGAACATATGTCACACTTATTTGGGACTCTCGTAAATATATCATTACACAGTCCCTTAAGCATGAGGAATTGTAAAGGACAAAGTGTTTTTAAACTTCCCTTGGGTTGAACCTCGAGGTCAGGGGCGAGTCGCTTAATTTTAGGTAAGTCCCTCAGCTAGAGGCGAGTCCCTCGACTATGTGAGACTTCTTTAGTTGGAGGTGAATCCTTTAGCTAAGGGGCAAGTCCCTTAGCTATGGCCGACTTCTTTAGTTGGAGGCGAGTCCCTTAACTAGGGTGTGTGTCTCTCAACTATGGGCGACTCCTTTGGTTAGAGTCGAGTCTTTCAGTTGGAGGTGATTCATCACCTTCTTTCCAAATATCTTCGGAGTAGCCAGAGAGTTTTTCTTAGATGAGAGTTCCAAGGTTATTATTGTGTGTGTTCTCTGCAGTTGGTGATTTGTAATTGCACAAACTTTCAGCGATTCTCTTTGGTGTCTGTTGCAAAATATTCTTCTTGGAGGTGGCTCCTATTGTGTATATTTCTAAATCTTTTATTACTACTGTTGTCAAATAGCAATAGTATCAACTCTCTAGCATAGGAAAATTTAAAAATGCTAATATTTTGCATTCAAATCTCTCAAATTTTTGTACAGTTGATGACATGGGACTGTTATTTTGATCGTTTTGGTGTTCAAGGTACGGTTCCTTTGAATCTTGCTTCCTTTTTAAGGTATGATAGACTTGGGAAATATGAAAGACTTAGGACATTGTATAGGGTTGGTAACTTATAGAGTAAATACAACTGTAATTTTAAATAATTTTCAATTTTTGGATAACCTTTCAGAAATTCTTTAGCAAACCAAACACCAACAAAAAAAAGAAATATTGAGGATAATTAAGCTTTTTATTTTGGTGATCTTGCTACAAAGTATGTTTTCGTGTGTTGCTTCAGTTTCATTACCTTAGGATAAACTGAAACTTGTCAGACAAAATTATGTGTTATGTGTTATTCTTTATCCAATACTAAGTAAGGGAAATAATCACGAAGGCTCAGTAGTATGGTTTCAGACCCCTATAAAAAAGGTATGGTTTCGAGGGATGTCGTTTGGAGTTATAAGGCTCTCGTTTGGAGGTGGTCGTTCATAGGGAAAATTACTCATTCCAATTATAACTTTTATGAGTTTAGCAATAACCCATTGTTTTACTTATGTTAGGTTCCAATCGGTTTGTAATTTTCTTTTTCGGCCTTTTTGTGGGATGTAATCTCGAATCTTGTTATTTCTAATATAATCTCTTGCTTTCAAAAAAAAAAAAAAATCTAATAATTCATTGGTGGAATATCATGCTGCCAAGTTTGTACAGATACACGATAAATAATTGGTCACTACATTTCCAATAATTGTTCCTTCGTAATCATTTATAAACCTGATTAGAAGTCATAAATATAATTTATCCTTTTGATGCTTGCTTGTGGTTTTCTTCTTAAGGTCCTCTGAATCATGTATGTCTCCGTTATGTTAGATTATTTTTAAGGCCTCTATCCATGGAGATATCTACATTTCCATTAATTGTTCCATAGAATGAATTTGACATGAAACATGTCCTGCAAGTAACTACATTTCTAGGAGAAATTGATGGAAGTTTCTTTCACTTCCTCTGCAACTTCATAACTTGTCCTTGAAATGCATTATGTCAACTCTGCTAGATAGGTGTTTACTCTTTACCAATGGTCCAGTACTATTAGCAAAGGTATGCATATTTCAACTATGGACATTGTCTTGACTAATGTTTTTTGTTCTTTTGTTATATATGTAACATGAAGTGTCACCGTTAACATCAAGTAGGTTATCTCACAACTCTAAGCCTTTGAATGGCAATGGTTCATTAAAAGGAATAGACGGTGCACCAATTTCTCATTCAGATGAATTTGACGGCTTTGTTAAGGTACATGGCATATTATTGCTAAACTATGAGTCAAGTTAGTTATATTTTATTACCGTGTTGTTTGTACTCATTCATGTTAATGTGTGCTCCGTTTTTTCGGGAAAACAAAATACCATTCATCCACTATATAAGAAATCACTAAAATATTAGATTATGCATATGATAATGATTTATAGAGAGATTAACATATGTGTGTCATTTGTGTGAAAATATATTTTGCCATGTTAATCCTTTCAGCTCTTATTTCTATTAGGGTGGTTTGAGTGCTGGATGAATCCAATGAACCATTTTTCTTGTAATGGTTGCAAGATTTGAATTTTCTACAATCATATCATTGTCGATTCCATTGATTGATCTTCAATGTAAATTAAGTTATTTTCTACTTTGATTTTTTGTATGGAATTATAATGTTTCTTGATTCGGACCATTGACATTAGAGAAATGTTGAAGGGAATCTACAATGGCAAACAATGTCATGTTGGTGATATGCCAACCGTTTTGAACAGGGATTGGGCTGCTGGTGTCCACAAAATCATTGTATAAATTGCATTGCCAGTTTTGATATCTACTTTAAGCATTCCATTAACTATTGGGGGAGGGATCAGGTACTCTAGTTTTTAACCTTTTTTTCTTCTTCATACTTAATTTTTTCAGTATTTTTTTAGTATGCTGATCTTTATTTGTACGTAACAGGGACACCTCGTTGATCTTGTTCAAAGGGAGGTGCAAACACTACTGAAGTCTGCACTGGTTGTTGCACTTTCCATTATCCAAGCAAATCCTCAACTTGAAGACACTAATGTTGGAATTATCCGAGCAAATCCTTAACTTGAAGACACTAATGTTGGAATCATTAACCGGTAGATCAGAAGAGTATGGAAAAGAAAAGTTATACACGTAAGATGCTTATAAGTTAGAAATACTTTATTGTTAGTTGCTTCGCTAAAACTATTGTAATACAGACATGTTTAAATGTGTGTATTTCCAAATGTAGAGTGAGTTAGTAGTTTAAATCTATTTAGGAAATCAGAGTTATAACAATGAAACAAAAGTTGTGATTTGTGAAGTTTAACCAAAATAGAATGTGATTTTGCTTTTGTTAAGGATATTAAAAATTTCTTTTTAATTGTGTTCTTATCCTAGTAATAAAATATAAGTTTTCTTTTTAACTGCTATAAGGACGCAATTCGGGGAATACTGGGTTCAATTCTTAAGTGGGAACAATGTTTGGCCAGTGCCCATATCTCTCAGAACAAACTATAGATTACTAGGGCCCCTTTCCCCTAAGAACCCGAGTGCGAAAGCCAAAAAATTTTTTTTCTAATTCTATTAATAATATTTTAAAATTTTAATTGTTTATTTAAACAAATATTTAATTATTAACAATTATGATACCCTTATAAATTATAAATTGTATTTTGCGAAATTCTTTTTTTTTTAATTAAGCCTAATTAATTTTGATTAGAATTAATTATTAAAAAAAAATAAAGCTTAATTAATTTTGATTAAAAATAATCACAAAAATTTAAATAAAAGAAGCTATAAATTTTAGTTTGAGATTTACTATGAAATTTTGGTGGCGATATTGTAGCTGTATGGTTGGGGAAACATGTATGAAGACTAACATTTTTTGCTACATTTTAGTTGTGGTTTAGCTATGAAGCTTAATATATTAATTTGAATTTTGCTAGGAAATTTTGGCCAAGATTATTAGCCGCTCAATCTATGCTACGGTGTTTATTGTAGCCAATCTCCAACTAACTCTGTTTGATTGAAATTGGCTACAAATTACCTATTGTTTCCGTCGTAGCAAATCACAAAATTTCTTGTAGAAGCATTCAAGTTTTAGTCTAAAAAAAAGCTGAAACCATGTGTTAGCCATGATGTGTCCCTTTTGCTTGTCACCAATGGTGGCAACAGCAGTAGGGGTGGAACCCATTATGGTGCACCCAAAACATCCAGCTTCAATGGTGGCAAGTTTTTATGACATTCATCCGATGGATTGATATCCAGCATCAATGGTGGCAAGTTTTTATGACATTCATCCAATGGATTGATGGTGCACGACCCACTTGATCAACTATTTTATCGTATCAACTTTCAAAGAGTGTGAATTGTAATCCTATGCGAGGCAATTTGATTGCAAAGTTATTTTAACTAAATGTGATTTGAGTGTAGAATTCAGAAAGGTAGAAGGACAAAAATTAGAAAATCCATTTAGTGTTACTAGATACATTATGGAGAACTATTTATGGAAAATCATATAGTAGCACCTGATTTAGTTTAGATTCTTATTGTAAAATTTCATGAGGAAGGACTACGAAAACACTCAACAAGTATTGTACAAAATGGTAACCTAAGCTATCATAAAAAAACACTCACAAAATTTATTATTAAGAAATGCCAAGAAATTTAAAACAACATAAACTAACATAAAACTTTAACATAAATTCAATCAAGTAAACAATTGAAGATTAACTAAGTGGGAACCAAGCTTTCAACATAATTTTGGTTAAACATCCACGAAGTTAACTTGTCCATTCTAGTTTTTTTAATTCTATTTCCACTCCAATTATAGAGAATCACTTCCGTTCGACCACTGTTTGCTGCTTGTACTAGTGCGACACCACTCTCGTAAAGGCACAAAGGGGCTAGAAAATATTTATCTTGATTACGAATATTCAAATCCTGATAACTTACTTTAAGAAATTGAGTCCAAGAATTTTCAATTCCAAATTCCGTCATCTTCCATATAATAAAATGGGTTTCTTGAGTATGGTGACTAAAATAGAGAGAGTCTCCCAACACATGAAGAGTTGGTGAATGAAGTGAAACTTCAACAAAATCTTGAGGGGGAAGTAACTTGCTATATGTGTCGGTACTTAGATTCAACGAGATAATCACAATTTGTTGAGCAATATCTCGGGCCAACAAGATGATAGTGTCATTCAATGATACATCTTCATTGTGAAAGATGCGTCTAATAGGAACACGACCACAACAATTTAAAGGAATCAAGTTAGGAAGTTGAATAATTTTCCTAACATTACAGCCGAAGCTAAGTATTTCAAACTTATTGGGATGGAAATACACAATCTTATAAGTATCAGTTAAATTATCGTAACCAAATGAAAACTTGGAAATCCAGAGATAATCCAAGTGTTTCTTAAATATGTTAGATGATGTGTTGGTGGCTGGGTTCCATAACTGAAACCACTTTTGCCTTTGATGATCCTTCAATGAAAAAACAGAGAAACAGAATAATCCGTTGCAGGAACCAATGAATTTGTACCAGTATTTGGGGTTGGATGGGGAGTAACGTTGGGTGGAATGGATTATGGAAGGATTGTTTAGTAAAGTATTGAGGGGAAAGCGTAGGATATCAGGACCGAGAGTAGAGGTGTCAAACAAGCCCTATAATTAAAAGCCCTAACTATTTGGCCCCATTAAAGCCCTATTATATTGAGCCCCCACTTATTGAGATTTATATTGGGCCCTAAAATTTTAGGCCCTTTGCATAATACATCTTTTTTTGGCCCCATTGAAGGGGCCTTATTTTATTTCAAAAACTCATAGAAACTTCATTTCCTTGTAAAACAAGCTAAGAATATATATATTTTGACATACCCTCCTTCACAACTCAACTTTTTAAATTATATTATTACAAAAAATTATTTTTGATGCTTCAAAATCTTTACCTACAAAATAAACATAAAAAATTATGCTGTGTATTGTGATTTAGTTCATTTGATTTAAATAGTGAGAATTTAAGAAGTTACATTACGCTAAAGAAGTAGAAGAAATGGGAAATGGAAGAAGTTGGATTAGTGGATTAAAGTAGTGGGTAATGCCAACTAATTAATTAATTATATAAAATGAAGTAGTGAGATTAGTGAGGTGTTATAGAAGAAGATATGCCATGAAATTTTTAAACACGTATCCTATATTTTTTTAATTAATTAGTTTTAAATAATTGAAAATGGGAGTTATCATTTTTTAATGCTAATAAAACCACAGCATGATACATAGACATAAATCCAAATCCAAATCAGTTAAAACAACACAACAATGTTAGCATTTAACACCTATTGCCAACCTTGCTTACCAAGTTATTAAATTAAAGAATATTGAATACTAACAGTACCTTCAAGCATATGTATCATGGGCTAGAATTTTTTAACAGAATTTTTAATTTATTTTTTGTTAATTTAAAAAAAAAACTAATTTAACAAGTAGTTTGTTTTTTGAAAATTTTAAACATAATTTTAAAATTTTTTATTTAAAAGTTATTTAGTTTTTTGATATTTTCATTTTATTCTATTTTTTAAAATTAAGTTTTTTATTTTATTTCGGGCCTTATAGCCCTTTTTCAAATTTTGGGGCCTTCTAACATTGGGCCCTATGTATTTGAGAGCTTACCTTTTTAAAATTATTTTAGGCCCCTTTATTATAGGGGCTAGTGCCTAAATTTATTGGCCCCTTAAATTGACACCTCTAACCGAGAGACATGCACAGGATTTGTGTGAGGTTTCTGTTTTTCTTTGATTGTTGAAGATGTAATTTGATGAATGCAGGATCGGAGATGAAAGTGTACGGTGAGTTCTTCAGGGAGGAATACTACTGACGTTATCGGAGTGCGTTTGGATTTACGTGACTTGGTTTTAGGAAGATTCATGGGAACTTAGGCAGTGTTGAAAGTGAACCCTAATAAACGAAAATGTGTATTTCTGTTTTGCGAGAGTTCAACACAAAACACCATGAGATCTTAAGTTGACGTGCCGGTTATGCATTCTTCCTCAATTTTAATAGGAATTGAGAGTGATGCGTGGTGAGAAATTCTAGGTTTTTTTTTTCTAAACTCACGTTTTCTTTATTTTCTAAACTAATTTTTTTTAATCATTCTAAGGAAGACATTTAAGGCTATGGTATTATTTTAAAAAGTATATATATATATATATATATATATATATATATATATATATATATATATATATATATATATATATATATATATATATATATATATATATATATATATATATATATATATATATATATATATATATATATATATATATATATATATAGGAAGCGTATCTATTGAAAACTGATATCTATTGTGAGATACGAGAGCTATCGTTATCAACCATTAGATTTAATTAACGTTTCGGATTTGAAAATTCCTTATAAAGAGCACCTTATTGAATTTTTTTCTATTACCTTTACAAAAAAAACATCCATAAAAAGATATTGTTACCTAAAGTATTTTTATTGGGACTATTAAGTTTGTATTAAAATATCATTAAAAACTCGTTACATTCATACTTAATTTTATTTAGGATATTATCATAAAATATAATACAAATATATATTTTGTATTTTTGTTTAAAATTTAAATCATCTAAATAATAAGTATTTAATTCACATTATATTTTAAGAATAAATATATTTATTTTATTTTAAGAATTACGATAGCCAGTTATATTAGTTTTATAGATTATTCAACATAAAATATTTTTATCGACATTTTTTTTGTTTTTAATTTATATACAATTAATGTTATTGTATTAAGAAATAAAAATTAATAATATAACTATATAAAAAATTGTTTAAAAATATTAATATAACTATATTATTAGTATAAATACATATTAATTAAAATTATTAATATAATTATATAATAAAAATATACAGTAGTATTAAATATCTTGATAATTATATGATTATATTAGTTCTTATATTAATTTATAATTATAGTAATGATTTTGATTAATATATAGTTGTACTAATTTTTTTATTTGAATACTACGATGTATAGTAGTAGAGTATGTTTTTATGGAATTAATATAGAGTTATATTAAGGATTTTAATTATGATGTTAATTTTTTTTATACAATGATAACAAATATAATATAATTATAAAAAACAAAACACTCTAGATGAAATTAATTTATGTTCTGAATAATGATAACCAATTACATTATATTTATTGTTATAGAATAAAAAATAGCAAATGAATATATTTCTTAAAATCAATAATAAGAATTATATATTAATCTAAAAATATTTTCATAGATTTTAATTAATGTATTAATTGTTATTTTTTTATATTAATAATAATAATATATACTTATATATTAATTAAATATTAAAAAAATACTTTCAATAAAATTATTTTATGTTGAAAATTTTATAAAAAGAATTTAATTAGTTATCATATTTCCTAAAATATAACATGAATTAAATTTTGGTATAGACTAAATAAGTTATAAAGAAAGAGGATCATGGAAAGAGAAATTAATCTAGTCCATTAATTTCAATGGATATAAAATTAATGGTTATGATTAATTGTTCTCGTTTCTCACGATAGATATCAGTTATCACTGGATACGCTCCCTATATATATATATATATATATATATATATATATATATATATATATATATATATATATATATATATATATATATTTTTTCAATAAGCAATTGTATTAGAATGAGAGTATAAGGGATACTCCTCCCGATACAAACGGAGAACCTCAACTACTCAAAACTGATAAGAGGTTGAGTACTCCACAAGAAAAAAAATACATAAATTCACAAGCTTGTAACTAATGGATGACCACTTCCAAGAAGTGAAAATAATCTCCGACATACATTCCGAGAAACTAAAAGATCCATTATTATAAATGATATCATTACGCCTAACCCAAATACACCACGCCGTAGCTAACCAAATAATCGCTACAATATTCCTACGAATCGAGAGACGCACCTTGTCAAAAGAGAAAGGGAAGACTTGAAACTCTTCTAACGATAACCCCCATCCATAACCAATCCACTCCAAAACCTTGTTCCAAATGGTCGCGAGAGCCCGACAACCTCCCAGAATATGCGGTAAACTTTCTTCCTCCGAAGAGCAAAAAGCACATTGTAAGTTGTTAACATCCAAAATGCCTCTTTTGTGTAAAAGGTCCTTAGTGGCAATTCTGATATGAATTACCCTCCATCCGAAAATGATGAATTTAGAGGGAACTTTTACCTTCCAAAGGAACGAGCAAGCTTTAGCGACATTTGAATTAATTGGCGGGCCCGACAGCTTGGAGAAGTACCAATCATAACAGGACCTAACAGAAAAGACTTCGTCTGATGATATGAGCCATACGAAAGAGTCTTTAGAATGCTCCCGCAATGAAATGTGCGAGGTAACAGCACACAGCTCCTGCCATAGAGAAGGAAAGACAGCGCTGCTGTCCCGAAGCACGACATCACCATTCCAATCGTGGATCTGTCCCGCTGCTGCCACTGCGACAGAAATGGATTCTTGATCAGCATTCGCAAACAGCTCAGGGAAAGCCTGTCTTAACGGTTGAGTAGCCGCCCAGTTGCTGTACCAGAATGGTGTGTTTGATCCGTTGCCAACGTTGCACTCCATTGCCCCTGCAACGTTGTGATGAAACAAAGAAGAGTAATTGTCAGAAATAATAATGTCTCTCCACCATAGGGAGTTGGATTTGTGAACGACGGATTTATCGCCTATGAGTACCTTCTTCTTTACTTCTCCGTACCGAGAAGCAAGAATGCTACGCCAAACCACCTCTTCCTCCGACAGAATCCGCCATTTCCATTTACTAAGGAGCGCAATGTTCATTACTTCCACGTTCTTTACCCCAAGGCCTCCTTCATCCCACGATTTACACACGGTTTCCCAACTAACCCAGTGTATGGGTCTTTTAATTTCGTTCCCGTTCCAAAGAAACTTGCTTTGAATGACCATAATCTCTTTAAGAATCTTAGAATGAGCCTTATAAAAAGATAAAGAGTAAATCGGGATGGAATTAAGAACCGAGTTGATCAAACACACCATACCCGCCAAGTTAAGATACAAACCCTTCCAAACGGCCAATTTATTCTTCAAAACCAAAATCAAGTCCCTCCACATTGATAGTTTTCGCGGATTATCACCGACCCTAACACCGAGATACTTGAAAGGAAGCCTATCAACTTTACAAGCAAGAAACATGGACGCCGCTTCTAAATACCTATCTTCAACGTTGCTGCCATAAATTGAGCTTTTATGAAAATTCACCTTCAACCCTGACATTAACTCGAAACCTCTTAGAATAGCTTTCATAGTCCACAAATTAGCGGTGTCACCTTCAGCCAAAATAACGGTATCGTCCGCAAATTGAATTATGTTAACCTCCTCCATTTCATTAATTTTAAAACCTCGAAAGTCACCCAAGTCAATAGCTTTCTTCATTAAAGCCGTTAGCACTTCCATTGCCAAGACAAAAAGAAAGGGAGAAAGCGGATCTCCTTGACGAAGCCCCTTTTCGACTTTAAAATCTTTAACATAAATTTATTATTAAGGAATGCCAAGAAATTTAAAACATAAACTAACATAAAACTTTAACATAAATTCAATCAAGTAAACAATTGAAGATTAACTAAGTGGGAACCAAGCTTTCAACATAATTTTGGTTAAACATCCACGAAGTTAACTTGTCCATTCTAGTTTTTTTAATTCTATTTCCACTCCAATTATAGAGAATCACTTTCGTTCGACCACTGTTTGCTGCTTGTACTAGTGCGACACCACTCTCGTAAAGGCACAACGGGGCTAGAAAATATTTATCTTGAATACGAATATTCAAATCCTGATAACTTACTTTAAGAAATTGAGTCCAAGAATTTTCAATTCCAAATTCCGTCATCTTCCATATAATAAAATGGGTTTCTTGAGTATGGTGACTAAAATAGAGAGAGTCTCCCAACACATGAAGAGTTGGTGAATGAAGTGAAACTTCAACAAAATCTTGAGGGGGAAGTAACTTGCTATATGTGTCGGTACTCAATTTCAACGAGATAATCACAATTTGTTGAGCAATATCTCGGGCCAACAGGATGATAGTGTCATTCAAAGATACATCTTCATTGTGAAAGATGCGTCAAATAGGAACACGACCACAACAATTTAAAGGAACCAAGTTAGGAAGTTGAATAATTTTCTTAACATTACAGCCGAAGCTAAGTATTTCAAACTTATTGGGATGGAAATACACAATCTTATAAGTATCAGTTAAATTAGCGTAACCAAATGAAAACTTGGAAAACCAGAGATAATCCAAGTGTTTCTTAAATATGTTAGATGATGTGTTGGTGGCTGGGTTCCATAACTGAAACAAGGTCTTTTGCCTTTGATGATCCTTCAATGAAAAAACAGAGAAACAGAATAATCCGTTGCAGGAACCAATGAATTTGTACCAGTATTTGGGGTTGGATGGGGAGTAACGTTAGGTGGAATGGATTATGGAAGGATTGTTTAGTAAAGTATTGAGGGGAAAGCGTAGGATATCAGGACCGAGAGACATGCACAGGATTTGTGTGAGGTTTCTGTTTTTCTTTGATTGTTGAAGATGTAATTTGATGAATTTAAGATCGGAGATGACGGTGTTCCATGATTTACTGACACATCTGAATTGCATCAAAGATTTAACCGGAAGGAATGATAGAATTGCATCAAATATTGTAAATATATCACTATATTGTCTATTCCTATTCTCTTAATGTAGCCAATAAAAACTAATCAATTAATTTCATTAATGAAGTGTGGTAGTAATAAAGGTAAGGAAAGACAATTAAAGTGACCTATTTCTTCCCTTCGGAAAAATTACCTATTTTTTAGGTTGAAAACATATATGAAATGAGTATAATTATTTAATATTGGACTGAAAAGAAGATGCTGAAAATGAATTAATTAAATCTGTGCCATTAATGATAAAATTTGAAAAAAATAAATTTAAACATTATAGAGATATTTATGCTTCATACTGAAATCTTTTTTTCAAGCACAAATCATAAAAATTTGTATAGGAGACATTGTAGAAAATTCAATTTTTTTATTGGTATAAACACTTACACCGTATATTATATATTATATTCTACGTATATTCCATACATCACAATTTGTATATTACAATGAAAACCAATTATTTGTTGAGTTACCACCAATTATTTGTGTTGATTTCTTAGTTTGTATTCTCCTATAGAGCCTTCGTATCTCAGCTCATGAAAAATCAAAAAAACATACCTCATATTTGTTTTTTTGAAATAAATAAAAATAGTAAAAAAAATAAAAACTAATAAATATCAGAACGATTTTCCCATTTATTTATTTGAAAACATATGGGGAAGTAACCAATCGTTAGTTGGTTCATGGTGATTGGCGCTGAGCTTGGTAGGGAGGATCGCGGTTCGATCCCCGCAACTACGACCGGGAGGGGGCTGGAACCACTTGATGCCAGAATTAATTTTTTTTTTTTAGTAAGCAAGAGATACTAAATTAATGAAAAAGGAGAACAAAGGGTTCTCCACACCTTTACAAGCGGATACGGGAAAAAGCCCGGCCAAAAGGAAAATTACAAACCAACTACTACAACGAGAGGAATAACAAAGGATCCGTTACAAACTCGTAATAGGAGAAATTGGAATGTGTAATTTTACCGCAAAACATCCACTTCCAAGTTAAAGATTTAATATTCCAAACAATATCGTTAACACTCCATCTATCCTTCTGAAAACGCACACCGTTTCTAAGAATCCAAAGAGTCCAAACACAAGCAAGCCAAATCATTCCCTCCTTCCCTTTTGTCACTTTCTTCAAACGGAAAAAGTTATGCCACTCCAAAAAATTAGCTTTGCAATCTTCCTCATCCTTCTCCTTTTTTCCCACCCAAACGGCACCTTCCAACCACACCTTCTTGACCACCCCACAAGAAAAAAAGAAATGCCTCTTGTTCTCCACACAATTGTTACAAAGAATACAATTTAAACTATCCGCGGAAATAGCCATGCCTCTTCTCACCAAGAGGTCTAAAGTAGGAAGTCTATTTCGGAAAAGTCACCAACCAAACGCCTTCACTTTAAAAGGAACCTCCGATTTCCAAAGAATCCCAAACGCCTCATGATTTTTGTCAAAAGGCCCATGAGGAGTCTGAACCCGCCTAATATACTCGTAACATGAAGCAACCGAATAAGTCGAACCCGTATCCGCCTTTCCCATCCACACCACGACATCCCTACCTTCCTAATAAATACTATCTATTTTATTCGATTTGAGAAAAACATTTATTTCAAAGATTCAAACCAATTATTTGGGACTATCATTAATGATGGTTAAAAAAAATATTCTAATGATTCAAATCAATTTGAATTAAGAAAATTAATGCTGCAATAATTACGTAATTTTGCAATATTAATATGTATTAATCACATGAAATTACATTTTTATTATAAAAATAAACACAAAAATATAAGAATAAACAATACTACATATTTTCATTGACACAATGCACACTCCAAAACAAATAAAAAATAGTAAAAAAAAACCAATACCTACATATTTTTACAAACATAGTACAATTTCTTTTTACAATTCAATTTGAGACATCTAATGAAATATATTACGTTTAGGGGCATGCAAATCTCTTAAAATTGTTTTCATTAGGGTAATAAAGTATATTTTGTGTTAGTTAATTTTTATATATTAAAATAGAAGTAATATTTAACCAATTTTTAAACACAATATATTTTAAAATTATTGTATGTTTAATTTATTTTTAAAATAAATAAATAAATCATTATTAAATAATTTATCTATAATATGGTTGAATATTTTATTTTTACTGAATCCGAAAAATAATTTCCTAAAATAAATGTAAATTTTGAATAAACTATATTCCCGGTATTTTAGCCATTTACAATTTTTCTCTTTACAATAAATTGTAATTTAAATATTAATTATTATTAATTATGATATGCCATCTAACCAAGAATATTATTATTTGTAATAAATAAACATAATTAGATAATTTTTTATCTATTAATTTGATATTAAAATGAATCATATAAATTCTTACTATAAGAAATTAAGTATTTTTTTCTTTTATTTTGTCATAACATGAGATATAATTGTTTCATCAAGTTTATCACATTGTTTTAAATAAATATTTTATAAAAAGAATAATAACTAATTTAATGAATCAACTTTTATAGTACCAAAACTATCTTGTCAAAAGTGCATAAAAAATAATCAGTCTTAAAATTGATATATTTGGTTATTATTTCCTGTATTCCGTTTTGAATTGCTATAGAACATACTATTTATTTTATTTATAATGTATATACTATTTATTTTATTTATAATGTATTTTTTTTTCAGTAAGCAAGATTTTACTAATAAAAGAACAAAAGTCTTACAAGATACAAAAGGAAGCCGAAAAAACAACAGCGGAAAATTACCCACCAAATAGTATCTAAGCTAGATAAAGCAAAGGGTTTTTGCTAAACTCGTAGAAGTTACAATTGGGCTGAGTAATATTCCCTATAAATGACCACCTCCAGAGGAGCGCTTTACACCCCCAAACGACGTCTCTAACATTCCAAACACCATTTTTAAAAATGATTTCGTTCCTACGCAACCAAAGGCTCCAAATGATTGCCAACCATATACCTCCCGCCTTTCCCTTTTTAATGTTCAGCTTTCTACAAGTGATGTATCAGGAAGAAAAACTTTCCTTAAAATCAATAACCTTACAATTGATCGTTCCCAACCAATTTGCAATTTCCTTCCAAACTAACTCCACTTCGTGACATTCCAACAGCAAATGAACAGAAGATTCGGGATTACAACCGCAAAAAACACAAGAGATATCAGAATTAGGAGAAAGGATACCTCTTTTGAGGAGCAAGGCCTTAGAGGGAATTCCGTTAGCAAAGCACCGCCAACCGAAAGCTCTAATTTTAAGGGGGACATCCACCCTCCAAATGGACTTGTAGGAAACGTCAAAAGCTCCCGGTGGGCCATACGGAATATGCATCTTGCACAAGGCCGCATAGCAAGACGAAACAGTGAATGCTGCCGCACCCGAAGGCAACCAAACAATGTTGTCGCGGACAGCAGCAGCTGGGACAGTGCTGTCACGGACAGCAGCAGCAGGAAGAATGGTTGGGACAACGGTTTCCAGCTCCCTCCGCAGACCTGCAATCTCTGCAGCAACCGAACCAACAGCTGCGTTCGAAGTTCCGAGGCTGCCCCATTTCCATAAATCGTCCAGCCTCCCCCCCATACAAGCAACGGAGACCTCCTTCAAACCAGACGCTGCATACGCCTCCGGATAACGGTATAAAAAAGGTTCTCCCTTATGCCACGATGAGTGCCAAAAAGAGATTGAATATCCGTTGCTCAAGCTGAACCTGCAATTTGAATTAAAGAAATTTACCGATTGGTTATTCCCTAGCGAGCATATGTCCGCCCACCAAACAGAACAAGAACGGTTGTGATTTAAATTACGTCTCCCATGAATGACATCAAGATTAATATCTCCGTATCGAGATTTCAACAAGCGATACCAAAGAGCATTAGATTCTTCTAATATCCTCCATCGCTATTTGTATAGAAGAGCCTTGTTGAAAACATCCAATCTTTTGATTCCTAAACCCCCCTTTTCCACCGGTAAGCAAACTTCATTCCACCCGACCCAATGCATCTTTCGTCTTTCCTCCGTTCCTCCCCACAAAAAATTACTTTGAATCTTGTTCATTTCTCTTATGACTTTCACCGGAGCTTTATAGAAGGATAGAGTAAATATAGCCAAGCTTGACAAAACCGATTTTATAAGTGTTATTCTACCGCCGAAACTCACCCACCTACTCTTCCACGAAGATAACTTCTTCCTCATTCCGTCAACCAAAGGCTTCCAAAAAATGATTCTTCGAGGATTGGAACCTATATTAATACCAAGAAATTTGAAATGCTTCGACTCCTCCCGACAACAAAGAAAAACCGTAGCCAACTCCATGAACCGTTCATTAACATTAATTCCTATAAGCTTGCTCTTATGGTAATTGATGCTAAGACCCGAAACAATCTCGAAACCTTTCAACACCGTCTTGATGGCTCATAAGTGATTCCAACTACCGTCACCAACCAATAAGGTGTCGTCGGCAAATTGAAGAACATCAATAAAACAACTCCCTTGAACTTTGAATCCCGCGTAATCCCCATTTTCCACCGCCTTATCAATCAAGATTTTAAGGCCTTCCGCCACAATCACGAAAAGAAACGGGGAGATAGGATCTCCTTGACGTAACCCTCTTTCCACCCCAAATTCCCCCGTTGGACTACCGTTGATCAAAACCGACATCTTACTAGAAAAAATTAAAACCTCCATCCACCTCATCCATTTGTCCCCAAATCCTATGCTCCTCATCATGAATCTTAGAAAATTCCAATTGACTTTGTCATAAGCCTTCTCAAAGTCGACTTTGAAAAGGAGACACTCCCTTCCCTCCTTAGAAGCAAAATCCACCAATTCGTTAGCCACAAGAACACCATCCACAAGATGCCTACCCGGGATAAAAGCGGTTTGACTATAGGAAATAATAGAAGGCATTATCTTTTTGATCCTATTAGCCAACAACTTCGCCAAGATTTTGTATATGCTACCAACCAAACAAATGGGTCTATAATCGTCTAATCCCAAAGGATTAGAAGATTTCGGGATAAGGGTAAGAAATGATGAAGTTATTGATTTAGACAAAACAACCCCGGTATGAAAATCCTTAATGCAAGCACACACATCCCTTTTAATAAAAGACCAACACTTTTGGAAAAAGAGAAGAGACATACCATCCGGTCCCGGACTCTTCGCCCCATCATAACTCCAAATCGCGCCTTTTATTTCCTCCTCCGAGAAAGGTTCTTCCAAACCTTGACTTGCCTCCGAATTTAAGCAATTGAAAGAGGCATTTTCCAAAATCGGTCTATCTTTCCAACTTTCATGAAATTTGCTTTCAAAGTGCCTCTTCACCGCTTCTTTCACCTCTAAAACCGAGCTCACTACCCCATTACTAGTGACAAAACTACTAATATGATTCCTTCTCCTTTTCTCCTTCATAACTTTATGGAAGAATCTACTATTCGAATCGCCGTCATTCAACCACTTCAATCTCGACTTTTGAATAAGCATGTTTTCTTTTATTCTAAGATTCATCCAAATGTTTTTACTAGCCTCTTTCCTCCTAGCCAAGTCTTCCGCATTCAAAACCTCCAAGTCCTCCATCTCATTTAACTCCTTAACCCCCTCTTCCACCGCCAAGTCGAACCTACCGAACACATTTTTATTCCACCATCTCAATTTATCTCTCAAAAGCCGGATCTTTTCTTTCAAGACAAAATCGCCTCTTCCAAACACCTCCATCTCCTTCCACTCCTTTTCGACAAACGGCAATAAATTCTTGTTCGAAAACCATTCGGTGTTGAACTTGAAAGGTTTAGGCCCCCAATCCTCTTTATCGACTTCTAACCAAATCGGGCAATGGTCGGAAATATCCCGGGAACCAATGAATTGGCCAACAACTCCCCACAAAGAAACTAAAGTATCAGATACTAGGAACCTGTCTATCCTGCTCTTTGATCTCCCATCCCCACTATACCAACTGAATTTGCGCCCTTTACAAGGAACATCATTAAGGCCGGAACTATCTATGAACTCCGAAAAATATCTCCTCTCTGAATCGGTGCTGGCAGCAGATCTTCCAACCCTCTCATTTCTAGATTTTACGGCGTTAAAGTCTCCCCCAAATAACCATTCACCATCAGTGTGTTTATTTTTCAGAGTCAGCAATTCTCTCCACAAATTCCTCTTCTCAGCCAAGGCACAGGATGAATAAATATTCACAACATAAAAAGAGAAGTTCTGGCAACTGACCTTTACCCCCAAGTATCCGAATCCGCAAAAACTCGACTCAACCGAAACTGTAGACAATTTCCACAGGATCAGTAAGCCGCCCGCAGCACCAACCGATGGACAAAAAGAGTAACCAAAGTTCTGACCTCCCCAGAAACTATTGGCCAACGAATCTGAAATCTCCGTTAATTTCGATTCTTGAATCAGAAAAATGTTTGCACGACCCTTATTGATAATATTACAAATCCTCTTCCTCTTCAACTTACTACCTCCTCCCCTGATGTTTAGACTTCCTATAATCATTATGAATTTTGAGATGTCGTCTTCCTTCCTACCACGATCCTCTGATGGTCCTGAATCTGATCAGAGAGCATCTCCTTCAAGCCCTTTCCCACACTGCCTGCTCCCACTCCTAAATTAATTAGAGCACTGAACATTTTGTCCTCCGATGGGGGACGAAGATAAAGTTTCAGCCTGTTATTGCAGCGGATGATGTTAGACTCACTAGAAATCTCTCCATGAGCATAGACGGTATCGGTATTGAAATGCATACAGTAAATAATAACTATAATTTTTTGAACGCTTCTTGCTTCAACTTCCATATAAAGACTTTCTTATTCCCATTTTCTCACTTCTTTGCTCGTTAAAGTCACATGACTTCTACAAGCTTTCTCCGATTTAAAGATTCCAAAAAATTATCGATGGAGATCAAACCGATGACTATTAAACATTTCCTATGAGTAGAATTCCAACCAAGATGTTAAGTGATACATTTTAATGACGCTCTTTGCAAAACCTCGCATATGAAACTGGGGTAGCACCTCATATTCAACTGAGATTAATGTAATTTTTGTAATAGTAAAACAAGGGGTGATGGTTCTATCTTCTTATGAAACATAGTACGTAGAAGCCTCATATCGTTTGTCAAACACTTTGGATGAAAATGTTATTTAAAGAGTTGAAGATTAATAAAGTTGTGAAGATCAATTTGTTAGTTGATCATAAGCTATTCATTCAAAGAGTCATTAAAGAAACAAGCACATTTCATTTCTAAGAGACTAAGTGAGCAAGAACAAGTTGGAGATTGAATACTCCACATTAGGTTATTGGGTATCCAAATTTCTTTGCTTTCTACGAAAATGAACTCCGTATATATATATATATATATATATATATATATATATATATATATGTGTGTGTGTGTCCCAAAATACTTGCAATTTTATATTTAATCTTCCAATTATATATATATATATATATATATATATATATATATATATATATATATATATATATATATATATATATATATATATATATATATATATATATATATATATATATATATATGGGGACGACTCAAGTGAGAACACTTGGTTATTATGAGAAATGAGAACAATGAATCACGACCATTAAATTTTGATTTTGTTGATTTTAATGGACTGGATTGGTTTCTCTTTCTATGTTGATTTAAAATAAATACTAAGGATCATAGAAAGAGAAACCAATCCAGTCCATTAAAATCAACAAAATCAAAATTTAATGGTCGTGATTCATTGTTCTCATTTCTCATAATAACCAAGTGTTCTCACTTGAGTCGTCCCCTATATATATATATATATATATATATATATATATATATATATATATATATATATATATATATATATATATATATATATATATATATATATATATATATATATATACTTGCAATTTTATATTTAATCTTCCATTTGTACCCTCTAATAAATACTCTTAATTTATTGTTTTCTCACTTAACATTAATGTTAATTTGAAACACCAATAGTTAATTAGGATAATTTGATAAAATCATTATTCTCTCTTTTATTTATTACTGTTTCTTAATCTGTGTGAAATGTTCATTTGCGACAAATAATATGGGACGGAGGGAGTATTAAACTTGATGTTGGTACCTTTCATGATCAACACTACAAGAAAATAACATATTAACTACCAAATATTTGCTAGAGCTATTAATTCAAGGTAATTTTCGGCTTGATTGCATGTGATTCTACTTCAAAAAATAATTTCATAGCTAAATTTAACATCTTTCCTCTTTTTAGAATTCAATATGGCATAACGCAAAATAAATATAGGGTTAATAGTAGTTCACCCCCTGTAATGTTAGCGAATTTTGCTTTTCCCCCCTCTCTACCTTTTGGCAACGGTTTTTTCAAAAAAACCGTTGCCAAAACCGGCCTTTGGCAACAGTAGGAGGGTAAACCAAAACACGCTCATATTACAGAGGGTAAACTAAAACTACTATTAACCCATAAATATATAAATAGCTATGATAGCAAGTGAAAAAATATTGTCAATGAAGGTGTAGGTGTGAAATTTCCAATTTATATATATATATTTCTCAGTCCATTTTCATTTGTTATATTGATATTTAATTTACTGATAGTATATGTAATTTTTTAATGTAGAAATTGAGAGAATATTTGACTTGAAGATTGCAAGTGAGAGAATCTCAATAGTTTTTTTTGATAATTCAAAAGTAATCTCAAGGGTATTTGAAGTACTTTCATCCATTGTTCCTTCTTCCTCTTTACAAATTTCTCACAATAATGCATCTTGATACCCTCTTGGGTTTTGATAATTAAACTTGTTCTTAATTAGGGTTTAATGTGTTATAATTATTGTTAATTTAGCTCTTCATATTGTTTTTCTTAGATGAGAGTTCCAAGGTTATTATTGTGTGTGTTCGATCTACAGTTGGTGATTTGTAATTGCACAAACTTTCAGCGATTCTCTTTGGTGTCTGTTGCAAAATATTCTTCTTGGAGGTGGCTCCTATTGGGTATATTTCTAAATCTTTTATTACTACTGTTGTCAAATAGCAATAGCATCAACTCTCTAGCATAGGAAAATTTAAAAATGCTAATATTTTGCATTCAAATCTCTCAAATTTATGTACAGTTGATGACATGGGACTGTTATTTTGATCGGTTTGGTGTTCAAGGTACGGTTCTTTTGAATCTTGCTTCCTTTTTAAGGTATGATAGACTTGGGAAATATGAAATACTTAGGACATTGTATAGGGTTGGTAACTTATAGAGTAAATACAACTGTAATTTTAAATAATTTTCAATTTTCGGATAGCCTTTCAGAAATACTTTAGCAAACCAAACACCAACAAAAAAAAGAAATATTTAGGATAATTAAGCTTTTTATTTTGGTGATCTTGCTACAAAGTATGTTTTCGTGTGTTGCTTCAGTTTCATTACCTTAGGATAAACTGAAACTTGTCAGGAAAAGTTATGCGTTATGTGCGTATTTCTCTTCATAGTAATCGAGTCATGGTTTTGTACCTACCTACTTGCAGTAACCATAAGTCACTCATTTTTTTACTAGATTGGGCTTTGAGTCCTATGAAATGATATTGGGACTTATGGACTTGATTTAAGTAAGATACGTTGGTTTGGTGGTTTTAAACATCTCCAGAGGTTCATCAAAAAACTGTTTTGATAAGTACTTAGAGAACAATTAATCTAAACTATGTGCTTGTTTTAAAAACAAATACTTCTTTTCGCACGTCCCTTAAGGCTTAAACTAGAGTTATGTTCTGTTTTTTGTATTGGTTTGCTTTATAGCTTATAGCATAACATTCTGCATCCAATACTATGTAAGGGAAATAATCACGAAGACTCAGTAGTATGTTTCAGCCCCCTTATAAAAAAGGTATGGTTTCAGCCTAGTAAAAGGAAGATCTAATAATTCATTGGTGGACTATCGAGCTGCCAAGTTTGTACAGATACACGATAAATAATTGGCCACTACATTTTTAATAATTGTTCCTTAGTAATCATTTATAAACCTGATTAGAAGTCATAATTTATCCTTTGGATGCCTGCTTGTGGTTTTCTTCTTAAGGTCCTCTGAATCATGTACGTCTCCATTATGTTAGATTATTTTTAAGGCCTCTATCAATGGAGATTTTTTTTTAGTAAACAAGATTTCATTCAAACGGAGAACAAAGGGTTCCCCAACCTGTTTACAAAAGGAACGGCAAAACGCCAAAACACATAAATTACATCCCAAATATAATTACGATAAGAACCATAGGGGTTCTTTGACAAAATCGTAAAAGGAATAATTGGAGTGTGTAATTTCTCCGCAAAAAGGCCACCTCCAAGCCAATACTTTGATGTTTCAAGCTAAATCATCAAAATTCCAAACCTCTTCCCTAAAACAAACCCCGTTCCTACATAACCAAATAGCCCACGTCGTTGCCAACCAAATAATATCTACTTTCTTTACATCTACCTTCTTAGATATACAAAACGAGTGCCAATCCATAAAACTCGATAAGCTCTGTTTTTCCTCTATCCCACTCTTACCAATCCACCCCGCTATTTTCCTCCAAATATTCTTTACAAAAGAACAAGCAAAAAAGAATGATCTCTATTTTCCAAATCCCTCCTACAAAAGGAACACTTTAAGTTATCCAAAGAGAAAGGAATACCTCGAAGCGCCAATTGATCTTTTGTAGGAAGCCTATTAGCCAAGAGCCTCCACGCAAAAGCTTTAATCTTGAAAGGAACATTCGACTTCCAAACCAACCCCTTCGCCTCATGAAAACGACAAAAGGGACCAAACGGAACACGCTTACTAGCATACTCCGAATAACACGAGGCAACCGAGAATCCTTCACCACTATTGAGGCTCCACTCCACCCCGTCCTTGTCCTCCCCCAAATCCCCGAAAGCCATCAACAAATTCCGAAGCTCCTCCCATTCGGCCAAAATAGCTCCGGTAGATAACAAATGCTCCGCTATACCAAGGTCCCCCCACAACCATTTACCATCCATCTAACCACCCATCGCGGCAACCGCAACTCCTTTCAAAGCCGATGCCTCAAAAAGAGCCGGAAACTCAACCTTCAAAATCTTCCCATCCAACCAAACTTCCTCCCAAAAGGGGGTTCGAAAACCATTATTAATTGAAAACCTACACAAAGAAACAAACGGGTCAAGAAAAAATGCGGTCCCAATTTTCAACATATCCTTCCACCAAAAGGATGCCCTCCTTATATCTTTAACATCACCCCCTCCTCCCAACAACTTCATCGAGAGGTCACCATAGCGAGATTTTAAAATTTTGAAACTAAGAGAATCCGCACCTTGGATGATCTTCCATCTCCACTTGCTCAAAAGAGCCACATTAAAATCCTTGATATTTTTCACTCCTAACCCCCCTTCTCAAAAGGTTGAGTAACAACCTTCCAACAAATCCAATGAATGCACCTCTTCTCCATCCCACCTCCCCAAAGAAAATTACTTTGAATTTTCGTTATCTCCTTCACCACCTTTTTGGGCATCAAGTAGAAAGACATGGTAAAAACGGTTAGAGAACTCAAAACGGACTTCAATAACGTTATTCTACCTCCTAGAGTGAGGAACCTATTTTTCCAACCATCCAACCACTTTTTCAACTTGGAAATAAGCGGACTCCACATTTCGTATTTTCTCAGATTAGACCCCACCGGTATTCCAAGAAAGGTAAAATTACTCTCTTCTACCTTACAAGCAAGAGAGTTAGAGGCGGCCTCCAAGAAACCCCTACCCACATTGATGTCAATCAATTTGCTCTTATTATAATTTATGCCCAACCCCGACACCATCTCAAAAGCCTTAAGAACCACTTTAATGGCCCACACTTGCTTCCAAGAGCCTTTTCCAACCAACAAAGTGTCATCCGCAAATTGGAGAATGTCCACTTCACAACTCCTATGAATAGAAAAGCTCTCAAACTCACCCATCTCCATAGATTTTCTAACCAATCCCGCAAGACCTTCCGCCACCAACACAAAAAGAAAAGGCGAGAGGGGATCACCTTGCCTTAGACCTTTGCCCACCTCAAAATCGGAAGTGGGGCTACCATTAACAAGGATCGACATATTGCTCTTAAAAATCAATTTTTCCATCCAACCTCTTCATTTAACCCCAAAACCCATTCTCCTAAAAAGGTACCTTAAAAAGTTCCAACTTACATTATCATACGCCTTTTCAAAATACACCTTAAATAATAAGCAATCTTGCTTTGTCTTCCTTGCGTAATCCACCACTTCGTTTGCAACAAGCACCCCTTCGAGCATTTGTCTCTCCGGAACAAAAGCACTTTGACACGGAGAGACAATGGAACCAATAATCTTTTTTAATCTTCCTGCCAATAATTTTGCCACTACTTTGTACATACACCCCACCAAACAAATAGGCCTATACTCGTTCAAAGAGAGGGGATTAAGAGATTTAGGGATCAACGAAATGAAAGACGAAGTTACCGCCTTTGAAAGTGAACCCCCATTGTAGAAACTCTCGAAAAACCGAATAAAATCTTCTTTAATAAAACTCCAACATTTCTTGATAAAGAGAAATGAATAGCCATCCGGACCCGGACACTTAGAACCTCCACAATTCCAAATGGCCTCTTTAATCTCTCCCTCTAAGAACGGACTTTCAAGGGCCGCCACATCCGCCTCCCCAACCATGTTAAAAGGAATTCCTTCCAAAATGGGCCTATGATCATCCAATTCCTTAAACTTATTGTGAAAATGATTCACTACCTCTTCTTTTATCTCTTCCACCGAATCCAACAAACGCCCCGAGACAAGAATAGGACCAATATGATTCACTCTCCGTCTATCTTTCATCACCTTATGGAAAAAACCACTATTTGCATCTCCCTCCTTTAACCATTTCAATCTCGATTTTTGAATTATCATGTTCTCTTTAATCCTCAAGTTCCTCCAAAACCTAAATGTAGCTTTCCTTCTCCCATTTACCACCTCATTCAACTCAATATCATCCGTTTCTTCCAACTTTTCATATCCAAGATTAATGTCCCTCACTCCTTCATCCACTTCCAAATCGAACCTCCCAAAAACCTCCACATTCCACTTCCTTAAAATAGGCTTAAGAAGTTTCAACTTCTCTTTTAGAACATAATCACCCCTCCCCTCCACCTCTAGGCATTTCCACTCCTTCTCAACAAACGGCAAGAAAGAATCCAAGGAAAACCATTCATTATTAAATCTAAAAGGTTTCGGGCCCCAATCCACCTTGTCCACAATCAACCAAATGGGACAATGGTCCGAAATGTCCCTCGCGCCAATGAATTGACCAACCACACCCCGTCTATTCACCACCTCATATGATAAAAGGAACCGGTCGATTCTACTCATCGACTTACCATCCCCACTATACCACGAGAATTTCTTGCCCTTACAAGGAACGTCCACCAAAGCGCTTTTGTAAATGAATTCGGAAAAAAGTTCCACCTCGTTAAGATTTACCACCACGGACCACCCTTTCCTTTCTCTACGATTTTTGATCGCGTTGAAATCTCCACCTATGATCCATTCCCCATCCTTAAATTTCTCCTTCAAAGACAACAAATCCTCCCATAATTTCCTCTTTTTCTCAATGACACACGAAGAGTACACGTTTACAATATAGTACCACAAATTATCTCTTTTAACTTTGATGCCCAAATAACCTTCCCCTTTGAAACTATTCACCACCTCCACTTTACCATCCCTCCAAAGAGTGTGCAAACCCCCCGATAAACCGTTTGAGTTAGAATAGGAAAAACCTATGTCCGGCCCACTCCAAAAACTCTTACCAAAGGCATCCTTGAAGTCTTTAATTTTAGTTTCTTGTAACAAAAAATGTCTGCTTTCCCTTTATTAATTATAGAACTAACCCTCCTTCTCTTTAAAACACTACAACCTCCCCTAATATTTAAAGAGCCGATGATCATGTCAACCTTTTTGAAGACTCCTTCCTCTCTACCATCCTCACACTGCTATAACTCTCAAGTTTCTCAATCCTTCTTAACAAAAATTCCCTTCCTTCCGTCTCGGCAACCCCCAGTGCTACAATGGCCTCCCAAAGCTTTTCCCTCACATCCCCATTAATGAACTCCCATTGCCTACTATTACTCCTCCTTATATCTGAATCCTCTTTATGAACACCATAAACCTCAGTACTATTTCCGCCAAAAGAGAGAATGGAATCCGAAACTGCACTTGGAACAATCTGAACCTGCACTCCTTTTTTCCCCGTCTTCTTAACCCCAACCTTGTTTCTTTTGCCTTGAGATTTCAAAACCACTCCCTTACTACCTCCGCCAGCCTTGGAACCTCCTTTCACCACTCCAATATCTGCCAGACTTTTAAATTTCAATTTTTTATGCTTAAAATTACTCTCAGGCACCCCAAGGGAACACGGACCCACTGTTTCAATGCCATCTTCTGTGATAAACACAGAACTTCTGTCCTCACTATCTCCCACCGATATCTGCCTCAGCCCCTTTCCAACACTACCCCTCTCCTTCAGAGAAATAAGAGCCAAATCAAAAGAACCTGTATTTCTGCTCCCACCGCTCCCAGCCAAACTCCTCGAAACTGAACCACTATCCTCCTTCTGATTCGAATCAAACAGGGGCCTGACTGCCGACCCAAACTCCTTCACCGTTTCGCTGCAAGAAACCAACAGTTGGATTATGGGATCGTCGACTGACCTCATCCTTTCTACATCAGAAGCTAAAGGAACAAGAATGGGTGTCGTCTCCTTTGGAACACAACAATCCCCTATGAACGAGTTACCGCCAGCCGAGACTACATTAACGCAACTAGGATCGCACTTAGGAACATCAACCGGACAAATAACAGTATTTAACAGACTACATTCTGAATTATCAACCCTTTCTAACACCCCCTCATCATCAAGCAAATTATCAGACCACACATCTTCGGATTCCGAAGAGTCGGAGACAGAGGTATGAGGTTTCTGCGTACCTGAAATGTTTCGAATCGAGCCAATTGCGTCTTCCCTTAGCACCAACGAAACTTCCTTCCCGTTGATCTGCACGATCATAGACTTCATCAATTCATGTGTTAGTTTGACTCTCGCCATAAATCTAGCTGTGTCGTAATTGGACCCCGCCGCCGTTGATTCATCCACGCAGATAAATTCCCCCATCGAGTTAGCCAACTTAACGAAGAAATCCACACACCACGCGTGCAACGGGACACCGTAAACGCTCACCCAAATGACCCTTCCGTCGTCAATGTCCTTCTCATTCCACCTTCTTACTACCGCGAACCATTGTTTCCACCACGTTTCGCCTTCCCCTATTAAGTCCTCAATCACACCCTCCTCTTCCTCTTCTAAAAGACACATATTGCCCCCCATAGGCGTTACCTTGATATCAAAGACACCCTCCATCATGAAGTGAGACTAAATGTTGTAAGTCGAACCCGGTATCGTCACCACCCCCACGTAAGCTTTCTCCAACCTCTTCCTGTTATCTGCCTGAGAGGTAAAACATAACACAGGATTATCACCCACCTTCTCGCTACCCTTCTCGCTGCCCTTAACCAAACCTTCATTCAAATCCTCCACATAACGCCTCTTCAGTGACCCAACAGAGGTGCCTGGATGCACTCCCGCCGCCGGTCGATGATGTTGCGACATTTGACCTTGCCTGTGAGAAAACTTGGTCTCCGTAGGTGACACCTTCCTCGCACTAGACCACTCAAACCTCGGAAGATTAGCATGAATTTTCTTCCCCATAATCATCACATTATCACAACGAACCGCCAACAATCTACCGTCTTCAACCTCTTCGAACCTAACAAAACCAAATTTCTTCCCCAAATTATTCTTCCTCGGCGAGATTGCAACCTCCACCACATTCCCCAAACACCCAAAAACCTCGAAGAACGATTTTGCTGATTGAGATTCCGGAAACTCATAAAAGAATATGGACGTAATCTCAGCATTCTTATTCCTTCTAACACCTCCTCCCCACGGGAAAACGTCCCACCGCGGACCAAGCGCCTTGAATGGTCTTCTACTGAAAGTTTTCCAAACCCCACCGTGATTATGTGCAGATTCGGCCATCGGAAAGTCCACCCAGCCCTAACCCCCTTTTAGAGAGAGGGGGGAGAGAACATTTCTTCTTCGATATCTACTCAAATTTGTCTCTAGTGTATTATTTATGCTTTAGCTTAGAATGAATTTGACATGAAACATATCCTGTTAGTAAGTACATTTCTAGGAGAAATTGATGGAAGTTTCTTTCACTTCCTCTACAACTTCATAGCTTGTCCTTGAAATGCATTATTTCAACTCTGCTAGATAGGTGTTTCCTCTTTACCAATGGTCCAGTACTATTAGCAAAGGTATGCATATTTCAACTATGGACATTGTCTTGACTAATGTTTTTTTGTTCTTTTGTTATATATGTAACATGAAGTGTCACCGTTAACATCAAGTAGGTTATCTCACAACTCTAAGCCTTTGAATGACAATGGTTCATTAAGAGGAATAGACGGTGCAGCTGCCACAGGTGGAACTTTTTATACTCATTGTTAAGGATATATTTCTTATTATAATAGAATCAGTGTTTCAGCCTCACGAAAAAAAAGAATCAATGTTTCATATCACATATTGTCAAGAATTTTATTTCAATACAATGAATATTTTTATTGAATGTAGTGGTGTAAATATTCTTCATACTACACATAGTTTACCCTCTAATTGTAGAGTCCCTTTGAGGCTACGGACCAACAATAGTAGAACTTAGCTTAAAATATATATACAAGAAATCACTAAAATATTAGATTATGCATATGATAATGATTTATAGAGAGATTAACATATGTGTCGTCATTTGTGTGAAAATATATTTTGGCATGTTAATCCTTTCAGCTTTTATTTCTATTAGGGCGGTTTGATATCTACTTTAAGCATTCCATTAATTCTTGGGGAAGGGATAAGGTGCTGTAGTTTTTTTAACCTTTTCTTCTACTTCTTCATACCCAATTTTTTCAGTATGCTGATCTTTATTCATACCCAATAATTAGTTTTGATTAAAAATAATCACAAAAATTTAAATAAAAGAAACTATAAATTTTAGTTTGAGATTTACTATGAAATTTTGGTGGCAATATTGTAGCGGTATGGTTGGGAAACATAAATGAAGACTAACATTTTGCTACACTTTAGTTGTGGTTTAGCTATGAAGTTTAATATATTAGTTTGAGTTTTGCTAGGAAATTTTGGCCAAGATTATTAGCCGCTCAATCTATGCTACGGTGTTTATTGTAGCCAATCCCCAATAAATCTCCAACTAACTCTGTTTGATTGAAATTGACTACAAATTAGCTATTGTTTCCATCGTAGCAAATCACAAATTTTCTTGTAGTGCAAGCTGTGTAATATTTGCAGAAGCATTCAAGTTTTAGTCTCTAAAAAAAGCTGAAACCATGTGTTAGCCATGATGTGTCCTTTTGCTTGTCACCAATGGTGGCAACAGCAGTAGGAGTGGAACCCATTATGGTGCACCCAAAAGATCCAGCTTCAATGGTGGCAAGTTTTTATGACATTCATCCGATGGATCGATGGTGCACAACCCAGTTGATCAACTATTTTATCGTATCAACTTTCAAAGAATGTGAATTGTAATCCTATGCGAGGCATTTGAATGCGAAGTTATTTTAAATAAATGTGATTTGAGTGTAGAATTCAGAAAGGTAGAAGGACAAAAATTAGAAAATCCATTTAGTGTTACTAGATACATTATGGAGAACTATTTATGGAAAATCATATAGTAGCACCTGATTTAGTTTATATTCTTATTGTAAAATTTCATGAGGAAGGACTACGAAAACACTCAACAAGTATTATACAAAATGGTAACCTAAGCTATCATAAAAAAACACTCACAAAATTTATTATTAAGAAATGCCAAGAAATTTAAAACAACATAAACTAACATAAAACTTTAACATAAATTCAATCAAGTAAACAATTGAAGATTAACTAAGTGGGAACCAAGCTTTCAACATAATTTTGGTTAAACATCCACGAAGTTAACTTGTCCATTCTAGTTTTTTTAATTCTATTTCCACTCCAATTATAGAGAATCACTTCCGTTCGACCACTGTTTGCTGCTTGTACTAGTGCGACACCACTCTCGTAAAGGCACAAAGGGGCTAGAAAATATTTATCTTGATTAGGAATATTCAAATCCTGATAACTTACTTTAAGAAATTGAGTCCAAGAATTTTCAATTCCAAATTCCGACATCTTCCATATAATAAAATGGGTTTCTTGAGTATGGTGACTAAAATAGAGAGAGTCTTCTAACACATGAAGAGTTGGGGAATGAAGTGAAACTTCAACAAAATCTTGAGGGGGAAGTAACTTGCTATATGTGTCGGTACTCAGATTCAACGAGATAATCACAATTTGTTGAGCAATATCTCGGGCCAACAAGATGATAGTGTCATTCAAAGATACATCTTCATTGAGAAAGACGCGTTTAGTTGGAACACGATCCCAACAATTTAAAGGAACCAAGTTAGGAAGTTGAATAATTTTCCTAACATTACAGCCGAAGCTAAGTATTTCAAACTTATTGGGATGGAAATACACAATCTTATAAGTATCAGTTAAATTATCGTAACCAAATGAACACTTGGAAAACCATAGATAATCCAAGTGTTTCTTAAATATAATAGATGATGTGTTGGTGGCTGGGTTCCATAACTGAAACAAGGTCTTTTGCCTTTGATGATCCTTCAATGAAAAAACAGAGAAACAGAATAATCCGTTGCAGGAACCAATGAATTTGTACCAGTATTTGGGGTTGGATGGGGAGTAACGTTGGGTGGAATGGATTATGGAAGGATTGTTTAGTAAAGTATTGAGGGGAAAGCGTAGGATATCAGGACCGAGAGACATGCACAGGATTTGTGTGAGGTTTCTGTTTTTCTTTGATTGTTGAAGATGTAATTTGATGAATTCAGGATCGGAGATGAAGGTGTTCCATGCTTTACTGACACATCTGAATTGCATCAAAGATTTAACCGGAAGGAACGATAGTATATGTACGGTGAGTTCTTCAGGGAGGAATACTACTGACGTTATCGGAGTGCGGTTGGATTTACGTGACTTGGTTTTCGGAAGATTCATGGGAACTTACGCAGTGTTGAAAGTGAACCCTAATAAACGAAAATATGTATTTCTGTGTTACGAAAGTTCAACACAAAACACCATGAGATCTTACTTAAGTTGACGTGCCGGTTATGCATTCTTCCTCAATTTTAATAGGAATTGAGAGTGATGCGTGGTGAGGAATTCTAGGGTTTTTTTTTTTTTTCTAAACTCACGTTTTCTTTATTTTCTAAAATTTGTTTTTTTTGAATCATTCTAAGGAAGACATTTATGGCTATGGTATTATTTTATATATATATATATATATATATATATATATATATATATATATATATATATATATATATATATATATATATATATATATATATATATATATATATATATATATATATATATATATATATATATATATATATATATATATATATATATATATATATATGTTTATTACATTACATAGAAGAATATAAATATGTGGGCATACTATTATTTAAGACTATATTTCACATTCCATTATTTGGATGTCATTTTTCGATATAAGTGTTTAAAAATAGGACAATTTCTTTATGGAAAATACTATGGTGAAGTCACGAAAATGACTTCTTTGGTGAAGTCATTAATTTGATCAATGAGAAACAAACCCTAAGTTATCTTAATTTAATCAATGCCACGTAGGATTATATTGTACATGCCACTTACTATGCAGTCTTATGTTATTTTTTTTTTAATAAGCAATGGGATTAAAAGGAGTATTATGGATACTCCAAACCAAAAAATACAAAAGGAAAACTCCTACTACTCAAAATAATTGAGAGGAAGGGTATTCCAAATGTGAAAATTACAATTATCCCTAATGACATAATACGATTGAAGCCAATTTCAAGAGAATAAGACTATCCCTGACATACATTCGGTAAAACTAAAAGACTCATTTCTAAAAATAATCGCATTACGCCTTAACCAAATGTTCCACACCGTAGCTAGCCAAATAACCGCAAAGAAATCAAAAAACTCCTTGAACTCTTCAAATAATAAATTGTCAACCGGGCCAATCCATTCGAACACCTTCCTCCAAATACTCGAAATGACAAAACAGCCTCTATTAAGTGAGATAAATTTTCCTCCTCCAATTGACAAAAAACACAACATATCCCTCCATCTACCAAAGAGATGCCCCGTTTTAATAATTGGTCTTTCGTTGCCAATCTATTATGAATGAGTCTCCATCCGAAAAAAAGGATTTTCGGGGGTGCTTTAATCCTCCAAAGAAATCCAATTTTCTTGAGAAACGAAGAATTTAAAGAGGGACTTTTAAGCTTTTCATAAAATCTTTCATAGCAAGAATTTACCTTGAAAACTCCTTCACTGTTGCAGCCCCATGTAAAGCTGTCTTGTCTCCCTTCCGTAGGCCGAAAACCAACAATTTGATCGATCAGCTCCTTCCATAAAAAACCGATGTTGCTGCCACTGTGAAACAGCTCTTCTACCGTCTTCCAGCACCACCCAGAATCATCAAATCTGCCAGCATCCGCTACCGGCAATGCGTCGTTCTTAGCAAGCACGAACAGCTCCGGAAATTGATGCATGAGTGCTGGCTGCCCCGACCAATTGCTGTACCAGAACAGGACAGCAGTGCCGTGATAACACGATTTTATATCGTATATTTAGCCTAAAATCCATAGATATTTATAGCATTTTCCGTTTATTATGTTAATTTATTATGATATTACGCGTGTATTTGCTTTATTTCAGGTTTTACACTTCAATTTCGACTATTTGCGAAAAGGAAAGAAAATTGAGCATAAATGACCAATATTTATGCCTAAAAGATGAAAAGGGAGTGCTGAAGTGAAAGAAGGGTGCAATTAGGACCCAAAAGGCCCAAAAGAGATATTCAGCCCACCATGAATCAAAAGGCGCGTGGCTCAGACCTGCAAGCGAGTGGAGACGCACGTCTCCACGTTCTCTTCAGCCACGTCACCAAGAGGAGACGCCCGTCTCCAACTGCCCAAGATTTTCTCCACTTGAGACGCACGTCTCAAGTCTTCCTGAAGAAACGGAGACCCACGTCTCCACGCCCAGTCTGCAGAAAGTTCCTCAATTCACGGATTCCAACTGCAAACCTCCTCCTATAAATAGGACCTGCTATCCCACTTCCAAAGTGTCTGATTTCCTGCCAACGAAGTGCTGCCGAAATTGTACCGCGAACTGCTTTTCCTTATTCTGTTTTCATTTAACCGTCTATTTTCTCACAACGATTTCTACACTGGAAATTGTTGTGAACTTTTCATAGATCTAGCCTTACGTTAGATTTATCGCTTTATTTCCTTGTTTTTATTTTCTGCCATTTAAATTCCGAAGAACGATCCAGCCAACCTGTGGTGGAAGTTCGAGTACTTCAAGATTCAATTCAATCCAGATTTATTTTAATTCAGGTTTTTTATTTACCGCCTTATTTATATTATTTATCTGCATGATATATTATATGCCATTTAATATGCTTATTATTATGAACCGAACCGATATATGTATGTTTAATCGTATTGATATGTCTGGCTAAAATACTAAAGGTGTCGGTATGTAAAGTAAGTTAACCGTAGGGATCCGAAATAAATTGGCTTAAATTATGTTTTATTAATTATCACTTATTTTTGGTTTATATGTCTAATTTAATTAGTAAGTCTTAAAACCAATAGAGCGAAAGTTTGAGGGGTTAAGACGGTCAAAGGTTAAAATCAATAGAGCGAAAGTTTGAGATCTTTAACTGGATAGTAGACATAGGACATTAGTTTTAAGGATGGCGAAAGCGTATTAAAACTAATTGGAACTTATTTATTTTCAAAAAGTGTTTTTACACCCGAGCGGGATGGCGAAAGCGTACGTTAGGGATATTAGCATGTTCCGAGTCAACAGAGCGAAAGTTTGAGATTAGGAGATTTAAATAGATAACAACCTCGTAAAATAGGCATTTTATTAATTACATTGTTTCCAAAAAGCTCTTCTAAAATCTAATGGGATGGCGAAAGCGTACATTAGGAATAGGATAGTAGTCTGAATCAACAGAGCGAAAGTTTGAGACGAGGATTTTTTAATCAATTGGAATTAGTAAAGATTTTTAATTTAATTATGCAAAAGCCAATGAACCTTCGGATTACCTTTAGTTAAACGAAATACATACTGATACCTGTCTTTTATTATTATTCTTTATTTTCTCACAACCACTTTCCCTTAGGAACAATCGAAATTTTAGTACTCCTAGCTTTACATAGTAACCTTAGATAACGGTAGATCGATTCATAGTCCCTGTGGATTCGATATCTTTTAAAACTACACGACACGACTGTGCACTTGCAGTTATCAGATTTATAGACACGTAAAGTCGCGATCAAGTTTTTGGCGCCGTTGCCGGGGACTATTTAAGTCGATATCGTAACTCACTGTTACACCGTAGAGACTAGGATAATTCTTCCCTTTCTTTTTGAACGATTGTATGCCAAATACTCGTTCACAAGGAGGAGACTTAATACAACGAATTAACGAGATCGAACGTTTCATTAACGTTAAACGTCGAGCTCGCAACCTTCCCGAAGTAGCAGAAATTCCGATTAATCAGGAATTGAATTTTACTGATCAAATCAATCAAATCACCCCGAAGTTAGAGATGGCTGCTATTCGTCCTCTTAGAGACTATGCCGCTCCTTCGCGCGCTGAACCGCATTCAAGTATCGCACCACCTGCGATTGAAGCGAACAATTTCGAACTGAAACCTTCACTGGTCCAAGCTGTTCAACAGAATCAATTCTCTGGAAGCCCTGTAGACGACCCCAATCTCCATTTATCCGTGTTCGTGCAATACGCCGACACTATCAAAGCCAACAACGTTAGTTCCGAAGCTATTCGATTACGCCTTTTCCCTTTCTCCTTGAGAGATAGAGCGAGAGCGTGGCTTCAATCCCTGCCTTCCAATTCCATAACTACGTGGGACGAATTGAAGAGAGTATTCTTAGCGAGATACTTTCCGCCTAGCAAGACTGCTATGCTTAGAGGTCAAATCAACGGATTTACCCAGAAAGATAACGAATCGCTCTTCGAAGCTTGGGAACGTTACAAGGACATGCTTAGAATATGCCCTCATCATGGACTCGAACCATGGCTGATCATCCATACCTTTTATGGTGGTCTCTTATATAACACTAAAATGACTATAGATGCCGCTGCTGGCGGAGCACTAATGGACAAACCCCATGATGAAGCATACAAACTCATAGAGAACATGGCACAAAACCATTACCAATGGGGAGGAGAACGCGCCGCTCTAGAGAAAGCCCAAACCAAAGGAGGAATGTACGAAATTAGTGGTATAGACCGCGTTAACGCTAAAGTAGACGCTTTAACTCAAAAGATCGAGAATTTAACCATCACTCCTTCAGCCACCGCTGCCGCTGTAGCACCTAACTGCGAGATTTGTGGATTGACTGGGCATGTAGTTGCTGAATGCCAACTCTTGACTGGAGTCCCATCTGATCAAGTAAATTACGCTCAAGGAAACCCTTATTCTAACACGTACAACCCTGGATGGAAAAACCACCCGAACTTTTCTTATAAGAACAACAATGCGTTGTACGCGCCTGGACAAGCACCTGCTGTACCACCTGGCTACCAAAAAGCGCCTGTAGCTGCTCAAAACACCCCTAGGAAGTCAAACCTAGAAATCATGATGGAGAACTTTATAGCTTCCCAACAACAAACCAATAAAGACTTCCTGAATCAAAACATCCACAATAGCGAGCAACTAAAACAACTATCGAACAAAGTAGATGCTTTAGCTACGCATAACAAAATGTTAGAAACTCAAATCTCACAAGTAGCTCAACAACAAGAACCTACTGCTGCCCCTGCTGGCACGTTTCCTGCTCAACCACAACCTAATCCTAAAGGACATGCGAACGCGACAACACTACGAAGTGGAACTAATTACGATGGACCCATAGATCCTAGAACCCAAAACGTACCCATGTCACAACAAGAGCCAAAGGAAACCCAAAAGAAAACAACCGACGAACAAACTGCTAAGACTAAAGAGAACAATAACGAAGTGGAACCCGAAAAAGAGAAACCTTATGTTCCACCACCACCTTATAAGCCACCAATTCCTTACCCTCAAAGATTAGCCAAATCAAAAACTGAAGCGCAATTTAAAAGATTTGTAGAACTTCTGAAGCAATTAAACATAACCATACCATTCACAGAAGCCATAACTGAGATGCCTTCGTACGCTAAGTTCTTAAAAGAAATCTTATCAAACAAAAAGAAGCTCGAGGATAACGAAACTATAACGCTTACCGCTGAATGTAGCGCTATCATCCAAAACAACATGCCTCCAAAACTGAAAGACCCTGGTAGTTTCTCTATACCCTGCGTAATTGGAAAAACCATCATAGAGAAAGCCTTGTGCGATTTAGGAGCTAGTGTTAGTTTGATGCCTCTTTCGACCTGTAAGAAACTCAATCTAGGTGAGCTTAAAGCAACAAGAATGTCTCTTCAACTAGCAGACCGTTCAGTTAAATATCCTGTAGGAATGTTAGAGAATATCCCTGTTCGTGTAGGTCAATTCTACATCCCGACCGACTTCATCATTATGGATATCCAAGAAGATTCTAACATCCCGATCATTTTAGGAAGACCATTTTTAGCGACCGCTGGTGCAATTATAGATGTAAAGCGAGGAAAGCTTACTTTCGAAGTAGGAGAAGAGAAAATAGAATTTATCCTTTCCCAATTCCTAAAAGCACCTTCTATAATTGACACATGCTGTTCTGCTGACATAATCGACGAGTGTGTCAAGGAAATAAAATCCGAACCAAATAAGGAAACCGAAACCCTAAGGATTCCTATGCCGCCAATTTTTGAAGATGACAACTGGCGTGAGGAATATCAAGATAACCACCTGAGTGAATGCTTAGCTTTAACCCCTGATCCTATACCTGGACCTAAGAAACCTGCTATAGAGCTGAAGACACTCCCTACCGATCTTAGATACGAATTTCTAGACGAAGAACTAAACCGACCAGTTATAGTGAACGCCAACTTAGGACGAACCGAGACTGAAAAATTACTTAATGTCCTAAGAAAATACCCCACCGCTTTAGGATACAACATATCAGATCTGAAAGGTATAAGCCCTTCTCTGTGTATGCACCGCATCATGCTCGAAGACGATAGTAAAACCTCTAGGGAACATCAAAGGCGAATAAACCCTATTATGAGCGATGTGGTTAAAAAGGAAATCCAAAAACTGCTAGAAGCTGGAATAATATATCCTATATCCGATAGTAAATGGGTTAGCCCCGTTCACGTCGTACCAAAGAAAGGAGGAGTCACTGTAATCACTAACGCAAAAGGAGAATCTGTAGCACAACGTACCCAAACTGGATGGAGAATGTGCATTGACTATAGGAAGCTAAATAAAGCTACCCGAAAAGACCATTTCCCTTTACCTTTCATAGATCAAATGCTCGAACGCTTAGCTAAACACTCACATTTTTGCTATCTGGATGGATACTCCGGATTTTTCCAAATTCCTATCCACCCTGACGACCAAGAGAAGACCACATTCACCTGTCCTTATGGTACATTCGCTTATAGACGAATGCCTTTTGGACTCTGCAATGCACCCGCGACCTTCCAAAGATGCATGATGGCAATATTTGCCGACTTCCTAGATGGAATAATGGAGGTCTTTATGGACGACTTCTCTGTCTGTGGAGGAAGTTTTGAAACATGTTTAGAAAACCTTGAAATGGTGCTTAGACGATGCGTAAGCGTAAACCTAGTCCTTAATTGGGAAAAATGCCATTTCATGGTTCGACAAGGAATTGTACTTGGACACATCGTATCCGATAGAGGAATCGAAGTTGATAAAGCAAAAATCGAAATTATCGAAAACCTTCAACCTCCCAAAACCGTTAGAGAAATAAGAAGTTTTCTGGGACATGCTGGTTTTTACCGACGCTTCATTAAGGATTTCTCTAAAATAACCAAACCCTTAACTGAACTACTCATGAAAGACGCCGAATTTATTTTCACCGATAAATGCACTGAAGCATTTCAAACACTTAAACAAGCATTGATCTCTGCGCCAATTATGCAACCTCCCGACTGGAATGAGCCTTTCGAAATAATGTGTGACGCAAGTGATTATGCTGTAGGAGCCGTTCTAGGACAAAGAAAGGATAAGAAACTACATGTCATATATTATGCGAGTAGAACCCTAGACGAAGCTCAGATGAATTATGCCACGACAGAAAAAGAATTATTAGCTGTCGTATTCGCATTAGACAAATTCCGTTCTTACCTGGTAGGAGCCAAAATAATCATATACACTGACCACGCCGCCATTAGGTACCTCCTAACCAAAAAGGACGCTAAACCAAGACTTTTGAGATGGATCTTGTTACTACAAGAATTCGACCTGGAAATTAAAGATAAGAAAGGCACTGAAAATGTCGTAGCAGATCACCTCTCTCGATTGGAAAATCTGAAACCCGAACAAGTACCAATTGACGATGATTTCCCTTATGAAAGACTCATCGCCCAATTAGAAGCAAATGAATTCGAACCATACCGTCCAAACTCTGAAACCGAGAAATTAGCTGAAATAGCTTTAGCCCGATCTGACGCACCTTGGTATGCAGATTTCGTAAATTACCTAGCTGCTGGTGTGCTTCCTCCTGATCTAAGCTACCAACAGAAGAAGAAATTCTTCCATGACCTAAAACATTACTATTGGGACGACCCACTCCTTTTCAAAAGAGGCCCCGATGGAATCTTTAGACGTTGTGTACCCGAGGAAGAGATAAGAAGCATAATAACACATTGTCATTCTGCACCGTGTGGAGGACACCATAGCACATCTAGAACCTGCGCCAAAATCCTTCAATCTGGACTTTTCTGGCCCAACCTGTGGAAAGACGTCCATTTTGCTGTACTAAGCTGTGATAGATGCCAACGAACTGGAAACATTTCAAGACGCGATGAAATGCCTCAAAAAGGCATTCTAGAAGTAGAAATATTTGACGTCTGGGGAATAGACTTCATGGGACCGTTTCCGTCATCGTTTGGAAATCAATATATACTCGTAGCCGTCGATTACGTTTCAAAATGGATAGAAGCTATTGCTTCCCCTACAAACGATACACGAGTAGTTATTAAACTTTTCAAAAACGTCATCTTTCCTAGGTTCGGTGTGCCAAGATTGGTAATTAGCGATGGTGGTTCCCATTTCATTTCAAGAATACTTGAGAAACTCCTTCGAAAATATGGAGTAAATCATCGAATAGCCACACCATACCATCCACAAACAAGCGGTCAAGTAGAAGTATCTAACCGCGAAATAAAACAAATATTGGAGAAAACTGTTGCTATATCTAGGAAAGATTGGTCAGCCAAGCTAAATGAAGCTTTATGGGCTTATAGAACAGCTTTCAAAACTCCAATAGGAACTACCCCATTCAAACTCGTTTATGGAAAATCATGCCACCTACCAGTAGAGTTAGAACATAAAGCCTATTGGGCCATTAAGAACTTAAACCTAAACTACACTGCCGCTGGTGAGAAACGACTTCTAGACATAAACGAATTAGAAGAACTTAGACAAGACGCTTACGAAAACGCCAAAATCTATAAAGAGCGAACGAAAAAATGGCACGACAAGCGTATATCTAGGAAAAATTTTAGCATAGGCGATAAAGTGCTCTTATTTAATTCTAGACTAAAATTATTTCCTGGTAAGTTACGATCTAGATGGTCTGGCCCTTTCGAAATAACTAACATATTTCCGAGTGGAGCGATAGAAATCAAAGGAGAAACTGTCAAACCTTTTGTCGTAAATGGGCAACGTCTTAAGTATTACCATCATCTCGAATACGATGAAAACATCGAAGTTTTTAAACTTGACGAACTGCCCGCTCTTTCGAAAAAATAGTTTTCTATTTTTAAATCGTCGAGCTTACGACATTAAACAAAGCGCTTGGTGGGAGACAACCCACATTTATTTATTCTTCTATTTTTTATTTATTAAAACTTTAATTTTTCTAATCTTTTATTTTTTATTTTTCATTTTAAAACTTTATTCTATTTTTAATTTTAATTTTAATCATTTTTGATTTTTCATACATCTTATAATAATTATTATAATTATAACTACTATCTATGAATTGAGAAAATATTTCCGTTATAATTATATTTATTATTATAACTTGTTACCTAAGCTTAATTTTAACTTTTTAATTTATTTTAAATAAACACTAGCCTAATTCTAACTTATCCTAATATTTTCAACTTCTAGGTTTTTCAATTAACTACTAACTACGATGGAAGGAGTTGATAATATGGAAGTTGTGTTCCGTGGTAGAGGACAAGAAGCAAGATTCAACATGCTGGCTGAAAGACAAATAGATCTGACTTGCTACCCTGACCAATCGACTATGATACGACTTGGCATCCAAGAAAGCGTTTTGCACCTGCTTAACCAAGTCGGTTGGACTGGTTACCACTTGTTCCGCAAGTTTAATACCTACCGGAAACTCACTTTGGAATTTTTGAGCTCACTGACCTATCTTCCAAACAGTGGACAAGGACTGAAGAAAGGAGTCATCCTTTTTCGACTCTTTGGAATGGAATTTAACTTTTGCATGGGAGACTTTGCTAAAATGTTAGAACTACCTCATGGACCCGATGCATATGCCAAAGTAGCTGAAGAAAACCTTCCATACTGGGAGCTGGAAAAATTCTGGGGGAAAATCACTGGAAATGATAACCCTGAAGAGAATGAATTTCAATCTGAGAATATCCACAATCCTGCTTTCCGCTACTTTCACAAGATCCTTGCTCACTACATTTTTGGAAAGCCTGATAATGTCACTGAAGTTACTAGAGAAGAGTTATTCATCATGTTCTGCTCCTCTCAGAATCGCCCGGTCAATGCCATTGCATTCATGCTAACAAACTTCGAGCGCATCACGCAAGACGAAGTTTCACCCATTAGGATCGGCGGATTTGTCACTATGATTGCTAATGCCATAGGAATGAGAGTACCTTTGCTTAGATTGACACCTTTTGGTACCCATACCTCTATGGACATCAATTTCTGCTTTAATCGAGGTATCATCGGTAATCTTGGACCTCATCGGTTTGAATTGCTCATTGATAACAAAGTTTGGTATCAGTTCACCTTACCGAATCCTAGGACAAGTGTGCACAACCCTACCAACTGGCTTTACTATGGTCAGATTCCTGAGAGAGAGCCCTCACCTGAAACTCCTCAAGCTTATGAACATTTTGATGAGGAAATGCCTGCATCCGAATCTGAACCTGAAACACCACCTGGTACTATGAACCCTTACCTGAAGATGAACCGATTCCTGACTATGAACCCTGTACCTGAAGATGAACCGATTCCTGAATATGAACCTTTATCAGAAAACGAGCCTATACCCGAGTACGAGCCTGAGACACCTTCTGAAGATTCTGCTGATGAATACACTGTTGACATGACTGATGTCGAACTCGAGCCACAACAACCCGCTACGTCCACCGCATCGGTAAATCAAAGAATGCCCAATCTGAACACGCACGAACAAGCAATCACTGCACTACAACAAGATGTACAACATGTGCGCAACGAGCTTCACACTTTGCAAATGCATTTCTTCGATTTCATCGACACCGTCAATGCTCAGTTCGACGAAGTTTTCAAACACATTTATTCTAATGTGCACAACAATAGACGTGGCTAGATGTTACCGTTTAGATTATTAGGTCTTATTTCTAGTTTTAGTAATTTCAAACTCCTAGTTTAGAATTTAATTTTTCTGCACTTTTACATTCCGCTCCTGTTAACACTCAGTACCGGTTTAATTTTAAATGCAATATTCTATTTATTACTGCTACTGTGTTTTACTACATCACTATTAAACTGCTATGCATTCCTGTATACCATATTTTTGCCGTTTATAGTATGATACAAGGACACTGTACTGAGCTGGTATTCTGTATTATTGCTACTGTCAGAATGGGTCCACACCTGCACGTGTGGAAACCACTTACCTGAGCTAGGAGACGCACGTCTCCATTCATGTGGGACCAGCAGTCTTCATGCATAGGACAGGAGACGCACGTCTCCATGCCTGTCCCCCAGCAGACTGGCTGCCTGAGACGCGCGCCTTCCCAAGGCCAGCAGTCTGTGCTGCCTTTTTGACCACGCAGATGACCACATTTATCCCATTTTTGAATTTTGAATTTGAATTTCAAAATTCATTCTCCTCATTCTTCCCCTATTTATTCCATTTAAACTCCATTAACCTCATTCATCCTCCATCATTCACCTCTTAAACTCCATTCATTTCCCATTTTTCTATTCTATTCAAACTTCAAACACCACCATTAATCCATTTTAATTCTCCATTAACCACCCCATTTTCAAACCCCACTATAAAACCACACCACCACCACTCTTCTTCCTCACAACTATCATACCATTCTCTACTCTTCTACACTACATTTTTATTTTTCATTTCCATACTCACCATGCCTCCACGTTCATTAATCCGTAGTGAGCGTCCCGAGCGACCACCTCCCGACCTTTCAAACATTATCTTCCGAGATGATGCTCAACGAACAAAATATGTTGCTTTCTACGAACGTTCAGTTGTTCCCACAAAATTTGTGAACACCGAGTGTCTAGAAACTTTGGGTCTCATTGATGGTGTCACCCGTTTGCTCACTAAATCTAGCCTCCACCATCTTTGTACCGAACCCGTACCTACTTATGAGCCGCTCGTCTTAGAATTTTTGAGTTCCTTCAACTACGACACTCCCTCTAATCAACCATTCTCAACCGGTAGCATCCAATTCCGGATGTTCAACCGTGAATATGCTCTAGATCAAGATGTCGTAGCTTCATATTTGCATTTTAATCATGCTCCAATTGCTCACCGCTCAATCTTTCAAGAACTCAATGGTCGATCCTGGGAGGATCTCGCTTTTGAATTTTGGTTCCATCTCACTGGAGAAAATCCTACCGGTTGGAGAGCTCTTCATGCTTCTCACATTCAAAACCCCGCTATACGTTATTTTCAACGTGTCTTGGGGCATATTATTTTTGCGAGATCCAACAACCACAAGGTAAACCAAAATGAATTATTTTTCCTTTACTGTGCGCTTAACAATATCCGTTTCAATGCCGCGCCGTTTATGTTCCAACACATCCAAGGTTTAGTTAACGCCCCCGCCACAAATCCATTCTTGCTTGGAGGCATTATTACTACCTTGGCCTGTGCTTTAGGTCTTGGTGACGAGCTCCTATCACTCTCTCATCTCATGAAGCCTGCTCAGTCACTCGATCTCACTTACTGCCGCGATTCCCACTTGGTTTCACCCCGCCATGATGGCCGATACACTTTGGTCGTCAACAAAGTTCCTATTCCGTATGTCATCCTTCCTTGTCCTGAAAGAATTAACATCCGTTATGTTCAACGTTGGAGGCTTATTGAAGACAATCCTCAAGATGACCAACAAGAACATCCTAATGAACCTATGGATGCAAATGAAGAAGAACTCAACCAAGGGCAAGCTGATGTCAACCAACCTCCTCCAAACAACCCTCCGCCTATCACTCTTGAAGCCATGTATGCTGCTATTCAACGCCAAGATCAACTCGTTCAAGCTATGCAGACAAACCAAACTGAAACAATTAGGCTCATCCGAGAGATGCAACAGGAGCACCGTGACTATGCTATTAGGAACGAAAGTCAATACGCTGAAATTGCCACATATTTGCATAATCTTGACATTCGTGTTAATGACTCTCCTGATAGACGCCGCCGTGTTCGTACAAGAGGCACGAGCAGTTCTCGAAACCGCAACAATGAGGAGTAGTTCTTATGCACTGAGGACATTGCATCATCTAAGTCTGGGGGAGTCGTGTTATTTCTATTTCCTTTAGTTTTATTTTTCCCTTCAGTTATTTCCCTTCCTTGTAATGTTTTTCTAATTCAATAAAGAATATTTATGGAATTTAAGTCTTATATGTATAATTCCGTAGTTATTTCAATTTCTTCCATTTTCTTGAGCCATAACAAAAAAATTTTTTGCTCCTAAACGATAAACGCAAACCCCACACGTTCAAGAAATACGAAGCTACTCAATCACTCAACGCACCGAAACTGAATTAGTCAATATCCTTATTGTCGCAACACTCTAAAACCCCCGAGTATACGTAACCGATTTGAATACCCGTTATACCAAAACCATCGACTTTAAGTTTTGAAATAACCCTTAGTAGTTTATTCTAGCAGTCGGCACCGTCTTAGATACAAACTACGCAGAGAGCCGATGAATATAAGTGTATGATCCTCATAATAATTATGTGTTCAACCATAAGAAGAAATGTGCCTACTAAGTAAGGTGATCCTCACAAGATCATTTAACCTAACGGTCGCAAATCTCATATACAAAGAATTTAAAAACTCACTGTCGATTGGTTCAGAAGTCATCTGGTAATGAACTTGGTAGGAAGGACTATTGTCCGATTCCCCACAATCTACAAGTGAATGCTAAGGAGTATACCACATATTGTGCCAGAACTCCATGAGAAGGATCATAGTCACTAACCGACTACTCTGCTATGTGCGTGTCAGGATAATGGGCTTAATGTGATTGCGCGCGAATGAAAAGGGTGAAACATGATGACAAGTCAAATAGGTCGAGCTATAATGGCATGATTCGGATTGGTATGCATACTGGGAGTTGTTTAGTGTTGTTACTATAGGTTTATTGCTAAGATTCGTTATTTCCGAATAAGAACACTATGTAGCTAAGTATGACTGAACGACGTGGTGGAAGTGTGTTTCATTTATCTTTATCTTCTTATTTTGCTTGAGGACAAGCAAAGGTTCAAGTCTGGGGGAATTTGATAACACGATTTTATATCGTATATTTAGCCTAAAATCCATAGATATTTATAGCATTTTCCGTTTATTATGTTAATTTATTATGATATTACGCGTGTATTTGCTTTGTTTCAGGTTTTACACTTCAATTTCGACTATTTGCGAAAAGGAAAGAAAATTGAGCTTAAATGACCAATATTTATGCCTAAAAGATGAAAAGGGAGTGCTGAAGTGAAAGAAGGGTGCAATTAGGACCCAAAAGGCCCAAAAGAGATATTCAGCCCACCATGAATCAAAAGGCGCGTGGCCCAGACCTGCAAGCAAGTGGAGACGCACGTCTCCACGTTCTCTTCAGCCACGTCACCAAGAGGAGACGCCCATCTCCAACTGCCCAAGATTTTCTCCACTTGAGACGCACGTCTCAAGTCTTCCTGAAGAAACGGAGACCCACGTCTCCACGCCCAGTCTGCAGAAAGTTCCTCAATTCACGGATTCCAACTGCAAACCTCCTCCTATAAATAGGACCTGCTATCCCACTTCCAAGGAGTCCGATTTCCTGCCAACGAAGTGCTGCCGAAATTGTACCGCGAACTGCTTTTCCTTATTCTGTTTTCATTTAACCGTCTATTTTCTCACAACGATTTCTACACTGGAAATTGTTGTGAACTTTTCATAGATCTAGCCTTATGTTAGATTTATCGCTTTATTTCCTTGTTTTTATTTTCTGCCATTTAAATTCCGAAGAACGATCCAGCCAACCTGTGGTGGAAGTTCGAGTACTTCAAGATTCAATTCAATTCAGATTTCTTTTAATTCAGGTTTTTATTTACCGCCTTATTTATATTATTTATCTGCATGATATATTATATGCCATTTAATATGCTTATTATTATGAACCGAACCAATATATGTATGTTTAATCGTATTGATATGTCTGGCTAAAATACTAAAGGTGTCGGTATGTAAAGTAAGTTAACCGTAGGGATCCGAAATAAATTGGCTTAAATTATGTTTTATTAATTATCACTTATTTTTGGTTTATATGTCTAGTTTAATTAGTAAGTCTTAAAACCAATAGAGCGAAAGTTTGAGGGGTTAGGACGGTCAAAGGTTAAAATCAGTAGAGCGAAAGTTTGAGATCTTTAACTGGATAGTAGACATAGGACATTAGTTTTAAGGATGGCGAAAGCGTATTAAAACTAATTGGAACTTATTTATTTTCAAAAAGTGTTTTTACACCCGAGCGGGATGGCGAAAGCGTACGTTAGGGATATTAGCATGTTCCGAGTCAACAGAGCGAAAGTTTGAGATTAGGAGATTTAAATAGATAACAACCTCGTAAAATAGGCATTTTATTAATTACATTGTTTCCAAAAAGCTCTTCTAAAATCTAATGGGATGGCGAAAGCGTACATTAGGATTAGGATAGTAGTCTGAATCAACAGAGCGAAAGTTTGAGACGAGGATTTTTAATCAATTGGAATTAGTAAAGATTTTTAATTTAATTATTCAAAAGCCAATGAACCTTCGGATTACCTTTAGTTAAACGAAATACATACTGATACCTGTCTTTTATTATTATTCTTTATTTTCTCACAATCACTTTCCCTTAGGAACAATCGAAATTTTAGTACTCCTAGCTTTACATAGTAACCTTAGATAACGGTAGATCGATTCATAGTCCCTGTGGATTCGATATCTTTTAAAACTACACGACACGACTGTGCACTTGCAGTTATCAGATTTATAGACACGTAAAGTCGCGATCATGAACCAATTTTGAGCCTATATCCAAAAAACAAAAACAACATCATTGTACCTTGACTTGGCGTGAATATTATGGACTTTGAAAATGGTGCGAAATTCTAAGTTTGGGGTAGTTACTGTATCGGAAAAGAGGCAAGTGTGATAAAAAAAAAAGAAAAAAAAAAGAAAATATGAAGTGTGATTAATCAAGAAAAAAAAGAAGAAGAAACGATGTAAAACTTCGTATGAACACACTTGCCCGGAAAAATTAACTTATGTGAAACCCCGGTATGAAAAGAAAGCACCATGACAAGAGAAACAATGTGAATGCCAAGTCCACAAACCCTTGTGTAACCAATTTTTTTTGTTTTCCTCACCATACCTAAGCCCTGTTACAACCTAAAAGACCTCAAAAAGTGTGTGTAGTTTGTTGGTGTAGTGGAAGTAGAATGTATTCAAAGTTAAAAGATGATATTGCATAACCTGGACTGTGAGTGTGCTAACCCTGAGAGAATTAGTGAGAAGTGTGAAAAGTTTGTAGGTGAAGATAGCTCCACTATGGAAATGTAGCGGATGGACGGGATCGAATTACCAGAGACTTGACAAGGAAGGTAGAAAGCAAGTTGCGAAAAACATCGGCTATATTGTGGTAAACAAGAATTTTGGGGTGACCTCGTTGTTGTCTCGTGCATCACTTGAGGACAAGTAATGAGATAAGTTTGGGGTTGTGATCACACGAGGCCTTGCAATAGTCTGATACATTCTATTCCTCCAGGTAACCTTGCTGTTGTGGCTCTGCAGTGCACGATAAACCTCCTTCATCTTGAATTTGTCCACCAATATTTGCTACACTTGCATATACTTTCCTTGTTGTTTTAAAACCTGTTTCAATATCCAAGAAAAACTAGTTTTGCATTCATTCAGCAGAACATTTTCACCCTTTAAGTAAATAGCATGAATCCACTTAATCCATAGGTTATCTGTTTTTTTACTTAACTTCCAAAGCAACTTAAGCATATAGACCTTATTCCAAACCTCCAAATCAACAAGATTCATCCCTCCATGAATTTTCGGTTTATAGACCTACTTCCAAGCTATTGGGGATTTTCTAGAGAGGGAATTAGCACCAGTCCAAAGGAAACTCCTGCATATACTATCTATTCTCTGCAGCACTGCTTTTGGGATGGGCAGGCAATTCATCAAGAAATTAACCACAGCAAAAATAACACTTTGTATGAGTTGTAATCTACCAGTATATGTTAGCATTTTTGCACTCCAATGATTAACCCTATGCATAATCTTATCTATCAAAGGTAAGTAGTGTTTGATAGCTAATTTCTTACTTGTGAGGGGAATACCTAAATACCTGAAGGGGAGGGAGCCCTCCATGAAGCCAGTCATCTCTTTAATTATGTTTTTTGTATCATCATCAACAGCACCAAAATACACAAAACATTTCTTGGGATTCATCCTAAGGCCAGTGGACATTGAGAACTTTTCAATCTGGTTGAGCATGATTCCCATAGAGGTAGGGTCTCCTCTAGTGAAAATTAACAGATCAAGTTGGTTATGTTTAGCTTCTTACATCTTGTGTGATATTTAAAGTCAGGAACCTTACTCAGTTGATGCAGAATTCTGGTGAAGTACTCCATAATAAGAACAAACAGCAAAGGAGAGATCGGATCTCCTTGTCTAATCCCTCTCTTAGCCTCCATGATCCTAGTATATTCACCATTTAAGTTGAATCTGTATGAAACAGTGCTAACAGTCCGCATTATCCACTCAATAGACCTGCAAGGAAAACCAAATTCCCTAAGACTATTCTCAAGAGCTATCCAATCCACCATATCATAGGCTTTTTGGAGGTCTATTTGAATCATACACTTTGGAGCAGCATTCTTTTTCTCATACTCCCTGATCAATTCAGAAGCTAATAAAACATGGTCATGTAGATGATGACCCTTCACAAAAGCAGCTTGATTGAGGTCTACCAAGGAGTTTATCACCTTCCCTAGCCTAGCTGTTAAGATCCTGGAGATGATCTTATAAATAGTAGTGTAACATGATATAGGCCTATACTCTTTTATCATCTTAGCTTCAGAAGTCTTGGGAATGAGGGCCACTATAGAGCAATTAAAACCTCGATGCAATTTTCCTTTTAGAAAAAACTCCCTCACACCAGCACAAACATCATCTCCCACAATTCTCCAACTATGCTTAAAAAACCATCCAGCCCAGGAGTTTTATTGTCTCCTATGCCTTTAAGCGCATCAACAATTTCCTGATTTGTGACTGACTGAATTAGAGAATCCCTTTGCTCCATAGTCAACTGGTTTCCATGTCTCATAGCAGATATGGTTCCATAAAATCTAAGGATCTCTTGTTCAAAACTCAGACACTTAATTAGTAGAAAAGTATAAAAAAATTCATGAAGAAAAAATAGTACGACTCTTTTTTTTATAAAATAAAATTCAATTAAAAAATAGAAATCAAAATTTTAGTTGCAAAGCAACAAAATTTTAACTAAAATAAAACAATGAACTCTATAATCTTCGGCACTCCCCGGCAACCGCGCCAAAAACTTGATAGGGAAAATAGTAAGTATACTATTTTTCCTCTGTAGTAATAAAGGAGAAATTCACCGAATGTCGATTTCAAGGACTGCTTGACGAAACAGAGTTCGTGTTCTAAAGTAGTTAAACAAAAGACTTGGGGGTTTTAGATTGTTGCTTTTAAACAGAGAAAATAAAATAGTAATTAAAAGTAAACAAAGCAATTGAACAAATTTAAATCTATATGGGTAAACATGCTAGGGAAGGTGTATGATCAGATTCATTAATAATTCTAATCTGACCTTGCAATGACATCTTTTAATTTATTGATTACCGTTTCTCAAGGGTGTTTACTCCTAAGTCCTTACTGAGTGTCATACCCCAATTTTTGACCCTAAGATCATACATTAGTTGCATTTTAATCATCAATCAGGAGCACTGTTTCGAAGCTCTATTTTTGATAATGTGATCATCTCTGAGGGGAACCATCTAGCACCTCTAGCTTTTATTTTGTTTTATACTAACCAAAATCCAAAAATATGTATTTTGTTTCTTTTGTTACATTTTACAGGTAACAGATCGAGCAAAAATCAAAATAGTGCAAGGAAAGAAATTTTTGAAAATTTGGTTGTGGAAATCGATTGACCCATATGGGAAATCGATTTCCTAGGACGAAATTTGAAAAAAAGAGGGAAGCATGACATCATTTTTGCACCAAACACATTTCCCTTGATTATTCTTTGTCATTTACCAATATTCCACCTCACCACAAATTAATTACTTTCATTAACCTCACTTTAACCCCACTTTATCAAATTAAACACAAATTAATTTACCAAATGAATAATTACCAAATTTCCCACACCTCTCTTTCCAATTCTATAAATAGAGGCCTTCACCTCCTCATTTTACAAGCTTGAATAGTCAAATAAACTCTTGCAATCTCTCTCCTCATCCCTACCAAATTCACTAAAAGCTCTCTTTTCTTTCATAAAGTTAGTGATTTACATCTTGAACCTCACTAACTTTGAGCTAAACCACCATCCATCTCTCTTTTTCTTCAATTATTGCTAGATCAAGACTTGTGTTGGTGTGTTCTTGAAGTGGATCCAAGTTTGTGCAAGATTTGGTAAAATTCTATATCCTTTTTCCATAGTCAAAGATGTGATCTATTATTGTTTGTGTGTGATGCACCTTTGGTGCTATATTGGTCCCTTTTGGTGAAGAATTGATGGAAAATTCGTGCACATTGATGTATGAGATCATAAGGTGTTTGTTTTTTTGCTTAAACAAGGTTTCATGCTTCTATTTGTTGATTTTTGAAAAACTGCGCGCATGAAATCGATTTCCTACAGAGGGAAATCGATTTCCACTCTATTTTTTGCACCAGATTTGAAGTCTGCAGACAGGAAATCGATTTCCTACAAAGGGAAATCGATTTCTAGTAAGGCAAAATGTTTTTTTTTTGCTATTTTTGACTTGTTTTTGGTTCTAACTCTTCTTCAACTCCATTCTTTTGATATTTTCTTTGAATCACAAGTTAGAGGCCTAATTTCACTCTAATATCAATGGACTTAGGGCGTCGATAGGATGAAAATCCGAATCCGCAAAATTAAGTGATTGATCTTAGAGATGGAAGGAGCTTTTGAATGTGGTTCCATCTTTTATTTCTCTTTGTTTTGATCGATGAAAGTCTTTGATACCTTGAGACTTCTTATCGATTCTTGGTAAAGACTAGATCGTTACCTATTTTCTTTTCGTGCGGTATTGCTTTCGGAGAGTGATCTACATATTGCTTCTCTCGCATGCATTAGCATATAAAGTTTTGCCGGCCTCGTTGTAGGGTGATTTCTACATAAATCACTTGGCAATCTGCTTAACATAGCGCAATATTTCATGTCCGGAATAAAAATGATCAAACATGGAAGAGAATCGTATGCGGTTGATTTAAGACTTATGGAAGTTTATCCTGTAGTCGCTATGATTTTATCAAGCTTCTGATAAATTTCCATTGAATTTAAATCCGAGAACATCCTTCACTCACCATCGATCTTTATTACTAACTTTGATAACATACTTGACAAGTTTCAAGATGGTTATCTTTAACATCTAACAATTGACTTTAATTTCCGCACTTTATTATATTGCTCTTTATTTCTCGATTTATGCTTTATTTTATCATTTCATCATATTCATGTTTCCGCCATTTTCTCTTTGTCCATTTGGACGTTTATATTCCGCTATTTTCTCTTTGTCCATTTGGACATTTTGTTTATGTTTCCGCTATTTTCTTTTTGTCCACTTGGACCATACTCTATTTTTGTGCTAAAACACTAATAAATAATAAAAATCTAAAAAAAACACCTAAGGCTCTCTATGGGCTATTGGTTACTATCCCGAGCATTTTGGAGACTTGGACTTTCGGACTTAATACCTCTGGACCCTGTTATTCTGTTGTTACTCTGTCGATATTCTGTCTGTCTGGCATTGGATTGGTGTCTGTTTGTGTGTGCAGGTATTTCCTCGAAAGCCCTTGATGGTTAATTCCAAGGCGTTGTGATAAGGATTTTACCCGAAAACAGCTGTTACTCTGCCCGATTTTCATCAGAATTTTAATGTGCTTAATGCAAAGTTGTGCTAAAGACAATAAGTTCATCTGGATCCCCAAGTGGTAATGCTTCGGTTTAGTGTTATTAATCCAAAGGACGGGAAATCTACCTTGAATCTTAATGTCAAGTGTTGGCTTCTTTTCGGTTAGATCGTTGTTTCCTTAGCTTTTATTTTATGCACTAGGATAGCCTTTTTATCTCTTGCTCCTTTCTTAGTTTTTCAAAATCTTCTCCCTTTTTCAAAATCTTCTAATGTTTGCAATCTTTTTAAAACCTTTTCTCTTTAAAAATATCTTTTGCCCTTAGTGGATTTTCTTCAAAAGTTTAGACACGATTAATTGTTGTAGTGAGTTACGATACCCCACGATTTTGAAATTGATTGATATAATGAGATCTTTTCTGCGTGAGAGAGCTAGTGGCATACTCGTTGATTTTTATCCGAGTTGGAGCCCTTCTTTCATTTGCGATGAAAAGAACTCATTTTTTTCTCATGCTCAAGATCAATGGCTGAGTATTTCTCTCCGACGACGATAAAGTTTTTATTCCTTTTAAAAACCGTTTCCCTTTTAAGCGGAACTACATTAGCTTTGACTTCTCCATTGCACCGAGGAGGTATGTAGGCACAAGGCTCAATGTCTTTCCGAGCTTATTTTAAAATTAAAACAAACCCCTTTTTTAGCACACACGACACAGATTTTCAAAAAGGTTCCTGTGGAGTACCACAGATATGAGGGGTGCTTAAAACCTTCCCCTTGTATAATCAACATCCGTACCTAAGATCTCTTTTTGTTTTAAAAAACAAAATTTGGGTTTTTTTAGTTATTTTCCCTTTTCCTTTGGAAACAATAAAGCGCGGTGGCGACTTTCACTGAAATATTGAGTCGAGTCAATCCCATGGCTTCGTTCTCAGATTTTCCCCGCTACACTGAGTAAACCTTTAAACATTAAAATTAACTCCTATGGCTATAGTGAACTACAGATGAAATTAAGCATTAATTTATCAAGAACAATTTGGTTCCTATAGGGTATCCCTAGTCCTAGGGGATATCTACTATAGGATACTATCAATTGAGCGTTAACATTGACAGTCCTGCCTAACTATTAACCGTAAATCAAATCTCAATTTTTCTGAAAGAGAAATCATTAAGCACAAATCAAAAGTAAATTCAATATAGAATAAACTATTGTCATTACAAGGTTCAAATAGAAATCATGATAAACCAGATCAGGGACACTCCCCTAGCAATGGGAGTCTAGCCTCTCATAGAATCCAAGAAAAACACGGTAAAAGTCATAAACATTACAGATAAATTGATGAATTAGTCTTCAATCACATAAAGTTCTTGAAGATCTTGATCCACCTTGAAAATCTGAGTTTCCTAACCTTCTTAACGTGTCTTTGCCGTAAACAATCGTCCAACCTAGTGTAATTCGCATATTTGGATTAAATAGAGCAATTATGGGCTTGTTTTGTGATTTTGGACGCCCATACAAGTATGGGGGGGTTCCATACGCGTATGAGGCTGTACGGTACGCGTATGGGGGGCCATACACGTACGATATGCGTATGAGGGGGTCCACACGTGTATGGGCAGCAGCGCAATTAATAAAATATTTTATAATTTAAGGAATTATTATTTGAAAATTCCAAAACCCTAATAAGAAAAATAATAATAAAAAAACAAAAAATTTATATTAATTACCTACCATTTTCTTTGTGAAGTGTAAATTAAATATAGTACTTTTAAACAATAATTACATATATTTATTATTATAAATTATTTTCTAATTTAAGGAATTTTTATTTTAAAATTCTAAACCCTAATTCGCGAAGAAGCATGAAAAGTAAACATAGAGAGTGATATATAAATTCTTGATGAATATCATTTTGACACCTCTGAGGCAACTTATAAACGTAGAAGAATAGAGTTTTTTTTAGCATTCTGTCAATAATATAATTCATTCATCATCAGAAGTGTCTTCTAAAATATCAATGGAAAAAGCATCTTCCCACTCTTCTCGAAACAATATAAATGAAGATAGGTTAACTAGTTTACCGATTTGTATTCTTCTTCACATACTCTCCTTTCTAAATGCTAGAGAAGACGTTCGTAGTTGCATTCTATCTACACTATGGAGAAAAATCTGGAAGCCACTTCCAACTCTTTCATTAAGCTCTTCACACTTTACTCGTCGCAAAACTTTCACAAAATTTATACATCAGATTTTGTTACTACGCGATGCCTCAGCCTCGCTATATGCTCTTAATCTTCACTCTCCCATTTCCATTAAGCGTCGTCTATTTGAGAGGATTTTAAATTATGTTGCAGCGCACAATGTTAAACAATTAGAAATCCATGCCCGGTGTAATATTTAAGTCTTTCCATCTTGCTTTTTATCACGCCACACCTCTCAAGAATTTCAAAAAATATTATTCCCCAATCCTAGGTGTTTTCAAGCATTAACCAGTTTGCATCTAAGGTAAGTCACTTTTTTTAGGCGAAGCAGATCCTTTTTCAGCATTTCCAAAGTTGAGTACTTTGGACTTTTTTTTTTGAAATTCAAGGAGAACAGAATATATGTATATCAAGTAGCAACCTTCTCAACCTAACAATACAATCATATTCTTACCAGGGCAACATCAAATTATCTACTCCAAATCTTTGTACTTTTACTTTTATAGGCATTCCTGTTCAAATATTACTTGAAAGCTATCTTAGTTACGTTGAACATGTAGACATTCAGGAGGATCTATAAGTGCAAGGTAGTTATGTAAAGCCTCCTTCATATCTACTTAGTTGTTTGTTACAGTTTGCTTGTATCAAATCATTTGATCCTTAATACTGCTTCAAATATTAGTTAGTTAGTATTTTAATATATGAATCTAATTCTAAATTTTCACGATTCATTGGTGAGATTCTCTCCTTACTTACTTATTAATTAGTAGTTGAGTTTCCTTCAATATATAAATGTCATTTGTAATTGTGAGATATTGGATCGAACTCTAGTATGGTCGAAGGGTAGCTTCTTGGTTCGACAGTTTGACAGAGTTAAGCATGAAGTCGAAGGTTGTTCACATGCTGGTGTCGAAGTGTGCATGCTGTAGTCGAAGATGGGTCTGGCATGCAGATGTCGAAGATGCTAGGGTTGTTAGCATGTTAAATTAGGTTTTAGTGTTTAAACCCTAATTTGTTAAGTTAGCTTGTATATTAAGTTGTCTTGTGTAATGGGCCTTGCTGAAAAAGCCCATTAGTTAGTATGTTAGATTTTATTATAAATAGCATACTAGTCTCTCATCATTGCTAAGTTGCAAATCCTAATTTAGAGTGAGAGTGGTTATTTGTTATTCTTGTAAACTTGTAATCTTGTTTTAAGAGAAAGTAAAAGAATAGCAGTTATAACCAATTCTTGTGTTCTTCTTCTTCGTTGTTATTTATTCTTCCCTTGCATTATACTTTGTTCTTGGTATTGAATTCACAACAAATTGGTGCGGTGAGCATGGAGAAGATGCCTTCAACAAAGTATGAGATTGAAAAGTTCACCGGAGTGAATGATTTTGGTCTGTGGCGCTTGAAGATGAAAGCCTTACTGGTTCAGCAAGGTTGCTTGGAAGCGTTGAAGGGAGAGGCAACCATGAATGCAAAATTGACGGCAGCGGAGAAGACGAATATGATCGAGAAAGCACACAGCGCAATTTTGTTGAGCCATGGTGATAAGGTTCTTCGGAAGGTATCAAAGAAGACGACGACATCAGGGTTATGGGTGAAACTTGAAAGTTTGTATATGACCAAATTGCTGGTAAATCGACTCTACCTGAAGCAAGCTTTGTATTCGTTCAAGATGATTAAAGACAAAGTGTTGGCTAAGCAGTTGGATATGTTCAACAAGCTGATTCTTGATCTTGAAAATATTGATGTGAAGATCGATGATAAAGATCAAGCGCTGTTACTATTGTGTTCTTTGCCTCGATCACATGCTCACTTCAAAGAAACTCTCATGTATGGAAGGGAGTCCCTGACCTTTGAAGAAGTTCAATCAGCCCTGTATTCTAAGGACTTGAACAAACGAAAGGAGCATAAACCTTCTACTGTTGGCGAAGGTTTGGCCATTAAAGGAAAACTCTTACGAAAGGATGGTAAGTTTGACAAGTAGAAGGGCAAAATCCAGTCGAAGTCTTACAGTGGCGAAGCATCTGGCATTCGATGCTATCATTGTAAGAAGGAGGGTCACACAAGAAAGGTGTGCCCTGAACGCCTGAAAGATCATGGAGGTAAGGATAATGGCAATCCAGCCATTGTTCATGATTTTGAATCATCTGATGTTCTTGTGGTTTCAAGCAGTGACTCGAGAAGAGAGTGGATTATGGATTCAGGTTGCACTTGGCACATGACTCCAAACAAAGACTTTTTCGAGGAATTATGTGATCAAGATGGTGGATCAGTATTGCAGGGAAATAACAAGGCTTGCAAGATTGCAAGTGTTGGATCTGTGAGGTTGAAACTCCATGATGAGTCAATAAGGTTGTTGACTGAAGTCAGGTTTGTTCCTGATTTGAAGAGAAATCTACTTTCGCTTGGTGAATTCGACAAGAAAGGATATGTTCTCCAAGGAGAGAAAAGTATCCTAAGAGTCATGAAGGGTTCGAAGGAAGTCTTGAGAGGCGTGAAGAAACAAGACTTGTATACCTTTGAGGCTGAAGTTGTAAGTGGTTCGACAAATGTTGCATCCACGAAACCTTTGTCGAAGACAGAAATCTGGCACATGAGATTGGGCCATGTTAGTGAAAGGGGTCTGGTCGAATCAGGGAAACAAAATCTGCTTGGTGGAGACAAAGTCGAAAAGCTGAAGTTTTGTGAACCCTGTGTACTTGGAAAATCTTGCAGAGTGAAGTTCAACAAAGGCAAACAAAGAACACATGGATCCCTTGATTACATCCATGCTGATCTTTGGGGGCCTACAAGGTGTCCATCACATTCAGGAGCAAGGTATTTTCTATCCATAATAGATGATTATTCCAGAAAATTATGGGTATTCATCCAGAAGACTAAGGATGAAACTTTTAAGAATTTCAAAAGTTGGAAGACTCTGGTTGAAAATCAGACTGGCAGAAAGGTCAAGAGGTTGAGAACCGACCATGGCCTTGAATTTTGCAATGAGGCATTCGACAATATTTGTGCTGCCTCTGGTATTGCAAGGCACAGAACTACTGCAGGTACTCCACAACAAAATGGTTTGGTTGAAAGGTTTAATCGAACTATTTTGGAGAGAGTCAGATGCATGTTGACTAGTGCTGGACTAAAGAAGGTGTTCTAGGCTGAGGCTGTTTCGACAGCAACATATCTGATAAACAGATGTCCTTCAACAGCGTTAGATATGAAGACACCTAAAGAAGTTTGGTCGGGACATCCACCAGATCTCGACAAAATAAGAGTATTTGGCTGCGTAGCCTATGCTCACATTAGGCAAGACAAGGTCGAACCTAGAGCTCTAAAATGCATGTTCATGGGATACCCTGAAGGAGTCAAAGCTTATAGGCTATGGTTCCTAGAGCCAGGTCACAGGAGGTGTATCGCCAGTCAAGATGTAGTTTTCAATGAAGCTGAAATGGCTTTTAAGAAAATTGATGATGTTAGTCGAAGTACAAAAACATCTGACAAAGAGATGGAACAGGTAGAGATTCCTATTGAGGTGGAGCATGTTGATGCTGAATTGCATATCCCTGATGAAATCAAAGAAGCAGGAGATGCTGAGGAAGTTGAGGAAACTGACGATGACTACCTATTGTCGAGAGATAGGTCGAGAAGAGTCATCAAGCCACCTCAGAGACTTGGGTATGCAGATCTTATAGCTTATGCCTTAATCTCTGCAAGTGAAGTTCTAGATGAAGAACCTAGAGACTACAAGGAAGTTATGAGGAGTGGAAATAAGACTGAATGGCTGAAGGCCATGGATGATGAGATGAAATCTCTTCATGATAATCACACTTGGGAACTGATCAAGAAACCTGCTGGGGCAAGGTTAGTCAGCTGTAAATGGATTTTCAAAGTTAAGGAAGGAATTGAAGGAGTGACGTCGAAAAGATACAGGGCAAGGTTAGTTGCAAGGGGTTTCACTCAGAAAGAAGGTGTCGACTTCAATGATGTGTTGTCTCCTGTTGTGAAGCATAGGTCCATTCGAATGTTGCTTGCAATGGTGGCACAGTTTGATCTTGAACTGGAACAGATGGATGTGAAGACTGCGTTCTTGTATGGTGATCTAGATGAAACGATCCTGATGAGGCAACCTGAAGGGTATGTCGAAAAGGGGAAGGAAGATTGTGTGTGCAAGTTAAAGAGATCTTTGTATGGGCTGAAACAATCTCCTCGGCAGTGAAATAGGAGATTCGACAAGTTCATGGCACGCATAAGTTTCATTAGAAGTCAGTTCGACCACTGTGTTTACTTCATATTTCGACCTGGTAATTCATTTGTTATTTTGTTGCTTTATGTGGATGATATTCTCATAGCAAGCAACAATGTTGAAGATGTGACGAGGGTGAAGGCTGAACTCAATAAGGAGTTCGATATGAAGGATCTGGGAGCTGCTTCCAGGATTCTTGGAATTGACATTCGAAGAGATAGAAATAAGTCGAAGTTATGCTTATCTCAAGAGGCATATCTACGGAAGATTCTCGAAAAGTTTGGTATGTCGAATTCGAAACCAGTTGTGACTCCAACAAACCCTCAATTCAAGCTGAGTATTGATCAGTGTCCCAATACTGATGTTCGAAGAGCCTATATGAATAGCATTCCGTATGCTAATATAGTTGGTTCTTTGATGTATGCTATGGTCTGTACAAGACCCGACGTAGCATATGCAGTAAGTCTTGTAAGCAGGTACATGGCGAATCCTGGAAAGGCTCACTGGCAAACATTGAAGTGGATTTTAAGGTACATAAATGGGTCTCTGAACAGAGTCCTAATTTATGGTGGAGCCTTGGGTGAAGAAAGTAAAGCAGTAATAGAAGGATATGTCGACTGTGATTATGCAGGTTGTATGGATTCTAGAAAATCTATTTCTGGATATGTTTTCACTATGTTTGGCACTGCAATTAGTTGGAAAGCAACACTTCAGAAGGTTGTTGCTCTATCAACCATTGAAGCGGAGTATATTGCTCTAACTGAAGCTATGAAAGAAGCATTGTGGCTTGAAGGTTTTGCGACGGAGCTGAAACTTCAAGGTCGAGGTATCACTGTTAAATGTGATAGTCAGAGTGCAATACACCTGTCGAAGAATTCAGCCTATCATGAACGATCTAAGCACATTGATGTGAGGCTGCATTTCGTCAGAGGAGTAATCGAGCGTGGAGAAGTCCAAGTGCTGAAGGTTTCGACTGAAGACAATGCTGCTGATATGATCACCAAGACATTGTCGAGTTGCAAGTTTTTCCACTGTATGCAGTTGATAAAGCTGCATGAAGAAAGCTAGTTTGTTCCCTTGATGTAGTAGAGTTAGATCTAAGGTGGAGATTTGTGAGATATTGGATCGAACTCTAGTATGGTCGAAGGGTAGCTTCTTGTTTCGACAGTTCGACAGAGTTAAGCATGAAGTCGAAGGTTGTTCACATGCTGGTGTCAAAGTGTGCATGCTATAGTCGAAGATGGGTCTAGCATGCAAATGTCGAAGATGCTAGGGTTGTTAGCATGTTAAATTAGGTTTTAGTGTTTAAACCATAATTTGTTAAGTTAGCTTGTTTATTAAGTTGGCTTGTGTAATGGGCCTTGCTGAAAAAGCCCATTAGTTAGTATGTTAGATTTTATTATAAATAGCATACTAGTCTCTCATCATTGCTAAGCTGAAAATCCTAATTTAGGGTGAGAGAGGTTATTTGTTATTCTTGTAAACTTGTAATCTTGTTTTAAGAGAAAGTAAAAGAATAGCAGTTATAACCAACTCTTGTGTTCTTCTTCTTCCTTGTTATTTATTCTTCCCTTGCATTATACTTTGTTCTTGGTATTGAATTCACAACAGTAATTTTTTTAACGTACTAGTTCTTACTTTTAATAATTTTTCATTTGATTAATTTCGTGTACTTAACTCATAATCTTACGTTAGTATTGTATAGTTTTTAAATTATTTAGTGGCAAAACTGTGACACATTAAATATTGAAAATGGTTCCGATCAGGTAACATTTCTTCTACTTCTTGTAACTTTCATTATTGGAACATTCTACCTCTCTCGTGTATAAAGAGGTTATCAATTATTTATATTCTCTAATTTATATTTATGCTAATAAATTATATATTTTTTGTTGTATTAGAGTAAAAAAAATCATATCAAACAAAAAATAATAAATAAATTCGGAAAAAACGTTAATTAGGAACTCTTTACGAGGCGTTAGTTAAATGTACTATTTTTAAATATAAATTACATATGTTTATTACTATAAATTAAATATTTTCTTATTTAAGAAATTTGTTTTTTAAAAATTTCAAAACCCTACTTATTTTGCTAATAGTGAGAACCTACATAAAAATTAAACCTGCTGTTAAATATTTTTGCTCACTAATTTAAGATAATAATAATAAATTAAATAAAATTATTATTTTCACATTTTTATTTATACCAATGACTTCATAAAAGTAAAGACCTCGTTAATATTATTTTTTATTAAAAAAAAAGTTACAGAGGCAAATTAAGTTGTGTGGGCTGGGTTAGTTGGAAGAACGTGAAATTACTGTTTGAAAAAGGGGGATTAGGAACAAAAAAACATTTTAGTGTTTAATTTAGCTCTTATTAACAAGTGGAGGTGGAGAATTCTTCAAGGGAACGATTCGCTTTGGTGCAACGTGTTGAAAGCAAGGGTTAATTGTTCTCCTTTGGTGGAGGGATATCGTAAAGATTGGTAATTGTTCCTTTCATGATGCTATTGTTCCTTGTAGTAGTTTTGCTATTAAGAATGGTTTTAATACACCGTTTTGTAAAGCAAAATGATTTGAGGAAATTATTTTGAAAGATGCATTCCCGGATTTATACAAGGCTTCAAGTTTAAAAGGGGTGTCGGTGGCGGCTATACGTGGGTGGATAGAAGGGAGGTGGCAGTGGAGTGACTTTGGGATTTCCATGTTTTTTTTTGGAAGAATCCGGCCATATGGGTGGCTTCATTTTATTTGGGAAAAGTTGGAGGGTTTTTGTGGGTTCACGGATGGTAAAGATTCGGTTTCTTGGGATTGTAACAACGGATTGGATTTTTCGGTAGCTTCGTCTTATTCAAATTATGGTAATGCCTTAATTCCTTACAGACCTCCAAACAAGTTCAACGATGTTTTTTGGCTCGTGTGGAAATCCGAGGTGCTTTTCAAAAATAAGGCTTTCGATTGGAGACTTCTTCTTGATATAGAGAGGTATTTCTATTCCTTTAGATAAATTAAAGTGCATTTTTTGTGGTTTGGATGCTGAGAATAGCAACCATTCGTTTTTTGGTTGTTGCATGGTGAAGAACAATTGGAGCGAAATTGCTCTTTGGGTAGGTAAAGTCAATAGATTTGATGATGAGTGTTTGTCGAATTTTATGGATTGACATTCGTTCTTTTGTACTCAAAAGGTCAAAGAGAGTAAGGTAGATGTTGTTTGGCTTGCCACAACTTGGACTTTATGGTTATTAAGGAATGGGGCGTGTTTCCGGGAGGAGCATTGGAACTTTAATGACACGGTTTGGAACATAAAGCTCCTTGTTTGAAAGTGGTGTTTTTGCCAAAAAATTACACATTCCAATTATTCTTTTTACGAGTTTAATAAGAATACGTTCTTATTTCTCTCGAAATTTTAATTGGATTGTAATTTTTCTTTTTGGTCGGCTATTCCCGTCTCTTCGTGTAAACATGTTGGAGAACCCTTAGTTCTCCATTATATAATATTTTGCTTAAAAAAACTTATTTATTATATGCTAAAATAAATAAAAAAGTAAAAAGTAAAAGACTTTATAATGGATACATAATTTAAGATGAAAAATAGTGTGGTTTGTTATTCTTGTAACTCGTAATCTTGATTAAAGAGAAAGGAAAGAATAGTTGTTATAACCAATTATTGTGTTCTTCTTATTTTACCATCTTTTCTAACCCTTGTGAGTTTCTTGCCGTCAAAATCAAACTGTTTATACTTTGTAGTTTTCAATGAAGCTTTGGTGCCTATATGAATTGTAACACTCCATATTTTCATAAATTAATTTAAATTAATTTAAATTAATTTAATTGAATCATGGGGGAATTATTTGAAACTATTGAGTATTATGAAGAATTAATCTGATGGGCTTGGGTCGTGATTAGTAAAGGAGGGGGTGCATTGGTAGGTCCTATTACTAATTAAAATAATTTTATTTTATTTTTAATAAAATAGAAGGAGTTAGGGGAATAGAGAAGGTTACAGTATTTGGAAAAGAGTCTGAACGTGAAAAGAGAAGAGGAGCAAGAAGTGCGACAAGAGGAAGAGCGAAGAATCAACCTACAGGTAAGGGGGACTCTTTCGTTTATCTTCTATTATGGGTTTATAGGTAGTATGATAGAATTGATCTTGTTATTCGCATCAATTGAGTTATGCTTAGGTTGTAGAAATGTTAGGTTTTGGGGAAGTTGATTGATGATGATTGTGTTGATCATGTATGGTGTTAATTGGATGGTTGAAATGTATTATAAATGTGTTATAATATATGCTTGTTTGCTGTACGTAAAATCTGGTTGAAATGGAATTGGTTTGGTAATGATTTGGTGAAGGAAGGGCAAAATTGCAGGCTGTTTTCTGCAATTCGAAGTTCTGGAAATCACCAGTTCGCGCCGCGATCCTTTGTTTGCGCCGTGAAGGCGTGCTTCCTATTCGTTCTGCGCCGCGTCCAGGGGTTGGCGTCGCGAACTGCTTGGCAGAAAGCCAGGAAGTTTGGTTGTGTTCAGTACGCGCCGCGAACCTTTGTTTGCACCGCGAAGGCGTGCTTCCTATTCGTTCCGCGCCGCAAACTGTGTGTGGCGCCGCGTGCTGTTGGCTGTTGGTTGTTGGCGACAGGCCATCTTGAAAAGTTTAAAGAGGTGTAACTTTTGAACCGTAAGCAGGATTTTGGTGCCGTTTCGAGCATAGTGAAGCTAATCAAATAATTTACATAATAAAATGATGTTGTGGTTGTAACCGGTGTTTGTTATACATGTATTGTTGGTATAAAATATGTGTTTTACTATGGTTGAGGAATAGCATGATTGTGTGTGGCTATTTATTTTTGTAATTGATGATTATGACATTTGGTTGATTTATGTGGGTGATGAGCATGTTATGGTTGATGCATGCATTCATAATCATTATGTGGATGATACTTGACGATGGTGGATCAGTGGTAGCTAATTCCCATTGTGTGGAATTAGTGAGTGGGTGTTACCGTATCATTGACGATGGTGGGTCGGTGAGTTGGGTTATCCCAGATTTTGGTACCACATGCATGTAGTTGCATTGTATTAGGCTACTTTGTGCTATTATAACATGAATGGAAGATTGTCCAATGTTATAATATGTGTGATTGTTTGATTGTTTACTGGTTGTGTGGTTGTGAATCTGATCATAACTGTAATTGGGTGAATGGCATGTGATTTGATATTTTATTATCTATATCTTATAACATTAGTTAAATGTGAATGAGACTCACCCTTACTGTTGTTATTTTTCAGATTGAGGAGTAGCTCTTGTACTTGGTGAGGATTAGCTCGTCAAGTAGTTCGTTAGAGTCAGTTGGGTCCGTGTCATGCTCTGGTCGTGTAACACTAGGGACGTTGTTTAGAGTTACTTGTTAAACTCTTTTATTTGGGTGTTTTATTATGGTGGTGTTTTAAGTCCATGACTTTGGATGTTGCATTGTTCAGATGTTAAATATAATTCCGCTGCGTTAACATGATGATTTGAATGATATTTGGGTTTAACGTTCTCTTTTATGGCATGACATGAGTATTTGTTTGATTAATGGAAGTTGTAATGCCCTTTTTCATGTTTTACTCTGATTATTGTTTAATATTTATGCGGGGTATTAGAAGGGTGTTACATGAATAGCGTCTCATATGCTAATATAGTGGGTTCTTTGATGTATGCTAAGGTCTATACTAGACCCAACAGAGAATATGCAGTAAGTCTTATAAGCAAGTACCAGGCGAATCTTGGAAATGCTCAATGGCAAGCATTGAAGTGGATTTTAAGATACATAAATGGGTCTCACAGGGTCCTAATTTATTGTGGAGCCTTGGGTGAAGATATTAAAGCAGTAATCGAAGGATATGTTGACTCTGATTATGCAGGTTGTATAGATTCTAGAAAATCTATCTCTGGATATGTTTACACTATGTTTCGCAAAGCAATTAGTTGGAAAGAAACACTTCAAAGGTTGTTGCTCTATCAACCACTAAAGCGGAGTATATTTCCCTAACTAAAACTGTGAAAGAAGCATTGTTGCTTGAAGGTTTTGCAAAGGAGATGAAACTTCAAGGTCGAGGCATCACTGTTAAATGTGATAGTCAAAGTGCAACACACCTGTCGAAGAATTCAGCCTATCATGAGCGAATTAAGTACTTTGATGTGAGGCTGCATTTCTTCAGAGAAGTAATCGAGCGTGGAAAAGTCCAAGTGCTGAAGGTTTCGACTGAGGACAATTCTGCTGATAAGATCACCAAGACATTATCATATTGCATATTTTTCTACAGTATGCAGTTGATAAAGCTGCATGAATAATGTTAGTTTGTTCTTTGATGTTATAGATTTTGTTCTAAGGTGGAGATTTGTGAGATATTGTATCGAACTCTAGCATGGTCAAATGGTAGCTGGTGTCAAAATGTGCATGATGTAGTCAAAGATTGATCTAGCATGCAGGTGTCAAAGATGCTAGGTTTGTTAGCATGTTAAATTAGGTTTCAGTGTTTAAACCCTAATTTGTTAAGTTAGCTTGTTTATTAATTTAACTTGTGTAATGGGCCTTGTGGAAAAAGACCATTAGTTAGTATGCTAGGTTTTATAAATAGCTTACTAGTCTCTCATCATTGCATACTGCAAATCCTAATTTAGGATGAGAGAGTTATTTTTTATTCTTGTAACTTGTAATCTTGATTAAAGAGAAAGGAAAGAATGGCAGTTATAACCAATTATTGTGTTCTTCTTATTTTACCATATTTTCTAACACTTGTGAACTTCTTGCCGTCAAAATCAAATTATTTATACTTTGTTTGCGGTATCGTTTTTTACAATAGTGATACCTCAATATAAACAAGATAATGTTAGTACGGATATAGGAAATGATGCATGAATAAATGACAATAATATACTAACAAATATTAAACAAGGTTAACTGAAGAAAATCTAGAAATAAACATATTAAATTCTATGTTATTATATGTTGCTTGAAGTATAAGTATTAGTTAAAAAAAAAATTTCTTATATGTTGTTGTTAATGTAGTTTTCATATTTTAATTTTTGTATTGTATTAAGGAAATTTTAGAAATTTATTATGTTCTATTCAAAGTGCCTTTTTCGAAATACAAGTGGATTGACGGTAACACTATAGTAAAAAATGATGAGTTAGGATCTACATTGGTTGATATTGAAAAGGCAACTTATTTGACCAAATCATTAAATATGGCATCACAAGAAAAATAAGCATTTTATGTCGCCCCCCCCCCCCCTTCTGACAAAAGATGATAAATTATTCTCCATGGAAAACACTTTCTTTATATTGATGAAAATCACAATTTAAAATTTGATATTCCTAAGACCCCTTCTTTCGCAAATCTATACCATTGGATGATAAATTATTCTCCAAGGAAAACACAATCTTCATAGGGATGTAATCTTTCTTGCCTTTACTCTTTGAAAAAGCTATTAAGGATTCAACTTTTGGATTTGATTTGTTTTCCATATCCGGTGACTTCTCTTTCTTCTCGAATGCCCTGATGATTATTTTCCATATCCTCTACCCCAAACTGAAATGTTGCTATCCCAACAACAACCCCAAACTTAGAATGTTCATAGATCAGATAACTCATGTAACTACTTTGAGTTGGGAAGGAAAGTGTTTGGGCTATAGGCGTATATGATGCAGTTATTAAAACAAACAAATGGATAAAGGCTCAAATGGGGTTAACAAAGGATAATGATAAAAAAGGATGGTTAGAAAGGCTCAGGGGTAATAACAAAAAAAATGCATCAGTGTGTGAAATCATGCAAATGTCATCAGAAAAGAACATACGCAAGTTCTGAATGATAAAGACATACCTGAATTTTCTATATGATGAATATTATGTTTAGCTTTTTCTGCTCCCACCATGTTAGGTAGAGCTGACAACCTACATAGTACCTCTTGTTGGATGGGGCTTCTCAACCAATTATGGTTAACCAGCTCAACCTTCAATACAACACAATTAAACCAATCAGATCATTCAGAGGTATATCACACCATATTTTGGCGAATTTACAGGTGCAGAGGATACACAAGCAATTTGTTTGAGTACTCTTTCACACAACCACTGAAGCTATAATTATCATATTACCAGATGAAAGTAAGCATCCATAAAATAAACCAACTTAAAGAAAAATAAAATTAAAGACTATAAAAATATTACGAATACCTCCCTTGGGTTGCCTCCCAAGGAGCGCTCGTTTATAGTCATTAGTTTGACGCTTCATTCCCTATGTTAGGGTGGCATATATGACAAAAAGAACACATCATCTTTTTTCTTTCCTTTGTTTGGAAGAAATCCCGTGAACATGAGGTATTGATGATATGGCTTCCAAAGCAGTTTCAATTTGATTTTAGTGAACAAGGCATAAATGGGATCCAATACTTAGTCAATTTCATGTCTTCCATCTGCCTTGTTGCAAAAAAAAAAATTTAGGGACGCTCTTATGCTGAAGATTTTCTTGTTGGATATCCACATTTTCACAAATTTTTAAATGTGGCTTTTCATCCAGAGTGATTCCCAAATCGGGTTACCAACATGTAGGAGATACATGTGGCAATGTATCAAAATAATACATGGCTACATAACTCAAACACTTAATTAGTAGCAAAGTATAAAATAATTCATGAAGCAAAAATAATACGACTCTTTTTTTTATAAAATAAAATTCAAATAAAAAACAAAAATCAAAATTTTAGTTGCAAAGCAACACAATTTTAACTAAAATAAAACAATGAACTTTATAATCTTCGGCAGTCCCCGGCAACGGCGCCAAAAACTTGATAGGGAAAATAGTAAGTGTACTATTTTGCCTCTGTAGTAATAAAGGAGAAATTCCTCAAATGTCGATCTCAAGGACTGCTTGACGAAACAGAGTTCGTGTTCTAAAGTAGTTAAACAAAAGACTTGGGAGTTTTAGATTGTTGCTTTTAAACAGAGAAAATAAAAAAGTAATTAAAAGTAAGCACAGTAGTTGAACAAATTTAAATCTATATGGGTAAACATGCTAGGCAAGGTGTATGATCATATTCATTAATAATTCTTATCTGACCTTGCAATGACATCTTTTAAATTACTCATAACCGTTTCTCAAGGGTGTTTACTCCTAAGTCCTTACTGAGTAAACCTTTAAACATTAAAATTAACTCCTATGGCCATAGTGAACTACATATGAAATTAAGCATTAATTTATCAAGAACAATTTGGTTCCTATAGGGTATCCCTTGTCCTAGGGGATATTTACTATAGGATACTATCAATTGAGCGTTAACGTTGACAATCCTGCCTAACTATTAACCGTAAATCAAATCTTCTGAAAGAGAAATCATTAAGCACAAATCAAAAGTAAATGCAATATGTGATAAACTATTGTCATTACAAGGTTCAATTAGAAATCATGAACAAACTAGATCAGGGACACTCCCTTAGCAATGGGAGTCTAGCCTCTCATAGAATCCAGGAAAAAAATGGTAAAAGTCATAAACATTACAGAGAAATCGATGAATTAGTTTTCAATCACATAACACTCTTGAAGATTTTGATCCACCTTGAAAATGTGAACCTTCTAAACGTGTCTTTGCCGTAAATAATTGTCCAACCTAGTGTAATTCGCATTTAAGGATTAAATAGAGCAATTATGGGCTGTTTTGCGATTTTGGACGCCCATACTACTCGTATGGGGGGTTCCATACGCATATGAGGGTGTATGGTACGCGTATGGGGGGCCATACACGTGCAATATGCGTATGAGGGGGTCCACACGTGTATGGGCAGCAGTGCAATTTTTCAGCTTTTGATACGCTTAAGAAATGGCTGGTACACGTTTGAACCGAGTCGAATTAACCTTCGATGTCTTCACGAAAGTTGTAGCCCTTGATGTTAGCTTTCATTTTCCGCCAGTCCCACGTCATTTCGAGGTATGACGCTCTAGCTATGATCAAAATTCTACACGACTATCATGTTTAAAAACATGCTGAAAATTTCCAGATCTCACAACTTTTTGAAAATTCGCCGCGTTCCTTTTATGGTCATATAATTGACTTCCTCTAACTTACAAAACACGTTAACCTTCCCAAAACGATCAAAAAATACCAGGAGTGATTTAAACACAAATAAATATGAATTTAAAGAAATCGACACATAAATCACTCAAACTATATGAAAATTCAAATAACTCGCCTACTTTCACTTGTTAAAATGATAATGATTATAGCAGAAATGGTGACTGATTAGAGGGTTTATTTCTACCCATTGGATGAGATAAATGATCTTCACTACTACTGAAAACCCATTTAACAACGGTTGCAAAATACATATAATCACCCGGGTCCAGGTATAACGCCCGTTTAATTATTTAATTAATTGATTGTGAATAATTTGGTGAAATTGTGATTAAATTGTGTATTTGTGTTGTTGGAGGAGTGTATACCTAAATGTGTACAGACATGAAGGTGTGGCCAGGTATTGGTATTTATGCTATGTTATAGTATATGGTTAGATGATAATACGAATAATAATAATAATAGAATAGATAATTGATTAGTTTATTGGGCCTATTATGGTGTTAGCATTAAAATTAGTGGGAGTGTGTTGTTAAGCCCATTAGAGTGATGAAAGTTAGAAAGGAATTAATAAAATAAGTGAGAAAAGAGAATTGAAAAAATAGAGAAGATAGAGAATTTTGGGGAGAACGTGAAAGAGAAGAATAGGCATAAAGAGGCTATGGCAATTGTCGTTAATGGTAGTTGTACTGATGACTTCATGGCTAAACGAGGCTTAAGGCAAGGAGATCCTCTCCCTGCTCTTTTGTTTGTAATTGTTATGGAAGGTTTAACCTATCTTATGGAGACAGTCGTGGAGTTGGGAAAATATAAAGGCTTTCAGTTTAGTGAGAATTACTTGGTGGATATTCTGCATTTTGCAGACGATACAATCATCTTTGTTGAAAAAGGGAATAAGAATTTATGGATCTTGAAGGCTATTTTAAGAGGCTTAGAATTAATGTCAGGTTTGAAATAAAGTTAATTAGGGATTTCTTATTTATGAGGTGTTAGTTAAAATTACTCATTTTTAATAATGATTACATATAAATTGATTATTAAATAGATATTTTCTAATCTAAAAAAGTTTTATTTAAAAATTCTAATATCCGGTTGTTTTGGCAATAATAAGAACCTACATAGAAGTTAAACCTGCTATAAAGTATTTTTGCACTCCAATTTGTGAAAGTATTAAATTTAATAAATAATTATTTAAATCAATAATTTAATAAAAGTAAAGATTTGACTAAATAAAATAAATAATAGAATTATTACCTACTTTTTCTTTATGAAGAGTTAATTATTTATATTAATTTTTAGTAATAATTACATATATTGATTATTAATAAAATATTTTCTAAATTAAGTAATTTGTAATTTACAATTCCTAAACCCTAATAATAAAAATAATTAAAGAATAAACAAAAATACTTTTTAATTACTTTCATTTTTTCTTATTGAGACGTTAGTTAAACATACTACTTTTTTAAAAATAATTTCATCAATTTATTAATAATAAAATATTTTTTAATTTAAACAATTTTTATTTTAAAATACCTAAACCTGAAAAGAAATATTATAATAGCATGAACAAATAGCCTACATTATATTTATCAATCATTAATTAAATAAACAACATTTTATGAATAATTACATATAATTATTATTAGTAAGATATAGTATCTTAATTTAAGATATGTCTACTGTAAAATTTCTAAACCATTCATTATCCAATTGTGAGAACGTACATAGATGTTAAACCTGCTATGAAATATTTATTCTCTCAACTTTATGATAATAATAAATTTAATAAAACTATTAATTTTAATAATCTGTTTATAAAAAAATCTTTAAAAAATTAAAGACCTTGTCAAAAGAAAATTAATAATATATTAGGTAAGTATTTTTTCTTAATGAAGCGTTAATTAAATATTATACCATTTTCCAATAACTAAGAATATTTATTTTTAATAAAATAATTTGTAACGTAAGGAGTTTTTTTTTTAAATTCCAAAACCCAAATAAGAAAAATATTAAGAGATTAAAAAAAAAAGCATAGTAATTACCCTTTTTTTTTTTTTGAAGAATCGTTAATTAATATACTACTTTTAAACAATAATTACATATATTTATTATTAATAAAATATTTTCTAATTTAAGGAATTCTTATTTGAAAATTCCAAAACCCTGATAACAAAAATAATAATAAAAAAAACAAAAAATATATATTAATTACCTACCTTTTTCTTTATGAAGTATAAATTAAATATAGTACTTTTAAACAATAATTAAATATATTTATTATTATAAATTATTTTCTAATTTAAGGAATTTTTATTTTAAAATTCTAAACCCTAATTCGCGAAGAAGCATTAAAAGTAATCATAGAGAGTGATATATAAATTCTTGTTGAATATCTTTTTGACACCTCTGAGGCAACTTATAAACGTAGAAGAATAGAGTTTTTTTTAGCATTCTGTCAACAATATAATTCATTCGTCTTCTTCAGAAGTGTCTTCCAAAATATCAATGAAAAAAGCATCTTCCCACTCTTTACGAACCAATATAAATGAAGATAGGTTAACTAGTTTACCAATTTGTATTCTTCTTCACATACTCTCCTTTCTAAATGCTAAAGAAGCCGTTCATAATTGCATTCTATCCACACTATGGAGAAATCTCTGGAAGCCTCTTCCAACACTTTTATTAAGCTCTTCACACTTTACTCGTCGCAAAACTTTCACAAAATTTATACATCAGATTTTGTTACTACGCGATGCCTCAGCCTCATTATACGCTCTTAATCTTCACTCTCCCATTTCCATGAAGCGTCACCTATTTGAGAGGATTTTAAATTATGCTGTAGCGCACAATGTTCAACAATTAGAAATCCATGTCCGGTGTAATATTCAAGTCTTTCCATCTTGCTTTTTATCACGCCACACCTCTCAAGAGTTTCAAAAAATATTATTCCCCAATCCTAGGTGTTTTCAAGCATTAACCAGTTTGCATCTGAGGTATGTCACTTTTTTAGGCGGAGCAGATCCTTTTTCAGCATTTCCAAAGTTGAGTACTTTGGAGATTTCTCATTTTGAAATTCAAGGAGAAGAGAATATATGTATATCAAGTAGCACCCTTCTCATCCTAACAATACAATCATATTCTTACCAAGGCAACATCAAACTATCTACTCCAAATCTTTGTACTTTTACTTTTATAGGCATTCCTGTTCAAATATTACCTGAAAGCTATCTTAGTTCTGTTGAACATGTAGACATTCAGGAGGATCTATAAGTGCAAGGTAGTTATGTAAAGCCTCCTTTATATCTACTTAGTTGTTTGTTACAGTTTGCTTGTATCAAATCATTTGATCCTTAATACTGCTTCAAATACTAGTTAGTTAGTATTTTAATATATGAATCTAATTTTAAATTTTCATGATTCATTGGTGAGATTCTCTCCTTACTTACTGATTAATTAGTAGTTGAGTTTCCTTCTATATATAAATGTCATTTGTAATTTTTTAACGTACTATTACTTACTTTTAATAATTTTTTATTTGATTAATTTCGTGTACTTAACTCATATTCTTATGTTAGTATTGTATATTTTTAAAGTATTTAGTGGCAAAACTCTAACACATTAAATATTGAAAATGGTTCCGATCAGGTAATAATTTTTCTATTTTTTGTAACTTTTATTATTGGAACATTCTACCTCTCTCGTGTATAAAGAGGTTATCAATTTTTTATATTCTCCTATTTATATTTATGACAATAAATTGTAATTTTTTTGTTATATTAGAGTAAAAAAAATCATATCAAACAAAAAATGATAAATAAATTCGAAAAAAACGTTAATTAGAAACTCTTTACGAGGCATTAATTAAATTTATTATTTTTTAATATAAATTACATATGTTTATTACTATAAATTAAATATTTTCTTATTTAAGAAATTTGTTTTTTAAAATTTCAAAACCCTACTTCTTTTACTAAAAGTGAGAACCTACATGAAAATTGAACCTTTGTTAAATATATTTGCTCACTAATTTAAGATAATAATAATAAATTAAATTAAATTATTATTTTCATATTTTTATTTATACCAATGATTTCATAAAAGTAAAGACCTCGTTAATATTATTTTTTATTAAAAAAAAAGTTACAGAGGCAGATTGAGTTGTGTGGGTTGGGTAAGTTGGAAGAACGTGAATTTAGTGTTTGAAAAAGGGGGATTAGGAATAAAAAACATTATAGTGTTTAATTTAGCTCTTCTTAACAAGTGGAGGTGGAGAATTATTCAAGAGAACGATTCGCTTTGGTACAATGTGTTGAAAGCAAGGGTTAATTGTTCTCCTTTGGTGGAGGGATATCGTAAAGATTGGTAACTGTTCCTTTCATGATGCTATTGTTCCTTGTAGTAGTTTTGCTATTCAGAATGGTTTTAATACACCGTTTTGTAAAGCAAAATGATTTGAGGAAATTATTTTGAAAGATGCATTCCCGGATTTATAGAAGGCTTCAAGTTTAAAAGGGGTGTCAGTGGCGGCTATACGTGGGTGGATAGAAGGGAGGTGGCAGTGGAGTGACTTTGGGATTTCCATGTTTTTTTTTGGAAGAATCCGGCCATATGGGTGGCTTCATTTTATTTTGGGAAAAGTTGGAGGGTTTTTGTGGTTTCACCGATGGTAAAGATTCAGTTTCTTGGGATTGTAACAACGGATTGGATTTTTCGGTAGCTTCGTCTTATTCATATTATGGTAATGCCTTAATTCCTTACAGACCTCAAAACAAGTTCAACGATGTTTTTCGGCTCGTGTGGAAATCGGAGGTGCTTTTCAAAATTAAGGCTTTCGATTGAAGACTTCTTCTTGATATAGAGAGGTATTTCTATTTCTTTGGATAAATTAAAGTGCATTTTTGGTGGTTTGGATGCTGAGAATAGCAAACATTCTTTTTTTGGTTGTTGCGTGGTGAAGAATATTTGGAGCGAAATTGCTCTTTGGGTAGGTAAAGTGAATAGATTGGAGGATGAGTGTTTGTCGAATTTTATGGATTGACATTCGTACTTTTGTACTCAAAAGGTCAAAGAGAGTAAGGTAGATGTTGTTTGGCTTGCCACAACTAAGAATTTATGGTTATTAAGGAACGGGGCGTGTTTCTGGGAGGAGCATTGGAACTTTAATGACACGGTTTGGAACATAAAGCTCCTTGTTTGAAAGTGGTGTTTTTGCCAAAAAATTACACATTCCAATTATTCTTTTTACGAGTTTAATAAGAATACGTTCTTATTTCTCTCGAAATTTTAATTGGATTGTAATTTTTCTTTTTGGTCGGCTATTCCCGTGTCTTCGTGTAAAAATGTTGGAGAACCCTTAGTTCTCCATTATATAATATTTTGCTTAAAAAAACTTATTTATTATATGCTAAAATAAATAAAAAAGTAAAAAGTAAAAGACTTTATAATGGATACATAATTTAAGATGAAAAATAGTGTGCTTTGTTATTCTTGTAACTTGTAATCTTGATTAAAGAGAAAGGAAAGAATAGCTGTTATAACCAATTATTGTGTTCTTCTTATTTTGCCATCTTTTCTAACCCTTGTGAGTTTCTTGCCGTCAAAATCAAACTGTTTATACTTTGTAGTTTTCAATGAAGCTTTGGTGCCTATATGAATAGCGTCTCATATGCTAATATAGTGGGTTCTTTGATGTATGCTATGGTCTATACTAGACCCAACATAGAATATGCAGTAAGTCTTGTAAGCAGGTACCTGGCGAATCTTGGAAATGCTCATTGGCAAGCAATGAAGTGGATTTTAAGATACATAAATGGGTCTCACAGGGTCCTAATTTATTGTGGAGCCTTGGTGAAGATATTAAAGCAGTAATCGAAGGATATGTTGACTCTGATTATGTAGGTTGTATGGATTCTAGAAAATCTATCTCTGGATATGTTTTCACTATGTTTGGCAAAGCAATTAGTTGGAAAGAAACACTTCAAAGGTTGTTGCTCTATCAACCACTGAAGCATAGTATATTTCCGTAACTGAAACTGTGAAAGAAGCATTGTCGCTTGAAGGTTTTGCAAATGAGCTGAAACTTCAAGGTCGAGGCATCACTGTTAAATGTGATAGTCCAAGTGAAACACACCTGTCGAAGAATTCAGCCTATCATGAGCGAATTAAGTACTTTGATGTGAGGCTGCATTTCGTCAGAGTAATCGAGCGTGGAGAAGTCCAAGTGCTGAAGGTTTCGACTGAGGACAATGCTGCTGATATGATCACCAAGACATTATCATATTGCATGTTTTTCTACAGTATGCAGTTGATAAAGCTGCATGAAGAAAGTTAGTTTGTTCTTTGATGTTATAGATTTTGTTCTAAGGTGGAGATTTGTGAGATATTGTATCGAACTCTAGTATGGTCAAAGGGCAGCTGGTGTCAAAATGTGCATGATGTAGTCAAAGATGGATCTAGCATGCAGGTGTCAAAGATGCTAGGGTTGTTAGCATGTTAAATTAGGTTTTAGTGTTTAAACCCTAATTTGTTAAGTTAGCTTGTTTATTAATTTAACTTGTGTAATGGGCCTTGTGGATAAAGACCATTAGTTAGTATGCTAGGTTTTATAAATAGCTTACTAGTCTCTCATCATTGCATACTGCAAATCCTAATTTAGGATGAGAGAGTTATTTGTTATTCTTGTAACTTGTAATCTTGATTAAAGAGAAAGGAAAGAATAGGAGTTATAACCAATTAATGTGTTCTTCTTATTTTACCATATTTCCTGACCCTTGTGAGTTTCTTGCCGTCAAAATCAAATTATTTATACTTTGTTTACGGTATCGTTTTTTACAATAGTGATACCCCAATATAAACAAGATAATGTTAGTACGGATATAGGAAATGATGCATGAATAAATGACAATAATATACTAACAAATATTAAACAAGGTTAACTAAAGAAAATCTAGAAATAAACATATTAAATTCTATGTTGTTGTATGTTGCTTGAAGTATAAGTATTAGTTTAAAAAAATTTCTTATATGTTGTTTTTAATATAGTTTTCATTTTTTAATTTTTGTATTGTATTAAGGAAATTTTAGAGATTTATTATGTTCTATTCAAAGTGCCTTTTTTTAAATACAAGTGGATTGACGGTAACATTATTGTATAAAATGATGAGTTAGGATCTACATTGGTTGATATTGGAAAGGCAACTTATTTGACCAAACCATTAAATATGGCATCACAAGAAAAATAAGCATTTTATGTCCCCCCCCCCCTTCTGACAAAAGATGATAAATTATTCTCCATGGAAAACACATTCTTTATAGTGATGAAAATCACAATTGAAAATTTGATATTCCTAAGACCCCTTCTTTCGCAAATCTATACCATTGGATGATAAATTATTCTCCAAGGAAAACACAATCTTCATAGGGATGTATTCTTTCTTGCCTTCACTCTTTGAAAAAGCTATTAAGGAATCAACTTTTGGATTTGATTTTGTTTTCCATATCCGGTGACTTCTCTTTCATCTCGGATGCCCTGATGATTATTTTCCATATCCTCTACCCCAAACTGAAATGTTGCTATCCCAACAGTAACCCCAAACTTAGAATGATCATAGGTCAGATAACTCATGTAACTACTTTGAGTTGGGAGGGAAAGTGTTTGGGCTATAGGCGTATATGATGCAGTTACTAAAACAAACAAATGGATAAAGGCTTAAATGGGGTTAACAAAGGATAATAATAAAAAAGGATGGCTAGAAAGGCTCAGGGGTAATAACAAAAAAAATGCATCACTGTGTGAAATCATGCAAATGTCATTAGAAAAGAACGTACGCAAGTTCAGAATGATAAAGACATACCTGAATTGTCTACATGAAGAATATTGTGTTTAGCTTTTTCTGCTCCCACCATGTTAGGTAGAGCTGACAACCTACACAGTACCTCTTATTACATGGGGCTTCTCAACCAATTACGGTTAACCTGCTCAACCTTCAATACAACACAATTAAACCAATCAGATCATTCAGAGGTATATAACAACTGTCATACCCCAATTTTTGACCCTAAAATCATACATCAATTGCATATTAATCATTAATCAAGAGCACCATTGTGAGGCTCTATCTTTGATACTGTGATTGTCTCTGAGGGGAATCATCAAGCACTTTTAGCTTTTTATTTGTCCATACTAACCAAAATCAAAAAAATATGTGTTTTGTCTCTTTTGTTTATATTTTACAGGTAAAAGATCAGGCAAAAATCAAAATAGTGCAAGAAAACATTTTTTGGAAATTTGAAGGTGGAAATCGATTTACCCCTATGGGAAATCGATTTCCTGTGCGCAAAATTAAAAAAATATAAGGAGGGAAGCTTGACATCATTTTGGCACCTTTTTATTTGATCATTTTACCAATTTTCCACCTCACCAAAATTAATCCCTTCACTAAACCCACTTAAACCTCATTCTACCATTTTTACCATTTAAATGCCATTTAAGTACCAATCAAACACAAGTTAATTAACCAAGAGCAAATGACCAAATTGCCAATACTCTTGCTCTCATCCTATAAATAGAGGTCTCTACTCTCTCATTTCTCAAGCTTGGAGAGCCAAAAAATTGCTTGCAAATTCATTTCTCACCCTTTCCAAAACCCTCACCCAAAGTTCATTCTCATAGAATTAGTGAGATTCACATTGAATCTTACTAGTTTTAAACTAAACCTCCTACATTTCTCTCTTTGCTTTGTTTGTTCATCTCCAATTTTGAAGGATCTACACACTTTGTGCTTGTTCTTGAAGTTACTACAACAATTTGTTTCAAGAATTGGTAAATTCCTAAATTCTAAGATGTAGATCTTTGTTGCTTGTGTTCAATGCATCTTTGATGCTATATTGGTCCTATTTGATGGTGATTTGGTGGAAAATTCGTGCTCCAATGGATATGTGATCATAAGGTGTTTGTATGTTTGTCTAAATCAAGTTTTATAGTTCATAATGCTGTTTTTTTGAAAACTGTGCGCAGGAAATCGATTTCCTACAGAGGGAAATCGATTTCCACTATGTTTTTTGCGCCAGATCTGAATTCTGCAGGCAGGAAATCGATTTCCTACAAAGGTAAATCGATTTCCAGTGAGGCAGAATGCTTGTTTTTTTGCTATTTTTGACTTGTTTTTGGTTCTAACTCTTCTTCTACTCTATTCTTTTGATATTTTCTTTGAATCACAAATTAGAGACCTAATTTCTCTCTAATATCAATGGACTTAGGGCGTCGATAGGATGAGAATCCAAATCCGCAAAATTAAGTGATTGAAATTATGGATGAAAGGAGCTTTTAATGTGGTTCCATCTTTTATTTCTTTTTCTTTTGATCGATGAAAGTATTAATACCTTGAGGATTCTTATGGATTCTTGGTAAAGACTAGATCACTCCTCATTTTTCTTTTCGTGCGGTATTGCTTTCGGAGAGTGATCTACATATCGCTTCTCTCGCATGCATTAGCACATAAAGTTTTGACCGGCCTCGTTGTAAGGTGATTTCTACATAAATCACTTGGCGATCTGCTTAACATAGCGCAATATTTCGTGTCCCGAATCAAAAAGATCAAATATGGAAGAGAATTGTATGCGGTTGATTTAAGACTTATGGAGGTTTATCGTGTAGTCGCTATGGTTTTATCAAGCTTCTGATAAATGTCCATTGAATTTAAATCCGAGAACATCCTTCACTCACTATCGATCTTTCTTACTAACTTTGATAACATACTTGACAAGCTTCAAGATGGTTATCTTTAACATCTAACAATTGACTTTAATTGCCACAATTTATTATATTGCTCTTTATATTTTGCTTTATGCTTTACTTTACCATTTCATCATATTTACATTCCGTTATTTTCTCTTTGTCCATTTGGACACTATGTTTATGTTTCCGCTATTTTCTCTTTGTCCACTTGGACCATACTTTACTTTTATGCTAAAACATTAATAAACAACAAAAATCTAAAAAACGTTTAAGGCTCTCTTTCGGACTATTGGTTACTATCCTGAGCATTTTGGAGATTCGGACTTATGGACTTAGTACCTCTGGACCCTTATTCTGTTGTTACTCTGCTGTTATTCTGTCTGTCTGGCATTGGATTGTTGTCTGTTTGTGTATGCAGGTATTTCCTTGAAAATCCTTTATGGTTAAGTCCGAGGCATTGAGATAAGGATTTTACCCGAAAACAGCCGTTACTCTGCCCGATTTTCGTCAGAATTTTAATGTGCTTAATGCAAAGTGGTGCTAAGATAATAAGTTTCTCTGGATCCCCAAGTGGTAATGTTTTGGTTTGGTATTGATAAGTCCAAAGGATGGGAAATCTACCTTGACTCACAATGTCAAGTGTTGGCTTCTTATTTTGGTTAGACCGTTCTTTTCCTTAGCTTTTATTTTACGCAATAGGATAGCCTCTTCATCTCCTCCCATTCTTAAATTTTCAAAATCTTCTCCCTTTTTCAAAAACCTTCTTATGTTTTCAATCTTTTCGAAACCTTTTCTTTAAAAATATCTTTTGCCCTTGGTGGCTTTTCTTCAAAAGTTTAGACACGACTAATTGTCGAAACGAGTGCTTATACCCCTTGATTTTGAAATTGATTGATATAATGAGATCTTTTCCGTGTGAGAGAGCTAGTGGCATACTCGTTGATTTTATCCGAGTTGGAGCCCTTCTTTCATTTGCGATGCAAAGAACTCGTTTGTTCTCGTGATCAAGATCAATGGCTGAGTATTTCTCTCCGACGACGATAAAGTGTTTATTCGTTATTTTTAAACGTTTTTCCCTTTAAGCGGAACTACATTAGCTCTGACTTCTCCATTGCACCGAGGAGATATGTAGGCACAAAGCTTAACGCTTTGCCGAGCTTATTTTAAAAATAAAACAAACCGTTTTTTAGCACACACGACACAAATTTTCAAAAAGGTTCCTGTGGAGTACCACAGATATGAGGGGTGCTTAAAACCTTCCCCTTGTATAATCAACACCCGAACCTGAGTTCTCTTTTGTTTTAAAAACAAACTTTGGGTTTTACGTTCTTTTCCCTTTTCCTTTGGAAACAATAAAGCGCGGTGGCGATTTCAAACGAAATATTGAGTCGAGTCAATCTTATGGCTATGATCTCTGATTTTCCCCGCTACACAAAAATGGCGACTTCACTGGGGATCCAGTTTTAAGTGTGTTAAGCCTATTTTTGTTTATCTGTGTGTTTTTATATGTATATATTGTTGTGTGCTTTGTGTGTTTATTTTCTTTTTTCTTTTTGGTGCTCGATGGTTCCTCTGTGATGAGATAAAGTTCTAACCGGACTTTGGTGAGTAACTTGAGATAGGAGGTGGTAAGACCAATAGTCGCGTGTCAGGAGCAATCCTTACCATGAGTGTCATATGGTGGAACCCCAATCAGTGGAGGCCTCATGGAAGGTAGTAGAGGTTGTTACGAACCATCGTGATAAGGCTATTACTTTCAATAGTGAGTGTCCGTAGAAGCTGAATGGCCTAGAACCCTTTTAACCAATCTAAGCCTTTTTAGGATGTAGTGCAGAAACAAGATCAAGTACCAATTTGAGCTTGTTGTCATGCGATACTACGCTCAGACGAGGTCTTTTTAGGCATATTATTGGCGCCCATGAGCAATTGTGCATGCCGGTAATATCCGATAGAAGATTGATAACTCTGAGAACCTTTGTAGAACCCGATTGGCAGGTACAAAATTCCTTAGAACACACCTTGTGGGATGGGTAGACCCATGGCTCCATGCTCGTGACGTCGAACCTTTGAACCTAGATTGTGTGATTTTGTGTGATTTGATGTGATCTTGTGTGCTCTTGATTGTGATTGATGCATAAACCATGCATTCATGCATTCATAAAAAATGTCCTTTACAAATGGTTTTCAAGGATCTTAGAGAGTTTGTTTGTAAACATCACAGGTACCATGGATCAAAAGAGAAGCATCAAGAAGTACACTTTCAGGAATTCAAGTGCAAAAGAGTTGAAAGAGCTAGCAACTTTGGTTCCTAATCTTGACAACTTCAAAAACCGTTATGGAAAATTGATTTCTATCTTGAAGACCAAAGTGGAAAAGGGGATTCTTGAGACTCTTGTGCAGTTTTATGACCCGATTTATCATTGTTTCACCTTTCTGGATTATCAGCTTATGCCCACTTTGGAGGAGTATTCTTATTGGATTGGTTTGCCAGTTACGAATGATATACCGTTTAGTGGTTTAGAGAAAGAGCCTCAGGTTGATGAGATAGCAGAGCTTCTTCAATTGAAGATATCAGATGTGAAAGCAAATATGACCAAAAAAGGAGGAATTTGGGGGGTGACTTCTAAGTTCTTGATTGGAAAGGCTTATATGTTGGCTAGTAAAGGAAGTATGATTGCTTTTGAGACATTTTTGGCCTTGCTCATCTATGGTTTGATACTCTTTCCCAACATTGACAACTTTGTCGATGTTAATGTTATTCGGATCTTCATGATTGGGAATCCTGTGCCTACTTTGCTTGGGGATACTTATCATTCCATTCACCATAGGACTGATAAAAAAGGAAAACTTATCAATTGTTGCGCTTCTTTGCTCTATAAGTGGTTTATTTCGCACTTACCTCAGACTAAGAATTTCTTAAGCAATCCTGATGGTCTCTCATGGTCTCAGAAGATCATGCCTCTTACTAATGAAAATATCCATTGGTATAATCCTGCTTATGACATTGGTGAGATTATTGATAGTTGCGGAGAATTCTCTAATGTACCTCTTCTTGGTATACAAGGAGGAATTACCTACAATCTCATTCTTGCAAGGCGTCAATTTTGCTACCCCATGAAGGAGCGACCCGCTAGTATTCTTGTATCAAGAATCTTCTATCTTAATCAGGATGGAGATTTGGATATGAGAAATCGGTTTGTGCGTGCTTGGCACCATATCGATAGGAAGAGACATTTGGGAAAGAAACAATGTGTTGCTCTCAAAGACTATACTGATTGGGTTCAAGCTAGAGCTCACACCTTTTAGATGCCTTATTTACTCGAAGAGCCTTCTCTACTCGTTACTCCACCATTATCTTTCACTACTCCTGTTGAAAGTAGTGAGGAGCATCTAGAGCTCGTGGCTAAGATGAGAATGGAAAGAGATGCTTGGGAGAAGAAGTTTCATGCTTCGGAAATTGAGAATAAAGAGTTGAAGATACATTTGAAAGAAAAGGATGAAATGCTTGATATCCAAGATGGTTGGTTGATGGAAAAGGATGATCAGATCCGTCATCAAGAAGAGCTACTTCAACAACATGGTGAAAAGGGAAAGAGACAACAAGAGGATTTATTTTCCTCTAGTAGTTAGGAAGATTCAGTTGCATGGAAGGAAGTTGCTGATAAGCTGATGGTCGAGAATGCTCATTTGAAGGCCTTTTATGAAGACGAGTTGGAGAAGCTCCGTAGGAAGCTGCAGAGAGGAGTTGGATCCTCGTCAGAAGTGTTCCCTTCTAGTTTTAAGATTTTCCTTTGATTTGTAACTTTGATCTTTGAATCCTTTTGTAAGCTTTTCCATTATTAATGAAGATTTTGTTATGTTGTTTTTGCTAATGTTTACAATTAATGTCTTAAAGTTCCTTGAAAACCAATAAAAATCATTTGCATTGCATTTCATGCATCATTCCCCATTTTGGTCTTGCTTCCGAGAGTATTCCAGAGGTCTTATTCAGTGTTCTTCATACAGAATCAAGCTGTCTCACCGGTATAACACTCGAGCTAACTGCAAGAAGAAGATGGAAGGTCTTGAACAAGAGAATCGTGAGCTACGTGAAGAGGTTGTTACTTTGAGATCTGGTGTGGAACGTCTCACTGCTCTAGTTGAGACATTGATGGTTGCTCAGAATCAGAATCAGAATCAGAATCAGGTTCCTCCTCCCAATGCCAAAGCACAGGGTCAGGCCACTGTGATTTCTGAAATTGCTGCTACAACAATTCCTGCTGTTCCTATTGGTGCTACTCAGCAACATATGCCTAATGGATATCCCTGGGGTATGCCTGAAGGTTATCTGTCTGTTCTTGAGATGACTCGTCCGTTGACTCCTGTTATGGTCAACACATCTCTTATTATTCATACTGGTCCTTTTGTCCCGGAGCCCATTTTTGTTGCTGCTCCAAGTGAAATTCATGACAGAATGGATGGTTTCCAAGGTTAGTTTGAAGAATTGCAGAAAGAGATGAAAGCCCTGCGTGGGAAAGAACTGTTTGGAAAGAATGTGCATGATCTTTGCCTTGTTCCCAATGTGAAAGTACTTGCTAAGTTCAAGTTGCCTGAATTTGAGAAGTATAAAGGAAATTCCTGTCCTCAGGCACATTTGGTGATGTATGTAAGGAAGATGTCCACTCACACCGATGATCAACGTCTGTTGATCCATTATTTCCAAGATAGTTTGACTGGAGCTGCTTCTAAGTGGTGTATGGGCCTTGATAGCACCCATATTCGCACTTTTAATGATTTAGCTGAGGCGTTTGTGAAGCAATACAAGTACAATGTGGACATGGCTCCAGATCGAGATCAACTGCGAGCCATGATGCAGAAATAGAAGGAATCCTTCAAGGAATATGCTCAGAGATGGCGTGAGGTTGCCGCCCAAGTGATTCCTCCGATGGAAGAGAAAGAGATGATTAAGATTTTCCTTAAGACTCTTGGTCCGTTTTACTATGAGAAGATGATTGCAAGTGCTCCTGTAGACTTCACCGAAATGGTGGGTATGGGTGTTAGGCTGGAAGAAGCTGTGCGAGAAGGTCGTCTGGTGGTGTGAAGAAGTATGGTTCTTCATTCCAAAAGAAGAAGGAATCAGATGCTAATGCTGTTTCTCATGGGAGGAATAGTCGATTCAGAAATCAATCTCAACAAGTGGCGTCAGTAACTCCTGTTGTGAATTCAGTGCCTGTAGCTCCTGTTAATCAACAACCAGGAAGGCGGAATCCGTATCCTCGAGTTAATGTTGATCCTATCCCCATGACCTATACTGAACTGTATCCTGCACTAATTCATAAGAAGTTGGTTCAACCAAGGTCACCACCTCCTGTTCCAGAGAAACTCCCTTGGTGGTACAAAGCTGATGCCACTTGTGCTTTTCATCAGAATGCTCCTGGGCCTCTGAAGAATGAAGTTCAGAGATTGGTTCGTTCGCGTATGCTTTCCTTCCGTGATATTGGCCCAAATGTGCAGAACAATCCATTGCCAACTCATGAAGCATCTGCTGTGAACATGGTGCATGGATGCCCTGGAAAGTATAAGATTTATCGTGTGGAACACATCAGAGGATCATTGGTGGAGATGCATGCCACTCTGTGTGAATATAGTCATTATGAGCATAATCATGCTGCTTGTAGGATTTGTTCAGTCAATCCTCGAGGATGTTACGTTGTGAGAAGAGACTTACAAGAGATGATAGATCAAAGGCTCATTGAGATTCTGAGGGATAGAGATGAAGATGATGTCAATGTGATCGAGCCGTGCTTTGAAATTCCGGAATATGTAGAAATTGGTTATTATGGAAAAGCTGATGTAGAACCTCTTCTGATATGTCTGCCTGGATCTGTACCTTATAGTTCTGATAAAGTTGTACCCTACAGATACAATGCCACCATGCTGGAAGCTGGAAAAGAAGTCGAGATTAAGCCTCTGTCTTCTGTTGAGAATATAGCAGATGTTAGTAGAGTGACTAGAAGTGGACGAGTTTTTACTCAGCCCCAAGCAGTTGTGGATATCCAGAGGTATCCTACTCGAGTGCTTGTGAATGACGCGACAAGAGTTAATGAAGGGTCGTCTTCAGGAAAGGAAATGGATGAGATTTTGAAGCTTATGAAGATGAGTGATTATAAGATTGTGGATCAGCTACATCGTACTCCGTACAAGATCTCTAATGGAGCTGTTGACGAGTTCTCCTGCTCATAGAGATTCTTTGATGAAGATACTTGATCAAGCCTTTGTGGATCATGATGTGACGCTAGATCAGTTTAATGGGGTTGTGAGTAATATCACTGCGTGTAACAATTTGAGCTTCAATGATGAAGATTTTCCTGAGGAAGGAAGAAATCATAATTTGGCTTTGCACATTTCTGTCAGTTGCAAAGAGGACTCAATGTCTAATGTGCTGATCGATACTGGCTCATCGCTGAATGTCATGCCAAAGTCTACTCTTGCTAAGCTATCTTACGGTGGAACACCAATGAGATTTAGCAATGTGATTGTCAAGGCTTTTAATGGATCGAAAAAATCAGTGGTTGGAGAGGTTGATTTGCCTATTAGTATTGGACCGTTTGTCTTCAAGATTACTTTTCAAGTGATGGATATCTTTCCTGCATACAGTTGCTTATTGGGACGCCCATGGATCCATGAGGCTGGGGCCGTTACTTCAACTCTTCACCAGAAGTTGAAATTTGTGAAAGATGGAAAGATGGTCGTTATGAATGGAGAAAAAGCTTTGCTGATTAGTCATCTCTCTTCGTTCCGTACCATAGAGGCTGATGAAGTAGTCATTGGAACTGCATTCCAAGCCCTGTCTGTTAATGATGAATTCAAAAAGGATGAAGCTTCCATTGCCTCCTTCAAAGACGCTCAGCTGGTGGTTCAGAATGGACATTCAGGAGTATGGGGACAAGTGGTGAGTCTGCAAGAGAACAAGAATAGAGCTAGTCTGGGATTTTCTGCCTCAGACAAGTCTGTGATGAAGCCTGAATCTGCTTTTCGTCCTTATCAAGAGATGTTCCATAGTGCTGGGTTTCTACATCCGACTCCTCCAGAAGTGAACGCTATTATTGAAGACGAATCAGAGCCAGAAGTGCCAAGCTTTGTGACCCATGGAAAGATGATTAAGAATTGGATCACCATTGACATTACTGAGTGTACTCATGCTTCAAAGTAATTTGCTTTTATGTTTTTCAAAATCGTTTCATTCTGCCCAAGATGAAAGTGAAGTTGTTGGGGCTTTTTCCTGTTTGTTTTAAACATTAAGATCATTAATAAAAGTCATTTTGTTTCTGCATATACATGCTTTTTATATTTTTGCTTTTTCTGGAAAGTGGTAACACAAAAAACCTTAAAAAATGTTTTCATTTGCCATAATCTGCACGATTACATGTTTGCATATATCTTTCCTTTTCCTAAAATAATAATCACTTGTGCAGATTAATCAATAAAATCGTTGAAAGTAATGACCCTGCACCCTCTCCTAACTTCGAGTGTCCTGTGTATGAGGCGGAAAAAGAGAGTGATGAATGTATTCCTGATGAGATATCCAGACTGCTTGAGCACGAGGAAAACACCATTCAGCCGTATAAAGAGCCATTAGAAGTCATCAACTTGGGTTCTGAAGAGGATAAAAAGGAAGTCAAGATTGGGGCACTGCTTGGTCAAGATGTTAAGAAGAGGATTGTAGAGCTTCTTAAAGAGTATGTTGACATTTTTGCGTGGTCCTACCAAGACATGCCTGGGTTGGACACGGATATTGTGGAGCATCGTTTGCCGTTGAAACCTAAATGTCCTCCTGTCAAGCAAAAGCTAAGAAGGAGTCATCCCGATATGGCGGAGAAAATTAAGAATGAGGTCTTGAAACAGATAGACGCAGGTTTCCTTGTCACTTCTGTATATCCTCAATGGATTGCCAATATTGTGCTTGTTCCGAAGAAAGACGGAAAAGTTCGCATGTGTGTTGATTATAGAGATTTGAATAAAGCCAGTCCGAAAGATGATTTTCCTCTACCTCACATTGGTATGTTGGTAGATAGCACGGCAAAGTTTAAGGTTTTCTCCTTCATGGATGGTTTTTCAGGATACAACTAGATTAAGATGGCACCTGAAGACATGGAAAAGACAACCTTTATTACGCCATGGGGGACATTCTGCTACAAAGTAATTCCTTTTGGGTTGAAGAATGCTGGCGCGACGTATCAGAGGGCCATGACCACTCTTTTCCATGATACGATGCACAAAGAAATTGAGGTTTATGTCGATGACATGATTGCCAAGTCCCAGTCAGAGGAAGGGCACATGGAGGATCTTTTAAAGTTGTTTCAGCGTTTGAGAAAGTATCGTCTCCGCTTAAATCCAAACAAATGCACTTTTGGTGTCCGTTCCGGAAAGTTATTGGGTTTCGTTGTCAATCAGAAGGGAATTGAAGTGGATCCCGATAAAGTCAAAGCAATTCAGGAAATGCCAGCACCAAAGACTGAGAAACAAGTGAGAGGTTTCCTCGGACGTTTGAATTATATCTCCAGGTTCATTTCCAATATGACTGCTACCTGTGAGCCGATTTTCAAGTTGTTAAAGAAAAATCAGGGATGTGTGTGGAATGAAGATTGTCAGAAAGCTTTTGACAACATCAAAGAATATCTGCTTGAACCTCCCATTTTGCTCCCTCCAGTTGAGGGAAGACCTTTGATTATGTACCTCACAGTATTTGAGAATTCAATGGGATGTGTGTTGGGTCAGCATGACGAGTCTGGTCGAAAAGAGTATGCAATATACTACCTTAGCAAAAAGTTTACCGAGTGCGAAACAAGATACTTGCTGCTTGAGAATGCTTGCTGTGCTTTGGTGTGGGCTGCTCGCCGACTGAGACAGTATATGTTGAACCATACCACCTTATTGATTTCCAAAATGGATCCAATTAAGTACATATTTGAAAAACCTGCGTTCACCGGAAGGATTGCTTGCTGTAAAATGTTGTTATCAGAATATGATATTGAATACTGAGCTCAAAAAGCTGTGAAAGGAAGTGTGTTGGCCGAGTATCTCGCTCACTAACCAATTGATGACCATCAATCTATCAGAATGGACTTCTCGGATGAAGATATAATGTATTTGAGAGCTCAAGATTGGGATGAACCGTTGCCAGAAGAAGGACCGGATACTGGATCCAAATGGGGTTTAATTTTTGATGGAGCTTCTAATGTTCATGGCCATGGTATTGGTGCCATTATTATAACTCCGCAAGGGTCACATGTTCCTTTCACTGCAAGGATATGTTTTGATTGTACAAATAATATTGCTGAATATGAAGCTTGCATCATGGGGCTTGAAGAGGCCATTAATCTGAGAATTAAGATTCTTGATGATTATGGAGATTCTGCGCTTGTGATTAATCAGATTAAAGGAGAATGGGAAACGCTTCATCCTGGTTTAATCCCTTACAAAGATTACGCCAGAAGACTGTTGACATTCTTTGATAAAGTTGAATTCCACCACATCCCTTCAGATGAGAATCACATGGCTGATGCTTTAGCCACATTGTCTTCCATGTACAAAGTGAATTTCCATAATGAGGAACCTCGGATTACAATCAGGCGTCTTGATAGACCTTCTCATGTATTTGCAGTTGAGGAATCAACAGATGAGAAGCCTTGGTACTTCGATATTAAGCATTTCCTTCAGACTCAAGAATACCCACTTGGGGCATCAAATAAGGATAAGAAAACTTTGAGGAGATTGGCTGGCAGTTTCTTCATCAATGCGGATGTTTTGTATAAAAGAAATTATGACATGGTTTTGCTCAGATGCGTGGATAGACACGAAGCAGACATGTTGATGCATGAAATTCATGAAGGTTCTTTTGGTACTTATGCCAATGGACATTCGATGGCTAAAAAGATGCTTAGAGCAGGTTATTATTGGCTGACAATGGAATCTGATTGCTACAAGTTTGTAAAGAAGTGTCACAAATGTCAAGTGTATGCTGACAAGATTCATGGGCCTCCGACACTTCTCAATGTTATTTCTTCTCCATGGCCTTTCTCTATGTGGGGTATTGATATGATTGGCATGATTGAACCCAAGGCTTCAAATGAACATCGGTACATCCTGGTAGCAATCGATTATTTTACCAAGTGGGTAGAAGCTGCTTCATATACTAATGTGACAAAGCAAGTTGTGGTCAGATTTATCAAGAACAACATCATCTGCAGATACGGTGTACCGAGCAAGATCATCACTGATAATGGCTCGAATCTGAATAATAGCATGATGAGAGAACTGTGTGAAAGTTTCAAAATTGAACATCACAACTCTTCGCTTTATAGGCCAAAGATGAATGGAGCTGTTGAAGCAGCAAATAAAAATATTAAGAAGATTGTGCAAAAGATGGTTGTTACGTACAAGGACTGGCATGAGATGCTCCCATTTGCTTTGCATGGGTATCGTACATTTGTTCGTACTTCAACCGGGGCAACCCCCTTTTCTTTGGTTTATGTTATGGAAGCAGTGCTCCCTATTGAGGTTGAGATTCCATCGTTGAGAGTTTTAATGGAAACCAAGTTATCTGAGGCTGAGTGGTATCAGAGCAGGTTTGATCAATTGAATTTGATAGAAGAAAATAGAATGACGGCTTTATGCCATGGTCAGTTGTACCAAAAAAGAATGAAGAAAGCTTTTGATAAGAAGGTTCGACCTCGTGTATTCAGAGAAGGCGACCTCGTGCTCAAAAGGATCTTGTCTTTCACCTCCGATTCAAGGGGCAAGTGGACTCCTAATTTTGAAGGACCCTATGTTGTTAAGAAAGCCTTCTCTGGCGGTGCATTAATTCTTGCAACTATGGATGGAGAAGAGCTCCCACGTCCCGTGAATGCTGATGTAGTCAATAAATACTTCGCCTAAAAATAACAAAAGAACAGCTCGCTAAGTTGAAACCCCAAAAGGGCGGCTTAGGCAAAAAAGAGCGTCTCGGTGGATTGAAAACCCGAAAGGGCGGTCCAGGCAAAAATTAGAGACATAAACAGAATAAAAACCCGGTGGACTGAAAACCTGAAAGGGCGGTCCAGGCAAAAGTTAAGGATTCATGGCAAGTAACTACATTAGACAAGACTTGATCATCAGCAGTCCTCTGTTTATCATGAAGAAGTTCAACACATTTTAACGGAAGCCTTTGCTCAGGAATTCCAAGTTGAGAGAGAGGATGGGGTCATTACATTTCAATGTACCTTTTCCACAAAATTACCACTTTCCAGACTTTGTAATCATCCATGGGGTCTTGCCTTTCGCAGGCTACCATTCTATTAAAAAAGTTTGAGCCTTTGCCCGTTATTTGCAATCTTATTTCTTTCATATTTCTTAAAATGTCATTTATTGTTGATAGTAATCTTTAAAACAAAGAGAAAATTGATCTCAACAAAAACTTTTTTGAAAAAAATATAAAAGAAGTTTTACTTTGATTCATGAGCGCATTATAAGGAATGGATATGTTGATGTATTCATGTACAAAAGAGGAAGAATAGATTCCACTCAATGTACTTTTGGCCTGGTTCAAATATGATGTAAAACTCAGCTATTTTGTTCTCTCGGCTCCGATGTTCCCCTAGTGTGGGTAGCATTTATTCCGAGGCCATCAAAAGTTTGTAGCAATTTCTGCTCATTTTTGTGGATGATACCTCTAGTGTTTAGCTTGAGACATTGCTTGATTATGTTATTTTTGTACTCTATCTATTGAGTTAATCCTTGTGCTAAGTTTTGGCAGCATATGCATCATTAACATGCATCAAAAACAGTCATGCATTTGTATTTGCTATCATGAAGTTTATTGTCAATCAGATTGCTCTTTCATTTAGAGTGCCTTAAGCAGAAAATACTCAATATCCTTGAAATCCCCACTGAATTTGTTTCTAGGTGGATAATATGTTTCAGTTGTACTGTTCAAAATGCCTACGAACAGAAATCCAGTGAGTTATCCCCTCACTTGATCTGGTCTTATTTGGCAGTTTCTTTCCATATTGGCCATGGATTGAATTTTTGTCGCTGGATGATGAATGTTGAGATTATGCATTTATGTTTGCATTCTCAACCTTTGAAAAGAAAAGCAAAGTATTATTGATTGCTCTCCACCTTCAGTGATACGTCGATGTATTTCTCTTTTCTACCTCTAGTGGAACGTTGGTAGTTCACCTTCAGTGGAACGTTGGTGTATATGGTTATATTCATCATCAGTGGTACGTCGATGTATTTCTCTTTTCTACCTCCAGTGGAACGTTGGTAGTTCACCTTCAGTGGAACGTTGGTGTATTTTGTTATAGGGTCATCGTCAGTGGTACGTCGATGTGTTTCTCTCTCCATACCTTCAATGGAACGTTGGTGTATATTGTTATATTTTCATCATCAGTGGTACGTCGATGCATTCATATCATCAGTGGAACGATGGTGTGTTTTCTGTTAGTGAAAGATGGGTATTCTGATTCTCCAGTGAAAGGTGATATATCTTCTCATCCCCAATGAAAGAGGATGCATATTTTCTCATCCCCAGTGAAAGAGGATGCCCCCTTTTCTCACCCCCAGTGAAAGGTGATGCTTTAACCTCTCTGGTGCGAAATGTTTTCCCCAGTGAAGTTTCTTTTCCCAGCAAAGTTTCGTCTCTCCAACAGAGTCTTGTCTTCCCCAGTGGAGTTCTTCCCACAAGACATTTTGTTTTTCCCAGTGGAGTTCCTTTGCCTCCCCAGTGTTGTCGTGTTTCATCGTCATCATCTGCATTCATTAAACATCGCATTATGTTTTAGGTTCAAAAATTGTGTGCTTTATATATTTAAGTCTCTTCAATTTCGTCAAAAAGAAGATTTCCAATCATCGTATCTCCGAACCAAAGAAACTTAAATAGGGGCATCTGTCATACCCCAATTTTTGACCCTAAAATCATACATCAATTGCATATTAATCATTAATCAAGAGCACCATTGTGAGGCTCTATCTTTGATACTGTGATTGTCTCTGAGGGGAATCATCAAGCACTTTTAGCTTTTTATTTGTTCATACTAACCAAAATCAAAAAAATATGTGTTTTGTCTCTTTTGTTTATATTTTACAGGTAAAAGATCGGGCAAAAATCAAAACAGTGCAAGAAAACATTTTTTGGAAATTTGAAGGTGGAAATCGATTTACCCCTATGGGAAATCGATTTCCTGTGCGCAAAATTCAAAAAATATAAGGAGGGAAGCTTGACATCATTTTGGCACCTTTTTATTTGATCATTTTCCAATTTTCCACCTCACCAAAATTAATCCCTTCACTAAACCCACTTAAACTTCATTTTACCATTTTTACCATTTAAATGCCATTTAAGTACCAATTAAACACAAGTTAATTAACCAAGAGCAAATGAACAAATTGTCAATACTCTTGCTCTCATCCTATAAATAGAGGTCTCTACTCTCTCATTTCTCAAGCTTGGAGAGCCAAAAAATTGCTTGCAAATTCATTTCTCACCCTTTCCAAAACCCTCACCCAAAGTTCATTCTCATAGAATTAGTGAGATTCACATTGAATCTTACTAGTTTTGAACTAAACCTCCTACATTTCTCTCTTTGCTTTGTTTGTTCATCTCCAATTTTGAAAGATCTACACACTTTGTGCTTGTTCTTGAAGTTACTCCAACAACTTGTTTCAAGAATTGGTAAATTCCTAAATTCTAAGATGTACACACTTTGGTCCTATTTGATGGTGATTTGGTGGAAAATTCGTGCTCCAATGGATATGTGATCATAAGGTGTTTGTATGTTTGTCTAAATTAAGTTTTATGGTGTTTGTAAATTCATCGTCATCATATGCACTCTATTTTTTACGCCAGATCTGAATTCTGCAGGCAGGAAATCGATTTCCTACAGAGGTAAATCGATTTCCAGTGACGTAGAATGCTTGTTTTTGCTATTTTTTACTTGTTTTTGGTTCTAACTCTTCTTCTACTCTAGTCTTTTGATATTTTCTTTGAATCACAAATTAGAGGCCTAATTTCTCTCTAATATCAATGGACTTAGGGCGTCGATAGGATGAGAATCCAAATCCGCAAAATTAAGTGATTGAAATTATGGATGAAAGGAGCTTTTAATGTGGTTCCATCTTTTATTTCTTTTTCTTTTGATCGATGAAAGTCTTAATACCTTGAGGATTCTTATGGATTCTTGGTAAAGACTAGATCACTCCTCATTTTTCTTTTCGTGCGGTATTGCTTTCGGAGAGTGATCTACATATCGCTTCTCTCGCATGCATTAGCACATAAAGTTTTGACCGGCCTCGTTGTAGGGTGATTTCTACATAAATCACTTGGCGATCTGCTTAACATAGCGCAATATTTCGTGTCCCGAATAAAAAAGATCAAATATGGAAGAGAATTGTATGCGGTTGATTTAAGACTTATGGAGGTTTATCGTGTAGTCGCTTTGGTTTTATCAAGCTTCTGATAAATGTCCATTGAATTTAAATCCGAGAACATCCTTCACTCACCATCGATCTTTCTTACTAACTTTGATAACATACTTGACAAGCTTCAAGATGGTTATCTTTAACATCTAACAATTGAGTTTAATTTCCACAATTTATTATATTGCTCTTGATATTTTGCTTTATGCTTTACTTTACCATTTCATCATATTTACATTCCGCTATTTTCTCTTTGTCCATTTGGACACTATGTTTATGTTTCCGCTATTTTCTCTTTGTCCACTTGGACCATACTTTACTTTTATGCTAAAACATTAATCAACAACAAAAATCTAAAAAACGTTTAAGGCTCTCTTTCGGACTATTGGTTACTATCCTGAGCATTTTAGAGATTCGGACTTATGGACTTAGTACCTCTGGACCCTTATTCTGTTGTTACTCTGCTGTTATTCTGTCTGTCTGGCATTGGATTGTTGTCTGTTTGTGTATGCAGGTATTTCCTTGAAAATCCTTAATGGTTAAGTCCAAGGCATTGAGATAAGGATTTTACCCGAAAACAGCCGTTACTCTGCCCGATTTTCGTCAGAATTTTAATGTGCTTAATGCAAAGTGGTGCTAAGATAATAAGTTTCTCTGGATCCCCAAGTGGTAATGTTTTGGTTTGGTATTGATAAGTCCAAAGGATGGGAAATCTACCTTGACTCACAATGTCAAGTGTTGGCTTCTTATTTTGGTTAGACCGTTCTTTTCCTTAGCTTTTATTTTACGCAATAGGATAGCCTCTTCATCTCCTCCCATTCTTAAATTTTCAAAATCTTCTCCCTTTTTCAAAAACCTTCTTATGTTTGCAATCTTTTTGAAACCTTTTCTTTAAAAATATCTTTTGCCCTTAGTGGATTTTCTTCAAAAGTTTAGACACGACTAATTGTCGAAACGAGTGGTTATACCCCACGATTTTGAAATTGAATGATATAATGAGATCTTTTCCGCGTGAGAGAGCTACTGGCATACTCGTTGATTTTATCCGAGTTGGAGTCCTTCTTTCCTTTGCGATGCAAAGAACTCGTTTGTTCTCATGCTCAAGATCAATGGCTGAGTATTTCTCTCCGACGACGATAAAGTGTTTATTTGTTTTTTTTTAAAACGTTTTTCCCTTTAAGCGGAACTACATTAGCTCTGACTTCTCCATTGCACCGAGGAGATATGTAGGCACAAAGCTTAACGCTTTGCCGAGCTTATTTTAAAAATAAAACAAACCGTTTTTTAGCACACACGACACAAATTTTCAAAAAGGTTCCTGTGGAATACCACAGATATGAGAGGTGCTTAAAACCTTCCCCTTGTATAATCAACACCCGAACCTGAGTTCTCTTTTGTTTTAAAAACAAACTTTGGGTTTTACGTTCTTTTCCCTTTTCCTTTGGAAACAATAAAGCGCGGTGGCGATTTCAAACGAAATATTGAGTCGAGTCAATCTTATGGCTTTGATCTCAGATTTTCCCCGCTACAACATATTTTGGCGAATTTGCAGGTGCAGAGGATACAGAAGCAATTTGTTTGAGTACTCTTTCACACAACCACTAAAGCTATAATTATCATATTACCAGATGAAAGTAAACATCCATAAAATAAACCAACTCAAAGAAAAATAAAATTAAAGACTATAAAAAAATTACGAATACCTCCCTTGGGTTGCCTCCCAAGGAGCGCTCGTTTATCATCATTAGCTTGACGCTTCATTCCCGATGTTAGGGTGGCATATATGACAAAAAGAACACATCATCTTTTTTCTTTCCTTTGTTTGGAAGAAATCCCGTGAACATGAGGTATTGATGATATGGCTTCCAAAGCAGTTTCAATTTGATTTTAGTGAACAAGGCATAAATGGCATCCAATACTTAGTCAATTTCATGTCTTTCGTCTGCCTTGTTGCAAAAAAAAAAATTAGGGACGCTCTTTAGCTCAAGATTATCTTATTGGATATCCACATTTTCACAAATTTTTAAATGAGGTTTTTCATCTAGAGTGATTCCCAAATCGGGTGACCAACATGTAGGAGATACAGGTGGTAATGTATCAAAATAATACATGGCTACAAAAACCAAACACTTAATTAGTAGCAAAGTATAAAATAATTCATGAAGCAAAAATAATACGACTCTTTTTTTTATAAAATAAAATTCAAATAAAAAACATAAATCAAAATTTTAGTTGCAAAGCAACACAATTTTAACTAAAATAAAACAATGAACTTTATAATCTTCGGCAGTCCCCGGCAACGGCGCCAAAAACTTGATAGGGAAAATAGTAAGTGTACTATTTTGCCTCTGTAGTAATAAAGGGGAAATTCCCTAAATGTCGATCTCAAGGACTGCTTGACGAAACAGAGTTCGTGTTCTAAAGTAGTTAAACAAAAGACTTGGGAGTTTTAGATTATTGCTTTTAAACAGAGAAAACAAAATAGTAATTAAAAGTAAACAGAGCAGTTGAACAAATTTAAATCTATATGGGTAAACTGAAGGATAGAAAAACACTTAGAAAGGGGGGTTTGAATAAGTGTAGCTTTAAAAACTTGACAGATAAAAATAAATTGCACAGTTATTTTTATCCTGGTTCGTTGTTAACTAAACTACTCCAGTCCACCCCCGCAGAGATGATTTACCTCAACTGAGGATTTAATCCACTAATCGCACGGATTACAATGGTTCTCCACTTAGTCAGCAACTAAGTCTTCCAGAGTCTTCTGATCACACACTGATCACTCCAGGAACAACTGCTTAGATACCCTCTAAGACTTTCTAGAGTATTCTGATCCACACGATCTCTCTAGTTACAACCTGCTTAGATAACCTCTAAGACTTCCTAGAGTATTCTGATCCACACGATCACTCTAGTTCCTTACAACTTAATGTAATCAATTCTAAGAGTATTACAATTGCTTCTTAAAATCTATAATCACAAACTGTGATATTTCTCTTAACGTTTAAGCTTAATCTCACTAATATATTACAACAGCAATGTAGTGAGCTTTGATGAAGATGAAGATTCTGAGCTTTGAGTAGAACAGAGTTTCAGCAAGTTAATATGAGTTGTTTTTGTTCAGAATCGTTAACCTTGCTTCTCATCAGAACTTCATATTTATAGGCGTTGGAGAAGATGACCGTTGAGTGCATTTAATGCTTTGTGTGTTCCGTACAGCATCGCATTTAATGTTATACGCTTTTGTCAACTACCTCGAGCCTTGTTCACGCTGTGTCTACTGACGTTGCCTTTAATAGCCTTTAACGTTCCTTTTGTCAGTCAGCGTAGCTTGCCACTTGTACTTCCTTCTGATCTGATGTTTTTGAATACAACGTTTGAATATCATCAGAGTCAAACAGCTTGGTGCAAAGCATCTTCTGATCTTCTGACCTTGAAGTGCTTCTGAGCGTGATACCATCAGAACTTCAGTGCTTCTGATCTCATGTTCTTCTGATGCTTCCATAGACCCATGTTCTGATTTTGCTTCGACCATCTTCTGATGTCTTGCCAGACCATGTTCTGATGTTGCATGCTGAACCCTTGAGACAAAGCTTCTGAGCGCTGAATTATGCGTACTCTTTATATATTTCCTGAAAAGGAAATTGCATTGGATTAGAGTACCATATTATCTTAAGCAAAATTCATATTATTGTTATCATCAAAACTAAGATAATTGATCAGAATAAATCTTGTTCTAACAATCTCCCCCTTTTTGATGATGACAAAAACATATATAAATGATATGAATTTGCGATCAGAAAGAACAGACGGCAAAAGACAAATTACACAGCTATAGCATAAGCATATGAATATGTCTCCCCCTGAGATTAACAATCTCCCCCTGAGATAAATAATCTCCCCCTAAAATAAGTACTCGAAGAACTTTAATAAAAGACTTCCCTGATTATTTCGGTAGAGACGATCACATAAGCTTCTGTCTTTAGAGAATTCATAGCTTCTGACTTCTGCTTCCATTGGACAGCTTCAGAACTAGAATTTCTTTAGATCCCTAGAACACTCACAGCTTCTGATTCCTGCTTCCATCTAGGACAGCTTCAGAACTTGAATTTCTTTGATCTTCTGAACATTCACAGCTTCTGATTTCTGCTTCCATCTAGGACAGCTTCAGAACTTGAATTTCTTTGATCTTCTTAACATTCACAGCTTCTGATTTCTGCTTCCATTTAGGACAGCTTCAGAACTTGAGTTTTCTGGATCTTTAGAACATTCACAGCTTCTGATTTCTGCTTCCCTCGGATAGCTTCAGAGCTTTGAATTTCTACCAACATCACTTCATGCTAGATTTGTATCAGAACATTGTTGAATGTACCAGAGCATCATCAGAGCATCTCTACATCCTGAAATGTTACAGAACAAAAACTAAACGACAAACGTCAGCATGAACGAGTCAGAACATAAAATGTATATTAGAACACATAATATGTATCAGAGCCATATAGGCTAAAATAATGTATCAGAGCAAATAGAATTTTGTCAAAGCAAATAGACAAATATGGATCAAATTCTATTATCAGTGCTTCTGATTCATTCTTCTTTCTTGCTTCTGATTTCTGAAGCTTGACAGCACTCAGCTTGCTTCAGTTTCCATGAGTTTATTCTTTTTACAGAATAACACTTCTTATGGTTTTGCTTCTTGTGTTTGCTTTGAAGATTCTCTTCACTTCTTTATACCTGCAAAACACTTAAACCATATAGAACTTGCAGTTCTTGTTAGAAAATGTGTGGGAGCTTTACCCAGCAACTGATAGATTAATCAAATCATTTATCATTTATCTTCTCCCCCTTTTTGTCATAACATCAAAAAGAATATTTCAAAAGATTCAGATGAATAAAACGACAAATAAAATCACTGGAATGTGAAAACAAAGAAACTTTTCATTGATTTCAACAAGAAAGATTACAAGAGAGGAATGCAGGAAAACAGATGCAACAAGGAAAGAAAACTACAAAGACCAAAGGACTAAGATCCTAGCCTACGCAAAATCCGCGCCAGAACATCATGAATCCCGTCAGTGCTTGTAGCTTGCCTTGCCATGAAGGAGCGAAACTCAGCATTGGCTACTTCTTGCGCGTCCAAACGAGAAGCCAGCATAGCTTGATTCTGATGAAGAGCTTCCAAGGTCTCCATCAGAGCTGAGGTTTCACCAGAAGAAGAGGCACCTGAATTTCTGCCAAAAGGGACAGCAATCTCAGCAGGGTGATCTTCTGGGAGATCTTCAGCTTGTGCATCTTCCATTTCCTCATCTGAGTCTGACTCAGAAGTAGCCTTAGCATATTCTGGTACAGGCAGCTCAGAAGTTCCATCTTCCAACGCTTGAAGAATAGCTGCTAGGTTTGTTGGAGGAGTAGGACCAGCAACTTCAGCAGGATAAACCACTACTGGAAAGACCATGTGAGGTGCTTTTTCAGAAGGGTTCATTCTGAACCAGTTGAACAGCCACTGAAAATCTCCAGTCAGCACAGGAAACCATGGTCTCCACACCACGATGTCTCTGCAGAGATTTTCTTCTTCCAACTCATCTGCTGATATCTTCTCCTCAAGAACACTTCTGTTCCTGATGAGATGGTGATAGCTGCTTTCACCAACTTCCAACCGAAGACCACGAACACCAGGAGCTTCAGACATAATCCTTCTCTGAGTGCCTGTAGCCTTAGCCAGAAAATCCTGACGAAAGGTATCCCAAAGGTTGCTTGTAGCATACTCATCCAGATGGTTAAGGTGAGCAGCACCCAGAATCTCCAACCAGCCATTTACATCAGAATGTAAAAGCTCCAGAAATGATTGAGTGGTAGGAGTTGGAGGGTTGACAGTGAACCTGGAGTCGGGAAGAACAACACTATAGGGATTAGGTGTTCTGGTGGGAAAAGGGTGTGAGAGAGATGAAGAAATATCTGATGGATGGGTTGAAGGAGAGGAGATATCAGATGGTGAAGAAGGTGGTTCCGAGAGGATGAATGAGGAGGAAGAGGTGGTGGAGGTCTGTGAAGAGGGAGGTGATTGAGGGGTACCGTCAAGGGGTTGATACACACGTCTAGAGTAATTTCCAGACATCATAGCTTCAAACAGGTTCACTTTGAGAGGGTCATAGGTGATCCTTACTCTTTTTGGTTTGGTTTCTGGTTCAGCAGTTGCCTTTCTCTTTTGTTTCCGATCATTATCTTGATTCCCAGAGCTTGACGATGGATTCATGATGAAGTTGCAGATATTGGAAACTGCTAGGGTTTATGATATGAATGCAAAGAGAGAGAACGAAAAAGAAACTGAATGCAAAGTGAGAGAAATATAAGAGGGAAAAGAAACGTTTGAAGAATATAAAAAGAAAACTGAAAGAGAGTAAATGATGAAGAGCATTTAATGTTACGTGACGTGAGGAGAGATAATAATGACAAAAGACGTGATTTGCACAGTTACCTAAGTAGACGTCCCCTCAACTGCACGCACGCTTGTCCAGGAATAGTGAACACGTGTTTACCATCTGGATAGCCAGTTACAGCTTTTTTTGCTTTTAAAGAGATTCTGAATCAACTTAGACAATGAAACGTTAGTAATAGCTGAATCACAATTTCTAATTGATTTCAATCAGAACTTCTTATAAAAGAAATTTCATTTCAGAAGATACTCATACATAAGAACTTCTCATCTTCTCATTCTGAGCTTGTTTCTGAAGACCCATTTTGTACCTATTATATTGAATCCATCTGGTCTAGGAACAAGATCCCAAACATCATTCCTTGTAAACTGATTCAGTTCTTCTTGCATAGCAATTATCCAGTCTGGATCTTCTAGAGCATGATCAACAGAAGTTGGCTCGATCAAAGATACAAGGCCTAATTGACAGTCTGCATTGTTCTTAAGGAATGCTCTTGTTCTGATTGGATCATCCTTCTTTCCAAGAATGACATCTTCTGAATGACCAGAGATGAGTCTGGATGATCTTCTGACAGATGGTTCTTCAGAAATGCTTAGATTCTCCAGAGAAGCTGATACTTGATCTTCAGATTCTTTGCTTCTGAGAAGCTCTGCTTCTGATGCGTTGCTTCTTGGCTCAACAACTTCTGATATATCAATATCCCAATCTGCAAAATTATCAAACTGCTTTGGTTTTTCAGAACCAAGCTTATCATCAAACCTGATATTGATTGATTCTTCTACAATCAATGTTTCAGTATTGTATACTCTGTAGCCTTTTGAGCGTTCATAATATCCAAGAAGGAAACATTTTTGTGCTTTGGAATCAAACTTACCAAGATGATCTTTAGTGTTCAGAATAAAGCATACACATCCAAAAGGATGGAAATATGAAATGTTGGGCTTTTTATTCTTCCACAATTCATAAGGAGTCTTATTTAGAATAGGTCTAATAGAGATTCTATTCTGAATATAACATGCAGTGTTTATTGCTTTTGCCCAGAAATGCTTAGCCATATTGGTTTCATTGATCATGGTTCTGGCCATTTCTTGCAGAGTCCTATTCTTTCGTTCTACAACTCCATTTTGTTGTGGAGTTCTAGGACAAGAGAAATCATGGGCAATACCATTTTCCTTGAAGAATTCTTCAAAGGATCTGTTCTCAAATTCACCACCATGATCACTTCTGACCTTTATGATTTTACACTCTTTTTCAGATTGAATCTGAATGCAGAAATCAAAGAACACTGAATGAGACTCATCCTTGTGTTTCAAGAATTTTACCCACGTCCAGCGGCTATAATCATCTACGATGACTAATCCATATTTCTTCCCTCTGACAGATGCTGTTTTGACTGGGCCAAACAGATCAATGTGCAAGAGTTCTAATGGCCTTGAGGTAGAAACAACATTCTTGGACTTGAATGCAGGTTTGGAGAACTTGCCCTTCTGACATGCTTCACAAAGAGCATCTGATTTGAATTTCAGATTAGGGAGTCCTCTGACAAGATCCAGTTTGTTAATCTGAGAAATCTTTCTCAAACTAGCATGACCTAATCTTCTGTGCCAGACCCACTGCTCTTCAGAAACAGACATAAGACAAGTCACCTTCTGACTCATAAGATCTTGCAGATCTGTCTTATAAATGTTGTTCTTCCTCTTGCCTGTAAATAGGATTGAGCCATCCTTCTGATTTACAGCCTTGCAAGACTTTTGATTAAAGATTATATCATAACCATTGTCACTCAATTGACTGATAGATAAGAGGTTATGTGTTAATCCTTCTACAAGAAGTACATTAGAAATGGAAGGAGAGTTACCAGACTTTATAGTTCCAGAGCCAATTATCTTGCCCTTCTGATCTCCTCCAAACTTGACTTCTCCTCCAGACTTAAGCACCAGGTCTTGGAACATAGACCTTCTTCCTGTCATGTGTCGTGAGCATCCAGAGTCCAGGTACCACGACATGTTGTGCTTTGTCCTTTTTGCAGCCAAGGATATCTGCAATAGGAATAATCTTATCCTTAGGTACCCACATTTTCTTGGGTCCTTTCTTGTTAGATTTTCTCAAGTTCTGATTGAACTTGGTTTTAACATTGTAAGCAATAGGAGGAACAGCATGATAATTCTTAATGTGAGTTTCATGATATTTCCTAGGTTGTGTCACATGCTTTTTGGTGTGTGTTATGTGAAAACTTTGAGCATGTGAAGTGTGCCTAATATCATGGGAGTGGCCATACTTGAACTGATCATACAATGGCTTGTATGTGAATTTCATTTCATCAACAGGTTCAAGTTTGTATGGGGTTTCACCCTCAAAACCAATGCCGACTCTTTTGTTTCCAGACACAGCATATATCATAGAAGCTAGCTGACTTCTGCCAATACTTCTAGATAAGAACTTCCTGAAACTTAAATCATATTCTTTCAGAATATGGTTTAGACTAGGAGTGGATTTTTCTGAATCAGAAGGAGATCCAACATTATTGGATAATTTTAAAAGTTTTTCTTTTAATTCAGAATTCTCCAACTCAAGCTTCTTTGTTTCAAATTCAAATAGCTTTTTCAGCTTTTTGTATTTGAGACTAATCTGAGACTTGAATTCCAGAAGTTCTGTTAGACCGGAAACTAACTCATCTCTAGTAAGTTCAGAAAATACCTCTTCAGAATCTGATTCTGATGTAGATTCTGATCCGTCATCTTCTGTCGCCATCAGCGCACAGTTAGCCTGCTCATCTTCAGAGTCTGAATCATCTTCTGACTCATCCCAGGTTGCCATAAGACCTTTCTTCTTATGAAACTTCTTCTTGGGATTTTCCTTCTGAAGTTTTGGACATTCATTCTTGATGTGTCCAGGCTCATTGCATTCATAGCACATGACCTTCTTCTTGTCAAATCTTCTGTCATCAGAAGATTCTCCACGTTCAAATTTCTTTGAACTTCTGACGCCTCTGAACTTCCTTTGCTTGTTCTTCCAGAGTTGATTTAGCCTTCTGGAGATCAAGGACAGTTCATCTTCTTCTTCAGATTCTGATTCTTCAGGATCTTCTTCTCTAGCCTGAAAAGCGTTAGTGCATTTCTTGATATTGGATTTTAATGCAATAGACTTACCTTTCTTTTGAGGCTCATTTGCGTCCAGCTCTATTTCATGGCTTCTCAAGGCACTGATAAGCTCTTCCAGAGAAACTTCATTCAGATTCTTTGCAATCTTGAATGCAGTCACCATAGGACCCCATCTTCTGGGTAAGCTTCTGATGATCTTCTTTACGTGATCAGCCTTGGTGTATCCCTTGTCAAGAACTCTCAATCCAGCAGTAAGAGTTTGAAATCTTGAAAACATCTTTTCAATGTCTTCATCATCCTCCATCTTGAAGGCTTCATACTTCTGGATTAAAGCGAGAGCTTTAGTCTCCTTGACTTGAGCATTTCCTTCATGAGTCATTTTCAAAGACTCATATATGTTATAGGCCGTTTCCCTGTTAGATATCTTCTCATACTCAGCATGAGAGATAGCATTCAGCAAAACAGTTCTGCATTTATGATGATTCCTGAAAAGCTTCTTCTGATCATCGTTCATTTCTTGCCTTGTCAGCTTTACGCCACTGGCATTTACTGGATGTTTGTAACCATCCATCAGAAGATCCCATAGATCACCATCTAGACCAAGAAAGTAACTTTCCAGTTTATCTTTCCAGTATTCAAAGTTTTCACCATCAAATACCGGCGGTCTAGTATAACCATTGTTACCGTTGTGTTGCTCAGCAGAGCCAGATGTAGATGCAGGTGTAGACTTTGCAGTTTCATCAGCCATCTTTTACTGAAGCGTTTTTCTCTTCCTGAATCTTTTCTAAACACGGTTAAGTGCTTGCACCTTAGAACCGGCGCTCTGATGCCAATTGAAGGATAGAAAAACACTTAGAAAGGGGGGGTTTGAATAAGTGTAGCTTTAAAAACTTGACAGATAAAAATAAATTGCACAGTTATTTTTATCCTGGTTCGTTGTTAACTAAACTACTCCAGTCCACCCCCGCAGAGATGATTTACCTCAACTGAGGATTTAATCCACTAATCGCACGGATTACAATGGTTCTCCACTTAGTCAGCAACTAAGTCTTCCAGAGTCTTCTGATCACACACTGATCACTCCAGGAACAACTGCTTAGATACCCTCTAAGACTTTCTAGAGTATTCTGATCCACACGATCACTCTAGTTACAACCTGCTTAGATAACCTCTAAGACTTCCTAGAGTATTCTGATCCACACGATCACTCTAGTTCCTTACAACTTAATGTAATCAATTCTAAGAGTATTACAATTGCTTCTTAAAAGCTATAATCACAAACTGTGATATTTCTCTTAACGTTTAAGCTTAATCTCACTAATATATTACAACAGCAATGTAGTGAGCTTTGATGAAGATGAAGATTCTGAGCTTTGAGTAGAACAGAGTTTCAGCAAGTTAATATGAGTTGTTTTTGTTCAGAATCGTTAACCTTGCTTCTCATCAGAACTTCATATTTATAGGCGTTGGAGAAGATGACCGTTGAGTGCATTTAATGCTTTGCGTGTTCCGTACAGCATCGCATTTAATGTTATACGCTTTTGTCAACTACCTCGAGCCTTGTTCACGCTGTGTCTACTGACGTTGCCTTTAATAGCCTTTAACGTTCCTTTTGTCAGTCAGCGTAGCTTGCCACTTGTACTTCCTTCTGATCTGATGTTTGTGAATACAACGTTTGAATATCATCAGAGTCAAACAGCTTGGTGCAAAGCATCTTCTGATCTTCTGACCTTGAAGTGCTTCTGAGCGTGATACCATCAGAACTTCAGTGCTTCTGATCTCATGTTCTTCTGATGCTTCCATAGACCCATGTTCTGATTTTGCTTCGACCATCTTCTGATGTCTTGCCAGACCATGTTCTGATGTTGCATGCTGAACCCTTGAGACAAAGCTTCTGAGCGCTGAATTATGCGTACTCTTTATATATTTCCTGAAAAGGAAATTGCATTGGATTAGAGTACCATATTATCTTAAGCAAAATTCATATTATTGTTATCATCAAAACTAAGATAATTGATCAGAACAAATCTTGTTCTAACATAAACATGTTAGGGAAGGTGTATGATCAGATTCATTAATAATTCTAATTTGACCTTGCAATGACCTCTTTTAAATTACTGATAACCGTTTCTCAAGGGTGTTTACTCCTAAGTCCTTAATGAGTAAACCTTTAAACATTAAAATTAACTCCTATGGCCATAGTGAACTACAGATGAAATTAAGCATTAATTTATCAAGAACAATTTGGTTCCTATAGGGTATCCCTAGTCCTAGGGGATATCTACTATAGGATACTATCAATTAAGCGTTAACGTTGACAGTCCTGCCTAACTATTAATCGTAAATCAAATCTTCTGAAAGAGAAATCATTAAGCACAAATCAAAGTAAATGCAATATAGAATAAACGCTTGTCATTACAAGGTTCAAATAGAAATCACGAACAAACCAGATCAGGGACACTCCCCTAGCAATGGGAGTCTAGCCTCTCATAGAATCCAGGAATAAAACGGTAAAAGTCATAAACATTACACATAAATTGATGAATTAGTTTTCAATCACATAAAGCTCTTGAAGATCTTGATCCACCTTGAAAATGTGAGTTTCCTAACCTTCTAAACGTGTCTTTGCCGTAAATAATTGTCCAACCTAGTGTAATTCGCATTTTAGGATTAAATAAAGCAATTATGGGCTTGTTTTGCGATTTTGGACGCCCATACTCGTATGGGGAGTTCCATACGCATATGAGGGTGTATGGTACGCGTATAGGGGGCCATACACGTGCGATATGCGTATGAGGGGGTGCACACATGTATGGGAAGCAGCGCAATTTTTCAGCTTTTGATACGCTTAAGAAATGGCTGCTACATGTTTGAACCATGCCAAATTAGCCTTTGATGTCTTCACGAAAGTTGTAGCCCTTGATGTTAGCTTTCATTTTCCGCCAGTCCCACGTCATTTCGAGTTATGATGCTCTAGTTATGATCAAAATTCTACCCGACTATCATGTTGAAAAACATGCTGAAAATTCCCAGATCTCACAACTTTTTGAAAATTCGCTGCGTTCCTTTGATGGTCATATAATTGACTTCCTGTAACTTACAAAACACGTTAACCTTCCCAAAAAGATCAAAAAACACCAAGAGTGATTTAAACACAAATAAATATGAATTTAAAGAAATCGACACATAAATCACTCAAACTATATGAAAATTCAAATAACTCGCCTACTTTCACTTGTTAAAATGATAATGATTATAGCAGAAATGGTGACTGATTAGAGGGTTTATTTCTACCCATTGGATGAGATAAATGATCTTCACTACTACGGAAAACCCCTTTAACAACGGTTGCAAAATACATATAATCACCCGGGTTCAGGTATAACGCCCGTTTAAGTATTAAATTATTTAATTAATTGATTGTGAATTATTTGGTGAAATTGTGATTAAATTGTGTATTTGTGTTGTTGAAGGAGTGTATACCTAAATGTGTACAAACATAAAGGTGTGGCCAGGTGTTGCACCCCAAAATTTGCCCCTTTATTTATATCCAACTGGCTTTCATATCACATTCATGTGCATACCCCTTGTAGGTCATCCACTCAATACATTCATTCATATCATTGTTACCGTTCAAGAAAATTGATGAAAAAAGAGCTGCTATGTGGGAAATATCTCGGTTCAAAGGAGAAGTTTGGAAGTCTGATTATATGACCTCATTTCCATCGGAGTCTTCCTAAAATCAGGGTTTCATTCACTCTAATTCAAAGCTCTGATCAGAAGATGCAATCCTCAGGTTCATCAGGTTTTCCAAATTAGGATTTTTGACAAAAGTCAACCCTGTTGACTTTTTTGGTCAAGATTTAATCAGGAAATGATTGTGGATGTGAAAATGTGGTTGTCTTGAAGAAATGTCATTCACTGGGGTTTTATCTGGGTGAAAGATGATCGAGAATCAGATCAGAAATGGATTAATCGGGAAATTCATCTGAAATCAAAAAAATCAGGAAATGTTGACTTTTTGGTCAAAGTCAAAGTCAACTGTCAAATATGGACTTATGGTGGAAAATCGGTCAAAGAAAAGTCAAAGGGCGATTAAATCAAGAAAATAATCAAAGTTGCCATTTATGGAAGTTAGATGAAATGTGAAGTTACTAAAAATAGAAGGGAAAAATACTTAGAAAAATATTTGAGGATTTGGAAATTGGTTGAGTAGCTGACTTCATGGATGATTTACACGTGGATCAAGGCTTTAATTCAAGACAAGCTCAACACAAAACTTGTTCAATTCATGGTCCTCTATAATTTTGCAGTTGGAAGTTTTCTAAATTGAAGCATGGTTTAAGAGATACAGAGCCGTGAAGTTGAGAAATTGTAACTGGTGCTAGTCATATTGCTGGGCATAAATTCTGGGCAGCGTGACACATTTCATCAAGCATGTGGTGTGCTAACTTTGAGGTTAGTTTTACAGAGGTGCATGGGTCCATAAAATACCATCATGGTATGTATCTACTCTCCTTCATGCCCTCTACACAACTAGCAAAGAATCATGGCAATTGGACAGGTATTTAAGGAGATGCAAAGGCTCAAAGTCTTACCATAACCTAATCACGCAACGCCAATCGTATGGGCCAGAGATTAGGCCGCGCGTAAGGAATTTCATCGAGCACATGGTGTGCTACCTTTGGGGCCATTTCTTGAATAATACCAACGTTATTTTGAGTCCATATTGACGTTAGGCTACTCTCCTCCATGTGGTCTTTCAATAGATACCAAGATTTTGGCAATTGGGGTTATGGCTAGCAAATGGCAAAGCCTCAAAGTCTTGCCCTCATAAAGTCACGTTTTGACTGGGGCATGGGCCAGGTTAATGTCACACGCGTGCGCAGTATTGGTAGTGGTGGTTTCATGAGTTCATAGTCATATTTCTTACACTTGGGAGTACTATGTCAAGATGTCTTCAACACCAATCTTGTTCTCCCCCATCTCCTCTTTACCATGAAACTAATTTCTAATGAAATAGAAGAAGGATGAGTGAGTTATAGACACATAAAGTTGACACCATGAACAATGTGGCTTTGAGGTACAAGGCACCAATATGTGATTCCTGTAGCATCCTCACGTTATCACCCAGTTGAGCCATGCAATGTTGCTGAAGTCAGAAAGCATGGGAGAAGTTTACTACAAATGAACAAACTTGTTGGCTAAGGGTGAAAGAAATAAGGTCCCACTTCACACATCCACAAAAGAAGGAGTTCCCACATTCCCTATATAAGGACACGCGCACTCACCTCCATTTTCCACAATTTTCACATTCACTCTTATTCTCTTCTCACTCTCTTGCTCGTTCCAACTTCACTTTTTCAGATCCATCACACTTCACACTCTCCTCTCATTGTTCTCCTCTTCTCCTTCTTCCTCATCTCCACCACAACCAACTTCTCCGGCCACCCTAACAAACTCCAACAAACTTCTCTGTCCACCATAACTAACCACCCTTCGGTCAACACACCACCACAACCACCGTCATCACATCTCCATCATCATCTTCGTTGCGATCTCCAAACTTCAAGCAACTACAGCAATATTAATGGCGTCTTGAAGAAGCTCACTTCACCATCGAGCTCCTGAATCCACCGCAAATTCGGAGTTCATTTCTCAAGATCAAAGCTCCTTCAATCGTTGACACACATCAGAGTTTAGATCTACACCGAGAGTTCTTGTTCTGCTGCTCGAAGTTCAACAACAAGTAAGTTTTCATGTCTCTCTTGGCATCATAGTGATAGTGAATAGGATGAATGCATCTGTATAAATATGATCTCGTTTTCATGCGCTAATTACATGATTCTTGCACTTAATGTGAAATGTGTGCTGGCTAGATGTTAGATTGTGCAGTTGAGTCCTATAGATGTGTGTGGACATGAGGATGAGTTTAGGTTGCGTTTTGGTAGAAATCTTTGCAACTAGTGTATATGATTTGGTTCCGGTTGAGATGATAGAGGAAGCGTTGTTGAAAACGGAGTATAGATCCAAACTCAGTGATGAATTCCGATGGCAGGTGTGTTGGTGCATTCTGAATGGCTGAGAACGTTTTTTGTCTTTAGTGACTTAAATTTCACTGCACCGGTTGATATATGTTGCTAGGCCATGTTAGATATTTCTCTTCATGTATACCATTTGCTAAAAGGAAATAAATGCTGACTGAAATAAAAATAGAATAACAACACAATCTGGGCCACGTCTGCTATATGGGCCTTGCGCAATTAATTTCCACACCACCCAGTTTTGAGCCCACGCACCATACAACATAGATTTAGGTCATGCCAGTTTTTACTTTCTCACCCCCCCTTCTGAAACAGTTTTTTCTATTAGATTTCGTTTTTTGTTTCTTAACAACTTTTGATCAATAAACATTTTACTCAAATAAAAAATGACAAAAATAGTTTTTCTTGCCAATTAGATTTTTAGAATTCATAGTTTTTTTTCTTCTTGGTGATTTTCTTTGAATTTTGATTGTTTCTCATAATAAAAATAAATAGTTTTTTTTAGTCTTAATTTTTGAAAATAGTCTTAAAAGCATGTATAAAAATAGTATTGTTTGTGAATATTTTCTTTAATAGTTTAGAGTTTTATTTCTCTTATTTTTGTGAGTATCTTCTATATTCGTGAAATACCAAAAATGCCCTTAGTTGTTAAAACAACTCTTTTTTAGTTAATCTCCTCTAGATTTTAGTTTAGACTTTATATAGGAATTAGAATAACAATTAGGTTAGAAAAATAGGCTAGTCTCCCCTTTCATTCTTTTTCTTTTCAACATAAAACATCTTAATAAATACTCAAAATAAATTCCCTTAAAAAATACAAAGAAAATACTTTAAACATTAATAAAAAAGTGAAAATCATTAAAAAGGGAATGGAAGCTTGAACGTCCCTTGCTTAAGGGAATGTTCGAGTGCTTGGATCTCCCTTGCTTAAGGGTCCCATTCAGGCGTAAGTTCCCAACTTCTAAAAAACACAAACCAAAGAGTAACTCGAGTTTCCCTTGCTTAAGAGATTTCCTCGAAACACTCAAACTCTCTTCTATCTCTCGCCCTCGTGGCATTCTTAAGAACATGTTGAATCCATTCCATAATTAGGCGTATAAGTCTCCAAAGGTCGAGCATCGTGGAGTGCGACTTTAACCTCTGTTCAACTAAAAAACACAAAAACATAGAAAATATGGAGCCGAACTACGGTCGTTCTGATTCCTGAAAAGGATACGTAGGCATTGGGTCGCGGGGCCTAAGCGAGCACACTTGTAAATAATTCCTTCTTTTCCCCGTATTTCTTTTTGCATTCATTCGCATTTAGTTTTAGACATTAGATACACCCTTTAGATAGAAACAAACATAGGTGGATACCATCGAGTACGATGGGCGTGAGGGGTGCTAGCACCTTCCCCTTGCGTAACCGACTCCCGTGCCCTGTTCTCTGGTCGAAAGACCTTGTTCTTATTCTGAGTTAGGTTTCCTGGTATTCCTTTCCCTTATGGGATATATATATTAGTGGCGACTCTGATCCATTTTTTCGCGGTAGCGACAGCTGGCGACTTCACTGGGGATGTTGATAGACCTGTGCTGGTCCATTCTTAGCGAGTCGATCCTAGCCTTTGTTTGTTTCTTTTATTGGGTGTTTCTTTGTTTGTTTGTTTGTTCGTTTACATCTTGTATATATGTTTGCATATCATGTTTATTTCCGCTTGCACATCATGCATCTGGACTATATTATGGGTCCCCGCGGGGGCCACATATTTTTCTGCTTTGTTTTGCAGGTGGGGGGTTTTGTGAGGTAAAAGGCCCACTACCCAGGCCAGTGACACATAGGATTAGCGTGGATGCTCATGTTGACTCCCGTGGCTCTTGCTACGATCGAGCTTGACATGGGGTACCACAACTGGGCGAGGTTCTTTCATGGAACACTGTGTCTGGCACGCTTGTTGCCTCAAACACTTTGTACCCCATAGGAACTGTAGACCCTAGTGACCATTAGGGACCACTTGTCCGTGTCTAGAATACATACCCGTGAGATTGGGGTGGGACAGGAAATCTTGGCTCCTACATACCATTGCTTCTTCAAAGTTGAGGTCAGACCTTTATTTGGTCTGTTCTCATGGTGCTTGATATTCTGGTATTCAAAAGGGCGTCGAACCTTTGATCCTGTGACATTTGACTCGCAGAGAGGTTTTACATCAGTTGTCCAGAGATTGTACAGATGCTACTAAGATTATATGGACCTGGATCCCACGCCTTTGCATTGCATAACATCATTCCTTCATCCATTTCATTTGTGGGGGATTCTAAAGTCTGTTTCCAAAAAATAAAAAAAGAGGAAAAAAAGGTAGAAAAACAGAAAAGATGGAAAAGGAAAAAAGAAAGGATACTATATGCAAAAAAAAAAAAGAGAGAATAAAAAAGAAACAAAAATGTGAAAAGGCTTTAGGATCCCTTAGAAATGAAACATGCATTCATACTATCATGCATTTCATATTTCTCTCAGAAGGTTATGGGGGCCCTTTCTACTCAGATTTTGATCTCAGCAACAAAGTTGACTTCTCACCGCTATGTGCTCGAAAGTTGGTATTGGAATAACTCCGTGGGGACTTGAAGGAGACGAGGACAGAAATGAGGATTGACAGGAATCAATGTATGGAGGCTATTCAAGTTTTTCTCTTAGACAAGAAGAGTTGAGAGAGGTTCGTCAAAGGCCAAATGCAAATGTTAACTTCACCTCAGGGAAAGTTCTTATGAATTAGAATGTCTGAATTATTGTAGAGGTTCCTATTCCTGTTAAGGAGTCTTCACATCATGAGAACAATTTGGAAATTGAAGTCTTCAAGTTTCTGATTATTGAAAAATGAAAAAAGGTTCCATCTATTGGAGAAAAGGTTGAAAGCCATAAAAGATTGTGACTCCCTTGATTTAGACACTGTTGGATTGTGCCTAGTGCTTGATGTCAAGAACTGCAAAAGTCATTTATTCTCACTCCAGATGGTTTGGACATGCAAATCAAAATGGAAATTATCTCTTGTACATATGTGGAAGTTGCTTGGGGCTCCCGATCGAGGGATAAGCAAGACATTGTCTATCTTGAGCATAGCGCCATTTGCATTGCTCGAATCCCTAAAGCACTACAAATTCTTGTGCAACTTCGTCAGAATCTTTTGCCGTCTGGTAATCAAGAGTGTTCTGCAAAGGCATTTCTCATTTTCAAGCTGTTGCTTCATATCATGTGGCATCTCTTCCCAAATTTTCTTCTCAGTGGCCTTTGCTCGTCAACAGAGAAAGAAAGAATATAAGAAATGAACCGATGTAATTACAATGCTTTGTGCTCAGTTATATCCCTGATTGTTGGTGTTTTGGGTCTTCCTCACCACGGATAGCTCTCTTGAGTTTGATGCCAATGGAACATTATTGCATTCATGATGATGATTACCGTTCTAGCATCTATATTTGGGGCTCCCGACTGAGGGATAAGCAAGACATTGTCTGGTCTTGAGCTTTGCGCCATTTGCATTGCTCGAATCCCTAAAGTAAGGCAAACCGTACAACTCTTGTGTGAATTCGCCAAAGTTTTCTTTTGAGAAGTAATCTAAAGTGTGTGGAAGGAACATATGATACTGCTAAGTGGCTACCATACTGGGGCACCTAGCCATTCAACTGAAAGTGGTAGGACATTCAAAGGCAGAGTTTAAGTCCTCATTGATTCCAGAACAATCACATTCACTCCAAGAGGATCTTGCATAAATTGAAGTCTCAATGGGGTATCAAAACTACAAAAAGCATTCAAGACAATAAGTCCATACGGAGTCAAGTCTCCTCAAAAATGGCATTCATTTAAGATCTTTATTGCATTCTCATTGGTAACATTTCATTGTTTGTTTAAGCATTGCTAGCATGTAAAAATTTGTTAATTTTTGAATGAAAATCATAATACATTGCTTATGTTTGTCTTGAAGTAATCCATTCGTTTACGCTCAAAAAAAAAGGGAAAAAAGTTTTTGGCGTTACGATACCAACTTTTACTTATCTCTTGCTTAGGCAAAGAGCGGAGGGAGGATGATGATATAAAAATGCAAAATCCCTAATTGTGTGTTTTTGAATAAAACCCTACTGAGGATGTACAGGCATTGTTTCAAATCCCCAAACACTGGAGATATAAGGGAGATAGACCCTCGTTAACCCCTTTGAGCCTTGAAGGAGGAGTTTCTTTTCTGATCAGAAAAAGCCCTTATTTTTAACCTTGGGGCAGGGTAGTGTTCATTTAACTTGATCAAGTGTTCAAAACTCACAAATGATATGCATCTAAGGATACAACAATGGTTATCCTTCAAAAGGTTGAGGAAATTCAAAACCGCGATGGTTATCCTTCACTTACCAAGAGGACAAAAGAGGACGATACCACAATGGTAATTCTTCATCAATCATGGAATGACGCAGTCGCAATCACTTCCAACGAATCAAAGACAATGAGAGGTCATACGACTTGTTCAAAAACAAAAAGAAGAGCAAAAAATATGAAAAAAAAATGAAAAGAAAAAATGATGAAAGAAAAAATATAGCAATAAAAAGAAGAATGATGGTGAAAATAAAGCAAGAACAAAGTCGTGTGATAATGAATCAGAAGAATAGAAGGTGAGCGACTGCCATGTCCGAAAAACCTCATTGATTCCTGTCATACCCCAAATTTGTCCTACCCTTTAATTTCTAACTGGCTCTAGCTTCACATTTCATAAACATACATCCACTTAGGCCATACCATTGCATGCATCCATATCATTGATCCTTGATCAGAAGGAGAGACTTGAAACCTAATGTGGGGTGTCATCAGCTTGCCCAAGACTTCTTGAAATCAGGGTTTTTATCCAGTTCACAGCATTGGCAAGTGTAGAAGTGTAGAAGTCATCTGATCCTCTTAATCAGGGTTTCCTTGACCAAAGTCAACCGGTTGACTTTTCGGTCAACATTTAATCAGGGAGGGATTTCATGAATGAGAAGCTTTCATATTGACTATATGGACACATTCATTCGACCGGATTTGACTGGAGGAGATTTAATCAAGAATTTCATCAATAATCAGAAAAATCAGGACAGTTGACTTTTGGGTCGAAATCGGAAGAATTATTCGAATATCGACTTTTGGTGGAAAATCGGTCAAGAAATGTCGAGGAATGAATAAAATCGGGAGTTTGACAAAAGTTGCCAAAAATAGAAAATGACAAAAATGGAAGGTTTTCATACTTAGAAAAATTTTGGTACATTTCAAGTGTGATGATCAGTCAACTTCACAGCATAATTACACGTGGCAAATGACATTTTTTGGAAGAATTTCCAACATCAAAGTTATTCCTTTCATGGAGGAAAACAACTTTGTAGTTGGATACTTTTTCATTTGAAGCTTGGTTAGAGAAGTATTGAAGCATGAAGTTGCTGAAAACTCATTCCATCTAAGTCACAATCCAAGTCATCGGCCAAGTCATGACCAGACATTTTATCAGGCATGTGGCGTGCCAAATTGCAAGCTGATTTCCGAGATGTACAAATGTGAGGAAGACCCACACTTGGTATCATTCTATTCCTCTCCATGTTTCCTATCCAAGAAGACAAGAACCATAGATTTCTATTGTGTTTAGAGCCAGATATAAGTCGTTAAAGTCAGGCCTTCGCAGAGTGACATGTTGACGTGTGCACAAGCCATAATTCAGGGCATGACGCAGTCATTCAATCAAACACGTGGTGTGCCGTTTCCAAAGCCAATTTAAGAGACGTGTAAGCATTCCATTGACTCAATCTTGGTATCAACATATTTTCTTCCATGTCTCCTATCCAATGGTCCAAGAATTACACCATTTAGTTGTACGGTTATCGAAATACAAAGCTTCAAAGTAGTGCTCTTACAAGTTGCATTTTTGCCAAGGACACGAGCCATGGCCAAGTCACGCGCGCAGATAGTGAACAATGACATGTCATCACTTTGCAAGTTACTTTTGAATAGGCTACAGGGTTATTCTCTCAAGACTTCCAACATGAAAAACACCCCATGCCATGCCCTCTTCAAACTGATGCCAAGATTGAGACAAATGATGACCTATGGCTAGAGTTATGCGTGCACAAAGTCAACACCATGGACACGGTTGTTCTCGGCATAAAGAGAAGGATTATGCTACATGATGCAATTGGCCCACACCCAACCTTACCCTATCTTCCCATGCAAAAGCCACGTGAAAACCATACATTATCCATGCTTGCTCATTAAGGGTGGGGGGATTCAATGCAATGCACACCACCATAGATACCATGGACACCCATGATATATAAGAAAACTCCTTCACAAAACACTCACTTCATTCACTTTCCAGTTTCAAACTCTTTGCTCCCTCATCACCCTCCTCTCTCTCAACAACCTCCATAACTGTTTCGGTAACAAACTCCTAACAACCTCCACAACCACCATAACTAACCTTTAGCCACCATAACTACCTTCAACCACCACCATAACCACCGCAACCTCCACCATAACCTTCACTCTCTCTTCTCTCGTTTTCATCTTCATCTTCACCGTCACTTCCAAAACCACCATAACCTTGATCTTCATCACCTTCTCCATTCACTATCATCATCATCATCATCCTCGTGGCTTCCCTTCATGTACATCAGCATCATCATCTCCGCAATCAAATCACCACCATGGCTTCACCACTACAATACTTTCCTGAAGCAAAGCTTCATCTCTAAGGCTGCCTGAACCGTGAGCTCACTTATCAAAGATTGGAGCAAGATTCATCATCATCTTCGTCTCGCTCATGAGGTGACAAAGTTGAAGAACTTTCCTCCTTTCATTAAACTAGAGAACCTGAACAAGCAGTGGTGTTAGGGTTTTGCAATTTCACTCCGGTTAGCAAGCTAGAGGGAGAATCAAGAAAACCTAATGGAATATTTGGAATCAGCATTAGATTCCGAGTTGAGTGATACTAGTCTCGTGTATTTCTGGGCGCTTTGATGGTGGAGTTACGGCGGAGCTCTATGAAGAAGATGATCGGAGAAGCTCCGGCGCCGGTAATGTCTAGGCAAGGTTGAGTTTCGTCGTCATTAGGTGGCATAATCCCATTGGTCAGTTTCCACTTATTATCATTTTTTGTCCTTACTCATATGATTGGGGCACGAGGTGGCGATGTGTGATTGGTTCATAGTTATTTTTGTCTTTTCTGTTTTAAATGTGTGTGCCCAGTTGATACATAGTATTGTCACGTTTTATTTTTCCCAAGCCATGGATTAAATGTTGCATATAATGCATGCTGATGCAGTAACAAATAAAATAAAGTGAACAAGGTGGAATGAATGGACTAACGTAACGGGCCACGCATTTGGGCCCTTGGCTCTTCTAGAACCACACCCCCTCCTTGCTGACATACCACATGCTATTGACCATGGGCCTGAGCGCCCTGCTCTTCGCACACCCCTATCTTAGGCCCAGTTGGCTGTATAACTAGTTTTAGTTCACATTGGAAATACTATCACACCCCCCTGCTGTCTAGATTGTAGATTTTATTTTAACTTTTGTTTTCTTTTACTTTTAGCTTCATAAATCCTTTCTAACTCAAGTAAAAATGCATAAAATTTGTTTTTAGATATTGTAGATTGACTAGATAATTGTCACGATTTTTGTTAGTTTTTCTAATTGTTTTGATCTTTTTAATAAATCTTTTCTTTTACAATATTTGAATATTCTTTGTATCGACACTTCTTTGTAAATAACTCTCTAATAGACTTAGAAATAATTTTAGTCTCGATTTCCTTTCATAGATTTAATTGATGCATGTGTGTTTGTGGATAATAGTTTGTTTGATATAATTCTCAATTTTATTTGTCGCATATTGATTTTCCTTTACCTATTCCATGTATAGTTTTTGTTAATAAATTGCATAGTTTATTTTCGAATCCCTTATATAGACAACTTAGACTAGAATTTAGATATAGTTCCCTATTGCATTCTTTTCCTTTTCAACTTTTAAAATACTTAATAAAAATCGATGAAGATCATACCGTTGTTATATTTCATGGTAGGAAAGAAATGATTGAGGCGTAGGCCTCGATGTATGTTCTTTCCTACTTAGCGGAGAAGAAATGGTTGAGGTGTGAAGCCTCGACGTATTTCTTAACCGTTATTTAGAGAAACGATTGTGGCGTAGGCCTCGATGTGCATTCTCTAAATATTCACAAAAGAACTCTTTTTGTATCTCCTTTACTTAACGGAGAAGAAATGATTGAGGTGTGAAACCTCGATGTATTTCTTAACCGTTATTTAGAGAAACGATTGTGGCGTAGGCCTCGATGTGCATTCTCTGAATATGCAAAACAAAACTCTTTTTGGTATGATCTAAGTCACAAATTAAATCCCCTAAAAAAAACACCAACCAAAAACACTTCAAAAAACCTAATAAATGTTCAGACTTAAAACAAAAGTGAGGAAGTGATGCGAGACCTTGTAGTGGGTTCTCGTCATCATGGAATTACCCTTAAAAGATACAAACCAATCTCTTTTTCTCCTTTCTAAGGGCAAGTTATCTCCGCTCCATTGCATCCTAGGCTGTCCCCTTGTGTGAGAGCGTGAGCGTTAACGCCGCCCAACTAAAAAACACAAAAACAAACAGAAAATCGTGAGCCGAGCTACGGTAACTCTGATTCCTGAAAAGGATACGTAGGCAGCGGGGTAGGGCCCGTGCGAGTACAATTCTTTATTTTCCCTACATTCTGCATTCATTTCGCATATAGACATAGTACACACCCTTTAGATAGAAACAAACATAGGTGGATACCATCGAGTACGATGGGCGTGAGGGGTGCTAATACCTTCCCCTCGCGTAACCGACTCCCGTACCTTGATTCTCTGGTCGCAAGACCCTGTTCCTTCCCTTTGTTAGGTTTTCTGATATTCCTTTCCCTTATGGGATAAATATATTGGTGGCGACTCTGTTCATTTTTCGCGAGCGTGCGACAGCTGGCGACTCTGCTGGGGAAGTTGCTAGACCTGTTGCTGGTCCATCCTTAGCGAGTCGATCCTAGCCTGCGTTTGTTTGTTTATTTACTGGGTGTTTATTTGTTTTCATGTCTATACCTTGTATATATGTTTGCATGTTTATTTTTCTGCTTGCATATCATGTTTATTTCTGTTTGCACATCATGCATATGGATTATATTCTGTGTTCCTTGGGGTCTTCTGTTCTGTTTTGCAGGTTGGGTGGGGATGATTCTATGAGGTAAAAGGCCCAATACACAGGCTATGAGTGCACTTTAGGTACCCTAGGATAGAGTGGGAGCATGGTTTGTCTCGAGGTGTACGTCTCGGGATGGATCATGTGACTACGAGCAGAGTAGTGGTTTCAAACGGAGGTATTATCGTCACCCGCATCCGCGCTGTGATGATGCTTACCTTCGGGCGGACCGTATACTGCGTTTCATGACCTTACCCTGACCTAGATTCACCTGTGAGTGGGGAGGGATATACATGACAGGTACTGTTGGTGACTATTGGTCTTCCTGGTATTCAAAAAGGTGTCGGACCTTTGATTCTGTGATGTTTGACCTGTACCAGTTATTCAGAAGTTTGTACAGTGGTTACTAAGATTATATGGACCGAGGATCCCATGCTTTTGCATTGCATAACATCATTGCTTTGTCCACTCCATTTATGAAAGATCCTAAAGTCTATTTCCAAAAAAAAAAGAGAAAAGAAAAGAAAAAAAAAAAGAAAAGATATGTAAAAGAAAAGGAAATAGAAAAGCAAAAAAAGAAAGAAAAGATATTCTATACAAAAAAGGAAGCTTTAATTCCAAAAAAGAAGAATGAAAGTGTGTGAAAAGACTTTAGGATCTCTCATAAATGAAACATGCATTCATACTATCATGCATTTCATGGTTCTTTCAAAGACTTATGGGACCATTTCTATCCAGATTTCAAGATCAACAACAGATTTGACTTCTCACTGCCACAACTCCAAGATCAACTATGGAACAACTCCGTGAGGAAATGGATGAGATGAGGGAACAAATGGGTCATCTTATGTTGGAAATGCAAGAATGGGTCCATAATCAGGGTGCACTAAAAGAGGAAAACAGTCAGTTGAAGACTCAAGTGAGTTTGGTCATGGAAGTTCTGAAAAAGGTACTAAGAAAGGAAGGGGATGTTGTCCCTACTGCTGCAACAGAAGTTGTTGATCCCTTCTCTTCAGTAGGATCCTTTCCCACTCATGGAATACCTCAGGAAGTTCCTCCTCAACTCCATGTGCCATTACCTCCATGCCAATCTGTTCTTCAAGGAGGCCAAATGTGTGGGAAAAAGCCTAAGATACCTCATAGAATTCTCAATCCTATCCCGATGCCTTACGCTCAGTTACTTCCCCGTTTGCTGGAGCTTCAGTTGATTGAGCTACGAGAATTGGCTACGCCTGAAAAGCTTCCCCCCACCTTTGATGCCAATGCTCGATGTGAGTTCCATTCTGGGGCACCTGGTCATGATATTGAGAATTGTAGGGCGCTGAAGCAGCAAATTCAAGATCTCATTGATTCAAAAGTGATTTTGTTCACCCCCGAGGGTATGTTTGTTCGAGGAAATGGGGTTCCAACTGCGGTGGAAGAAAAGGTTGATTCATACTTCTATGTCAGATCTACTTCAAATCAGAAGCATAATGCACCATCTTGGGTTCCAGGTTTCCCACCTCATCAGTCTCCATTTGTTTCACAGCCAAATCAAAAGAGGAAGACACCTGAACAGAATGGGTACTGGAATCATTGCCATCAGCAGGGTCCACAAATGCCAAGGAGACCACCAAGAAGGATTGACCCAATTCCTATGACCTATAGTCAGCTGCTTTCTCATTTGCTCAAGGATTCTTTGGTCCAACTAAGGGAGTTTAAGCCCCCTCCAATACCAATTCCTCAAGGATATGACTTAAATGCAAGGTGTGAGTACCATTCTGGGACATCTGGACATTCAACTGAGGATTGTAATATTTTGAAACACAAAGTCCAAGATCTCATTGATTCCAAAGTAATGTCATTCACTCCGAATGGCCTGCGCATAAAACAAAGAGTTCATGCATAAGTGAATGCCCGTATTCCAGAAAGTATCACAAAAAAAAAAAAAGAAGAATAAGCCCAAATGGAGTCAAGGCTCCTCAACATTGGCAATCATCATTTCATTTCCGTATTCTCACTTCAATATTCCCTATTTTGTTGAAGACTACTTCCTTGTCTGAGTTGGTTGGTATGATAATAATAAAAGCACCACAAATTCTCGAGCAACTTCGTCATAATCTTTTCCAAAAAAAGAAATCAAGAATGTTTTGTAGAAGCATCTCTCATTCTCAAGGTTCTTATGCTCAGTTGTATCCGTGGAGGTTGGTGTTTCAGTTGGTGTTTGAGTTCTCTTTGCAACAAATAGCTTCTCTAAGTTTGGTGACTACGCAAGGTTCCTCCATGTTTGATGGCAAATACCTCTTCAATGACTATGCTTGGGGCTCCCGCACGAGGGATAAGCAAGACGTACTCTTATCTTGAGCATTGCATCATTCGCATTGCTCGAATCCCTAAAAGCATTACAAATTCCTATGCGAATCCGTCAGAATCTTCTTCTGTGTGATAATCAAGAGTGTTCTTCACAATGATCCTCATTCTCAAGGTTCTACTTCAGATATCAGTTGCCTTTTCTCAGGATCTCCTTCTCAGTGGCTTTGCTAGTTAACAGAGACAAGAAGAATATGAGAAATAAATTGATGTGATTGCCTTGTGCTCATTCGTTTCCTTGTTTGTTGGAATCACAATTGGTTAAGATTCTAGTATTGGGTCTTCTTCACCACAAGGGGCTCTCTTGAGTTGATGATCATACAAGATTCTTCCCATTTATGATGGCGATTACTATTCTAGCAACTATATTTGGGGCTCCCGCACGAGGGATAAGCAAGACGTACTCTTATCTTGAGCATCGCATCACTCGCATTGCTCGAATCCCTAAAGCAAGGCAAAAGTTTACAACTCATGGGTGACTTTGTTGGAGTTCTCTTTTGAAGTAATCTGAAGTGTTTGGAAGGAACTGCAGAAAGTATTCAAGCTCAACAAGTCCAGACGGAGTCAAGTCTCCTCAACAACGACACCCATTTAGTTTCTTACTGCATTCTCATTGTAATTTTTCATTTGTGTGTTTAAGCATCAATAGTATGTAAAAACTTGTTAATTTCTGAATGAAAATCATAATACATTGTTTATGTTTGTCTTGAAGAAATCCATTCGTTTTCACTCATAAAATGTTTTTGGCATTACGATGCCAACTTTACTAATCGCTTGCTTAGGCAAAGAGCGGAGGGAGAATGATGAAAAATAAAAATGCAAAATCTCTAATCGTGTGTTTTTGAATAAAACCCTACTGAGGATGTACAGGCATTGTTTCAAATCCCCAAACACCGGAGATATAAGGGAGATAGACCCTCGTTAACCCCTTTGAGCCTTGAAGTAGGAGTTTCTTTGCTAATCACAAAAACCCTTATTTTAACCGTGGGGCAGGGTAGTGTTCATTTAACTTGATCGAGCTTTCAAAACTCACCAAAAGGGTATGCATCTAAGGATACGACAATGGTTATCCTCCAAAAGGTTGGGGAATGTCAAAACCGCGATGATTATCCTTATTCCATCAAGAGATCGAGAGATGATGATACCACAATGGTAATCCTTCATCAAATCAAAGGAGTGAGGCGGTCGCAATCACCTCCAACGAATCAAAGACTATGCGAGGTCACACGACTTGTTCAAAAAAAAAGAGAGCAAAAAAAAATGAATGACGAAAAATAATGAAAATAAAAAAGATGAAAAGAAAATGGCAAAAAAAAAAGAAGATGATGAAATTGCCAAGCAAGAACAAAGTCGTGTGACAATGAATCAGAAGAATAAAAGGTGAGCGACCGTCATGTCCCAAAAACCTCATTGATTCCTCAACCATTTCAAATTCCTTGTGAGGGATGGACACTCGTGTCGAGTTAACTGAACATAGGAATGGAGAACATCACGAAGGGGGTGGGTACAAATAATTTTGAGCCTAAAAATCCTTTGTTTTCTAAAAACCGTGAACCTGGCCAAGTTACAACCCTTAAAAGTCCTAACTGAAGTAGGGTTTATTTTGAAAGCGCACTCTGATGAGATAACATTTAACTGACTCCCAATGAAGCGTAACTCATATCCATGTTGGTATCGTATGCTTGCTTTATCTTCCATATGCAAAAATCGAGGTTGTGTCGACTAGTGATCCATTCACAAGAGGTCGCAACCTCATTCCATAAAAAGTTTCTTTAAACTTCAAGACTAACATAGGCTTTGCATTAGAATTATCATTCTTAGAATTAACATTCTTTTGCATGCAAGATATGTGCTTAACATCAAGGAAATTTTCAAAGATCAGAATCAGTGAGTAACTTGATCATGTCGAGGTACAAGAGACTTGAGAACTCCGAGGAGTAAAAGCTAATCATTTCAAATGTTGACCGTCAAGGGGCAGGTTCTCTAAAGAAATCTGTTGGGCATGAACAGTTGATGCATTCTTTGATTACTCCGAGGGGAAGAGTGTGAAGACTCCGTTGAGCGTGGTAAAGTTGTTTCCACGTATGTTTGACTTCAAAACAAAGAAAGCTCGAGGATTCTAGTAAGATGTGCTTAATCAGGGGCAATTGAATCGAGGTTTGACCTCTCAAATTCAACATATCTGGGACAATCATGTCGATGAATCTTTTCAAGCTTTGATTAATCTGGGACAATCATGTCGAGGAATATCTCTTGAGTCCGATCAATCTGGGGCAATCATGTCGAGGAATATCTCTCATGAGTTCAACCAATCTGGGGCAGTTACGTCGAGATTCGACAAATCTCTCCAAAGGCCCATTGGGGCAAATTCCTCCATAAGTCACGAAGCTTGGGACACAATTCTGAGTTTTTGTCGCTCCATGACCATAGGAGTTTATTTCTCCTAGAATCTTGGTCTCCCCCCAAGCATGGAGTTTATTTCTCCCGAGAGTTTGTTCCATTCCTCAAGCATAGGAGTTTATTTCTCCTAGGAGTTGTCCTACTTCCCTAATCAAGGCTCCTTATCTGGATTTCTCATTCCCAACATGGTGAATCGAGGGAATCTCCTCAGGCTGAAAATACTCCAAGCAGTGGCACATGGTGAGAAGTCAGAAATTATTCTTCAAGTCAAAGAAGGTGCATCTTACAAATCAAAGTCCAATATCTATTGGCACCTCCACATGGTCCTTAACACTAAGGGGATTCTCCCTGGTGTTTACCTCATTAATGCCTTTATTTGGCATTCTGCATATAGTGTTCACTGCATATAACATCGCATCCTCAAAAGCGTAGCATATCCGTCAAAGCGGATCATTACGCCATAGAAAAATTCAAACATGCATAACAAAGCATAAGCCAGATAATACAAATCCGCACCCAGTCAAGACAATAATACATCCCCACACAAAAAGTTGTCCTTACAAATTCTGATTGATATCTGCTACTACATTTCAAATCTCTTCCAACCTCGGTGCCGAGGCGAGGTATCTTCCATCTCTGATGAGTGTCTGACACAATGTCTTCTTTTGTCCTGATGTCGAGTCGATGTTGAGTCATAGATCGTAAGAGATCTTATTCTTTCAGTCCTGAAGATCATGCTTAGGTCTTCTCCTGATGTTGAGTCGATGTTGAGTCATAGATCGTAAAAGATCTTATTCTTTCAGTCCTGAAGATCATGCTTAGGTCTTCTCCTGGTGTCGAGTCGATGTTGAGTCATAGATCGTAAGATCTTATTCTTTCAGTCCTGAAGATCATGCTTAGGTCTTCTCCTGTTGTCCTGATGTTGAGTCATAGATCGTAAAAGATCTTATTCTTTCAGTCCTGAAGATCATGCTTAGGTCTTCTCCTGGTGTCGAGTCGATGTTGAGTCATAGATCGTAAGAGATCTTATTCTTTCAGTCCTGAAGATCATGCTTAGGTCTTCTCCTGGTGTCGAGTCGATGTTGAGTCATAGATCGTAAGAGATCTTATTCTTTCAGTCCTGAAGATCATGCTTAGGTCTCCTCCTGATGTTGAGTCGATGTTGAGTCATAGATCGCCACGAGATCTTATTCCTTTCAGTCCTGATGTTGAGTCATAGATCGCCACGAGATCTTATTTCTTTCAGTCCTGTTGTCCTGATGTTGAGTCATAGATCGTAAAAGATCTTATTCTTTCAGTCCTGAAGATCATGCTTAGGTCTTCTCCCGATGTCGAGTCGATGTCGAGTCATAGGTCGCTACGAGACCCTATCTTTTCAGTCATTGTTTCATACAACCTTCCTCTTTGAAAACCTGTATCGGCACTGTTACCACATTACATACTACCACCGTTCATCCAATTACTCATTGTAAATTCCTTCACCAGAAAAACAAAAATCTCTTTCCCCAGCAGATATCAAAACAAAAAAACAAAAAAAATAAGGATAACACTTACACCATCTTTTCAGGACAAATTTCAGGTCTTGGATATTTAATCATCTCTACCTTGAATGTTCGAAAGGCTAGCGCCAATCTCACCTTCAAGTTTCAGACGATTAAATAGGGGCAGCTGTCATACCCCAAATTTGTCCTACCCTTTAATTTCTAACTGGCTCTAGCTTCACATTTCATAAACATACATCCACTTAGGCCATACCATTGCATGCATCCATATCATTGGTCCTTGATCAGAAGGAGAGACTTGAAACCTAATGTGGGGTGTCATCAGCTTGCCCAAGACTTCTTGAAATCAGGGTTTTTATCCAGTTCACAGCATTGGCAAGTGTAGAAGTGTAGAAGTCATCTGATCCTCTTAATCAGGGTTTCCTTGACCAAAGTCAACCGGTTGACTTTTCGGTCAACATTTAATCAGGGAGGGATTTCATGAATGAGAAGCTTTCATATTGACTATATGGACACATTCATTCGACCGGATTTGACTGGAGGAGATTTAATCAAGAATTTCATCAATAATCAGAAAAATCAGGACAGTTGACTTTTGGGTCGAAATCGGAAGAATTATTCGAATATCGACTTTTGGTGGAAAATCGGTCAAGAAATGTCGAGGAATGAATAAAATCGGGAGTTTGACAAAAGTTGCCAAAAATAGAAAATGACAAAAATGGAAGGTTTTCATACTTAGAAAAATTTTGGTACATTTCAAGTGTGATGATCAGTCAACTTCACAGCATAATTACACGTGGCAAATGACATTTTTTGGAAGAATTTCCAACATCAAAGTTATTCCTTTCATGGAGGAAAACAACTTTGTAGTTGGATACTTTTTCATTTGAAGCTTGGTTAGAGAAGTATTGAAGCATGAAGTTGCTGAAAACTCATTCCATCTAAGTCACAATCCAAGTCATCGGCCAAGTCATGACCAGACATTTTATCAGGCATGTGGCGTGCCAAATTGCAAGCTGATTTCCGAGATGTACAAATGTGAGGAAGACCCACACTTGGTATCATTCTATTCCTCTCCATGTTTCCTATCCAAGAAGACAAGAACCATAGATTTCTATTGTGTTTAGAGCCAGATATAAGTCGTTAAAGTCAGGCCTTCGCAGAGTGACATGTTGACGTGTGCACAAGCCATAATTCAGGGCATGACGCAGTCATTCAATCAAACACGTGGTGTGCCGTTTCCAAAGCCAATTTAAGAGACGTGTAAGCATTCCATTGACTCAATCTTGGTATCAACATATTTTCTTCCATGTCTCCTATCCAATGGTCCAAGAATTACACCATTTAGTTGTACGGTTATCGAAATACAAAGCTTCAAAGTAGTGCTCTTACAAGTTGCATTTTTGCCAAGGACACGAGCCATGGCCAAGTCACGCGCGCAGATAGTGAACAATGACATGTCATCACTTTGCAAGTTACTTTTGAATAGGCTACAGGGTTATTCTCTCAAGACTTCCAACATGAAAAACACCCCATGCCATGCCCTCTTCAAACTGATGCCAAGATTGAGACAAATGATGACCTATGGCTAGAGTTATGCGTGCACAAAGTCAACACCATGGACACGGTTGTTCTCGGCATAAAGAGAAGGATTATGCTACATGATGCAATTGGCCCACACCCAACCTTACCCTATCTTCCCATGCAAAAGCCACGTGAAAACCATACATTATCCATGCTTGCTCATTAAGGGTGGGGGGATTCAATGCAATGCACACCACCATAGATACCATGGACACCCATGATATATAAGAAAACTCCTTCACAAAACACTCACTTCATTCACTTTCCAGTTTCAAACTCTTTGCTCCCTCATCACCCTCCTCTCTCTCAACAACCTCCATAACTGTTTCGGTAACAAACTCCTAACAACCTCCACAACCACCATAACTAACCTTTAGCCACCATAACTACCTTCAACCACCACCATAACCACCGCAACCTCCACCATAACCTTCACTCTCTCTTCTCTCGTTTTCATCTTCATCTTCACCGTCACTTCCAAAACCACCATAACCTTGATCTTCATCACCTTCTCCATTCACTATCATCATCATCATCATCCTCGTGGCTTCCCTTCATGTACATCAGCATCATCATCTCCGCAATCAAATCACCACCATGGCTTCACCACTACAATACTTTCCTGAAGCAAAGCTTCATCTCTAAGGCTGCCTGAACCGTGAGCTCACTTATCAAAGATTGGAGCAAGATTCATCATCATCTTCGTCTCGCTCATGAGGTGACAAAGTTGAAGAACTTTCCTCCTTTCATTAAACTAGAGAACCTGAACAAGCAGTGGTGTTAGGGTTTTGCAATTTCACTCCGGTTAGCAAGCTAGAGGGAGAATCAAGAAAACCTAATGGAATATTTGGAATCAGCATTAGATTCCGAGTTGAGTGATACTAGTCTCGTGTATTTCTGGGCGCTTTGATGGTGGAGTTACGGCGGAGCTCTATGAAGAAGATGATCGGAGAAGCTCCGGCGCCGGTAATGTCTAGGCAAGGTTGAGTTTCGTCGTCATTAGGTGGCATAATCCCATTGGTCAGTTTCCACTTATTATCATTTTTTGTCCTTACTCATATGATTGGGGCACGAGGTGGCGATGTGTGATTGGTTCATAGTTATTTTTGTCTTTTCTGTTTTAAATGTGTGTGCCCAGTTGATACATAGTATTGTCACGTTTTATTTTTCCCAAGCCATGGATTAAATGTTGCATATAATGCATGCTGATGCAGTAACAAATAAAATAAAGTGAACAAGGTGGAATGAATGGACTAACGTAACGGGCCACGCATTTGGGCCCTTGGCTCTTCTAGAACCACACCCCCTCCTTGCTGACATACCACATGCTATTGACCATGGGCCTGAGCGCCCTGCTCTTCGCACACCCCTATCTTAGGCCCAGTTGGCTGTATAACTAGTTTTAGTTCACATTGGAAATACTATCACACCCCCCTGCTGTCTAGATTGTAGATTTTATTTTAACTTTTGTTTTCTTTTACTTTTAGCTTCATAAATCCTTTCTAACTCAAGTAAAAATGCATAAAATTTGTTTTTAGATATTGTAGATTGACTAGATAATTGTCACGATTTTTGTTAGTTTTTCTAATTGTTTTGATCTTTTTAATAAATCTTTTCTTTTACAATATTTGAATATTCTTTGTATCGACACTTCTTTGTAAATAACTCTCTAATAGACTTAGAAATAATTTTAGTCTCGATTTCCTTTCATAGATTTAATTGATGCATGTGTGTTTGTGGATAATAGTTTGTTTGATATAATTCTCAATTTTATTTGTCGCATATTGATTTTCCTTTACCTATTCCATGTATAGTTTTTGTTAATAAATTGCATAGTTTATTTTCGAATCCCTTATATAGACAACTTAGACTAGAATTTAGATATAGTTCCCTATTGCATTCTTTTCCTTTTCAACTTTTAAAATACTTAATAAAAATCGATGAAGATCATACCGTTGTTATATTTCATGGTAGGAAAGAAATGATTGAGGCGTAGGCCTCGATGTATGTTCTTTCCTACTTAGCGGAGAAGAAATGGTTGAGGTGTGAAGCCTCGACGTATTTCTTAACCGTTATTTAGAGAAACGATTGTGGCGTAGGCCTCGATGTGCATTCTCTAAATATTCACAAAAGAACTCTTTTTGTATCTCCTTTACTTAACGGAGAAGAAATGATTGAGGTGTGAAACCTCGATGTATTTCTTAACCGTTATTTAGAGAAACGATTGTGGCGTAGGCCTCGATGTGCATTCTCTGAATATGCAAAACAAAACTCTTTTTGGTATGATCTAAGTCACAAATTAAATCCCCTAAAAAAAACACCAACCAAAAACACTTCAAAAAACCTAATAAATGTTCAGACTTAAAACAAAAGTGAGGAAGTGATGCGAGACCTTGTAGTGGGTTCTCGTCATCATGGAATTACCCTTAAAAGATACAAACCAATCTCTTTTTCTCCTTTCTAAGGGCAAGTTATCTCCGCTCCATTGCATCCTAGGCTGTCCCCTTGTGTGAGAGCGTGAGCGTTAACGCCGCCCAACTAAAAAACACAAAAACAAACAGAAAATCGTGAGCCGAGCTACGGTAACTCTGATTCCTGAAAAGGATACGTAGGCAGCGGGGTAGGGCCCGTGCGAGTACAATTCTTTATTTTCCCTACATTCTGCATTCATTTCGCATATAGACATAGTACACACCCTTTAGATAGAAACAAACATAGGTGGATACCATCGAGTACGATGGGCGTGAGGGGTGCTAATACCTTCCCCTCGCGTAACCGACTCCCGTACCTTGATTCTCTGGTCGCAAGACCCTGTTCCTTCCCTTTGTTAGGTTTTCTGATATTCCTTTCCCTTATGGGATAAATATATTGGTGGCGACTCTGTTCATTTTTCGCGAGCGTGCGACAATTCCTCAACCATTTTAAAAATTCCTTGTGAGGGACGAACACTCATGTTGAGTTAATTGAACTTAGGAATGGAGAACATCATGAAGGGGGTGGGTACTAAATAATTTTGAGCCTAAAAAAATCCTTTGTTTCTGAAAACCATGAACCCGGCCAAGTTACAACCCTTAAAAGTCGTAATTGAAGTAGGGTTTATTTCGAAGACGCACTCTCATGAGATAGCGTTTAGCTGACTCCCAATGAAGCGTAACACATATTTATGTTGGTATTGTATGCCCGCTTTGCATTTCATTCACGAGAGGTGGCCACCTCATTTCATAAAAAAAAAGAGTTTCTTTAAACTTCAAGACTAGCATAAGCTTTGTATTAGAATTGTCATTCTTAGAATAAACATTCTTTTGCATAAAAAAAAAATTTATTTTTTTTGCTTAAGCATCAAGAAAGTTTCCATGATGAGAATCCGCAAAGAGCTTGATCATGTCAAAATAAAAGGACTTGAGAACTCCGTAGAGTAAAAAGTAATGCTTTCAGAGACTGATATCAAGGAGCATGTTGCCTGAAGACCCCATTGAGCATAATCAGTTGATACCTTCTTTGATTGGTTACCCAGAGGGGAGAAGTTTGAATATTCTATTGAGCATAATCAGTTGATACCTTCTTTGATTGATTACCCTGAAGGTTTTGAATACTCCATTGAGTATGATAAAGTTGCTTCCATAGTTTGGTTGACTTCAAGGGAAGTAAACTCGAGGATTCTGATAAGATGTACATAATCAGGGGCAGTCACGACGAGGAATCTCTCTCGTGAGTTCAACCGACCTGGGGCAAGCAAATCAAGGTTTGACATCTCAAATTTGACCAATCAGGGTTGATAAAGTCGAGGAATCTCTCTCTTGATTTCAATCAATCTGAAGTAGTGACGTCGAGGAATCACTCAAACTCACTCAATCTGGGGCAATTACGTCGAGATTCGAAAAACCTCTTCAATGATCCGTGGATCAAGAAAAAGAATATTTCAAATGTATGAATATGCTGGGGCAGATTTTCTCAAGTAATTGGTGTGTAAGGAAGGAACCATCATTCACTTGTAAAATGCAGTTGATAATCATGAAGTTGATAGGCATCATAATGCTTTTCCCCAACAAGTCATTCCCCGAGCATAGGAGTTTATTTCTCCTAGAAAAGTCTCTCCCCAAGCATAGGAGTTTATTTCTCCTGAGAATTCATTCTCTCCCCAAGTATAGGAGTTTATTTCTCCTCGGAGTTGTTCCACTCAAATATTCCCTTATCCGGATTTCTCATCCTCAACATGGTGAATCGAGGGAATCTCCTCATGTCAAAAATCCTCAAGTTGAGAATTCTCTAAGTCATGGGACATGGTGAGAAGTCAGAAGTCATTCTTCAAGTCAACAATAAGAAGTATATCTTGCAAGTTAAAGTCCAATGTCTATTGGCACCCCCACAGAGTTCTTAACACTAAGGGGATTCTCCCTGGTGTTTACCTCTCCCGAGGTCAGAGACGAAGCTCGATCGACAAGTCAGCGGGATATCCTCTAAAGGGCCCTTGTTATCTCTGCATATAGTAATCATTGCATTCACCTTGCATCTACAAAAAACACGTAGCATTTCCATGAATATGGAGCATTACGCCATGAAAAAAATCAAACATGCATCAATGCATAAGCCAAGTTTGTGCGTGCTCCAAAGGCACAAAGTAATATATCCCCAAAAGAAGTCTCACTTTCTCCCTCCAGTGTGGATTGGGTACAAAATCTTTCTTCGTCAAGATCATTGCCTTTTTTGGTTATTTCCCGTTGGCTGAGCTCAATCGTTTGGATAACCCATACTTTGTGTGTGACAATTTGAATGATTGTCACTCTTGTAGAATTACACCCCGCCTTTTGGCCTGAGGGAACCATGTAGTTCTTATATTCCGTAAGTAACAATACCTCTTTCAAAGTCCAGTGTTTACTGGCATCATCTAATAGAGTCTGGTCGTCACCAGTCTTCTCTTTGTACTTACTTTTTGTGAGTCCCCTTACTGCCTTTTGCATAAGGGATACCTCTTGCTTCTTGCAAGTCTTGTTTTGGTTACTTTCCCGTGTGCTGCGTGTAGATTAGAGTGCGAATGAGGGTGGGCATTCAACCCATCTCATTTTTCAATCATTTGGGTAATCATACTTGGTGTGTGGCAACTCGAATGAATGCCACTTTTGAAGAGTACACCCTGCCTTTCGGCCTGAGGGATCCATGTAACTCTTATGCTTCGCAAGCATCAACATCTCCGTGAATGTTCAGTGGTTACTGTCATCCGCGTGTCGAGTCTAGTCGTTACTAGTCTTATCCTGGTTATTTTCCCGTGTGCTGCGTGCAGATTAGAGTGCGAATGAGGGTGGGCATTCAACCCATCTCATTTTTCAATCATTTGGGTAATCATACTTGGTGTGTGGCAACTCGAATGAATGCCACTCTTGAAGAGTACACCCCGCCTTTCAGCCTGAGGGACCCATGTAACTTTTATGCTTCGCAAGCATCAACATCTCTGTGAATGTTCAGTGGTTACTGTAATCCGCGTGCCGAGTCTAGTCGTTACTAGTCTTGTTTTGGTTATTTTCCCGCATGCCACGTGCATAATAGAGTGCGAATGAGGGTGGGCATTCGACCCATCTCATTTTTCAATCATTTGGATAACCATACTTGGTGTGTGGCAATTCGAATGATTGCCACTCTTAAGGAATTACACCCCGCCTTTCGGCCTGAGGGATCCATGTAATTCTTATGCTTCGCAAGCATCAATATCTTCCTGAAAGCCCAGTGTTTACTGGCATCCCCTGATTGATTCTAGTTGTCACTAGCCTTTCTTTCAGTCAAGCCCAATGTTTATTGGCATCGCTTTCAAAATCAGTGTTATTAACATCCCCAAAAGAATTTAGTCATTGCTAATCTTCTTCAGTCAAGTCCAATGATTATTGGCATCCCTTTCCTTAAAAGTCCCATGGTTATGGCATCCTTTAAAGACCGGTTGTTACCAGCAAAAGTCCTATTGTTATAGGCATCCTTCGGTCAGTTCTAGTTGTTACTAGTCTGTTCCTTTAAAGTCCTGTTGTTATAGGCATTCTTTGGTTGAGTCTAGTTGTTACTAGCCCTTTCCTTTAAAGTCCTATTGTTATAGGCATCCTTCGGTCAGTTCTAGTTGTTACTAGTCTGTACCTTTAAAGTCCTGTTGTTACAGGCATCCTTTGGTCAGTTCTAGTTGTTACTAGTCTGTTCCTTTAAAGTCCTGTTGTTACAGGCATCTTTCGGTCAGTTCTAGTTGTTACTAGTCTGTTCCTTTAAAGTCCCGTGGTTATGGGCATTCTTTGGTCAGTTCTAGTTGTTACTAGTCTGTTCCTTTAAAGTCCTGTTGTTACAGGAATCTTTGAAAGTCTGGTCGTTACCAGCAAAAGTCCTGTTGTTACGGGCATCTTTTGGTCAGTTCTAGTTGTTACTAGTCTGTTCCTTTAAAGTCCTGTTGTTACAGGCATCCTTTGGCTGGGTCTGATTGTTATTGGTCCTTTCCTTGAAAGACTAGTTGTTACCAGCAAAAGTCCCATTGTTACGAGCATCTTTTGGGCAGTTCTAGTTGTTACTAGTTTGTTCCTTTAAAGTCCTGTTGTTACAGGCATCCTTTGGCTAGGTCTGATTGTTATTGGTCCTTTCCTTCAAAGTCCGGTTGTTATCGACAAATGTCCAGTAGTTGACTGGCTTTCCTTGTTTATATCAAGCATTTAATAATATCTCTTGTTTGGAATCAGTGGTAACTGGTGTCCTCTTCCAAAATCAAAGTTACAAACATCACCTCAGAGTTGTTACTCCAGAGCGCAAATTTTTGGGTTCTTTGGTATTCAATCCACTTATACCTCTCATGTCCAGAACTTGTGTCGTTCGTACATTTAGGTTCAAGAAGATTGAATAGGGGCAGTTGTTGCACCCCAAAATTTGCCCATTTATATCCAACTGGCTTTCATATCACATTCATGTGCATACCCCATGTAGGTCATCCACTCAATACATTCATTCATATCATTGTTACCGTTCAAGAAAATTGATGAAAAAAGAGCTGCTATGTGGGAAATATCTCGGTTCAAAGGAGAAGTTTGGAATTCTGATTATATGACCTCATTTCCATCGGAGTCTTCCTAAAATCAGGGTTTCATTCACTCTAATTCAAAGCTCTGATCAGAAGATGCAATCCTCAAGTTCATCAGGTTTTCCAAATTAGGATTTTTGACAAAAGTCAACCCTGTTGACTTTTTTGGTCAAGATTTAATCAGGAAATGATTGTGGATGTGAAAATGTGGTTGTCTTGAAGAAATATCATTCACTGGGGTTTTATCTGGCTGAAAGATGATCGAGAATCAGATCAGAAATGGATTAATCGGGAAATTCATCTGAAATCAGAAAAATCAGGAAATGTTGACTTTTTGGTCAAAGTCAAAGTCAACTGTCAAATATGGACTTATGGTGGAAAATCGGTCAAAGAAAAGTCAAAGGGCGATTAAATCAAGAAAATAATCAAAGTTGCCATTTATGGAAGTTAGATGAAATGTGAAGTTACTAAAAATAGAAGGGAAAAATACTTAGAAAAATATTTGAGGATTTGGAAATTGGTTGAGCAGCTGACTTCATGGATGATTTACACGTGGATCAAGGCTTTAATTCAAGACAAGCTCAACACAAAACTTGTTCAATTCATGGTCCTCTATAATTTTGCAGTTGGAAGTTTTCTAAATTGAAGCATGGTTTAAGAGATACAGAGCCATGAAGTTGAGAAATTGTAACTGGTGCTAGTCATATTGCTGGGCATAAATTCTGGGCAGCGTGACACATTTCATCAAGCATGTGGTGTGCTAACTTTGAGGTTAGTTTTACAGAGGTGCAAGGGTCCATAAAATACCATCATGGTATGTATCTACTCTCCTTCATGCCCTCTACACAACTAGCAAAGAATCATGGCAATTGGACGGGTATTTAAGGAGATGCAAAGGCTCAAAGTCTTACCATAACCTAATCACGCAACTACAATCGTATGGGCCAGAGATTAGGCCGTGCGTAAGGAATTTCATCGAGCACATGGTGTGCTACCTTTGGGGCCATTTCTTGAATAATACCAATGTTATTTTGAGTCCATATTGACGTTAGGCTACTCTCCTCCATGTGGTCTTTCAATAGATACCAAGATTTTGGCATTTGGGGTTATGGCTAGCAAATGGCAAAGCCTCAAAGTCTTGCCCTCATAAAGTCACGTTTTGACTGGGGCATGGGCCAGGTTAATGTCACACGCGTGCGCAGTATTGGTAGTGGTGGTTTCATGAGTTCATGGTCATATTTCTTACACTTGGGAGTACTATGTCAAGATGTTTTCAACACCAATCTTGTTCTCCCCCATCTCCTCTTTACCATGACACTAATTTCTAATGAAATAGAAGAAGGATGAGTGAGTTATAGACACATAAAGTTGACACCATGAACAATGTGGCTTTGAGGTACAAGGCACCAATATGTGATTCCTGTAGCATCCTCACGTTATCACCCAGTTGAGCCATGCAATGTTGCTGAAGTCAGAAAGCATGGGAGAAGTTTACTACAAATGAACAAACTTGTTGGCTAAGGGTGAAAGAAATAATGTCCCACTTCACACATCCACAAAAGAAGGAGTTCCCACATTCCCTATATAAGGACACGCGCACTCACCTCCATTTTCCACAATTTTCACATTCACTCTTATTCTCTTCTCACTCTCTTGCTCGTTCCAACTTCACTTTTTCTGATCCATCACACTTCACACTCTCCTCTCATTGTTCTCCTCTTCTCCTTCTTCCTCATCTCCACCACAACCAACTTCTCCGGCCACCCTAACAAACTCCAACAAACTTCTCCGTCCACCATAACTAACCACCCTCCGGTCAACACACCACCACAACCACCGTCATCACATCTCCATCATCATCTTCGTTGCGATCTCCAAACTTCAAGCAACTATAGCAATATTAATGGCGTCTTGAAGAAGCTCACTTCACCATCGAGCTCCTGAATCCACCGCAAATTCGAAGTTCATTTCTCAAGATCAAAGCTCCTTCAATCGTTGATACACATCGGAGTTTAGATCTACACCGAGAGTTCTTGTTCTGCTGCTCGAAGTTCAACAACAAGTAAGTTTTCATGTCTCTCTTGGCATCATAGTGATAGTGAATAGGATGAATGCATCTGTATAAATATGATCTCGTTTTCATGCGCTAATTACATGATTCTTGCACTTAATGTGAAATGTGTGCTGGCTAGATGTTAGATTGTGCAGTTGAGTCCTATAGATGTGTGTGGACATGAGGACGAGTTTAGGTTGCATTTTGGTAGAAATCTTTGCAACTAGTGTATATGATTTGGTTCCGGTTGAGATGATAGAGGAAGCGTTGTTGAAAATGGAGTATAGATCCAAACTCAGTGATGAATTTCAAGTTGAACGGTGCCGGTCCTTTAAATTTCTGGAAATTTTTGGTCTCGTTCCGGTAGGGCTTTCGCCGGAGAAGATGACGGAGGTCATCTCCGGCCGCCAGCGGATTTTCTTGATTTTTTGCTTATGGCGGACGCGTGTCATCCATGCGCTGGCTCCTCTTCCATATTATTTGCTTTTTTTTTGTCTTATTATAATGATTGGCAGGTGTGTTGGTGCATTCTGATTGGCTGAGAACGTTTTTTGTCTTTAGTGACTTAAATTTCACTGCACCGGTTGCACCGGTTGATATATGTTGCTAGGCCATGTTAGATATTTCTCTTCATGTATACCATTTGCTAAAAGGAAATAAATGCTGACTGAAATAAAAATAGAATAACAACACAATCTAGGCCACGTCTGCTATATGGGCCTTGCGCAATTAATTTCCACACCACCCAGTTTTGAGCCCACGCACCATACAACATAGATTTAGGTCATGCCAGTTTTTACTTTCTCACCCCCCCTTCTGAAACAGTTTTTTCTATTAGATTTCTTTTTTTGTTTCTTAACAACTTTTGATCAATAAACATTTTACTCAAATAAAAAATGACAAAAATAGTTTTTCTTGCCAATTAGATTTTTAGAATTCATAGTTTTTTTTTCTTCTTGGTGATTTTCTTTGAATTTTGATTGTTTCTCATAATAAAAATAAATAGTTTTTTTTAGTCTTAATTTTTGAAAATAGTCTTAAAAGCATGAATAAAAATAGTATTGTTTGTGAATATTTTCTTTAATAGTTTAGAGTTTTATTTCTCTTATTTTTGTGAGTATCTTCTATATTCGTGAAATACCAAAAATGCCCTTAGTTGTTAAAACAACTCTTTTTTAGTTAATCTCCTCTAGATTTTAGTTTAGACTTTATATAGGAATTAGAATAACAATTAGGTTAGAAAAATAGGCTAGTCTCCCCTTTCATTCTTTTTCTTTTCAACATAAAACATCTTAATAAATACTCAAAATAAATTCCCTTAAAAAATACAAAGAAAATACTTAAAACATTAATAAAAAAGTGAAAATCATTAAAAAGGGAATGGAAGCTTGAACGTCCCTTGCTTAAGGGAATGTTCGAGTGCTTGGATCTCCCTTGCTTAAGGGTCCCATTCAGGCGTAAGTTCCCAACTTCTAAAAAACACAAACCAAAGAGTAACTCGAGTTTCCCTTGCTTAAGGGATTTCCTCGAAACACTCAAACTCTCTTCTATCTCTCGCCCTCGTGGCATTCTTAAGAACATGTTGAATCCATTCCATAATTAGGCGTATAAGTCTCCAAAGGTCGAGCATCGTGGAGTGCGACTTTAACCTCTGTTCAACTAAAAAACACAAAAACATAGAAAATATGGAGCCGAACTACGGTCGTTCTGATTCCTGAAAAGGATACGGAGGCATTGGGTCGCGGGGCCTAAGCGAGCACACTTGTAAATAATTCCTTCTTTTCCCCGTATTTCTTTTTGCATTCATTCGCATTTAGTTTTAGACATTAGATACACCCTTTAGATAGAAACAAACATAGGTGGATACCAACGAGTACGATGGGCGTGAGGGGTGCTAGCACCTTCCCCTTGCGTAACCGACTCCCGTGCCCTGTTCTCTGGTCGAAAGACCTTGTTCTTATTCTGAGTTAGGTTTCCAGGTATTCCTTTCCCTTATGGGATAAATATATTAGTGGCGACTCTGATCCATTTTTTCGCGGTAGCGACACCAGGTATTGGTATTTATGCTATTTTATAGTATATAGTTAGATGATAACACTAATAATAATAATAGAATAGATGATTGATTAGTTTATTGGGCCTATTATGGTGTTAGCATTAGAATTAGCGGGAGTGTGTTGTTAAGCCCATTAGAGTGATGAAAGTTAGTAAGGAATTAATAAAATAAGCGAGAAAAGAGAATTGAAAAAATAGAGAAGATAGAGAATTTTGGGGAGAATGTGAAAGAGAAGAATAGGCATAAAGAGGCTATGGCAATTGTCGTTAATTGTAGCTGTACTGATGACTTCAAGGCTGAACGAGGCTTAAGGCAGGGAGATTCTCTCCCTCCTCTTTTGTTTGTTATTGTTATAGAAGGTTTAACCTATCTTATGGAGAGAGTCGTGGAGTTGGGAAAATATAAAGGCATTCAGTTTAGTGAGAATTACTCGGTGGATATTCTGCATTTCGCAGACGATACAATCATCTTTGTTGAAAAAGGGAATAAGAATTTATGGATCTTGAAGGCTATTTTAAGAGGCTTATAATTAATGTCAGGTTTGAAATAAAGTTAATTAGAGATTTCTTATTTATGAGGCGTTAGTTAAAATTACTCATTTATAATAATGATTACATATAAATTAATTATTAAATAGATATTTTCTAATCTAAAAAATTTTTATTTAAAAATCCTAATATCTGGTTGTTTTGTCAATAATAAGAACCTACATAGAAGTTAAACCTGCTATAAAGTATTTTTGCTCTCCAATTTTTGAAAATATTAAATTTAATAAATAATTATTTATATCAATAATTTAATAAAAGTAAAGATTTAACTAAATAAAATAAATAATAGAATAATTACCTACTTTTTCTTTATGAAGAGTTAATTATTTATATTAATTTTTAGTAATAATTACATATATATTTATTATTAATAAAATATTTTCTAAATTAAGTAATTTGTAATTTAAAATTCCTAAACCCTAATAATAAAAATAATAATAGAATAAACAAAATTAATTTTTAATTACTTTCATTTTTTCTTATTGAGACGTTAGTTAAACATACTACTTTTTTAAAAATAATTTCATCAATTTATTACTAATAAAATATTTTTTAATTTAAACAATTTTTATTTTAAAATACCTAAACCTTAAAAGAAATATTATAATAGCATGAACAAATAGCCCACATTATACTTATCAATCCTTAATTAAATAAACAACATTTTATGAATAATTACATATAATTATTATTAGTAAGATATAGTATTTTAATTTAAGATATGTTTACTGTAAAATTTCTAAACCATTCATTAGCCAATTGTGAGAACGTACATAGATGTTAAACCTGCTATGAAATATTTATTCTCTCAACTTTATGATAATAATAAATTTAATAAAATTATTAATTTTAATAATCTGTTTATATCAAAATAATTAAAAAATTAAAGACCTTGTCCAAAGAAAATTAATAATATATTAGGTAAGTATTTTTTTCTTAATGAAGCGTTAGTTAAATATTGTACCATTTTCCAATAATTACGAATATTTATTTTTAATAAAATAATTTGTACCGTAAGGAGTTATTTTTTTCCTTAAATTCCAAAACCCAATTAAGAAAAATAATAAGAGATTAAACAAAAAAGGCATAGTAATTACCCTTTTTTTTTTGAAGAATTGTTAATTAATATACTACTTTTAAACAATAATTACATATATTTATTATTAATAAAATATTTTCTAATTTAAGGAATTCTTATTTGAAAATTCCAAAACCCTGATAAGAAAAATAATAATAAAAAAACAAAAAATATATATTAATTACCTACCTTTTTCTTTATGAAGTATAAATTAAATATAGTACTTTTAAACAATAATTACATATATTTATTATGATAAATTATTTTCTAATTTAAGGAATTTTTATTTTAAAATTCTAAACCCTAATTCGCGAAGAAGCATGAAAAGTAATCATAGAGAGTGATATATAAATTCTTGTTGAATATCTTTTTGACACCTGTGAGGCAACTTATAAACGTAGAAGAATTGAGTTCTTTTTAGCATTCTGTCAACAATATAATTCATTCGTCTTCATCAGAAGTGTCTTCAAAAATATCAATGGAAAAAGCATCTTCCCATTCTTCACGAAACAATATAAATGAAGATAGGTTAACTAGTTTACCAATTTGTATTCTTCTTCACATACTCTCCTTTCTAAATGCTAAAGAAGCCGTTCATAGTTGCATTCTATCCACACTGTGGAGAAATCTCTGGAAGCCTCTTCCAACTCTTTTATTAAGCTCTTCACACTTTACTCGTCGCAAAACTTTCACAAAATTTATACATCAGATTTTGTTACTACGCGATGCCTCAGCCTCATTATACGCTCTTAATCTTCACTCTCCCATTTCCATGAAGCGTCGCCTATTTGAGAGGATTTTAAATTATGCTGTAGCGCACAATGTTCAACAATTAGAAATCCATGTCTGGTGTAATATTCAAGTCTTTCCATCTTGCTTTTTATCACGCCACACCTCTCAAGAGTTTCAAAAAATATTATTCCCCAATCCTAGGTGTTTTCAAGCATTAACCAGTTTGCATCTAAGATATGTCACTTTTTTAGGCGGAGCAGATCCTTTTTCAGCATTTCCAAAGTTGAGTACTTTGGAGATTTCTCATTTTGAAATTCAAGGAGAACAGAATATATGTATATCAAGTAGCACCCTTCTCAACCTAACAATACAATCATATTCTTACCAAGGCAACATCAAACTATCTACTCCAAATCTTTGTACTTTTACTTTTATAGGCATTCCTGTTCAAATATTACCTGAAAGCTATCTTAGTTCTGTTGAACATGTAGACATTCAGGAGGATCTATAAGTGCAAGGTAGTTATGTAAAGCCTCCTTTATATCTACTTAGTTGTTTGTTACAGTTTGCTTGTATCAAATCATTTGATCCTTAATACTGCTTCAAATATAAGTTAGTTAGTATTTTAATATATGAATCTAATTTTAAATTTTCATGATTCATTGGGTGAGATTCTCTCCTTACTTACTGATTAATTAGTAGTTGAGTTTCCTTCTATATATAAATGTCATTTGTAATTTTTTAACGTACTATTTCTTACTTTTAATAATTTTTTATTTGATTAATTTCGTGTACTTAACTCATAATCTTACGTTAGTATTGTATAGTTTTAAAATATTTAGTGGCAAAACTCTAACACATTAAATATTGAAAATGGTTCCGATCAGGTAACATTTTTTCTATTTTTTGTAACTTTTATTATTGGAACATTCTACATTTCTCGTGTATAAAGAGGTTATCAATTATTTATATTCTCCAATTTATATTTACGATAATAAATTATAACTTTTTTGTTATATTAGAGTAAAAAAATCATATCAAACAAAAAATGATAAATAAATTCGAAAAAAACGTTAATTAGGAACTCTTTACGGGGCGTTAATTAAATGTATTAATTTTTAATATAAATTACATATGTTTATTACTATAAATTAATTATTTTCTTATTTAAAAAATTTGTTTTATAAAATTTCAAAACCCTACTTCTTTTACTAAAAGTGAGAACCTACATGAAAATTAAACCTTTGTTAAATATATTTGCTCACTAATTTAATATAATAATAATAAATTAAATAAAATTATTATTTTCATATTTTTATTTATACCAATGATTTCATAAAAGTAAAGACCTCGTTAATATTATTTTTTATTAAAAAAAAGTTAGAGAGGCAGATTAAGTTGTGTGGGTTGGGTTAGTTGGAAGAACGTGAATTTAGTGTTTGAAAAGGGGGGATTAGGAATAAAAAAACATTATAGTGTTTAATTTAGCTCTTCTTAACAAGTGGATGTGGAGAATTCTTCAAGAGAATGATTCGCTTTGGTACAACGTGTTGAAAGCAAGGTTTAAGTGTTCTCCTTTGGTGGAGGGATATCGTAAAGATTGGTAATTGTTCCTTTCATGATGCTATTGTTCCTTGTAGTAGTTTTGCTATTCAGAATGGTTTTAATACACCGTTTTGTAAAGCAAAATTATTTGAGGAAATTATTTTGAGATATGAATTCCCGGATTTATACAAGGCTTCAAGTTTAAAAGGGGTGTCGGTGGCGGCTATACGTGGGTGGATAGAAGGGAGGTGGCAGTGGAGTGACTTTGGGATTTCCATGTTTTTTTTGGAAGAATCCGACCATATGGGTGGCTTCATTTTATTTTGGGAAAAGTTGGAGGGTTTTTGTGGTTTCACGGATGGTAAAGATTCGGTTTCTTGGGCTTGTAACAACGGATTGGATTTTTTGGTAGCTTCGTCTTATTCATATTATGGTAATGCCTTAATTCCTTACAGACCTCCAAACAAGTTCAACGATGTTTTTCGGTTCGTGTGGAAATCGGAGGTGCTTTTCAAAATTAAGGCTTTCGATTGGAGACTTCTTCTTGATATAGAGAGGTATTTCTATTCCTTTAGATAAATTAAAGTGCATTTTTTGTGGTTTGGATGCTGAGAATAGCGACCGTTCTTTTTTTTGGTTGTTGCGTGGTGAAGAACATTTGGAGCGAAATTGCTCTTTGGGAAGGTAAAGTGAAGAGATTGGAAGATGGGTGTTTGTCGAATTTTATGGATTGACATTCGTTCTTTTGTACTCAAAAGGTCAAAGAGAGTAAGGTAGATGTTGTTTGGCTTGCCACAACTTGGACTTTATGGTTATTAAGGAACGGGGCGTGTTTCCGGGAGGAGCATTGGAACTTTAATGACACGGTTTGGAACATAAAGCTCCTTGTTTGAAAGTGGTGTTTTTGCCAAAAAATTACACATTCCAATTATTCTTTTTACGAGTTTAATAAGAATACGTTGTTATTTCTCTCAAAATTTTAATTGGATTGTAATTTTTCTTTTTGGTCGGATATTCCCGTGTCTTCGTGTAAAAATGTTGGAGAACGCTTAGTTCTCCATTATATAATATTTTGCTTAAAAAAAACTTATTTATTATATGCTAAAATAAATAAAAAAGTAAAAAGTAAAAGACTTTATAATGGATACATAATTTAAGATGAAAAATAGTGTGGTTTGTTATTCTTGTAACTTGTAATCTTGATTAAAGAGAAAGGAAAGAATAGTTGTTAAAATGATAATGATTATAGCAGAAATGGTGACTGATTAGAGGGTTTATTTCTACCCATTGGATGAGATCAATGATCTTCACTACTACGGAAATCCCATTTAACAACGGTTGCAAAATACATATAATCACCCGGGTTCAGGTATAACGCCCGTTTAAGTATTAAATTATTTAATTAATTGATTGTGAATTACTTGGTGAAATTGTGATTAAATTGTGTATTTGTGTTGTTGAAGGAGTGTATACCTAAATGTGTACAAACATGAAGGTGTGGCCAGGTATTGGTATTTATGCTATTTTATAGTATATAGTTAGATGATAATACTAATAATAATAATAGAATAGGTGATTGATTAGTTTATTGGGCCTATTATGGTGTTAGCATTAGAATTAGCGGGAGTGTGTTGTTAAGCCCATTAGAGTGATGAAAGTTAGTAAGGAATTAATAAAATAAGCGAGAAAAGAGAATTGAAAAAATAGAGAAGATAGAGAATTTTGGGGAGAATGTGAAAGAGAAGAATAGGCATAATGAGGCTATGGCAATTGTCGTTAATGGTAGCTGTACTGATGACTTCAAGGCTGAACGAGGCTTAAGGCAGGGAGATTCTCTCCCTCCTCTTTTGTTTGTTATTGTTATGGAAGGTTTAACCTATCTTATGAAGAGAGTCGTGGAGTTGGGAAAATATAAAGGCATTCAGTTTAATGAGAATTACTCGGTGGATATTCTGCATTTCGCAGACGATACAATCATCTTTGTTGAAAAAGGGAATCAGAATTTATGGATCTTGAAGGCTATTTTAAGAGGCTTATAATTAATGTCAGGTTTGAAATAAAGTTAATTAGGGATTTGTTATTTATGAGGCGTTAGTTAAAATTACTCATTTTTAATAATGATTACATATAAATTAATTATTAAATAGATATTTTCTAATCTAAAAATTTTTTATTTAAAAATTCTAATATCTGGTTGTTTTGTCAATAATAAGAACCTACATAGAAGTTAAACCTGCTATAAAGTATTTTTGCTCTCCAATTTTTGAAAATATTAAATTTAATAAATAATTATTTATATCAATAATTTAATAGAAGTAAAGATTTGACTAAATAAAATAAATAATAGAATAATTACCTACTTTTTCTTTATGAAGAGTTAATTATTTATCTTAATTTTTAGTAATAATTACATATATTTATTATTAATAAAATATTTTCTAAATTAAGTATTTTGTAATTTAAAATTCCTAAACCCTAATAATAAAAATAATAATAGAATAAACAAAAATAATTTTTAATTACTTTCATTTTTTCTTATTGAGACGTTAGTTAAACATACTAGTTTTTTAAAAATAATTTCATCAATTTATTACTAATAAAATATTTTTTAATTTAAAAAATTTTTATTTTAAAATACCTAAACCTTAAAAGAAATATTATAATAGCATGAACAAATAGCCCACATTATATTTATCAATCCTTAATTAAATAAACAACACTTTATGAATAATTACATATAATTATTATTAGTAAGATATAGTATTTTAATTTAAGATATGTTTACGGTAAAATTTCTAAACCATTCATTAGCCAATTGTGAGAACGTACATAGATGTTAAACCTGCTATGAAATATTTATTCTCTCAACTTTATGATAATAATAAATTTAATAAAATTATTAATTTTAATAATCTGTTTATATCAAAATCATTAAAAAATTAAAGACCTTGTCAAAAGAAAATTAATAATATATTAGGTAAGTATTTTTTCTTAATGAAGCGTTAATTAAATATTGTACCATTTTTTAATAATTACGAATATTTATTTTTAATAAAATAATTTGTACCGTAAGGAGTTTTTTTTTTTTCCTTAAATTCCAAAACCCAAATAAGAAAAATAATAAGAGATTAAACAAAAAAAAGCATAGTAATTACCCTTTTTTTTTTGAAGAATCGTTAATTAATATACTACTTTTAAACAATAATTACATATATTTATTATCAATAAAATATTTTCTAATTTAAGGAATTCTTATTTGAAAATTCCAAAACCCTGATAAGAAAAATAATAATAAAAAACAAAAAATATATATTAATTACCTACCTTTTTCTTTATGAAGTATAAATTAAATATAATACTTTTAAACAATAATTACATATATTTATTATTATAAATTATTTTCTAATTTAAGGAATTTTTATTTTAAAATTCTAAACCCTAATTCGCGAAGAAGCATGAAAAGTAATCATAGAGAGTGATATATAAGTTCTTGTTGAATATCTTTTTGACACCTGTGAGGCAACTTATAAACGTAGAAGAATAGAGTTCTTTTTAGCATTCTGTCAACAATATAATTCATTCGTCTTCATCAGAAGTGTCTTCAAAAATAATAATGTAAAAAGCATCTTCCCACTCTTCACGAAACAATATAAATGAAGATAGGTTAACTAGTTTACCAATTTGTATTCTTCTTCACATACTCTCCTTTCTAAATGCTAAAGAAGCCGTTCATAGTTGCATTTTATCCACACTGTGGAGAAATCTCTGGAAGCCTCTTCCAACTCTTTTATTAAGCTCTTCACACTTTACTCGTCGCAAAACTTTCACAAAATTTATACATCAGATTTTGTTACTACGCGATGCCTCAGCCTCATTATACGCTCTTAATCTTCACTCTCCCATTTCCATGAAGCGTCGCCTATTTGAGAGGATTTTAAATTATGCTGTAGCGCACAATGTTCAACAATTAGAAATCCATGTCCGGTGTAATATTCAAGTCTTTCCATCTTGCTTTTTATCACGCCACACCTCTCAAGAGTTTCAAAAAATATTATTCCCCAATCCTAGGTGTTTTCAAGCATTAACCAGTTTGCATCTAAGATATGCCACTTTTTTAGGCGGAGCAGATCCTTTTTCAGCATTTCCAAAGTTGAGTACTTTGGAGATTTCTCATTTTGAAATTCAAGGAGAACAGAATATATGTATATCAAGTAGCACCCTTCTCAACCTAACAATACAATCATATTCTTACCAAGGCAACATCAAACTATCTACTCCAAATCTTTGTACTTTTACTTTTATAGGCATTCCTGTTCAAATATTACCTGAAAGCTATCTTAGTTCTGTTGAACATGTAGACATTCAGGAGGATCTATAAGTGCAAGGTAGTTATGTAAAGCCCCCTTTATATCTACTTAGTTGTTTGCTACAGTTTGCTTGTATCAAATCATTTGATCCTTAATACTGCTTCAAATATAAGTTAGTTAGTATTTTAATATATGAATCTAATTTTACATTTTCATGATTCATTGGGTGAGATTCTCTCCTTACTTACTGATTAATTAGTAGTTGAGTTTCCTTCTATATATAAATGTCATTTGTAATTTTTTAACGTACTATTTCTTACTTTTAATAATTTTTTATTTGATTAATTTCGTGTACTTAACTCATAATCTTACGTTAGTATTGTATAGTTTAAAAGTATTTAGTGGCAAAACTCTAACACATTAAATATTGAAAATGGTTCCGATCAGGTAACATTTTTTCTATTTTTTGTAACTTTTATTATTGGAACATTCTACCTTTCTCGTGTATAAAGAGGTTATTAATTATTTATATTCTCCAATTTATATTTACGATAATAAATTATAATTTTTTTGTTCTATTAGAGTAAAAAAATTATATCAAACAAAAAATGATAAATAAATTCGAAAAAAACGTTAATTAGGAACTCTTTACGGGGCGTTAATTAAATGTATTAATTTTTAATATAAATTACATATGTTTATTACTATAAATTAAATATTTTCTTATTTAAGAAATTTGTTTTATAAAATTTCAAAACCCTACTTCTTTTACTAAAAGTGAGAACCTACATGAAAATTAAACCTTTGTTAAATATATTTGCTCACTAATTTAATATAATAATAATAAATTAAATAAAATTATTATTTTCATATTTTTATTTATACCAATGATTTCATAAAAGTAAAGACCTCGTTAATATTATTTTTTATTAAAAAAAAGTTAGAGAGGCAGATTAAGTTGTGTGGGGTGGGTTAGTTGGAAGAACGTGAATTTAGTGTTTGAAAAGGGGGGATTAGGAATAAAAAAACATTATAGAGTTTAATTTAGCTCTTCTTAACAAGTGGATGTGGAGAATTCTTCAAGAGAACGATTCGCTTTGGTACAACGTGTTGAAAGCAAGGTTTAATTGTTCTCATTGGTGGAGGGATATCGTAAAGATTGGTAATTGTTCCTTTCATGATGCTATTGTTCCTTGTAGTAGTTTTGCTATTCAGAATGGTTTTAATACACCGTTTTGTAAAGCAAAATTATTTGAGGAAATTATTTTGAAAGATGCATTCCCGGATTTTTACAAGGCTTCAAGTTTAAAAGGGGTGTCGGTGGCGGCTATACGTGGGTGGATAGAAGGGAGGTGGCAGTGGAGTGACTTTGGGATTTCCATGTTTTTTTTGGAAGAATCCGGCCATATGGGTGGCTTCATTTTATTTTGGGAAAAGTTGGAGGGTTTTTGTGGTTTCACGGATGGTAAAGATTCGGCTTCTTGGGCTTGTAACAACGGATTGGATTTTTTGGTAGCTTCGTCTTATTCATATTATGGTAATGCCTTAATTCCTTACAGACCTCCAAACAAGTTCAACGATGTTTTTCGGTTCGTGTGGAAATCGGAGGTGCTTTTCAAAATTAAGGCTTTCGATTGGAGACTTCTTCTTGATATAGAGAGGTATTTCTATTCCTTTAGATAAATTAAAGTGCATTTTTTGTGGTTTGGATGCTGAGAATAGCGACCGTTCTTTTTTTTGGTTGTTGCATGGTGAAGAACATTTGGAGCGAAATTGCTCTTTGGGTAGGTAAAGTGAATAGATTGGAGGATGAGTGTTTGTCGAATTTTATGGATTGACATTCGTTCTTTTGTACTCAAAAGGTCAAAGAGAGTAAGGTAGGTGTTGTTTGGCTTGCCACAACTTGGACTTTATGGTTATTAAGGAACGGGGCATGTTTTCGGGAGGAGCATTGGAACTTTAATGACACGGTTTGGAACATAAAGCTCCTTGTTTGAAAGTGGTGTTTTTGCCAAAAAATTACACATTCCAATTATTCTTTTTACGAGTTTAATAAGAATACGTTGTTATTTCTCTCGAAATTTTAATTGGATTGTAATTTTTCTTTTTGGTCGGCTATTCCCGTGTCTTCGTGTAAAAAAGTTGGAGAACGCTTAGTTCTCCATTATATAATATTTTGCTTAAAAAAAACTTATTTATTATATGCTAAAATAAATAAAAAAGTAAAAAGTAAAAGACTTTATAATGGATACATAATTTAAGATGAAAAATAGTGTGGTTTGTTATTCTTGTAACTTGTAATCTTGATTAAAGAGAAAGGAAAGAATAGTTGTTAAAATGATAATGATTATAGCATAAATGGTGACTGATTAGAGGGTTTATTTCTACCCATTGGATGAGATAAATGATCTTCACTACTACGGAAATCCCATTTAACAACTGTTGCAAAATACATATAATCACCCGGGTTCAGGTATAACGCCCGTTTAAGTATTAAATTATTTAATTAATTGATTGTGAATTATTTGGTGAAATTGTGATTAAATTGTGTATTTGTGTTGTTGAAGGAGTGTATACCTAAATGTGTACAAACATGAAGGTGTGGCCAGGTATTGGTATTTATGCTATTTTATAGTATATAGTTAGATGATAATACTAATAATAATAATAGAATAGGTGATTGATTAGTTTATTGGGCCTATTATGGTGTTAGCATTAGAATTAGCGGGAGTGTGTTGTTAAGCCCATTAGAGTGATGAAAGTTAGTAAGGAATTAATAAAATAAGCGAGAAAAGAGAATTGAAAAAATAGAGAAGATAGAGAATTTTGGGGAGAATGTGAAAGAGAAGAATAGGCATAATGAGGCTATGGCAATTGTCGTTAATGGTAGCTGTACTGATGACTTCAAGGCTGAACGAGGCTTAAGGCAGGGAGATTCTCTCCCTCCTCTTTTGTTTGTTATTGTTATGGAAGGTTTAACCTATCTTATGGAGAGAGTCGTGGAGTTGGGAAAATATAAAGGCATTCAGTTTAGTGAGAATTACTCGATGGATATTCTGCATTTCGCAGACGATACAATCATCTTTGTTGAAAAAGGGAATCAGAATTTATGGATCTTGAAGGCTATTTTAAGAGGCTTATAATTAATGTCAAGTTTGAAATAAAGTTAATTAGGGATTTCTTATTTATGAGGCGTTAGTTAAAATTACTCATTTTTAATAATGATTACATATAAATTAATTATTAAATAGATATTTTCAAATCTAAAAAATTTTTATTTAAAAATTCTAATATCTGGTTGTTTTGTCAATAATAAGAACCTACATAGAAGTTAAACCTGCTATAAAGTATTTTTGCTCTCCAATTTTTGAAAATATTAAATTTAATAAATAATTATTTATATCAATAATTTAATAAAAGTAAAGATTTGACTAAATAAAATAAATAATAGAATAATTACCTACTTTTTCTTTATGAAGAGTTAATTATTTATATTAATTTTTAGTAATAATTACATATATTTATTATTAATAAAATATTTTCTAAATTAAGTAATTTGTAATTTAAAATTCCTAAACCCTAATAATAAAAATTATAATAGAATAAACAAAAATAATTTTTAATTACTTTCATTTTTTCTTATTGAGACGTTAGTTAAACATACTACTTTTTTAAAAATAATTTCATCAATATATTACTTATAAAATATTTTTTAATTTAAACAATTTTTATTTTAAAATACCTAAACCTTAAAAGAAATATTATAATTGTAATTGCAAAGCATCTCAAGCATAGTTTGTTTTGATGAAGACAATATGGACATCAAGCTTTCATAAAGGATGTGCAAAAAGAATCTCAAGTCTTAAGCAAAGAACACACAATTTCAAAGTCTTGAAGAAATAATAAAGATTCAAGAATCAAGCAATAAATGGCAAAGGTATAAACAATACTCACTTTGACATATAATTGTTCACAAAATATACTCTCATGCATATCACAATCATGAACAAGTCGCATATATCAAAGAGTTCTTTCAAAACCTTTTTCAAAGATAAATTTCAAAGTAAAGGTTTTAGGAACCGGGTTGTCCCTACAGGGGAACCGGTTCCCAGCTTTCTATATTTTCACCTCTCTGTGTTTTACTATGGGGAACCGGGTTGTCCCTTGGCAGGAACCGGTTCCTCAGTTCAAAATTTGAATATTTCTGCTGTAACGTTCAGCAGGAACCGGGTTGTCCTATACAGGAACCGGTTCCTACTGAACCAGTGTGTTTTTCCATTGCATTTTACACTCAAACGAAATTGTCTTTATACCTTTTAAACATTGCATTGCTTCATGGAAAAATAACCTTTTGAAGAGGTGTTTTACACACTATATATTACACATCTTTCATATTCAAAAATCACCTTCTTCATTAACAATTCATAAACCATATTCTTCATCTTTCAATATTCTCAAGTGTTCATAAATTCTCATTTTCAAGTGAAACTTTCCATACACATTTTCATTGAGAAATCCATTCAAAGTTTCATGCATACATTGTGAACACTTATGTTCATCTTGAGAATTGTTTATTTGAAGAAGAAGATCAATCCAAGATTGATAGTGCTATACAAATTTCATCTAAATCTCTTGTATAAATTCAAAAGTATTATCTCCTTACTATCCAGGATTGTTGGAAGTAAGTGTTGTGTTTGAAGAGGATTGTTCTTCACTCACATTAGTATTGATTTGATCTTAAAGGTGTTAAGAACCTTTGATCACCCTATAGGTTAGATAGTTGATATAGGATTGTACAATATTTCTAACTATAGTGAAATCTCTTTCGTGTTTGAAAGGGGACTGGAGTACTCTCGGATTGTGAGGGGAACCAGTATATATCGTTGCGTCCTTTACTTTTCCGCACTTTATAGCTTTTATCACCATTACCAAAGAAAAGAAAAGAACCTTACAAAAACCTTCAAACACTTAACCAAAAAGTATTAGAAATATTCTCATAAAACCGATTAAATTTTTGAAAACCTAATTCACCCCCCCTCTTAGGTGCACTCTTATACTTACATTTGGCATCAGAGCAAGTTATAGGTAACTTGTTCCTAAAGATCCAGAATGGCTTCCGCAAATCAAAGACCGGTTTTCAAAGATGGTGGTTCTAACAACAAGCCTCCATTGTTTTGTGGTGAATATTTTGACTTTTGGAAAATCCAAATGAAGGCTCATCTAGAAGCACAAGGAGAAGAAGTTTGGGAGGCTGTCCTACAAGGTCCTCATGTTCCTACAACGGTCGTTAATGGTGTTGGATCGGAGAAACCTAAAGCGTCGTGGGATGATAATGATAGAAAAAGGGTTCTTGCTGACAAAAAGGCGATCAGTCTCCTTCATGCTGCTCTTAGTATGGATGAATTCTTCCGAATATCAACATGTACAACATCAAAGGAAATTTGGGATACTCTTGTAGAAACTCATGAAGGTACCGCTGAAGTTAAAAGATCAAGGTTGAATACTTTAAGCCAAGAGTACGAACTGTTTAGAATGAAGCCCGGAGAAACTATTCTCGATTTGCAAAAACGATTCGTACATTTGACAAATCACTTGAAGGCACTTGGTAAGACTCTTACTACCGAAGAACTTAATCTTAAAGTGCTCAGATCCTTAACTAGAGAATGGCAACCGAAAGTAACAGCGATATCCGAGAAAAAGAATCTATCTAGAATGACTTCCGCAACATTGTTCGGTAAACTTCAAGAATATGAGACGGAACTTGGAAGATTAGAAAAGCATGAAAACTTAGAGAAGAAATCCAAAGGCATTGCATTAAAGGTAGATTCAAAGGAAAGCAAAATGAAAGATACATCGGATGAAGATGAAAACTTCATGCTTCTTGTAAAAAGGTTAGGCAAATTTTTTGGTAATAAAAATAATATTGATAATGCTAACTTTGTCAAAAGGAAGAAATTCTCAAAGCATAAGGATAAAGAAGCATCCACTTCATCACAAGAAGTAACATGCTATGAATGTGGGAAACAAGGACACATAAAGCCGGAATGTCCAAAACTTTCTAAGAAGAATGGATTCAAAGGCAAGAATGAATTCAAAAAGAAAAGGGCCTACATAGCATGGGAAGATAATGAAGTAAGTTCTTCATCGGACTCCGATAGTGACGAAAGTGCAAATCTAGCATTGATGGCATCACACCACTCCGATGATGAAGAAGGCGAGGTTTGCTTGAAGACCACTTCAAACCTATGGTATCTAGATAGTGGTTATTCAAAGCATATGACGGGTGACCTAAACCAATTTTCAGATCTAAGGTTAAAGGCCAAGGGTTTTGTCACTTATGGAGACAACAATAAGGGAAGAATTCTTGGCAAAGGCAAAGTTGGTGCACCACCTTTCACATCCATTGAAGATGTTCTTTATGTTGAAGGACTAAAGCATAATCTTCTAAGCATTAGCCAACTTTGTGACAAAGGCTTCAAGATCAAATTCACTAAGGAAGAATGCTTGATCATCGATGAAGTCACCAATGAGGTAAAACTCAAAGGTACAAGAATTAATAACATTTTTATGATTTCTTTAAATGATTTATCTTTGAAAGTAAAATGTCTTTTGGTAAACAATAATGAATCATGGTTATGGCATAAAAGAGCAGCCCATATTCATATGGATCATTTAAATAAGTTAACCAAACATGATCTTGTTATTGGCCTACCCAAGATAAAGTTTGTCAAAGATAAATTATGTGATGCATGTCAAAAGGGAAAGCAAACCAAATCATCTTTCAAACCAAAGAATGTGGTGACTACAACAAGACCACTTCAATTGTTGCATATGGATCTATTTGGTCCATCAAGGACAAGAAGCTTCGGAGGTAATGTATACGCTTTAGTTATTGTTGATGATTATTCTAGATATTCTTGGACTTTGTTTCTTGTGCAGAAAAGTGATGCTTTTAAAGCCTTTAAGAAGTATGCAAAACAAATCCAAAATGAAAAATCATTAAAGATTGTATCCATAAGAAGTGATCATGGTGGAGAGTTTCAAAATGCATCGTTTGAAGAATTTTGTGAAGAACATGGTATCTCTCATAATTTTTCAGCACCAAGAACTCCACAACAAAATGGAGTAGTTGAAAGGAAAAATAGGTTTCTAGTGGAACTTGCAAGAACAATGCTTAGTGATGCAAATCTTCCTAAATATTTTTGGGCGGATGCGGTTAGTACGGCATGTTATGTTGGAAATCGAATAATCATTAGACCTATCTTAAAGAAGACTCCATATGAACTCTTCAAAGGAAGAAAGCCAAACATTGCTCATTTTCACATTTTTGGATGCAAGTGCTTTGTTCTTAACAATGACAAAGACAATCTTGGTAAGTTTGATGAGAAATCCGACGAAGGTATATTTCTTGGTTATTCTCTTTCTAGTAAAGCATATAGAATTTATAATAAAAGAACTTTAACTATTGAAGAATCTATGCATGTATCTTTTGATGAGACTAACACTTCCAAAGAGGAAATAGTTGTTTGTGATGATGATGATCCTTTAGATTTACCCCCGGAAGAACCTTCAAATAATACAATTGTGAAGGCACCGGAAGAACTTTCAAATGATATAATTGAGAAGGCACCGGAAGTACAACAAGAAAGTGTTCAACAAGAAAGTGTACAACAAGAATCAAACACCAATGATCTACCAAAAGAATGGAGAACTCATAGAGATCATCCTATTGATAAAGTTATTGGTGATATTAGTCAAGGAGTTGCAACAAGATTAAATCTCAAAGATGCTTGCTTACACATGGCTTTTGTTTCTCAAATTGAACCTTCAAAAGTTGATGAAGCCTTAGGAGACGATCAATGGATAAATGCAATGCAAGAAGAATTAAATCAATTCGAAAGAAATCAAGTTTGGGAACTTGTTCCTAGACCAAGTAATAAACATATCATAGGTACTCGATGGGTGTTTAAGAACAAACTTGATGAGAATGGTATAATTGTTCGAAACAAAGCAAGACTGGTGGCCCAAGGTTACAATCAAGAAGAAGGAATCGACTTTGAAGAAACATTTGCTCCGGTTGCAAGGTTAGAAGCTATCCGTCTTTTACTTGCTTATGCATGTTCATTAAATTTTCAGCTTTATCAAATGGACGTCAAGAGCGCATTCTTAAATGGCTACATCAATGAAGAAGTCTATGTCAAACAACCCCCGGGATTTGAAGACTTCAAAAATCCTTCACATGTCTTTAAGTTGAGAAAGGCTCTTTATGGATTAAAGCAAGGACCTAGAGCATGGTATGATAGACTTAGCAATTTTTTGTGTGAAAAGGGTTTCGAAAAGGGTAAGGTTGATAAAACTTTGTTCATTAAGAAAATCAAGAGTAACACTTTATTGGTTCAAGTCTATGTTGATGATATCATTTTTGGATCGACTAACAAAGAAATGTGTGAGGAATTCTCATTGATGATGCAAGGAGAATTCGAGATGTCTATGATGGGAAAGATGAATTACTTTCTTGGACTACAAATTAAGCAACTCAAAGATGGAATCTTTATCAATCAATCCAAATATTGTAAAGAACTATTGAAGAAGTTTGATATGGATAATTGCAAAGCAATGAATACTCCAATGGGCTCCGGTACATATGTTGATCAAGATGAATCCGGTACTCCAATTGATATTACTAAATATCGAGGTATGATTGGTTCTTTATTATATTTGACGGCAAGCCGTCCTGACATAATGTTTAGTGTTTGTCTTTGTGCTCGCTTTCAAGCAAATCCAAAGGAATCACATCTTATGGCGGTTAAAAGGATCATGAAGTATCTCAAAGGAACAACCAACGTTGGCTTATGGTATCCTAAAGGTAGTGTTTGCAATTTAATTGGTTATTCTGACGCGGATTATGCAGGATGTAAAACTGATCGTAAAAGCACAAGTGGTACTTGTCATATTCTTGGAAATGCATTAGTATCATGGGCTTGTAAAAAGCAAGCATGTGTTGCTCTTAGTACGGCCGAAGCGGAATACATAGCAGCGGGTAGTTGTTGTGCACAAATTCTTTGGCTTAAGCAACAACTTCGTGACTACGGACTTGATCTCGGATGCATTCCTCTTCGATGCGACAATACAAGTGCTATAAATATTACAAAGAATCCAGTCATGCATTCAAGAACCAAACACATAGACATTCGACATCATTTTCTTCGCGATCATGTGCTTAAAGGAGATGTTGAAGTCACTTTTGTAGATACTCATAATCAACTTGCGGATATCTTCACCAAGCCTCTCCCAAAAGAATCTTTTTACAAAATTCGACGAGAGCTTGGAATTTTAGACGAAGGTGATGTTTAAAATCTGTTCATACATCAAAGGTACATGTTTCTAACATTTTATGTGATAAAAAATGCTTTATAAATGTTCATTTATTATGACTTGGTAATTTTATATGGTATATGTGCTTTATATTTCATAAAATTAAAGTTTTTGGAAATTTTTTAGTCCAGGAACCGGTTCCCATGTGGGACGAACCGGTTCCCACGTACTTTTTTCCAGATTTCACTTATCCTTTTTGGCTGTACGTGAAAGGTTTGTGTGGTTAATTTTTCTTTTCCTTATTTTATTTTATTTTCTTATTTTTATTTAATACACATTATATCACTTTACACCACACATTTACACTCATTCACTCACATTTACTTTCATTCAACATTCATCTTCATCTTCTTCAACCTTCCACCTCCATTCTCAACCCTATTCAAAGCTCCACTATCTCACCATAACTATCAAAATTAAAACACCCACTACCTCTAAACACTATATAATCCTCCACTCTTTCACATATCTCACTCAAATTCTCCTCCACTCACCAAATCCGAAAATCCCAACCTAAACCCTAACTTTCAACAATGGCACCCAAAGTCTCAAGAAGTGCAAGGGAAAGAATAAGATTGGAGAGTCAAGTGAAGGTCCTCAAGAGCATCAACCAACTGTGAAGAGTCGGAGACTCACTTTCAACATTCGTAGTCGGAAACTCCTTCAGGCAAAATACGGTAAACTCCCGGATTTCCCTAATCACAGTTTCACTTTTCCGGCTAGACTAGCTAATGCAGGGGTAGCTAATTTTGTGCTTGACCATGGTGATTATTACCCGGATTTGGTTAGAGATTTTTATCATAACCTTAGGATAGTAACCGATGAATTTGATGATTTCACATTACTGTCAAAAGTGTCAAATAAAGATATATGCTTAGATGTTGAGGAATTTGGAAGAGTGTTAGGAATTCCATCTCAAGGCTTAGTGCTCCTTCAAGGTAACATACCGGAGGATTGGCAACCATATAGTAAGATGGATGTCTTTGTGGATATGTGCCGACCAACTCAACGCGACACCGTTCGCCAACAGCTTGCTACCAAATTTAACATGTTCGGTTCTAGCTTATCGGTAAGTGATAGGATGCTCCATCTTATCATCGCTTATGTTTTATTTCCGAAGAATTCTAACCATTCCAGGGTCAATGAGTTCGAATTGATGGTCCTACATGCTTTGAGACGTGGCATTGAAGTCAATTGGGCACTTTCAATTATGCGCCACATGCAGCTTATGGCTTCCCTTAAAGGAGGCTTACCTTATGCAAGGGCCATCTCTCATATTGTTCGGAATGCTGGTGTTCTCCTCCAAAGGGAACCAAAGAAAAATATGGATGAACAAGAGTGTGCTATCACCACCGCTACCGCTCTTAAAAATACAGGAATAGTTATGGATCGTGAAGGTAGATTTGTTTACAAAGTTGATTTTGAGCCAACCGTTCCACAAGTTCCTCAACCTCCCGAAGGTGGATACACAATGGATATGATGTTTGCCAAGCTTTGTTCTATTCAAACATCTATTGATAACAACAAGAGGGAGAATGACTATGAGCATAACCTTATGAGAAGACAAATGCGGGAAATTCAACGGACTCAAAAGCGTATCTTGGCTCATTATGAGGGAGAGGAAGGAAGCGAAGAAGAAGATGAACAAGATGATGATGATGATGAAGAACACATGGATGAAAGTGACTAATTTATTTCCTTTAAATTCTATGTCATGTTTTCTTTTTATTATTAAGTTTTTATTTATGTTCTAGACAATGTTCCATTCATGTTTGTGATGTTTAGGACTATTTCTGTTTTATGTTGTAACCGTAAAAAACTACGTTTCGTATCGTTTGTAGTATTTCATTTGTGTGTTAACTTTTTGGTATTTTACATTGTGTTATATTTCATATATTTTTTCTCTTTTTCCCCATCCTTTTTGATAATAACAAAGGGGGAGAAGGATATGCATGTATTGTTGTTGTTTTGTTTCAAAGAAAATGCAGGCCATTGTTAAAATTATCAAATGAAACTCATCACCATAAATCAAGGAATCATGGATTTAGGGGGAGTCTCTAACATAGGGGGAGCCTTGCATTGATTCAAACATTTTTTCAAAAGCACAAAACAACTCTCTTCAAAAAACGTTTTCAAGTCTTGGTTGTCATCATCAAAAAGGGGGAGAATGTAATTGCAAAGCATCTCAAGCATAGTTTGTTTTGATGAAGACAATATGGACATCAAGCTTTCATAAAGGATGTGCAAAAAGAATCTCAAGTCTTAAGCAAAGAACACACAATTTCAAAGTCTTGAAGAAATAATAAAGATTCAAGAATCAAGCAATAAATGGCAAAGGTATAAACAATACTCACTTTGACATATAATTGTTCACAAAATATACTCTCATGCATATCACAATCATGAACAAGTCGCATATATCAAAGAGTTCTTTCAAAACCTTTTTCAAAGATAAATTTCAAAGTAAAGGTTTTAGGAACCGGGTTGTCCCTACAGGGGAACCGGTTCCCAGCTTTCTATATTTTCACCTCTCTGTGTTTTACTATGGGGAACCGGGTTGTCCCTAGGCAGGAACCGGTTCCTCAGTTCAAAATTTGAATATTTCTGCTGTAACGTTCAGCAGGAACCGGGTTGTCCTATACAGGAACCGGTTCCTACTGAACCAGTGTGTTTTTCCATTGCATTTTACACTCAAACGAAATTGTCTTTATACCTTTTAAACATTGCATTGCTTCATGGAAAAATAACCTTTTGAAGAGGTGTTTTACACACTATATATTACACATCTTTCATATTCAAAAATCACCTTCTTCATTAACAATTCATAAACCATATTCTTCATCTTTCAATATTCTCAAGTGTTCATAAATTCTCATTTTCAAGTGAAACTTTCCATACACATTTTCATTGAGAAATCCATTCAAAGTTTCATGCATACATTGTGAACACTTATATTCATCTTGAGAATTGTTTATTTGAAGAAGAAGATCAATCCAAGATTGATAGTGCTATACAAATTTCATCTAAATCTCTTGTATAAATTCAAAAGTATTATCTCCTTACTATCCAGGATTGTTGGAAGTAAGTGTTGTGTTTGAAGAGGATTGTTCTTCACTCACATTAGTATTGATTTGATCTTAAAGGTGTTAAGAACCTTTGATCACCCTATAGGTTAGATAGTTGATATAGGATTGTACAATATTTCTAACTATAGTGAAATCTCTTTCGTGTTTGAAAGGGGACTGGAGTACTCTCGGATTGTGAGGGGAACCAGTATATATCGTTGCGTCCTTTACTTTTCCGCACTTTATAGCTTTTATCACCATTACCAAAGAAAAGAAAAGAACCTTACAAAAACCTTCAAACACTTAACCAAAAAGTATTAGAAATATTCTCATAAAACCGATTAAATTTTTGAAAACCTAATTCACCCCCCCTCTTAGGTGCACTCTTATACTTACATTTGGCATCAGAGCAAGTTATAGGTAACTTGTTCCTAAAGATCCAGAATGGCTTCCGCAAATCAAAGACCGGTTTTCAAAGATGGTGGTTCTAACAACAAGCCTCCATTGTTTTGTGGTGAATATTTTGACTTTTGGAAAATCCAAATGAAGGCTCATCTAGAAGCACAAGGAGAAGAAGTTTGGGAGGCTGTCCTACAAGGTCCTCATGTTCCTACAACGGTCGTTAATGGTGTTGGATCGGAGAAACCTAAAGCGTCGTGGGATGATAATGATAGAAAAAGGGTTCTTGCTGACAAAAAGGCGATCAGTCTCCTTCATGCTGCTCTTAGTATGGATGAATTCTTCCGAATATCAACATGTACAACATCAAAGGAAATTTGGGATACTCTTGTAGAAACTCATGAAGGTACCGCTGAAGTTAAAAGATCAAGGTTGAATACTTTAAGCCAAGAGTACGAACTGTTTAGAATGAAGCCCGGAGAAACTATTCTCGATTTGCAAAAACGATTCGTACATTTGACAAATCACTTGAAGGCACTTGGTAAGACTCTTACTACCGAAGAACTTAATCTTAAAGTGCTCAGATCCTTAACTAGAGAATGGCAACCGAAAGTAACAGCGATATCCGAGAAAAAGAATCTATCTAGAATGACTTCCGCAACATTGTTCGGTAAACTTCAAGAATATGAGACGGAACTTGGAAGATTAGAAAAGCATGAAAACTTAGAGAAGAAATCCAAAGGCATTGCATTAAAGGTAGATTCAAAGGAAAGCAAAATGAAAGATACATCGGATGAAGATGAAAACTTCATGCTTCTTGTAAAAAGGTTAGGCAAATTTTTTGGTAATAAAAATAATATTGATAATGCTAACTTTGTCAAAAGGAAGAAATTCTCAAAGCATAAGGATAAAGAAGCATCCACTTCATCACAAGAAGTAACATGCTATGAATGTGGGAAACAAGGACACATAAAGCCGGAATGTCCAAAACTTTCTAAGAAGAATGGATTCAAAGGCAAGAATGAATTCAAAAAGAAAAGGGCCTACATAGCATGGGAAGATAATGAAGTAAGTTCTTCATCGGACTCCGATAGTGACGAAAGTGCAAATCTAGCATTGATGGCATCACACCACTCCGATGATGAAGAAGGCGAGGTTTGCTTGAAGACCACTTCAAACCTATGGTATCTAGATAGTGGTTATTCAAAGCATATGACGGGTGACCTAAACCAATTTTCAGATCTAAGGTTAAAGGCCAAGGGTTTTGTCACTTATGGAGACAACAATAAGGGAAGAATTCTTGGCAAAGGCAAAGTTGGTGCACCACCTTTCACATCCATTGAAGATGTTCTTTATGTTGAAGGACTAAAGCATAATCTTCTAAGCATTAGCCAACTTTGTGACAAAGGCTTCAAGATCAAATTCACTAAGGAAGAATGCTTGATCATCGATGAAGTCACCAATGAGGTAAAACTCAAAGGTACAAGAATTAATAACATTTTTATGATTTCTTTAAATGATTTATCTTTGAAAGTAAAATGTCTTTTGGTAAACAATAATGAATCATGGTTATGGCATAAAAGAGCAGCCCATATTCATATGGATCATTTAAATAAGTTAACCAAACATGATCTTGTTATTGGCCTACCCAAGATAAAGTTTGTCAAAGATAAATTATGTGATGCATGTCAAAAGGGAAAGCAAACCAAATCATCTTTCAAACCAAAGAATGTGGTGACTACAACAAGACCACTTCAATTGTTGCATATGGATCTATTTGGTCCATCAAGGACAAGAAGCTTCGGAGGTAATGTATACGCTTTAGTTATTGTTGATGATTATTCTAGATATTCTTGGACTTTGTTTCTTGTGCAGAAAAGTGATGCTTTTAAAGCCTTTAAGAAGTATGCAAAACAAATCCAAAATGAAAAATCATTAAAGATTGTATCCATAAGAAGTGATCATGGTGGAGAGTTTCAAAATGCATCGTTTGAAGAATTTTGTGAAGAACATGGTATCTCTCATAATTTTTCAGCACCAAGAACTCCACAACAAAATGGAGTAGTTGAAAGGAAAAATAGGTTTCTAGTGGAACTTGCAAGAACAATGCTTAGTGATGCAAATCTTCCTAAATATTTTTGGGCGGATGCGGTTAGTACGGCATGTTATGTTGGAAATCGAATAATCATTAGACCTATCTTAAAGAAGACTCCATATGAACTCTTCAAAGGAAGAAAGCCAAACATTGCTCATTTTCACATTTTTGGATGCAAGTGCTTTGTTCTTAACAATGACAAAGACAATCTTGGTAAGTTTGATGAGAAATCCGACGAAGGTATATTTCTTGGTTATTCTCTTTCTAGTAAAGCATATAGAATTTATAATAAAAGAACTTTAACTATTGAAGAATCTATGCATGTATCTTTTGATGAGACTAACACTTCCAAAGAGGAAATAGTTGTTTGTGATGATGATGATCCTTTAGATTTACCCCCGGAAGAACCTTCAAATAATACAATTGTGAAGGCACCGGAAGAACTTTCAAATGATATAATTGAGAAGGCACCGGAAGTACAACAAGAAAGTGTTCAACAAGAAAGTGTACAACAAGAATCAAACACCAATGATCTACCAAAAGAATGGAGAACTCATAGAGATCATCCTATTGATAAAGTTATTGGTGATATTAGTCAAGGAGTTGCAACAAGATTAAATCTCAAAGATGCTTGCTTACACATGGCTTTTGTTTCTCAAATTGAACCTTCAAAAGTTGATGAAGCCTTAGGAGACGATCAATGGATAAATGCAATGCAAGAAGAATTAAATCAATTCGAAAGAAATCAAGTTTGGGAACTTGTTCCTAGACCAAGTAATAAACATATCATAGGTACTCGATGGGTGTTTAAGAACAAACTTGATGAGAATGGTATAATTGTTCGAAACAAAGCAAGACTGGTGGCCCAAGGTTACAATCAAGAAGAAGGAATCGACTTTGAAGAAACATTTGCTCCGGTTGCAAGGTTAGAAGCTATCCGTCTTTTACTTGCTTATGCATGTTCATTAAATTTTCAGCTTTATCAAATGGACGTCAAGAGCGCATTCTTAAATGGCTACATCAATGAAGAAGTCTATGTCAAACAACCCCCGGGATTTGAAGACTTCAAAAATCCTTCACATGTCTTTAAGTTGAGAAAGGCTCTTTATGGATTAAAGCAAGGACCTAGAGCATGGTATGATAGACTTAGCAATTTTTTGTGTGAAAAGGGTTTCGAAAAGGGTAAGGTTGATAAAACTTTGTTCATTAAGAAAATCAAGAGTAACACTTTATTGGTTCAAGTCTATGTTGATGATATCATTTTTGGATCGACTAACAAAGAAATGTGTGAGGAATTCTCATTGATGATGCAAGGAGAATTCGAGATGTCTATGATGGGAAAGATGAATTACTTTCTTGGACTACAAATTAAGCAACTCAAAGATGGAATCTTTATCAATCAATCCAAATATTGTAAAGAACTATTGAAGAAGTTTGATATGGATAATTGCAAAGCAATGAATACTCCAATGGGCTCCGGTACATATGTTGATCAAGATGAATCCGGTACTCCAATTGATATTACTAAATATCGAGGTATGATTGGTTCTTTATTATATTTGACGGCAAGCCGTCCTGACATAATGTTTAGTGTTTGTCTTTGTGCTCGCTTTCAAGCAAATCCAAAGGAATCACATCTTATGGCGGTTAAAAGGATCATGAAGTATCTCAAAGGAACAACCAACGTTGGCTTATGGTATCCTAAAGGTAGTGTTTGCAATTTAATTGGTTATTCTGACGCGGATTATGCAGGATGTAAAACTGATCGTAAAAGCACAAGTGGTACTTGTCATATTCTTGGAAATGCATTAGTATCATGGGCTTGTAAAAAGCAAGCATGTGTTGCTCTTAGTACGGCCGAAGCGGAATACATAGCAGCGGGTAGTTGTTGTGCACAAATTCTTTGGCTTAAGCAACAACTTCGTGACTACGGACTTGATCTCGGATGCATTCCTCTTCGATGCGACAATACAAGTGCTATAAATATTACAAAGAATCCAGTCATGCATTCAAGAACCAAACACATAGACATTCGACATCATTTTCTTCGCGATCATGTGCTTAAAGGAGATGTTGAAGTCACTTTTGTAGATACTCATAATCAACTTGCGGATATCTTCACCAAGCCTCTCCCAAAAGAATCTTTTTACAAAATTCGACGAGAGCTTGGAATTTTAGACGAAGGTGATGTTTAAAATCTGTTCATACATCAAAGGTACATGTTTCTAACATTTTATGTGATAAAAAATGCTTTATAAATGTTCATTTATTATGACTTGGTAATTTTATATGGTATATGTGCTTTATATTTCATAAAATTAAAGTTTTTGGAAATTTTTTAGTCCAGGAACCGGTTCCCATGTGGGACGAACCGGTTCCCACGTACTTTTTTCCAGATTTCACTTATCCTTTTTGGCTGTACGTGAAAGGTTTGTGTGGTTAATTTTTCTTTTCCTTATTTTATTTTATTTTCTTATTTTTATTTAATACACATTATATCACTTTACACCACACATTTACACTCATTCACTCACATTTACTTTCATTCAACATTCATCTTCATCTTCTTCAACCTTCCACCTCCATTCTCAACCCTATTCAAAGCTCCACTATCTCACCATAACTATCAAAATTAAAACACCCACTACCTCTAAACACTATATAATCCTCCACTCTTTCACATATCTCACTCAAATCCTCCTCCACTCACCAAATCCGAAAATCCCAACCTAAACCCTAACTTTCAACAATGGCACCCAAAGTCTCAAGAAGTGCAAGGGAAAGAATAAGATTGGAGAGTCAAGTGAAGGTCCTCAAGAGCATCAACCAACTGTGAAGAGTCGGAGACTCACTTTCAACATTCGTAGTCGGAAACTCCTTCAGGCAAAATACGGTAAACTCCCGGATTTCCCTAATCACAGTTTCACTTTTCCGGCTAGACTAGCTAATGCAGGGGTAGCTAATTTTGTGCTTGACCATGGTGATTATTACCCGGATTTGGTTAGAGATTTTTATCATAACCTTAGGATAGTAACCGATGAATTTGATGATTTCACATTACTGTCAAAAGTGTCAAATAAAGATATATGCTTAGATGTTGAGGAATTTGGAAGAGTGTTAGGAATTCCATCTCAAGGCTTAGTGCTCCTTCAAGGTAACATACCGGAGGATTGGCAACCATATAGTAAGATGGATGTCTTTGTGGATATGTGCCGACCAACTCAACGCGACACCGTTCGCCAACAGCTTGCTACCAAATTTAACATGTTCGGTTCTAGCTTATCGGTAAGTGATAGGATGCTCCATCTTATCATCGCTTATGTTTTATTTCCGAAGAATTCTAACCATTCCAGGGTCAATGAGTTCGAATTGATGGTCCTACATGCTTTGAGACGTGGCATTGAAGTCAATTGGGCACTTTCAATTATGCGCCACATGCAGCTTATGGCTTCCCTTAAAGGAGGCTTACCTTATGCAAGGGCCATCTCTCATATTGTTCGGAATGCTGGTGTTCTCCTCCAAAGGGAACCAAAGAAAAATATGGATGAACAAGAGTGTGCTATCACCACCGCTACCGCTCTTAAAAATACAGGAATAGTTATGGATCGTGAAGGTAGATTTGTTTACAAAGTTGATTTTGAGCCAACCGTTCCACAAGTTCCTCAACCTCCCGAAGGTGGATACACAATGGATATGATGTTTGCCAAGCTTTGTTCTATTCAAACATCTATTGATAACAACAAGAGGGAGAATGACTATGAGCATAACCTTATGAGAAGACAAATGCGGGAAATTCAACGGACTCAAAAGCGTATCTTGGCTCATTATGAGGGAGAGGAAGGAAGCGAAGAAGAAGATGAACAAGATGATGATGATGATGAAGAACACATGGATGAAAGTGACTAATTTATTTCCTTTAAATTCTATGTCATGTTTTCTTTTTATTATTAAGTTTTTATTTATGTTCTAGACAATGTTCCATTCATGTTTGTGATGTTTAGGACTATTTCTGTTTTATGTTGTAACCGTAAAAAACTACGTTTCGTATCGTTTGTAGTATTTCATTTGTGTGTTAACTTTTTGGTATTTTACATTGTGTTATATTTCATATATTTTTTCTCTTTTTCCCCATCCTTTTTGATAATAACAAAGGGGGAGAAGGATATGCATGTATTGTTGTTGTTTTGTTTCAAAGAAAATGCAGGCCATTGTTAAAATTATCAAATGAAACTCATCACCATAAATCAAGGAATCATGGATTTAGGGGGAGTCTCTAACATAGGGGGAGCCTTGCATTGATTCAAACATTTTTTCAAAAGCACAAAACAACTCTCTTCAAAAAACGTTTTCAAGTCTTGGTTGTCATCATCAAAAAGGGGGAGAATGTAATTGCAAAGCATCTCAAGCATAGTTTGTTTTGATGAAGACAATATGGACATCAAGCTTTCATAAAGGATGTGCAAAAAGAATCTCAAGTCTTAAGCAAAGAACACACAATTTCAAAGTCTTGAAGAAATAATAAAGATTCAAGAATCAAGCAATAAATGGCAAAGGTATAAACAATACTCACTTTGACATATAATTGTTCACAAAATATACTCTCATGCATATCACAATCATGAACAAGTCGCATATATCAAAGAGTTCTTTCAAAACCTTTTTCAAAGATAAATTTCAAAGTAAAGGTTTTAGGAACCGGGTTGTCCCTACAGGGGAACCGGTTCCCAGCTTTCTATATTTTCACCTCTCTGTGTTTTACTATGGGGAACCGGGTTGTCCCTAGGCAGGAACCGGTTCCTCAGTTCAAAATTTGAATATTTCTGCTGTAACGTTCAGCAGGAACCGGGTTGTCCTATACAGGAACCGGTTCCTACTGAACCAGTGTGTTTTTCCATTGCATTTTACACTCAAACGAAATTGTCTTTATACCTTTTAAACATTGCATTGCTTCATGGAAAAATAACCTTTTGAAGAGGTGTTTTACACACTATATATTACACATCTTTCATATTCAAAAATCACCTTCTTCATTAACAATTCATAAACCATATTCTTCATCTTTCAATATTCTCAAGTGTTCATAAATTCTCATTTTCAAGTGAAACTTTCCATACACATTTTCATTGAGAAATCCATTCAAAGTTTCATGCATACATTGTGAACACTTATATTCATCTTGAGAATTGTTTATTTGAAGAAGAAGATCAATCCAAGATTGATAGTGCTATACAAATTTCATCTAAATCTCTTGTATAAATTCAAAAGTATTATCTCCTTACTATCCAGGATTGTTGGAAGTAAGTGTTGTGTTTGAAGAGGATTGTTCTTCACTCACATTAGTATTGATTTGATCTTAAAGGTGTTAAGAACCTTTGATCACCCTATAGGTTAGATAGTTGATATAGGATTGTACAATATTTCTAACTATAGTGAAATCTCTTTCGTGTTTGAAAGGGGACTGGAGTACTCTCGGATTGTGAGGGGAACCAGTATATATCGTTGCGTCCTTTACTTTTCCGCACTTTATAGCTTTTATCACCATTACCAAAGAAAAGAAAAGAACCTTACAAAAACCTTCAAACACTTAACCAAAAAGTATTAGAAATATTCTCATAAAACCGATTAAATTTTTGAAAACCTAATTCACCCCCCTCTTAGGTGCACTCTTATACTTACAATAATAGCATGAACAAATAGCCCACATTATATTTATCAATCCTTAATTAAATAAACAACATTTTATGAATAACTACATATAATTATTATTAGTAGGATATAGTATTTTAATTTAAGATATGTTTACTGTAAAATTTCTAAACCATTCATTAGCCAATTGAGAGAACGTACATAGATGTTAAACCTGCTATGAAATATTTATTCTCTCAACTTTATGATAATAATAAATTTAATAAAATTATTAATTTTAATAATCTGTTTATATCAAAATCTTTAAAAAATTAAAGACCTTGTCAAAAGAAAATTAATAATATATTAGGTAAGTATTTTTTCTTAATGAAGCGTTAATTAAATATTGTACCATTTTCCAATAATTACGAATATTTATTTTTAATTAAATAATTTGTACCGTAAGGAGTTTTTTTTTTTTTTTTCTTAAATTCCAAAACCCAAATAAGAAAAATAATAAGAGATTAAACAAAAAAAGCATAGTAATTACCCTTTTTTTTTTTGAAGAATTGTTAATTACTATACTACTTTTAAAAAATAATTAGATATATTTATTATCAATAAAATATTTTCTAATTTAAGGAATTCTTATTTGAAAATTCCAAAACCCTGATAAGAAAAATATTAATAAAAAAACAAAAAATATATATTAATTACCTAACTTTTTCTTTATGAAGTATAAATTAAATATAGTACTTTTAAACAATAATTACATATATTTATTATTATAAATTATTTTCTAATTTAAGGAATTTTTATTTTAAAATTCTAAACCTTAATTCGCGAAGAAGTATGAAAAGTAATTCTTCTTGGTGACTTCAATAATGTTCTTCGGATGACTGATAGAATTGGAGGTAATCAGGTGGTGGAAGCTGAATATATTGACTTGGAAAACATGATGAATAATATGGGGCTATATGAGAAGGAAAGTATTGGGGATCACTATACTTGTTCCAATAAGCAATCCAGGGGCACTATCTATTCTAGAATAGATAGAATCATTGGGAACCTTATTTGGCATCAGCATAATAGTGATAACACTCTTCGCATTTTGGAGCCGGGTATCTCTGATCACGCATTATTGCTCTTAGAAGGTCCTGCTAGCTATGTTCCCATGAGAAGACAGTTTAAATTTCCTAACATTATTACCCAGGATGCTAACTTTTTGGAATTTGTCCAGCACAATTGGGAACTGCCAATAGAGGGAAGGAGTATGTATGTTTTGTGGAAAAAGTTGCAGAGGCTCCAACCGATCATAAAAGAGCTTAGCAAACCTCTTAAAGGGCTTTATGACCAAACTGTCGAGGCCAGACGAGAATTAGCTTCTGCTCAAGCTTCCTTAGTAGATGATAGAATGAATGCTGACTTAATAGAGAGGGTTAAAGTGTGCACAGAAGCAGTTATCCACCTAAACAATATGGAGGATCAGATGCTGTACCAAAGGACCAAACTTGACTGGATCAAAATGGGTGACGGAAACAATGCGTTTTTCCATGCCATGATGAAAACCAAGCATAAACAAACCCGGATCCTGAAGCTGGTAAAGGATGACGGTAGTGTTCTTAATACTCAGGAGGATATCAAGGGGGAGATCCATCAATTTTATGAGAATCTCGTAGGTAAGTCAGCATGGTCCCTGCGGGCTATTGACATTGTTGCCATGAGGAAAGGACCCCAATTGAATGATTTACAGAGGGATAGTCTCACCGAGCCGGTTACGGAAGAGGAAATCTACAAGAGCCTTAAGAGTATTGGTGATAGAACAGCTCCTGGGTATGATGGTTATAGCGCTTGTTTCTATAAGGCTGCTTGGGGGATTATTAAACAAGACTTGATTCTTGCTGTAAGGGAGTTCTTTGATAAGGAAATCATGTACAAGGCTGTTAACAATTCTATTGTCACTCTTATTCCAAAAATTTCTGATGCTAACAAGATCAAAGACTTTCGGCCTATATCTTGCTGCACAATTGTTTACAAAATAATTTCCAAAATTATGGCTAACAGGCTGGGAAAGGTGATTAGTCAGGTGGTTCACAATAGTCAAACTGCCTTTGTCCCTGGAAAACATATGCAGGACCATGTTCTATTGGGATACGAGCTTATTAGAGGTTATAGCCGAAACAGTGGCCCCCCGAGATGTATGATCCAGATGGACCTGCAGAAGGCCTATGACTCGGTTGAGTGGTGTGCTGTGGAAAACATCTTGCGCGAGTTAAACTTTCCGCCCAGATTTATCCGATGGATCATGCTAACCATAAATACTGTTTCCTACCGGTACAATGTTAATGGTGATTACACGAACCTATTGGTGGCTAAGAGGGGTCTCAGGCAAGGAGACCCTCTCTCTCCCTTGATTTTTGTAATAGTTATGGAATACTTACACCGTATTCTTCAAAATCTACGGGAGGATCCGGAGTTTAAATTCCATGCGAAGTGTGATAAATTGGGGATCATCAATTTAAGTTTCGCAGACGATTTGCTCTTGTTTTCTAGAGGCGACTCTAGATCTGTTGAGCGGTTGATGCAGACTTTTAATACGTTTGTGATGTCCACGGGACTTAGCGCCAATCCTTTGAAGTGCAAGATCTACTTTGGTAATGTACCCCTCCAAGAGAAAGAAGAGATTCAGAAAATTACCTCCTTCCAAGAAGGTATACTCCCGTTTCGATATCTTGGTATACCGCTTACTAGCAAGAAGCTTACCGTTATGCAGTGCAGCAGTCTGGTTGATAAACTTGTTCACAGAATTCGCCATTGGAGTTCTCGGCTTCTAAGCCATGCGGGGAGATTACAACTTGTGAAGAGTACCCTGTTCCCTATTGCTAACTTCTGGCTCCAGTGCATCCCTCTCCCGAAATTAGTGATTCGTAAGGTGGAAGTTGTGTGTCGATCCTTTTTGTGGTCTGGGGGGGATGAGATAACGCGCAAATCTCCGGTGGCCTGGGATAAAATCTGTAGACCTAAGAACCAAGGTGGGCTGAACATTATATGTTTGGATACTTGGAGAAAGGTAAATATCCTTAAACTGCTGTGGAAGATTAACATGAAAGAGGATAGTTTATGGGTGAAGTGGATTCACGCTTATTATACGAAACAGGAGTCAATCATGAATGTACCGGTTAAAACTGATTGTTCCTGGATATTAAAAGCTATTCTGTTGAGTAGGCAAGTGGCGGTCGGATCGCAAGGCTGGAAGAGTATGATGCTACATGGGAAATTCATACCCAGGATTATTTACCAAGAACTACAGATTTGTCTCCCTACTGTCAATTGGAAAAGCCTCTTCTTCAACAATCTTGCTCGTCCGCGTGCAAAATTTACGACTTGGATGGCCTGTCACAATAGTCTTGCTACAAAAGCGAGGCTCCACAGACTCTCTCGTATTAGTAACACGACCTGCTGCTTCTGTAGAGATGAGGAAACTTTAAACCACCTTTTTTTCAAATGCTGGAAAATGGTTAGTTTATGGCGCATTGTTTTACATTGGCTGCAGAGTAACCACCGTCCGTGTGAGTGGAGCGATGAGTTAAATTGGGTTGTGCAATGCAGTAAAGGTAAGGGACAGAGAGCCATTCTTCTTAAGACTGCATTTACGGAAACGGTTTATGAATTATGGAAGTTTCGCAACGATACATGCTTTGGAAATGCGAATAGTAATCATATGATTGAGGATAAAATAATTGATACTGTTATTAATAGATGTTGGATGAAATCTAACATGAGACCTTATGTAGCTAAACTTATGTTATCTTAGTTTTTGTGGCGGCTGGATCGTTTGATCGCCTTGTTTGTAATGGTTTTTGGTTTTGAAATAAAGTATTATCATTTCCAAAAAAAGTAATCATAGAGAGTGATATATAAGTTCTTGTTGAATATCTTTTTGACACCTGTGAGGCAACTTATAAACGTAGAAGAATAGAGTTCTTTTTAGCATTCTGTCAACAATATAATTCATTCGTCTTCATCAGAAGTGTCTTCAAAAATATCAATGGAAAAAGCATCTTCCCACTCTTCACGAAACAATATAAATGAAGATAGGTTAACTAGTTTACCAATTTGTATTCTTCTTCACATACTCTCCTTTCTAAATGCTAAAGAAGCCGTTCATAGTTGCATTCTATCCACACTATGGAGAAATCTCTGGAAGCCTCTTCCAACTCTTTTATTAAGCTCTTCACACTTTACTCGTCGCAAAACTTTCACAAAATTTATACATCAGATTTTGTTACTACGCGATGCCTCAGCCTCATTATACGCTCTTAATCTTCACTCTCCCATTTCCATGAAGCGTCGCCTATTTGAGAGGATTTTAAATTATGCGGTAGCGCACAATGTTCAACAATTAGAAATCCATGTCCGGTGTAATATTCAAGTCTTTCCATCTTGCTTTTTATCACGCCACACCTCTCAAGAGTTTCAAAAAATATTATTCCCCAATCCTAGGTGTTTTCAAGCATTAACCAGTTTGCATCTAAGATATGTCACTTTTTTAGGCGGAGCAGATCCTTTTTCAGCATTTCCAAAGTTGAGTACTTTGGAGATTTCTCATTTTGAAATTCAAGGAGAACAGAATATATGTATATCAAGTAGCACCCTTCTCAACCTAACAATACAATCATATTCTTACCAAGGCAACATCAAACTATCTACTCCAAATCTTTGTACTTTTACTTTTATAGGCATTCCTGTTCAAATATTACCTGAAAGCTGTCTTAGTTCTGTTGAACATGTAGACATTCAGGAGGATCTATAAGTGCAAGGTAGATATGTAAAGCCTCCTTTATATCTACTTAGTTGTTTGTTACAGTTTGCTTGTATGAAATCATTTGATCCTTAATACTGCTTCAAATATAAGTTAGTTAGTATTTTAATATATGAATCTAATTTTAAATTTTCATGATTCATTGGCTGAGATTCTCTCCTTACTTACTGATTAATTAGTAGTTGAGTTTCCTTCTATATATAAATGTCATTTGTAATTTTTTAACGTACTATTTCTTACTTTTAATAATTTTTTATTTGATTAATTTCGTGTACTTAACTCATAATCTTACGTTAGTATTGTATAGTTTTAAAGTATTTAGTGGCAAAACTCTAACACATTAAATATTGAAAATGGTTCCGATCAGGTAACATTTTTTCTATTTTTTGTAACTTTTATTATTGGAACATTCTACCTTTCTCGTGTATAAAGAGGTTATCAATTATTTATATTCTCCAATTTATATTTACGATAATAAATTATAATTTTTTTGTTATATTAGAGTAAAAATATCATATCAAACAAAAAATGATAAATAAATTCGAAAAAAACGTTAATTAGGAACTCTTTACGGGGCGTTAATTAAATGTATTAATTTTTAATATAAATTACATATGTTTATTACTATAAATTAATTATTTTATTATTTAAGAAATTTGTTTTATAAAATTTCAAAACCCTACTTCTTTTACTAAAAGTGAGAACCTACATGAAAATTAAACCTTTGTTAAATATATTTGCTCACTAATTTAATATAATAATAATAAATTAAATAAAATTATTATTTTCATATTTTTATTTATACCAATGATTTCATAAAAGTAAAGACCTCGTTAAGATTATTTTTTATTAAAAAAAAGTTAGAGAGGCAGATTAAGTTGTGTGGGTTGGGTTAGTTGGAAGAACGTGAATTTAGTGTTTGAAAAGGGGGGATTAGGAATAAAAAAACATTATAGTGTTTAATTTAGCTCTTCTTAACAAGTGGATGTGGAGAATTCTTCAAGAGAACGATTCGCTTTGGTACAACGTGTTGAAAGCAAGGTTTAATTGTTCTCCTTTGGTGGAGGGATATCGTAAAGATTGGTAATTGTTCCCTTTTATGATGCTATTGTTCCTTGTAGTAGTTTTGCTATTCAGAATGGTTTTAATACACCGTTTTGTAAAGCAAAATTATTTGAGGAAATTATTTTGAAAGATGCATTCCCGGATTTATACAAGGCTTCAAGTTTAAAAGGGGTGTCGGTGGCGGCTATACGTGGGTGGATAGAAGGGAGGTGGCAGTGGAGTGACTTTGGGATTTCCATGTTTTTTTTGGAAGAATCCGGCCATATGGGTGGCTTCATTTTATTTTGGGAAAAGTTGGAGGGTTATTGTGGTTTCACGGATGGTAAAGATTCGGTTTCTTGGGCTTGTAACAACGGATTGGATTTTTAGGTAGCTTCGTCTTATTCATATTATGGTAATGCCTTAATTCCTTACAGACCTCCAAACAAGTTCAACGATGTTTTTCGGTTCGTGTGGAAATCAGAGGTGCTTTTCAAAATTAAGGCTTTCGATTGGAGACTTCTTTTTGATATAGAGAGGTATTTCTATTCCTTTAGATAAATTAAAGTGCATTTTTTGTGGTTTGGATGCTGAGAATAGCGACCGTTCTTTTTTTTGGTTGTTGCGTGGTGAAGAACATTTGGAGCGAAATTGCTCTTTGGGTAGGTAAAGTGAATAGATTGGAGGATGAGTGTTTGTCAAATTTTATGGATTGACATTTGTTCTTTTGTACTCAAAAGGTCAAAGAGAGTAAGGTAGATGTTGTTTGGCTTGCCACAACTTGGACTTTATGGTTATTAAGGAACGGGGCGTGTTTCCGGGAGGAGCATTGGAACTTTAATGACACGGTTTGGAACATAAAGCTCCTTGTTTGAAAGTGGTGTTTTTGCCAAAAAATTACACATTCCAATTATTCTTTTTACGAGTTTAATAAGAATACGTTGTTATTTCTCTCGAAATTTTAATTGGATTGTAATTTTTCTTTTTGGTCGGCTATTCCCGTGTCTTCGTGTAAAAATGTTGGAGAACGCTTAGTTCTCCATTATATAATATTTTGCTTAAAAAAAACTTAGTTATTATATGCTAAAATAAATAAAAAAGTAAAAAGTAAAAGACTTTATAATGGATACATAATTTAAGATGAAAAATAGTGTGGTTTGTTATTCTTGTAACTTGTAATCTTGATTAAAGAGAAAGGAAAGAATAGTTGTTAAAATGATAATGATTATAGCTGAAATGGTGACTGATTAGAGGGTTTATTTCTACCCATTGGATGAGATAAATGATCTTCACTACTACGGAAATCCCATTTAACAACGGTTGCAAAATACATATAATCACCCGGGTTCAGGTATAACGCCCTTTTAAGTATTAAATTATTTAATTAATTGATTGTGAATTATTTGGTGAAATTGTGATTAAATTGTGTATTTGTGTTGTTGAAGGAGTGTATACCTAAATGTGTACAAACATGAAGGTGTGGCCAGGTATTGGTACTTATGCTATTTTATAGTATATAGTTAGATGATAACACTAATAATAATAGAATAGACGATTGATTAGTTTATTGGGCCTATTATGGTGTTAGCATTAGAATTAGCGGGAGTGTGTTGTTAAGCCCATTAAAGTGATGAAAGTTAGTAAGGAATTAATAAAATAAGCGAGAAAAGAGAATTGAAAAAATAGAGAAGATAGAGAATTTCGGGGAGAATGTGAAAGAGAAGAATAGGCATAAAGAGGCTATGGCAATTGTCGTTAATGGTAGCTGTACTGATGACTTCAAGGCTGAACGAGGCTTAAGGCAGGGAGATTCTCTCCCTCCTCTTTTGTTTGTTATTGTTATGGAAGGTTTAACCTATCTTATGGAGAGAGTCGTGGAGTTGGGAAAATATAAAGGCATTCAGTTTAGTGAGAATTACTCGGTGGATATTCTGCATTTCGCAGACGATACAATCATCTTTGTTGAAAAAGGGAATCAGAATTTATGGATCTTGAAAGCTATTTTAAGCGGCTTATAATTAATGTCAGGGTTGAAATAAAGTTAATTAGGGATTTCTTATTTATGAGGCGTTAGTTAAAATTACTCATTTTTAATAATGATTACATATAAATTAATTATTAAATAGATATTTTCTAATCTAAAAAATTTTTATTTAAAAATTCTAATATCCGGTTGTTTTGTCAATAATAAGTACCTACATAGAAGTTAAACCTGCTATAAAGTATTTTTGCTCTCCAATTTTTGAAAATATTAAATTTAATAAATAATTATTTATATCAATAATTTAATAAAAGTAAAGATTTGACTAAATAAAATAAATAATAGAATAATTACCTACTTTTTCTTTATGAAGAGTTAATTATTTATATTAATTTTTAGTAATAATTACATATATTTATTATTAATAAAATATTTTCTAAATTAATTAATTTGTAATTTAAAATTCCTAAACCCTAATAATAAAAATAATAATAGAATAAACAAAAATACTTTTTAATTACTTTCATTTTTTCTTATTGAGACGTTAGTTAAACATACTACTTTTTTAAAAATAATTTCATCAATTTATTACTAATAAAATATTTTTTAATTTAAACAATTTTTATTTTAAAATACCTAAACCTTAAAAGAAATATTATAATAGCATGAACAAATAGCCTACATTATATTTATCAATCCTTAATTAAATAAACAACATTTTATGAATAATTACATATAATTATTATTAGTAAGATATAGTATTTTAATTTAAGATATGTTAACTGTAAAATTTCTAATCCATTCATTAGCCAATTGTGAGAACGTACATAGATGTTAAACCTGCTATGAAATATTTATTCTCTCAACTTTATGATAATAATAAATTTAATAAAATTATTAATTTTAATAATCTGTTTATATCAAAATCTTTAAAAAATTAAAGACCTTGTCAAAAGAAAATTAATAATATATTAGGTAAGTATTTTTTCTTAATGAAGCGTTAATTAAATATTGTACCATTTTCCAATAATTACGAATATTTATTTTTAATAAAATAATTTGTACCGTAAGGAGTTTTTTTTTTTCTTAAACTCCAAAACCCAAATAAGAAAAATAATAAGAGATTAAACAAAAAAAGCATAGTAATTACCCTTTTTTTTTGAAGAATCGTTATTTAATATACTATTTTTAAACAATAATTACATATATTTATTATCAATAAAATATTTTCTAATTTAAGGAATTCTTATTTGAAAATTCCAAAACCCTGATAAGAAAAATAATAATAAAAAAACAAAAAATATATATTAATTACCTACCTTTTTCTTTATGAAGTATAAATTAAATATAGTACTTTTAAACAATAATTACATATATTTATTATTATAAATTATTTTCTAATTTAAGGAATTTTTATTTTAAAATTCTAAACCCTAATTCGCGAAGAAGCATGAAAAGTAATCATAGAGAGTGATATATAAGTTCTTGTTGAATATCTTTTTGACACCTGTGAGGCAACTTATAAACATAGAAGAATAGAGTTCTTTTTAGCATTCTGTCAACAATATAATTCATTCGTCTTCATCAGAAGTGTCTTCAAAAATATCAAATGGAAAAAGCATCTTCCCACTCTTCACGAAACAATATAAATGAAGATAGGTTAACTAGTTTACCAATTTGTATTCTTCTTCACATACTCTCCTTTCTAAATGCTAAAGAAGCCGTTCATAGTTGCATTCTATCCACACTATGGAGAAATCTCTGGAAGCCTCTTCCAACTCTTTTATTAAGCTCTTCACATTTTACTCGTCGCAAAACTTTCACAAAATTTATACATCAGATTTTGTTACTACGCGATGCCTCAGCCTCATTATACGCTTTTAATCTTCACTCTCCCATTTCCATGAAGCGTCGCCTATTTGAGAGGATTTTAAATTATGCTGTAGCGCACAATGTTCAACAATTAGAAATCCATGTCCGGTGTAATATTCAAGTATTTCCATCTTGCTTTTTATCACGCCACACCTCTCAAGAGTTTCAAAAAATATTATTCCCCAACCTAGGTGTTTTCAAGCATTAACCAGTTTGCATCTAAGATATGTCACTTTTTTAGGCGGAGCAGATCCTTTTTCAGCATTTCCAAAGTTGAGTACTTTGGAGATTTCTCATTTTGAAATTCAAGGAGAACAAAATATATGTATATCAAGTAGCACCCTTCTCAACCTAACAATACAATCATATTCTTACCAAGGCAACATCAAACTATCTACTCCAAATCTTTGTACTTTTACTTTTATAGGCATTCCTGTTCAAATATTACCTGAAAGCTATCTTAGTTCTGTTGAACATGTAGACATTCAGGAGGATCTATAAGTGCAAGGTAGTTATGTAAAGCCTCCTTTATATCTACTTAGTTGTTTATTACAGTTTGCTTGTATCAAATCATTTGATCCTTAATACTGCTTCAAATATAAGTTAGTTAGTATTTTAATATATGAATCTAATTTTAAATTTTCATGATTCATTGGGTGAGATTCTCTCCTTACTTACTGATTAATTAGTAGTTGAGTTTCCTTCTATATATAAATGTCATTTGTAATTTTTTAACGTACTATTTCTTACTTTTAATAATTTTTTATTTGATGAATTTCGTGTACTTAACTCATAATCTTACGTTAGTATTGTATAGTTTTAAAGTATTTAGTGGCAAAACTCTAACACATTAAATATTGAAAATGGTTCCGATCAGGTAACATTTTTTCTATTTTTTGTAACTTTTATTATTGGAACATTCTACCTTTCTCGTGTATAAAGAGGTTATCAATTATTTATATTCTCCAATTTATATTTACGATAATAAATTATAATTTTTTTGTTATATTAGATTAAAAAAATCATATCAAACAAAAAATGATAAATAAATTCGAAAAAAACGTTAATTAGGAACTCTTTACGGGGCGTTAATTAAATGTATTAATTTTTAATATAAATTACATATGTTTATTACTATAAATTAATTATTTTCTTATTTAAGAAATTTGTTTTATAAAATTTCAAAACCCTACTTCTTTTACTAAAAGTGAGAACCTACATGAAAATTAAACCTTTGTTAAATATATTTGCTCACTAATTTAATATAATAATAATAAATTAAATAAAATTATTATTTTCATATTTTTATTTATACCAATGAGTTCATAAAAGTAAAGACCTCGTTAATATTATTTTTTATTAAAAAAAAGTTAGAGAGGCAGATTAAGTTGTGTGGGTTGGGTTAGTTGGAAGAACGTGAATTTAGTGTTTGAAAAGGGGGGATTAGGAATAAAAAAACATTATAGTGTTTAATTTAGCTCTTCTTAACAAGTGGATGTGGAGAATTCTTCAAGAGAACGATTCACTTTGGTACAACGTGTTGAAAGCAAGGTTTAATTGTTCTCCTTTGGTGGAGGGATATCGTAAAGATTGGTAATTGTTCCTTTCATGATGCTATTGTTCCTTGTAGTAGTTTTGCTATTCAGAATGGTTTTAATACACCGTTTTGTAAAGCAAAATTATTTGAGGAAATTATTTTGAAAGATGCATTCCCGGATTTATACAAGGCTTCAAGTTTAAAAGGGGTGTCGGTGGCGGCTATACGTGGGTGGATAGAAGGGAGGTGGCAGTGGAGTGACTTTGGGATTTCCATGTTTTTTTTCGAAGAATTCGGCCATATGGGTGGCTTCATTTTATTTTGGGAAAAGTTGGAGGGTTTTTGTGGTTTCATGGATGGTAAAGATTCGGTTTCTTGGGCTTGTAACAACGGATTGGATTTTTCGGTAGCTTCGTCTTATTCATATTATGGTAATGCCTTAATTCCTTACAGACCTCCAAACAAGTTCAACGATGTTTTTTGGTTCGTGTGGAAATCGGAGGTGCTTTTCAAAATTAAGGCTTTCGATTGGAGACTTCTTCTTGATATAGAGAGGTATTTCTATTCCTTTAGATAAATTAAAGTGCATTTTTTGTGGTTTGGATGCTGAGAATAGCGACCGTTCTTTTTTTTGGTTGTTGCGCGGTGAAGAACATTTGGAGCGAAATTGCTCTTTGGGTAGGTAAAGTGAATAGATTGGAGGATGAGTGTTTGTCGAATTTTATGGATTGACATTCGTTCTTTTGTACTCAAAAGGTCAAAGAGAGTAAGGTAGATGTTGTTTGGCTTTCCACAACTTGGACTCTATGGTTATTAAGGAACGGGGCGTGTTTCCGGGAGGAGCATTGGAACTTTAATGACACGGTTTGGAACATAAAGCTCCTTGTTTGAAAGTGGTGTTTTTGCCAAAAAATTACACATTCCAATTATTCTTTTTACGAGTTTAATAAGAATACGTTGTTATTTCTCTCGAAATTTTAATTGGATTGTAATTTTTCTTTTTGGTCGGCTATTCCCGTGTCTTCGTGTAAAAATGTTGGAGAACGCTTAGTTCTCCATTATATAATATTTTGCTTAAAAAAAACTTATTTATTATATGCTAAAATAAATAAAAAAAGTAAAAAGTAAAAGACTTTATAATGGATACACAATTTAAGATGAAAAATAGTGTGGTTTGTTATTCTTGTAACTTGTAATCTTGATTAAAGAGAAAGGAAAGAATAGTTGTTAAAATGATAATGATTATAGCAGAAACGGTGACTGATTAGAGGGTTTATTTCTACCCATTGGATGAGATAAATGATCTTCACTATTACGGAAATCCCATTTAACAACGGTTGCAAAATACATATAATCACCCGGGTTCAGGTATAACGCCCTTTTAAGTATTAAATTATTTAATTAATTGATTGTGAATTATTTGGTGAAATTGTGATTAAATTGTGTATTTGTGTTGTTGAAGGAGTGTATACCTAAATGTGTACAAACATGAAGGTGTGGCCAGGTATTGGTATTTATGCTATTTTATAGTATATAGTTAGATGATAACACTAATAATAATAGAATAGACGATTGATTAGTTTATTGGGCCTATTATGGTGTTAGCATTAGAATTAGCGGGAGTGTGTTGTTAAGCCCATTAAAGTGATGAAAGTTAGTAAGGAATTAATAAAATAAGCGAGAAAAGAGAATTGAAAAAATAGAGAAGATAGAGAATTTCGGGGAGAATGTGAAAGAGAAGAATAGGCATAAAGAGGCTATGGCAATTGTCGTTAATGGTAGCTGTACTGATGACTTCAAGGCTGAACGAGGCTTAAGGCAGGGAGATTCTCTCCCTCCTCTTTTGTTTGTTATTGTTATGGAAGGTTTAACCTATCTTATGGAGAGAGTCGTGGAGTTGGGAAAATATAAAGGCATTCAGTTTAGTGAGAATTACTCGGTGGATATTCTGCATTTCGCAGACGATACAATCATCTTTGTTGAAAAAGGGAATCAGAATTTATGGATCTTGAAAGCTATTTTAAGCGGCTTATAATTAATGTCAGGGTTGAAATAAAGTTAATTAGGGATTTCTTATTTATGAGGCGTTAGTTAAAATTACTCATTTTTAATAATGATTACATATAAATTAATTATTAAATAGATATTTTCTAATCTAAAAAATTTTTATTTAAAAATTTTAATATCCGGTTGTTTTGTCAATAATAAGTACCTACATAGAAGTTAAACCTGCTATAAAGTATTTTTGCTCTCCAATTTTTGAAAATATTAAATTTAATAAATAATTATTTATATCAATAATTTAATAAAAGTAAAGATTTGACTAAATAAAATAAATAATAGAATAATTACCTACTTTTTCTTTATGAAGAGTTAATTATTTATATTAATTTTTAGTAATAATTACATATATTTATTATTAATAAAATATTTTCTAAATTAATTAATTTGTAATTTAAAATTCCTAAACCCTAATAATAAAAATAATAATAGAATAAACAAAAATACTTTTTAATTACTTTCATTTTTTCTTATTGAGACGTTAGTTAAACATACTACTTTTTTAAAAATAATTTCATCAATTTATTACTAATAAAATATTTTTTAATTTAAACAATTTTTATTTTAAAATACCTAAACCTTAAAAGAAATATTATAATAGCATGAACAAATAGCCTACATTATATTTATCAATCCTTAATTAAATAAACAACATTTTATGAATAATTACATATAATTATTATTAGTAAGATATAGTATTTTAATTTAAGATATGTTTACTGTAAAATTTCTAAACCATTCATTAGCCAATTGTGAGAACGTACATAGATGTTAAACCTGCTATGAAATATTTATTCTCTCAACTTTATGATAATAATAAATTTAATAAAATTATTAATTTTAATAATCTGTTTATATCAAAATCTTTAAAAAATTAAAGACCTTGTCAAAAGAAAATTAATAATATATTAGGTAAGTATTTTTTCTTAATGAAGCGTTAATTAAATATTGTACCATTTTCCAATAATTACGAATATTTATTTTTAATAAAATAATTTGTACCGTAAGGAGTTTTTTTTTTTTCTTAAACTCCAAAACCCAAATAAGAAAAATAATAAGAGATTAAACAAAAAAAGCATAGTAATTACCCTTTTTTTTTGAAGAATCGTTATTTAATATACTATTTTTAAACAATAATTACATATATTTATTATCAATAAAATATTTTCTAATTTAAGGAATTCTTATTTGAAAATTCCAAAACCCTGATAAGAAAAATAATAATAAAAAAACAAAAAATATATATTAATTACCTACCTTTTTCTTTATGAAGTATAAATTAAATATAGTACTTTTAAACAATAATTACATATATTTATTATTATAAATTATTTTCTAATTTAAGGAATTTTTATTTTAAAATTCTAAACCCTAATTCGCGAAGAAGCATGAAAAGTAATCATAGAGAGTGATATATAAGTTCTTGTTGAATATCTTTTTGACACCTGTGAGGCAACTTATAAACATAGAAGAATAGAGTTCTTTTTAGCATTCTGTCAACAATATAATTCATTCGTCTTCATCAGAAGTGTCTTCAAAAATATCAAATGGAAAAAGCATCTTCCCACTCTTCACGAAACAATATAAATGAAGATAGGTTAACTAGTTTACCAATTTGTATTCTTCTTCACATACTCTCCTTTCTAAATGCTAAAGAAGCCGTTCATAGTTGCATTCTATCCACACTATGGAGAAATCTCTGGAAGCCTCTTCCAACTCTTTTATTAAGCTCTTCACATTTTACTCGTCGCAAAACTTTCACAAAATTTATACATCAGATTTTGTTACTACGCGATGCCTCAGCCTCATTATACGCTTTTAATCTTCACTCTCCCATTTCCATGAAGCGTCGCCTATTTGAGAGGATTTTAAATTATGCTGTAGCGCACAATGTTCAACAATTAGAAATCCATGTCCGGTGTAATATTCAAGTATTTCCATCTTGCTTTTTATCACGCCACACCTCTCAAGAGTTTCAAAAAATATTATTCCCCAACCTAGGTGTTTTCAAGCATTAACCAGTTTGCATCTAAGATATGTCACTTTTTTAGGCGGAGCAGATCCTTTTTCAGCATTTCCAAAGTTGAGTACTTTGGAGATTTCTCATTTTGAAATTCAAGGAGAACAAAATATATGTATATCAAGTAGCACCCTTCTCAACCTAACAATACAATCATATTCTTACCAAGGCAACATCAAACTATCTACTCCAAATCTTTGTACTTTTACTTTTATAGGCATTCCTGTTCAAATATTACCTGAAAGCTATCTTAGTTCTGTTGAACATGTAGACATTCAGGAGGATCTATAAGTGCAAGGTAGTTATGTAAAGCCTCCTTTATATCTACTTAGTTGTTTATTACAGTTTGCTTGTATCAAATCATTTGATCCTTAATACTGCTTCAAATATAAGTTAGTTAGTATTTTAATATATGAATCTAATTTTAAATTTTCATGATTCATTGGGTGAGATTCTCTCCTTACTTACTGATTAATTAGTAGTTGAGTTTCCTTCTATATATAAATGTCATTTGTAATTTTTTAACGTACTATTTCTTACTTTTAATAATTTTTTATTTGATGAATTTCGTGTACTTAACTCATAATCTTACGTTAGTATTGTATAGTTTTAAAGTATTTAGTGGCAAAACTCTAACACATTAAATATTGAAAATGGTTCCGATCAGGTAACATTTTTTCTATTTTTTGTAACTTTTATTATTGGAACATTCTACCTTTCTCGTGTATAAAGAGGTTATCAATTATTTATATTCTCCAATTTATATTTACGATAATAAATTATAATTTTTTTGTTATATTAGATTAAAAAAATCATATCAAACAAAAAATGATAAATAAATTCGAAAAAAACGTTAATTAGGAACTCTTTACGGGGCGTTAATTAAATGTATTAATTTTTAATATAAATTACATATGTTTATTACTATAAATTAATTATTTTCTTATTTAAGAAATTTGTTTTATAAAATTTCAAAACCCTACTTCTTTTACTAAAAGTGAGAACCTACATGAAAATTAAACCTTTGTTAAATATATTTGCTCACTAATTTAATATAATAATAATAAATTAAATAAAATTATTATTTTCATATTTTTATTTATACCAATGAGTTCATAAAAGTAAAGACCTCGTTAATATTATTTTTTATTAAAAAAAAGTTAGAGAGGCAGATTAAGTTGTGTGGGTTGGGTTAGTTGGAAGAACGTGAATTTAGTGTTTGAAAAGGGGGGATTAGGAATAAAAAAACATTATAGTGTTTAATTTAGCTCTTCTTAACAAGTGGATGTGGAGAATTCTTCAAGAGAACGATTCACTTTGGTACAACGTGTTGAAAGCAAGGTTTAATTGTTCTCCTTTGGTGGAGGGATATCGTAAAGATTGGTAATTGTTCCTTTCATGATGCTATTGTTCCTTGTAGTAGTTTTGCTATTCAGAATGGTTTTAATACACCGTTTTGTAAAGCAAAATTATTTGAGGAAATTATTTTGAAAGATGCATTCCCGGATTTATACAAGGCTTCAAGTTTAAAAGGGGTGTCGGTGGCGGCTATACGTGGGTGGATAGAAGGGAGGTGGCAGTGGAGTGACTTTGGGATTTCCATGTTTTTTTTCGAAGAATTCGGCCATATGGGTGGCTTCATTTTATTTTGGGAAAAGTTGGAGGGTTTTTGTGGTTTCACGGATGGTAAAGATTCGGTTTCTTGGGCTTGTAACAACGGATTGGATTTTTCGGTAGCTTCGTCTTATTCATATTATGGTAATGCCTTAATTCCTTACAGACCTCCAAACAAGTTCAACGATGTTTTTAGGTTCGTGTGGAAATCGGAGGTGCTTTTCAAAATTAAGGCTTTCGATTGGAGACTTCTTCTTGATATAGAGAGGTATTTCTATTCCTTTAGATAAATTAAAGTGCATTTTTTGTGGTTTGGATGCTGAGAATAGCGACCGTTCTTTTTTTTGGTTGTTGCGCGGTGAAGAACATTTGGAGCGAAATTGCTCTTTGGGTAGGTAAAGTGAATAGATTGGAGGATGAGTGTTTGTCGAATTTTATGGATTGACATTCGTTCTTTTGTACTCAAAAGGTCAAAGAGAGTAAGGTAGATGTTGTTTGGCTTTCCACAACTTGGACTCTATGGTTATTAAGGAACGGGGCGTGTTTCCGGGAGGAGCATTGGAACTTTAATGACACGGTTTGGAACATAAAGCTCCTTGTTTGAAAGTGGTGTTTTTGCCAAAAAATTACACATTCCAATTATTCTTTTTACGAGTTTAATAAGAATACGTTGTTATTTCTCTCGAAATTTTAATTGGATTGTAATTTTTCTTTTTGGTCGGCTATTCCCGTGTCTTCGTGTAAAAATGTTGGAGAACGCTTAGTTCTCCATTATATAATAGTTTGCTTAAAAAAAACTTATTTATTATATGCTAAAATAAATAAAAAAGTAAAAAGTAAAAGACTTTATAATGGATACACAATTTAAGATGAAAAATAGTGTGGTTTGTTATTCTTGTAACTTGTAATCTTGATTAAAGAGAAAGGAAAGAATAGTTGTTAAAATGATAATGATTATAGCAGAAACGGTGACTGATTAGAGGGTTTATTTCTACCCATTGGATGAGATAAATGATCTTCACTATTACGGAAATCCCATTTAACAACGGTTGCAAAATATATTTAATCACCCGGGTTCAGGTATAACGCCCGTTTAAGTATTAAATTATTTAATTAATTGATTGTGAGTTATTTGGTGAAATTGTGATTAAATTGTGTATTTGTGTTGTTGAAGGAGTGTATACCTAAATGTGTACAAACATGAAGGTGTGGCCAGGTATTGGTATTTATGCTATTTTATAGTAAATAGTTAGATGATAATACTAATAATAATAATAGAATAGATGATTGATTAGTTTATTGGGCCTATTATGGTGTTAGCATTAGAATTAGCGGGAGTGTGTTGTTAAGCCCATTAGAGTGATGAAAGTTAGTAAGGAATTAATAAAATAAGCGAGAAAAGAGAATTGAAAAAATAGAGAAGATAGAGAATTTTGGGGAGAATGTGAAAGAGAAGAATAGGCATAAAGAGGCTATGGCAATTGTCGTTAATGGTAGCCGTACTGATGACTTCAAGGCTGAACGAGGCTTAAGGCAGGGAGATTCTCTCCCTCCTCTTTTGTTTGTTATTGTTATGGAAGGTTTAACCTATCTTATGGAGAGAGTCGTGGAGTTGGGAAAATATAAAGGCATTCAGTTTAGTGAGAATTACTCGGTGGATATTCTGCATTTCGCAGACGATACAATCATCTTTGTTGAAAAAGGGAATCAGAATTTATGGATCTTGAAGGCTATTTTAAGAGGATTATAATTAATGTCAGGTTTGAAATAAAGAAAAAAAATTAAAATAACCAGGTTTAATAAAAAATTTACTGAAAAAACAAACTTTTCGGGGTATTTACCAAACTGTCTAGGTTTGGGACATACTGGAAGAGAATGCCCCAAATGAAATGGCGCATGCATGGTCCACACGCCAAACCATTTGGCGCAAAAGAACAAAAATTAGGGCAAAGATGTGTAAGCCATTTGAAATGGCGCATATGGCCATGCATTAACACATAGGCGCCAAACCAATTGGCTTCCATGTGTGGGCCATTTTTTTTTTCAAAATTAACCCGTTTCGGTTATTTCCGCGCACCGTTTTTTATTCCGGTCTTTTATTTTCGTAAAAACGTCTTAGAATCGAGTTCGTAAAATTATCACTAACCCTAAATAACGTTTGCGTTATAGATATCGGATTTTCACAAAAGCACAATTTATTGATGAGAGACTGACGAACGGTTACAAGAGTTGGTAAGGGAAACTGATACATTGTCGAAAAAAAATACAAATTATATTAAACTTGCGACGAGGTTGGGCCACGATTAGGGCATTTTTTTCTATTGTGCCCCACCTGACGACAAATGCTGCATTTTCGTTCCATTTTGTCGTGGACGTCCATTTCGGTTCTAATCCGTGTTTTATTGGGATGCCCTTTTTTCTTTCGCCGCATTGCATCGTTGTGCCAAACTACCTCTCCATCATACTCAGGCCAGTAATCCTCCTTGGCCACCACAGGGAATGCAACGCTGTAAACTCTGAGCAATGTCTGAGTCTTGTAAATCGGAGACAGTAGTGATTTAGCGTCGCGGTGCGCATACGCACATGCAGCTATGACGTGCGAGCAAGGCATACGAAAAGCTTGAAACCTTCCACAATCGCACCAATCCTCGTCCAGAAGAACCCTATATTGTTGTCTTGGCAATCCCTCATTCTGGTCAATTGTCTCCCGCACACTGAACGTGCGATTGAAACGGTCGAAAGAAGTTACTTGATGAGTGTTCGCTTTTGCCTATTGCTGTTGCATAAATTTCATGCAACTATCACTTAATAGTTGACCAGATTGCCTAACATCACCCCATTTCCTCCCTCTCGTTGAGAAGAGTGCAGCCATCCTAAAGTATGTAGCCTCCACTAGTGTTGTGATTGGAAGATTACGAATGCCTTTGAAAACGCCATTCATGGATTCCACGAGATTTGTCGTCATATGGCCCCATCGCACGCCCTTGTCGTAAGCCCTTGTCCATTTCTCCCTAGAAAGGTTATCTACCCAACTACTTGCCTCTGGATTTGTCATTACAATCTCACTCCGATAATGCTGGAATGTGGGTTGGGTCAATGCATAACCAGCATTGACCAAGGCCTTTCTTAGATGTCTGTCCTTGATCTCCCGCATGAAGTTCTGGGCGATGTGGCGAATACAATAGACGTGTTTTGAAGGGGGGTCATGCCATCCGTTTGCTGGATTATTATAAGCACTCTCTATGGAAGCGTGCCTATCAGAGATTAAACATATGTCAGGCTGAGGAGCAACATGTTCTCGGAGGTTCCTTAGAAAGAAACTCCAACCTGCCGCAGTTTCACCTTCGACGATTGCAAACGCCACTGGAAATATGTTGCTGTTCCCGTCTTGTGCAACCGCCATGAGCATGGTTCCTTTGTATTTGCCGTATAACCATGTTCCATCAATTTGAAGTATGGGTTTACAATGTGCAAATCCCCGTACGCAAGGTTTGAACGCCCAAAAAAGCTGATGGAATATTCCATTTCCTTGGACAGGGTTTCCATCCAGGGCATGCGCGGGCAGTGTCTCAAGAATAGTAACAGTGCCAGGTGCGTAACTGTGTAGCGCATTGAGGTATCAGGGAAGAATTTTGTATGACTCCTCCCAGTTGCCGTAGACTGTCTCAATTGCCTTTGTTTTTGCAACCCACGCCTTTCTGTAAGATGGAGTGTAGTTGAAGGTTGTAACGATATGCGAGATAATATTTTTGACCTTCAGAGATGGATCAGAACTTATTAGAGGCAAGATCTCCTGACAGATGAGATCGGCACTGAGTTTCGTATGATCCTGGGAAGTGTTAGGGTTGACACACGTGTGTTGCTGCATAATCGATCCTATTTTCCATGCATTACTTCTCTTCCTATAAGAAGCCAACAGTCTGAAGCCATACTCTGGATTCTTAGAAGTGATTACATACCGTTCCAGGTTAGAACGATCTACTTCAAAATCAACGTTGTGCGCCATGTGCCATTTTTTTATTGTTCTAAGACAAGCCTCCTTAGAGGGAAGCTTGTCTCCTTCCTTTAATTCATCGTCAGTTTGGATGTACGGTGTGAAGAAGATGTCGGATGATGGTTCGTCACCTTCTAGGTTCAGGTTACTCATATGTGTTGGAGGTGCGTACACGTGAGCTGGAGGCACCAAAGTTTGTTGCTCGTCGTCGGATTCCTCGTTGACCATGTCGTCAAATTCAGTTTCCATATCTTCTTCTTCCTCGTCTATGACATCAACTTCTTCTTGCTCGTTGACTGGTGGGTCTATAACTTGTGACTGGACAATCTGAGTTTCTTGTGTCCCAATCTGTAGAGTAACATACAAGTCGATGGAATCCAAGCCAGAGTATTCGTGAGTAGTAAACATATCTTGCAGGTCTTCATCAGTGGCAATCTCCATCTCATAAAACTTGACGGTGTTGTCGTCATTGAAAGAGGGACATTGGTAAAAAAACGGTTGCAATAGGACCCATTGCAATCTTAGCGTATAGTCGCTGAATGAAGTACGAAAAGTTTGCTCTTTTGCTTAGCAAAAATGGAACAACCTGGGTGTTCCGCATCACAAAACCGGCTATTTCATGAGAGTAAGTCTCACCGTTTAGATGGGCATGCACAAGGTACTGGGTAGATGAAGTCATTTCGACGGAGAAGTGTTTGGTTGCTTTAAGATGAATTTAGATTTGGTAGAATTGCTAGTGTGAGTTGTAATATTTAGAAAACACTGAGTGTCTTATATATGGTGGTTCTTACAGACACACTAGTATAGGTTTGCCACAAGATTCCGAATTGATTATAAAAGACAGACACACTGATCTAGGTCTGCCACTAGTTTCCGAATTGATTATAAAAGCCAGGCACACTGATCTAGGGCTGCCAAAAAATTCCGTATTGATTATAAAAGACAGACACACTGATCTAGGTCTGCCACTAGATTCCGAATTGATTATAAAAGCCAGGCACACTGATCTAGGGCTGCCACAAGATTCCGTATTGATTATAAAAGACAGACACACTGATCTAGGTCTGCCACTAGATTCCTAATTGATTATAAAAGACAGACACACTGATCTAGGTCTGCCACTAGATTCCGAATTGATTATAAAATCCAGGCACACTGATCTAGGTCTGTATATATATAAATAATAATGATGTTACTAAAATACTAATTATATATATTACTAATTATACATATAATTAATAATTACGTATATATATTTTAATTAATAAATATATATATATATATATATATATATATATTCTAATTAATAATTACGTATATATATTTTATTTAATAAATGTATATATTCTAATTAATAATTATATGTATTTTAATAATATATATTACTAATTATAAATATAGTTAATAATTACGTATATAAATTACCAATTATATGTATTTTAATTATTGTACACATCCGCTAGGGTAATTATTGTTCAGACGAAAACAACTAACCCAACAACCACATTTATTTTAATTCAATGACCCTGCGTTGGCAACACAAAACCATCGGTAAATCACGATGTTACATTGCAGAAAAGAAAAGAACACAGAACAACTGGTAGTACACGCTCACTCATTGCAACAAATAAAACAACAGTTAATCTAAACTACTCAAGTATCACTGCAAGAACAAGGGGATCTTCAACGCCTCGGTTAACTTCTCCACTGTGTGTCCAAAACATTAGATCCACGTCCACATCGTCTTTCACACGATCCCAATAATACATGTACGTGCCTTCAGGGTTATTATCCGTCAACGTAATGTATGGACATCGGTAATCTAGCTGTTTAACTTTTCTGGTTGGACCATCTAGTTGACGAAACCCAGTGTTGATGGCTCTAACAATTCTCTGGAAATTCCAGTGAGGGTTAAGGCAAACCCGCATGCGACTACCTTCCTCAAAGAAGACCACAGCCTAAACTGAGTTCAATTTTTAGTGTTTACAGTAAGAATGAAAGAAGAGTTAGTACTTCAACTCCACACACACACTACTATTTATAGCGGGTGCAAGGCAGAGGGAAATTTTATTGTTAATTATTAATAACTTAAATAATAATTGGAAACTTTGTAACAATAAAATATCATTTCATTGAAATATGTTAACAACATTTAATTGAACGGTACAGATATGCTAAGAGCATTTAATTGAACGGTACAGAAGTTACTGAAATGATAAAGAAACTGTGGCGTCTAGGATATTACAACGGTTAAAACAATGTCTTCTCTGTCCTCCATCATTAGAGTGCATTGGATGTCGTCTTCCATAGCCTCCCACCAACGATGCCTTTCGAGAAAAACACCTCCCCTTGTTCGAAGTCTCTTGATAGATCTGATTTGTTCGCCTGGACTGCACTCCCCGTCCAAAAACCTAAGGATGTTTCTCTTAAGCTGATCCATGGTTTGGATATTCCAAAACATCACCTGCATGGGAGGTTTGACGGCAGAGAAGATAACGTATCTGTTCCTTCTACGAACGTCCGGTTGATAGTCCAAACGCCTCACAGGTGGTGGAGGCTCAGAAGTCCGGTGCGAGCTATCTGGCCTTATTCGAGATCTCATTTTTGAGTGTGTGTACTAATGCACACATGAAACCCTAATTTATAGAGGCATTGACGCCTTGCCTTAGGTCTGTATCACAATTAGGGTTTCATATAGTGTTTTACATACAAGTAAAAAACGTAAACCCTAATTTTTTTTAAAAAAAAAGATCCCCGTGCACAGAACTACATCTTGCCACAACAACAACAACTGGAAGAGGAACAACAACAACAACAACAACAATAACTACGGCAACAACAACGACAACAACAACGCCTACAACAACGCCAACAACAACTCCAACAACAGTAACAACAACAACAACTCCAGGAACAACAACAACTCCAGGAACAACAACAACTCCAGCAACAACAACAAAATCTTTTCAGTACTCCATCCCGTTCCGCACGCAACTACCGCCAATCAAATATTTTCCAATCCCAGTCTCAACCATTACAAGAATATGATGACCACCATCATTCCTCGGACCAATATCAGACCCATTCATAACCATTCGGATTTGCAGCATTTGCAGGGTCCACAAGGGGATTCGGCCAAAACCTTACTCCCGGTTCATCTAGCCTTCATCTTAGTCCCGACGATGGTCCTCATGGTGAATCCTCTTACCGTGGCACCCCCTCCGGCTTCGCAACACCTTCAAACCAACTCGGCTTTAATCAGGGTAGTTCTAGTGCAGCTGGATGCTATGAACCCGAAGTCTTTTCCCAACCCACTCCACCACGACGACTTAACACGTTTGAGGGGATGGGTAACCAACTTTACAACAGCGGTTTTCCGGATAATTATGGGGGCGTCGACGAATTCATTGACAGCGATCCACGAGACATCCCAATGCCGGGCCCAGTGACACAAACCCAGCAAGAACCACAAAGGGGCAGAGGTAGGGGCAGAGCTAGGGAAAGGGGTGGTGCCAATATTCGCGGCGGGATCAACGATCGCGGCAAACGTGTCATAACAAGACGAAATTGCGGAACGGATGGCTATCTTGGTGATGGACGCCATTGATCATATTGTTGTATTTTCTTTAATCAATTGTGTCGATATATCGTTTCTCTAATTATCTGTAATCGATGTTTCGTTCCTTTAATATAATGCACCATTGTTATATTTTCGGTTAACAAATGTCAATTTACGTTTTGTGTACTTCATTTTTAAGACTAAAAAATTATTTTGAAAATTTATTTATATATATATCTTAACTAATTAAATAAAAATGGAATTTTGAAAATATATATATTAACAAAATCTTAACAAAAAAGAATAAAAAAAAATGAAAAAAAAAAAAAAAGAATAAGCCTTTGGCGCCAAATGAAATGGCTATTAGTGCAAAAAGAAGCCTAATGCGCCATTTCATTTGGCGCAAACAATCCCTTTTTTAGGGTTAGCCAAATGGTTTGGCGCATACACCCACTTTTAACACTTATACGCCATTTGGTTTGGCGCATCCACTTCTCTGGGGTCCCAAACCTAGACAGTTTGGTAAATACCCCGAAAATATAGTTTTTTTGGTAATTTTTTTTCTTAAACATGGTTAATTAAATTTTTTTTTTCTGAAATAAAGTTAATTAGGGATTTCTTATTTATGAGGCGTTAGTTAAAATTACTCATTTTTAATAATGATTACATATAAATTAATTATTAAATAGATATTCTCTAATCTAAAAAACTTTTATTTAAAAATTCTAATATCTGGTTGTTTTGTCAATAATAAGAACCTACATAGAAGTTAAACCTGCTATAAAGTATTTTTGCTCTCCAATTTTTGAAAATATTAAATTTAATAAATAATTATTTATATCAATAATTTAATAAAAGTAAAGATTTGACTAAATAAAATAAATAATAGAATAATTACCTACTTTTTCTTTATGAAGAGTTAATTATTTATATTAATTTTTAGTAATAATTACATATATTTATTATTAAAAAAATATTTTCTAAATTAAGTAATTTGTAATTTAAAATTCCTAAACCCTAATAATAAAAATAATAATAGAATAAACAAAAATACTTTTTAATTACTTTCATTTTTTCTTATTGAGACGTTAGTTAAACATACTACTTTTTTAAAAATAATTTCATCAATTTATTACTAATAAAATATTTTTTAATTTAAACAATTTTTATTTTAAAATACCTAAACCTTAAAATAAATATTATAATAGCATGAACAAATAGCCCACATTATATTTATCAATCCTTAATTAAATAAACAACATTTTATGAATAATTACATATAATTATTATTAGTAAGAAATAGTATTTTAATTTAAGATATGTTTACTGTAAAATTTCTAAACCATTCATTAGCCAATTGTGAGAACGTACATAGATGTTAAACCTGCTATGAAATATTTATTCTCTCAACTTTATGATAATAATAAATTTAATAAAATTATTAATTTTAATAATCTGTTTATATCAAAATCTTTAAAAAATTAAAGACCTTGTCAAAAGAAAATTAATAATATATTAGGTAAGTATTTTTTCTTAATGAAGCGTTAATTAAATATTGTACCATTTTCCAATAATTACGAATATTTATTTTTAATAAAATAATTTGTACCGTAAGGAGTTTTTTTTTTTCTTAAATTCCAAAACCCAAATAAGAAAAATAATAAGAGATTAAACAAAAAAAGCATAGTAATTACCCTTTTTTTTTTTGAAGAATCGTTAATTAATATACTACTTTTCAACAATAATTACATATATTTATTATCAATAAAATATTTTCTAATTTAAGGAATTCTTATTTGAAAATTCCAAAACCCTGATAAGAAAAATAATAATAAAAAAACAAAAAATATATATTAATTACCTACCTTTTTCTTTATGAAGTATAAATTAAATATAGTACTTTTAAACAATAATTACATATATTTATCATTATAAATTATTTTCTAATTTAAGGAATTTTTATTTTAAAATTCTAAACCCTAATTCGCCAAGAAGCATGAAAAGTAATCATAGAGAGTGATATATAAGTTCTTGTTGAATATCTTTTTGACACCTGTGAGGCAACTTATAAACGTAGAAGAATAGAGTTCTTTTTAGCATTCTGTCAACAATATAATTCATTCGTCTTCATCAGAAGTGTCTTTAAAAATATCAATGGAAAAAGCATCTTCCCACTCTTCACGAAACAATATAAATGAAGATAGGTTAACTAGTTTACCAATTTGTATTCTTCTTCACATACTCTCCTTTCTAAATGCTAAAGAAGCCGTTCATAGTTGCATTCTATCCACACTATGGAGAAATCTCTGGAAGCCTCTTCCATCTCTTTTATTAAGCTCTTCACACTTTACTCGTCGCAAAACTTTCACAAAATTTATACATCAGATTTTGTTACTACGCGATGCCTCAGCCTCATTATACGCTCTTAATCTTCACTCTCCCATTTCCATGAAGCGTCGCCTATTTGAGAGGATTTTAAATTATGCTGTAGCGCACAATGTTCAACAATTAGAAATCCATGTCCGGTGTAATATTCAAGTCTTTCCATCTTGCTTTTTATCACGCCACACCTCTCAAGAGTTTCAAAATATATTATTCCCCAATCCTAGGTGTTTTCAAGCATTAACCAGTTTGCATCTAAGATATGTCACTTTTTTAGGCGGAGCAGATCCTTTTTCAGCATTTCCAAAGTTGAGTACTTTGGAGATTTCTCATTTTGAAATTCAAGGAGAACATAATATATGTATATCAAGTAGCACCCTTCTCAACCTGACAATACAATCATATTCTTACCAAGGGAACATCAAACTATCTACTCCAAATCTTTGTACTTTTACTTTTATAGGCATTCCTGTTCAAATATTACCTGAAAGCTATCTTAGTTATGTTGAACATGTAGACACTCAGGATGATCTATAAGTGCAAGGTAGTTATGTAAAGCCTCCTTTATATCTACTTAGTTGTTTGTTACAGTTTGCTTGTATCAAATCATTTGATCCTTAATACTGCTTCAAATATAGGTTAGTTAGTATTTTAATATATGAATCTAATTTTAAATTTTCATGATTCATTGGTGAGATTCTCTCCTTACTTACTGATTAATTAGTAGTTGAGTTTCCTTCTATATATATAAATGTCATTTGTAATTTTTTAACGTACTATTTCTTACTTTTAATAATTTTTTATTTGATTAATTTCGTGTACTTAACTCATAATCTTACGTTAGTATTGTATAGTTTTAAAGTATTTAGTGGCAAAACTCTAACACATTAAATATTGAAAATGGTTCCGATCAGGTAACATTTTTTCTATTTTTTGTAACTTTTATTATTGGAACATTCTACCTTTCTCGTGTATAAAGAGGTTATCAATTATTTATATTCTCCAATTTATATTTACGATAATAAATTATAATTTTTTTGTTATATTAGAGTAAAAAAATCATATCAAACAAAAAATGATAAATAAATTCGAAAAAAACGTTAATTAGGAACTCTTTACGGGGCGTTAATTAAATGTATTAATTTTTAAAATAAATTACATATGTTTATTACTATAAATTAATTATTTTCTTATTTAAGAAAATTGTTTTATAAAATTTCAAAACCCCACTTCTTTTACTAAAAGTGAGAACCTACATGAAAATTAAACCTTTGTTAAATATATTTGCTCACTAATTTAATATAATAATAATAAATTAAATAAAATTATTATTTTCATATTTTTATTTATACCAATGATTTCATAAAAGTAAAGACCTCGTTAATATTATTTTTTATTAAAAAAAAGTTAGAGAGGCAGATTAAGTTGTGTGGGTTGGGTTAGTTGGAAGAACGTGAATTTAGTGTTTGAAAAGGGGGGATTAGGAATAAAAAAACATTGTAGTGTTTAATTTACAACATTTATTGTCTCTTGGAACATTCAAAAATTGTTGCCAGAAATCTAAAAAGTGTTGCCTAAAAGAATAGGGGACGATTTTTGAGTGTCTTCTATACGAGCGTTGCCAAATGTTTTAGGCAACGCACATTTCACTCTTAGGGCACACTATTTAAAAACGTTGCCTGTAAAACTAGAATAGGGGACGCTTTTACTGAGGCACCTAAGGCAACAATTTTTAAGCGTTGCTATATTTGACACCAATTATGAATCGTTCCCTTTAAGCAACATCTTTACATATTAAATACAATCAAGATTAATCCCAAAAATATAAATATATCATTTTTATTGTGGTTAATTAGTAAATCGAAAATATTATTTTCAATATCTACATAATATTTACAATATTTATCACTATCTTTAATAGTATTTAAAATATTTATCACTATCTTTAATAGTAGTTACAATATTTATCATTTTGTAAATATAATCCGCTATAAGCCAAACATACAATATACCATAAAAACTTTGGTAATAAAGTTGAATTCACAGTTTAGTTCAAATATGTAGTTATAAATAAATTATCTAACAATGCTTGATAAAATGACATTGTTTAAGTTTAATGCATTCATATAAACCTATAAAAAATCATCCTACTCATTAGAATTTGTTTCAAAATTATTCATCATCTACATAGTCTCCTTGAAATTCTTCACCCGTGTCTTCATCGTGAAATTCATCATCAATGTCAACCTCTTGAAATTCACCACTTACATCATCCTCTTGAAATAATTCATCATCTATATCCTCATTTTCATCTTCTTCGTTGATACGTTGATACCTTTCTGCATTAAATATAAAAACAAAATATGTTAACTATAAATAGCTTTGGGCCCTCAAAATTTATATCTTGATTTAGCTTGAAGAGGAACTTCAAAACTTTTAGTCGGTCTTCTCGACCAATTTTTCTAAGAGATCCACCTTCATTTATACTTTTTACTTTGTTCATTGTGGCTAACAACAATTTACTACAAAGAGATATCTAATACTCATGAAAATTAAAATTTACAAGTATTAACTTCAATGACATCTAAATTCAACATCAACATATAACTCACTATATTAAACAATTCATCATACATTCATACCCATTTATGGTTGGAGTCTCAATCTTGTTTTACCTGCACTTTCATCACATTTCATTTTATCTTCTTTTTAAAACACATAAGCAATCACAATAAAATGATCAACACATTATTTTTGTACCAAACGACCAACAAAAAGAACCTGTTGAGTACTTGTCTTTTAAACAGTACATGCTTGGCCTAATCCTGTGTATATAAAAGTGGTTAGAGCATATGGTGAAAATATGTAGATATAGCTTGTTGTGTTCAAATTGAAAGTGACACACTGTAATGAATATAATTTGATTTAGTTTGTATCTAAGAGTTGTTAACTATCCTATCTTGAAAGCACATAAACCAAAAATTCCAAAGCACATAAACCAAAATCAATATCAAGGGGCAACCACCCCACAATCTTGTTGAACCAAAGCATGCACTAGCAGGACAATGAACAACAGAAAACACCTATGTTCTAAACAAGAAAAAAATCACCCATGATGAATCACTTTAACTATACAACCAAGAACAAGCATTATCAACCCCAAAATACAGCACCAACTCAATTATAAATGACAGAAAAATTACTCTCTAAACATCAAAACAAAAGCAATGCTAACTAGAGAAAAGTCAAATATAATCAGAATATATTTCAAAAAGGGACATCTACATCAAATAGAACAATAATACAAGATAATACATAAAAAATATCTAACAAAATTTAAACAATCATTCAAAAACCTTCATAAATCATATCATACCATATGTAAAATCATGTTCATTCTTTTTAATTATGCCGTTGCTTTTTTCAACAAACAAAAAAAACACTTTTTTTCAACAAACATAGATACAACTTTGACTGAATGAAACTAAGAATAATATGTAAATTAAAAGAATACCCGAACAAAACTATTTTAAATAAGTAAGAATCAGAATAGCAAATCCACAAATGGTTCTGGAACACCAAATGGCTCTTCTTAACAAGTGGAGGTGGAGAATTCTTCAAGAGAACGATTCGCTTTGGTACAACGTGTTGAAAGCAAGGTTTAATTGTTCTATTTTGGTGGAGGGATATCGTAAAGATTGGTAATTGTTCCTTTCATGATGCTATTGTTCCTTGTAGTAGTTTTGCTATTCAGAATGGTTTTAATACACCGTTTTGTAAAGCAAAATTATTTGAGGAAATTATTTTGAAAGATGCATTCCCGGATTTATACAAGGCTTCAAGTTTAAAAGGGATGTCGGTGGCGGCTATGCGTGGGTGGATAGAAGGGAGGTGGCAGTGGAGTGACTTTGGGATTTCCATGTTTTTTTTTGGAAGAATCCGGCCATATGGGTGGCTTCATTTTATTTTGGGAAAAGTTGGAGGGTTTTTGTGGTTTCACGGATGGTAAAGATTCGGTTTCTTGGGCTTGTAACAACGGATTGGATTTTTCGGTAGCTTCGTCTTATTCATATTATGGTAATGCCTTAATTCCTTACAGACCTCCAAACAAGTTCAACGATGTTTTTCGGCTCGTGTGGAAATCGGAGGTGCTTTTCAAAATTAAGGCTTTCGATTGGAGACTTCTTCTTGATATAGAGAGGTATTTCTATTCCTTTAGATAAATTAAAGTGCATTTTTTGTGGTTTAGATGCTGAGAATAGCAACCGTTCTTTTTTTTTGTTGTTGCGTGGTGAAGAACATTTGGAGCGAAATTGCTCTTTGGGTAGGTAAAGTGAATAGATTGGAGGATGAGTGTTTGTCGAATTTTATGGATTGACATTCGTTCTTTTGTACTCAAAAGGTCAAAGAGAGTAAGGTAGATGTTGTTTGGCTTGCCACAACTTGGACTTTATGGTTATTAAGGAACGGGGCGTGTTTCCGGGAGGAGCATTGGAACTTTAATGACACGGTTTGGAACATAAAGCTCCTTGTTTGAAAGTGGTGTTTTTGCCAAAAAATTACACATTCCAGTTATTCTTTTTACGAGTTTAATAAGAATACGTTGTTATTTCTCTCGAAATTTTAATTGGATTGTAATTTTTCTTTTTGGCCGGCTATTCCCCTGTCTTCGTGTAAAAATGTTGGAGAACCCTTAGTTCTCCATTATATAATATTTTGCTTAAAAAAATTATTTATTATATGCTAAAATAAATAAAAAAGTAAAAAGTAAAAGACTTTATAATGGATACATAATTTAAGATGAAAAATAGTGTGGTTTGTTATTCTTGTAACTTGTAATCTTGATTAATGAGAAAGGAAAGAATAGCTGTTATAACCAAATATTGTGTTCTTCTTATTTTACCATCTTTTCTAACCCTTGTGAGTTTCTTATCGTCAAAATCAAACTGTTTATACTTTGTAGTTTTTAATGAAGCTTTAGTGCCTACATGAATAGCGTCTCATATGCTAATATAGTGGGTTCTTTGATGTATGCTATGGTCTATACTAGACCCAACATAGAATATGCAGTAAGTCTTGTAAGCAGGTACCTGGCGAATCTTGGAAATGCTCATTGGCAAGCATTGAAGTGGATTTTAAGATACATAAATGAGTCTCACAGGGTCCTAATTTATTGTGGAGCCTTGGGTGAAGATATTAAGGCAGTAATTAAAGGATATGTTGACTCTGATTATGCAGGTTGTATGGATTCTAGAAAATCTATCTGTGGATATGTTTTCACTATGTTTGGCAAAGCAATTAGTTGGAAAGCAACACTTCAAAGGTTGTTGCTTTATCAACCACTGAAGCGGAGTATATTTCCCTAACTGAAACTGTGAAAGAAGCATTGTCGCTTGAAGGTTTTGCAAATGAGCTGAAACTTCAAGGTCGAGGCATCACTATTAAATGTGATAGTCAAAGTGAAACACACCTATCGAAGAATTCAGCCTATCATGAGCGAATTAAGTACTTTGATGTGAGGCTGCATTTCGTCAGAGAAGTAATCGAGCGTGGAGAAGTCCAAGTGCTGAAGGTTTCGACTGAGGACAATGCTGCTGATATGATCACCAAGGCATTATCATATTGCATGTTTTTCTACAGTATGCAGTTGATAAAGCTGCATGAAGAAAGTTTGTTTGTTCTTTGATGTTATAGATTTTGTTCTAAGGTGAAGATTTGTGAGATATTGTATCGAACTCTAGTATGGTCAAAGGGTAGTTGGTGTCAAAATATGCATGATGTAGTCAAAGATGGGTCTAGCATGCAGGTGTCAAAGATGCTAGGGTTGTTAGCATGTTAAATTAGGCTTTAGTGTTTAAACCCTAATTTGTTAAGTTAGCTTGTTTATTAATTTAACTTGTGTAATGGGCCTTGTGGAAAAAGACCATTAGTTAGTATGCTAGGTTTTATAAATAGCTTACTAGTCTCTCATCATTGCATACTGCAAATCCTAATTTAGGATGGGAGAGTTATTTGTTATTCTTGTAACTTGTAATCTTGATTAAAGAGAAAGGAAAGAATAACAGTTATAACCAATTATTGTATTCTTCTTATTTTACCATATTTTCTAACCCTTGTGAGTTTCTTGCCGTCAAAATCAAATTATTTATACTTTGTTTACGGTATCGTTTTTTACAATAGTGATACCTCAATATAAACAAGATAATGTTAGTAAGGATATAGGAGATGATGCATGAATAAATGACAATAATATACTAACAAATATTAAACAAGGTTAACTAAAGAAAATCTAGAAATAAACATATTAAATTCTATGTTGTTGTATGTTGCTTGAAGTATAAGTATTAGTTAAAAAAATTTTCTTATATGTTGTTGTTAATATAGTTATCATATTTTAATTTTTGTATTGTATTAAGGAAATTTTAGAAATTTATTATGTTCTATTCAAAGTGCCTTTTTTTAAATACAAGTGGATTGACGGTAACACTATAGTAAAAAATGATGAGTTAGGATCTACATTGGTTGATATTGGAAAGGCAACTTATTTGACCAAACCATTAAATATGGCATCACAAGAAAAATAAGCATTTTATGTCGCCCCCCCCCCCCCCCTTCTGACAAAAGATGATAAATTATTCTCCATGGAAAACACATTCTTTATAGTGATCAAAATCACAATTTAAAATTTGATATTCCTAAGACCCCTTCTTTCGCAAATCTATACCATTGGATGATAAATTATTCTCCAAGGAAAACACAATCTTCATAGGGATGTATTCTTTCTTGCCTTCACTCTTTGAAAAAGCTATTAAGGATTCAACTTTTGGATTTGATTTTTTTTTCCATATCCGGTGACATCTCTTTCTTCTCGAATACCCTGATGATTATTTTCCATAACCTCTACCCCAAACTTAAATGTTTCTATCCCTATAGCAACCCCAAACTTAGAATGATCATAGATCAGATAACTCATGTAACTACTTTGAGCTGGGTAGGAAAGTGTTTGGGCTATAGGCGTATATGATGCAATTATTAAAACAAACAAATGGATAAAGGCTCAAATGGGGTTAACAAAGGATAATAATAAAAAAGGATGGCTAGAAAGGCTCAGGGTAATAACAAAAAAAATGCATCAGTGTGTGAAATCATGCAAATGTCATCAGAAAAGAACGTACGCAAGTTCTGAATGATAAAGACATACCTGAATTTTCTACATGATGAATATTGTGTTTAGCTTTTTCTGCTCCCACCATGTTAGGTAGAGCTGACAACCTACACAGCACCTCTTGTTGGATGGGGCTTCTCAACCAATTACGGTTAACCTGCTCAACCTTCAATACAACACAATTAAACCAATCAGATCATTCAGAGGTATATAACAACATATTTTGGCGAATTTGTAGGTGCAGAGGATACACAAGCAATTTGTTTGAGTACTCTTTCACACAACCACTGAAGCTATAATTATCATATTACCAGATGAAAGTAACTCCATAAAATAAACCAACTCAAAGAAAAATAAAATTAAAGACTATAAAAAATTACGAATACCTCCCTTGGGTTGCCTCCCAAGGAGCGCTCGTTTATCGTCATTAGCTTGACGCTTCATTCCCTATGTTAGGGTGGCATATATGACAAAAAGAACACATCATCTTTTTTCTTTCCTTTGATTGGAAGAAATCCCATGAACATGAGGTATTGATGATATGGCTTCCAAAGCAGTTTCAATTTGATTTTAGTGAACAAGGCATAAATGGCATCCAATACTTAGTCAATTTCATGTCTTTCATCTGCCTTGTTGCAAAAAAAAATTAGGGACGCTCTTTTGCTCAAGATTTTCTTGTTGGATATCCACATTTTCACAAATTTTTAACTGTGGCTTTTCATCCAGAGTGATTCCCAAATCGGGTGACCAACATGTAGGAGATACATGTGGTAATGTATCAAAATAATACATGGCTACAAAACTCAAACACTTAATTAGTAGCAAAGTATAAAATAATTCATGAAGCAAAAATAATACAACTCTTTTTTTATAAAATAAAATTCAAATAAAAAACAGAAATCAAAATTTTAGTTGCAAAGCAACACAATTTTAACTAAAATAAAACAATGAACTTTATAATCTTCGGCAGTTCCCGGCAACGGCGCCAAAAACTTGATAGAGAAAATAGTAAGTGTACTATTTTACCTCTCTAGTAATAAAGTGGAAATTCCCTAAATGTCGATCTCAAGGACTGCTTGACGAAATAGAGTTCGTGTTCTAAAGTAGTTAAACAAAAGACTTGGGAGTTTTAGATTGTTGCTTTTAAACAGAGAAAATAAAATAGTAATTAAAAGTAAACAGAGCAGTTGAACAAATTTAAATCTATATGGGTAAACATGCTAGGCAATGTGTTTGATCAGATTCATTGATAATTCTAATCTGACCTTGCAATGACCTTTTTTAAATTACTGATAACCGTTTCTCAAGGGTGTTTACTCCTAAGTCCTTACTGAGTAAACCTTTAAACATTAAAATTAACTCCTGTAGCGCACAATGTTCAACAATTAGAAATCCATGTCCTGTGTAATATTCGAGTCTTTCCATCTTGCTTTTTATCACGCCACACCTCTCAAGAATTTCAAAAAATATCCTAGGTGGTTTCAAGCATTAACCAGTTTGCATCTAAGATATGTCACTTTTTTAGGAGGAGCATATCCTTTTTCAGCATTTCCAAAGTTGAGTACTTTGGAGATTTCTCATTTTGAAATTAAAGGAGAACATAATATATGTATATCAAGTAGCACCCTTCTCAACCTAACAATACAATCATATTCTTACCAAGGCAACATCAAACTATCTACTCCAAATCTTTGTACTTTTACTTTTATAGGCATTCCTGTTCAAATATTACCTGAAAGCTATCTTAGTTTTGTTGAACATGTAGACATTCAGGAGGATCTATAAGTGCAAGGTAATTATGTAAAGCCTCCTTTATATCTACATAGTTGTTTGTTACAGTTTGCTTGTATCAAATCATTTTATCCTTAATACTGCTTCAAATATTAGTTAGTTAGTATTTTAATATATGAATCTAATTTTAAATTTTCATGATTCATTGGTGAGATTCTCTCCTTACTTACTGATTAATTAATAGCTGAGTTTCCTTATATATATAAATGTCATTTGTAATTTTTTAACATACTATTTCTTACTTTTAATAATTTTACATTTGATTAATTTCGTGTACTTAACTCATAATCTTACGTTAGTATTGTACAGTTTTAAAGTATTTAGTGGCAAAACTATGACACATTAAATATTGAAAATGGTTCCGATCAGGTAACATTTTTTCTATTTTTTGTAACTTTTATTATAGGAACATTCTACCTCTCTCGTTTATAAAGAGGTTATCAATTATTTATATTCTACAATTTATATTTATGATAATAAATTATAATTTTTTTGTTATATTAGAGTAAAAAAATCATATCAAACAAAAAATGATAAATAAATTCGGAAAAAACGTTAATTAGGAACTCTTTACGAGGCGTTAGTTAAATGTATTATTTTTTAATATAAATTACATATGTTGATTACTCTAAATTAAATATTTTCTTATTTAAGAAATTTGTTTTTTTAAAATTTCAAAACCCTACTTCTTTTACTAAAAGTGAGAACCTACATAAAAATTAAACCTGTTGTTAAATATATTTGCTCACTAATTAAAGATAATAATAATAAATTAAATAAAATTATTATTTTCATATTTTTATTTATACCAATGATTTCATAAAAGTTAAGACCTCGTTAATATTATTTTTTATTAAAAAAAAAGTTACAGAGGTAGATTAAGTTGTGTGGGTTGGGTTAGTTGGAAGAACGTGAATTTAGTGTTTGAAAAAGGGGGATTAGGAATAAAAAAACATTATAGTGTTAAATTTAGATCTTCTTAACAAGCGGAGGTGGAAAATTCTTTAAGGGAACGATTCGCTTTGGTACAACGTGTTGAAAGCAAGGGTTATTTGTTCTCCTTTGGTGGAGGGATATCGTAAAGATCGGTAATTGTTCCTTTCATGATGCTATTGTTCCTTGTAGTAGTTTTGCTATTCAGAATGGTTTTAATACACCGTTTTGTAAAGCAAAATGATTTGAGGAAATTATTTTGAAAGATGCATTCCCAGATTTATACAAGGCTTCAAGTTTAAAAAGGGTGTTAGTGGCGGCTATAGGTGGGTGGATAGAAGGGAGGTGGCGTTGGAGTGACTTTAGGATTTCCATCTGTCAGTGTGCCAAATCTAGCTAGCCTGTCTTTAGTCTGCAATCTTTTAAGGCAAGTCATCAATAGCACAAAAATGGCTCGAGGTCTTGCCCTATTTCCTCTCACCAAGTTCTTCCAAGGCACAATTGGATGAGTTCCTCTAAGCTCCTCATATACAGTGCTAGACTTATAGTCTCCTGTTGTCTCAAAAATTTTCCAGGCATTAGAGTTCATGAGGTACACTTTATGTTTGAACATGGCTTTCATAATCCAAGAAGTTGTTACCTTAGGCATGAACTCAGCAACACTCTCATTCTTCATATATTACTGGTGCACCCATTTGATCTAGAGCCTATCCTTCTTCATATACAAATTCCATATCATTTTACCTATTGTTGCACGATTCCACAAACCAATGCCAATAACATTTAGCCCTCCTTCAGCAATGGGACTGCATATCCTCTCCCAAGCTATTGGAGCAGTTCTTCTAGCATCTTCTTTTCCAGTCCAAAGGAACCTTCTACACATGCCTTCAATGTGAGATATGACTTTTTTAGTAAGAGGAAAAATCTGCACCCAGTAGTTAGTTATAGCAAAGAGCACACTCTTTACTAGCTGGATCCTCCCTGGATATGATAGAAGTCTAGTACACCAGTGGTTGAGCCTATATAACATCTTTTCAATCAAGGGCTGACAGTTTGCAATAGTGATCTTCTTACTGTCCAGAGGCACGCCTAAGTACTTAAAAGGCATGGACCCAATTTGGAAACCAGTCTCCTGGCTCAGCAGATGCTCATTTTCTTCATTCACACCTCCAAAGTATATTTTGCTCTTAGGGATACTCGTTTGCAGACCAGTTGCTTTGGAGAATTGTCTCACTTTGTTCATGACAAGCTTAATTGAGCTACAATCAGCCCTGGAAAAAAGTAAGATATCATCAACAAAACACAGATTAACAACATTGAGTTTGGCACATTTAGGATGGAACTTGAATTCAGGTACAGCTTTCAAGGTTTGTAAAATTTTATGCATGTATTCCATAACAAGAACAAAGAGCATAGGGGAGATGGGATCTCCCTGTCTCAAACCTATCATAGCCTGCAGGATTTGATTGTGTTCACCATTAATAGAGAATCTATAGGAAACTGATGTAACACAAGCCATGGTCTAGGAGCTTCCTACCATACTACTCATTTTTAATAATGATTACATATAAATTAATTATTAAATAGATATTTTCTAATCTAAAATATTTTTATTTAAAAATTCTAATATCTGGCTGTTTTGTCAATAATAAGAACCTACATAGAAGTTAAACCTGCTATAAATACTTAACATTATGTCAGAACTGCCACTTCAGACAATAATGTTGCTTCTTCAAAATTCACATGCACAGTCCTAGACATTCTTCCAGGATAACAACACACATTGATGTTGTTACATCATGTAGGACATCAGTTTCACATCATAGACAAAAGATCACACCTTCTGCTTCTCATTTAGTTTATCAACAACTGAACAGAATAGAGAGAAATAAACTCTCACACAATTTCTGAAACAATGAATTAAGAAACCTGATTTACATCCACACATCAGATAAGTACCCTTCTCCCGACAAGGTCTTTACCATCAGTCACATGCACATCTTCATCAAATCAGACTCACACCTAGTTCCCGCAAGATATTTGTCATCAAATGAAAATTCAAAAAACAAATAGTAGATGATATTTTCTTCTTCTTTCACATACTTCTGTTACAGTCAGCTGATAAGGACACCTCTGGTTGTCATACTTCAGAGCACCACATTCAAACTTCTCAATCATTGTCACTTAGAGAAAAATTCTACGCACACTCTCTGAATCAAAATGTTCATACTTCTCACACAAGGTAGGACAATTGATCTGACATCCTTCTTCATCACACCTGTGGTACTTGCTGAAGCAGCCAACACATTCCAGATTAGGTCAGTGGCTTGACCTTAATTTCACTCTAGATATACACCACTTACTTGGCTGAGGAGACAATAAAACCTCTGGAGATGATGTTCCAACATCCTTTGGGACATCCACACAGAGTCCATCTGCCTTGGCTCTGAGATAATATACTGCTTCTTTAAAAACTTCCATGTCTGCAGCAGTATACTTTTTCATCAGCTTTCTCCCCCTTAACATTAGCTGGTGCACATGAGGAAGAAAATACAAGACACTCCCCCTCAAACAGAGAATTAACACACCTTACACAACTTCCTCTCCTAGAACATAAGAGGAGACTCAACTTATAGACATACTCACTTGAACCATCCATTTACAGACATAGGGAACCAAACCTCTATATTGAATGACTCAGAACACAAGACAGTCAGTGTTCATGATTCGAAAACAAGACTCTAAACAATAAGACAGATAGACTTAGAATAGAAAACCTATTCAATATCTTTGCAAAAACAACTGCAAAGAAGGTCCGTATACTTAACAATGTCTGAACACTACCCTTATTCCCTATGTTTGTCACAAGTTGACAAACATAACCTATATAGACTCTAAACTTACCCATATCCGAAAGAAGGACATGAGAGACTCAACCAAGACTCAAGAGAAAAACAAAGAAAAGAAAGACTCTAGAAACCTGAGTAACTTAATTAACATACCTAGACTCTTAGAGATGTTACTTTATTAAGAACTGCATCAGGTGAATTTGTGCATTGGTTTGAACATGCACTAAGTCAGAGCAAGTGATACACACCATCAATACATGTTTCAGATGAAAATAATAAGAACTATCCCTGCTGGTTTCCAAGGATAAAACATGTCTTGAGTTATGTCCTTACTTCTTGTTTGACATTGTTCTTCTTGCTTGAAAAGATTAGTCTTTGAAAGACTTTCCATATGATTAGAAGCAGAATTTCACTGTCCTTACTGATCTCCATACTCTATACTCCCTCTGAGATATACAAATTAAGGACATCTTTGATGTTGGTCCTTGAAGTATTCTTTATTTGGAATTAGCCACAGTTTCCAAATTAGGAATCCTTACTTTGCTTGCTACACAAGATTCAGATTTCCACACAGTTATTGTTAATATCCATCTCCCATCAAGATATTTAACAGTACTCGTCTTTCCGAGTAGAACAGGTGGCCAGCAACGGTGAAGCTTGAACTCCGGGACGGTTGAGAGAAAAAAGGTGGTTGTACCTGCAAGGCACTCTGATGCCAAAGTAAGTGCTTGGACAACAAGGTACAACAGAAAAGTGAGATATTTTGGGTAAGAAAGTGATTACCTTACCCTCTAGGGTTAGAGGGCTATTTATAGGGCAGTTCTATGACAAAGGACTCCATCTTTTGAGGACCCATGCAAGGCGTTAGGCTAAGAAACACGGATAACTAGCCGTTGCCGAGCACGAGGCTTTAGCGTGCTCGGTTGTGTCTTGTGTTTTCCCGGAGCAGACCGGGGAAGGCTTCCGCGTGTATAAACCAGAATGCCTTGGGCCAAAGAGTGGATTGGCCCAATTGGAATAATTGGGCCGGTCCAGAACAGGAGCCCCCCAAGTCGTTGCTTTCGACCGTGGGAGTGACGACTTTAAGGAAGCTGGGCAGAGGAGCTCTGCCGGGGAGGTGGACCTGGTGCCTCCGATCGGGCCAAGAAAATACAGGGAGAGGGACGGTTAGGCCGGGAGCTAGCAGGCGTGTCGCTTGGGAGTCAGTTGTTTGGGATACGTGTCACATTTAATGCGTAATGATGACTAGTCTAGCTGTAGGCTCTTAGGGTTAATGATGACCCTTCCATTTACAGAGGTCACGTGCGGCGCGCGTGACGTCTCTTAGGCGCTTATAAATACTTTGAACTGTCTTCCTTTTCAAACTTTTCAAGTTTGTTCCCTGCGCTTTCTTCTCCCATCGCCGACCACGCCTTCTGTCATGACTTTTCATCAACAACAATCGTCATCTTCATCAGAATCTCAATCGTAAGTTCACGCTTTCGTTTTATTCTATGTTTTTTCCTTTTGATTGTCTAGAGATGTATGGAATGCGGTTAGGGTAGGGTTTTTAGCGTGACTTTAGATGTAATTTCAGTGGTTTGTTGGTGGAGACAGTGGAGAAGACTGGTTTCTCCGCCGTTGACGGTTGTGAATCGCTAGGCTGTTTGTTGTGAACTTAGTTTCTGCTTCATTGGTTATTTTTAGGGATTTCGTGTTTCCCTTAGTGCGTTTTTAGGTTTGTTTCTGGAAGTTTTTCCCTATGTGAAGAGTGTATGTTTAGCCTGGATTAACATGAATGGCATTGTGCTCGACGACCGATTCTTCGGGGAGGGGCATGGTCGGGGATCTTTCGTCCTTTGATCGTTTGTGCGCCCTTTCAATTTGAAAAGTGGTGGAAGGGTGGATTTGATTGTGCTGTCGAATTCACTATTCTCCCCTGCTTTTCAGGTGATTATGGTCGATCAAAGACGTCCGTCAACTACGGGTTCGTCGTCAACGACGCCTCCGACCCAACGAGGGGTGTCCCCGAACTCCTGGGTGCTGAAGGAGGTGCTCAAGACTGAGAGCCACTTTGTCGAGAACCTATCGGATATCTTCTTGGAGATCGGGGCCCACGTGGGTCCCGAGGGGGATGTGAATAAGAATGGGTGGTCCGTAGTTGTCCCCGGGGAAGAAGACCGAGTGTGTGATGTGTATACCCCTGACCTGATTCCCATGTACGAGGTGGTATTTCGAGAGATGGGTTTTCGGGTACCTTTTACTGATTTCCAGATCACTGTGTTTAATCATATGGAGTTGGCGCCCGGTCAGCTTCACCCCAATGCGATCGCCTTCATCCGGGCGTTCGAGCTGACTTGCTCTTTTCTAAAGATAGCCGCGACCACTCCGTTGTTCTTCTATTGTTTTTGTGTGCAACGGAAGGTGCCCATGGACAATTTGGCTGGGTGTCTCTGGAGCAGTCGCAGAAAATCTTCAAGTCGTACTCTGACTCTCTGAAAAACTATAAGGAGCGTTTCTACCTTATTCTTCCCCAGTCCAAGGAGGCTCGTGAATCCGTTTTCTCTCGGGAACCGACCTTGGATGTGCATGGTCGTCCGGTTCTCAATAATATAGGGGAGCCCATTACTGCTCGGAAGCCGAAGTTCAGGTTCTTTAGGTCGAAGACCATTTTGCATACGGCACCGATCAATATATTACCAGGGTCGGGGATCAAAATGAGGACGGACGGGCTGATTTTTCGGTTCTTCAGCAGTTTGTGCGGGGCCTCCCTCTGGTCGCGAAGGTGGACCGATCGGGAAAGTCTGAAGTTGATGATGGCGGGGAGCAGGTGTTGGAGCCCCGTCTTATAAATATCAAAGATTTGCTAGCGAGTGGGACTGACGAGGGTGCTTTTTATGTGTGTTTTTGTCCGTTATAATGGGCTGACCCTTAAGTGTTTGTTTGTCAGGATCCATGGACCGGGAACGTCACGACAGATGCTCAAGCATGCGAGCAAGACTAAGGTGGTGATTAAGAAGAGTGTTGGTCCTCGGCTGGCAGCTGTTCAAAGTACCCCGGTGTTAGCTGGAGATTTTGAATGATATATATACTCTACGAAGACTTAACTTTCGGAGAAGGAATGGCTTTGAATGGCTATTTTTGAGAAGGTTATATATGTTGAAGATTCCTAAAATCGAAGCTGAATCGAGATGGGTGATCTTCGAAACCTTGAGTGATCTTCGAAATGCAAAGAGTATTGAAACTTAAGGTATTTTGATACATTCTCACGAAAGACACGTTGTCACGAATCGAGTGAGGTTCGAGCGGGAAAGTTTGAAATTCGAAAGGTTCCGTTTGAATCAAGGAGGACAGGTGGAGCCCCAGGGATTCGAAGCACATGCATACGGGCAATGTGGCGTTTTGTTAGTGTATGACCGTTAGGGTCGAATTAGTATAAATAAGGGTCTTAATAGTAGGATCTGGGGTGTTCATTTTGTACAAATTGCTCATAAATCAATTAAGTATCAAGCGTTAGAGAAAGAGTTTTCGCTGAGAAATGTACGTGTAACACCAACACCTTATATATGTTTATCTTTCTATTTAAGAATGAAGTGTCTTTAAATTCCTTTACTTTCTTGTCAAGTCTTTCCATATTCGCAATTTAAATTTCCTTTACATTCTCGTCAAAGTTTAGTTATGTTTATTGCCTAACCAGTCTATTTCGTTGTAACTTTAATTAGTTTTATTTCGTAGTTAATTCATAGATTTATACCATCACATTATAAAATAACTAAAAACTTAGAGAACATGAACCAAATCATCACAAAATACGACTTTTCGACACATGTCCTAGGATCAATCTAGTCGATCTTGCAAGTAACCAAAGTATATTCATAGTTTGGAGGACTAGCGGTTGTTTACCGGAAATCACCGTAAACAAATTGGCACGCCTAGTGGGACAGTGTCAAAAGTTTTCATTTAGAGTCTTTGTTTTCGACTTATAGGTTTAGAACGAATTAGGACCTTGTATGAACCTTAGGAACGGCAAATTAACCAACAGTGCACAGCTAATTCCTAAATGTAAGTACAATAAGAAAATGGTCAATTCAACCAGCGAAAGGGGGAATCAAGATCCCCCACAAGGGTCACGTACAGTTGTTGCAAGTACAACAAATGTTTCAACCTCTATGCCAGAAACACAAGCAATACCTACATCGACAGGGTCTGCGGTCGTGACTAGTTCCCAGGCCATGCCCGAATCTACATCGATGTCAACAGGGACAATACCAGTACTTAGTTCGACTACAGTACCACCTTTTACAAGCACAACATAAATCCCACATTTTTCGACAAATTTTGTAAGTCAGGGACCACCATTTACCCCGAGACCAACGGGATTCGAAGGTTATAGGCCTTGGAACCAACAACCTTATGGAATGCCAGCATCCTATATGACAGGAATGCAGGGTGGTGGACCAACATACACCCAGCCTGTTACGGAAACCTTTTCGCCAAATGTAGGTTCAGTCGGTCGAACTGTACAAACTCCAGGCCCATCAGGCCAAATACCTACATTAACCACAAATAGCCAAGCAGCATTTAGGCAAGAGATGGATGCAAGAAACCATGATATGATGAGAGTACTTGCTCGAGAAATGGGTTCGATTTTTTCTCCCTTAATAACAAACATTACTAGGACTAACCAGGATAATGTTGATACATACCAACAAATATCCACACAAATGGGGCGTATAGCAGATTTCTTAGGAGCCCCTCAAACGTCTACCCGACGAAGAAACAACCAGGTTGTCATTCAGGCAGATGAACCAGTCTTGGAACCTATCCTGGATCCAGTTCGACCACCTAGGCAGAGGCATGATGAAAGAAATCAGGAGGTAGATTTAGAACATCAAAACCGAAGAGCTAACGCTATTCGACAAGAAATTCCTAAAGAATAGCCTAGGGTAGTTATGGTCAATAGGGAGCAAAATGCAGATGAAGTATTACACAGGGTTAGAAGAGACAACATGGCAACAGAAAATAACTTAACAACCCTGATCGAAAGGATTATGGCCAATAATGCCCTTATTACTAGACTTCGACGTCCTAACTACACTTCCCCTGTGGCAGATTTTATTTTGCAAACTGAATTGCCAAGAGGCACCAAAGTGCCCAAGTTTACGAAATTTTCAGGGGATACTAGTGAATCAACTGTGGAACACATAGCCTGATATTTAACAGAGGCATGTGACTTAGCGAATAGTGAGAACTTAAGAATTAAATATTTTCCTAGTTCATTAACAAAAAATGCATTAACATGGTTCACCATGTTACCTCCATATTCCATAGATACTTGAGCTCATCTTGAGAGAATGTTCCATGAACAGTTTTACATGGGACAAACCAAGATCAGTTTGAAAGAATTGGCTAGCATTAAGAGGAAATTCACAGAGCCTATAGATGATTATTTGAATAGGTTCCATTTATTGAAATCAAGATGTTTCACAGTTGTTCCGGAACATGAAATGGTCGAAATGACTGCAGGCGGTTTAGACTATTCAATTCGAAAGAAGTTAGATACTCAATATTTGAGAGATATGGCCCAGTTGGTAGATAGAGTTCGACAAGTCGAACGATTGAAAGCTGAAAAGGCCAGAGAAAATAAAAATTACAAGAAGGAGAGAGTGGCCTATGTTGAGGCTGAAGATGTTGAAATTGAAGCCTTTGACGATTCATATGGCTTTGATCAAGTCGAAATAGACTTGGCCGAATTGAAAGAAGCGCCTCCATATTCTTGTAAATTGCTCACTCCCTCAAACGGAAAAAGTCCTGTCGAAGCTAAAAAAACGAAAAATTCCCAAAGAAAACATATACTTTCGACGTCACCAAATGTGATGAAATCTTTGATTTATTAATAAAAGATGGCCTGATGATTGTACTTCCTAATTCTAAAATTCCTCCGTTAGAACAATAGAAGAAACGAGGTTTTTGTAAATATCATGGATTCTTGGGCCATAAGACCTCATAATGTTTTCTTTTCACGGATCTTATTCAAAATGCTATCAAGGATGTGAAGGATAGAAAAACATTTAGAAAGGGGGGGGGGTTTGAATAAGTGTAGCTTTAAAACTTGTGAGATAAAAACAATTTGCACAATGATTTTTATCCTGGTTCGTTGTTAACTAAACTACTCCAGTCCACCCCCTTGGAGTGATTTACCTCACCTGAGGATTTAATCCACTAATCACACGAGATTACAATGGTTTTCCACTTAGACAACTTCTAAGTCTTCTAGAGTATACTGATCACAACGTGATCACTCTAGGAACAATCTGCTTAGATGCCCTCTAAGACTTTCTAGAGTATACTGATCAACAACCTGATCACTCTAGTTTTTACAACTTAATGTAAACAAATTCTAAGAGTTACAATGCTTCTAATAAAGCTATTATCACAACTGTGATTTTCTCTTAAGTTTAAGCTTAATCTCACTAATATATTACAACAGCAATGTAGTGAGTTTGATGAAGTTTGAGAGCTTTTGATTTGAACAGCGTTTCAGCGTTTTTGCATAAAGTCTTGTATTCAGCATTCGTAACATAGCTTCTCATCAGAACTTCATATTTATAGGCGTTTTAGAAGATGACCGTTGGGAGCATTTAATGCTTTGCGTATTCCATACAGCATTGCATTTAATGTTTCACTCTTTTGTCAACTACCTCGAGCCTTGCTTTTGCTGTGTCTACTGACGTTGCCTTTAATAGCTTTCAACGTTCCTTTTGTCAGTCAGCGTAGCCTGCCAGCTATTACTTGCTTCTGATCTGATGTTTGTGTAAATAACGTTTGAATATCATCAGAGTCAGACAGCTTGGTGCAGAGCATCTTCTTTTCTTCTGACCTTGAAGTGCTTCTGAGCGTGATACCATGAGAACTTCAGTGCTTCTGCTTATGATCTCAAGTCCTTCTGATGCTTCCATAGACCATGTTCTGATTTTGCTTGACCATCTTCTGATGTCTTGCCAGACCATGTTCTGATGTTGCATGCTGAACCTTCTGAGTCAGTGCTTCTTGCGCTGATTTTGTGCATACTCTTTATATAATTCCTGAAATGGAAATTGCATAGTATTAGAGTACCACATTATCTCATACAAAATTCATATACATTGTTATCATCAAAACTAAGAATATTGATCAGAACAAATCTTGTTCTAACAATCTCCCCCTTTTTGATGATGACAAAAACATATATAAATGATATGAATTTGCGATCAGAATATCAGACGGCTAAAGACAATTACACAGCTATAGCATACACATATAAACATAGTGTGTGAATATGTCTCCCCCTGAGATTAACAATCTCCCCCTGAGATAAATAATCTCCCCCTGAAATAAATACTGGAAGAAATTTATAAATAAAGGACTTCCCTGAGTATTTTCCATTTCAGTTGAGACGATCACATATGCTTAGATCTTCAGAACATTCATAGCTTCTGCTTCTTGCTTCCATAGGACAGCTACAGAGCTTGAATTTCTTCTTGAGTCATTGCATGCTAGATTGTATCAGAACATTGTTGAATGTACTAGAGCATCATCAGAGCATCTCTACATCCTAAAATATTACAGAACAAACTATACGACAAAAGTCAGAGCATGAATGAATCAGAACATAAAATATGTATCAGAACATATAATATGTATCAGAGCAAAAACAATAATGTTTCAGAGCATATTTAGAACTAAAACATGCATCAGAACATATAAGGAATAAGAATGTGTTAGAGCATATTCTATCATCAGAATATCAAAACATTCTTCCTTCTTGCTTCTGATCTTGAAGCTTTACAGCACTCAGCTTGCTTCAAATATTCATGAGCTTGAAACCATACAGAATTGCTTTTCCTCATGTCTTTGCTTCTGATGTTGAGCTTTTAAGAGTATCTTCACTTCCTGCAAAACACTCAAAGACATAGAACTTGCACATTCTGTTAGAAATGTGGAGACTTTCTCCCAGCAACTGATAATATAAATCAGATCATTTATCACATTTTCTCCCCCTTTTTGGCATAACATCAAAAACACAAAAGATTCAGATGAAAAATAAAACAAAATGAGAGAAAAGAAAGGATAATTTTCATTGATAGCACAAAAAAAATTATCAGAAGGTACAAGGAAGATGCATAGAAGACAGATGCAAGAAACAAAGAAAAACAACTAAGACACAAAAGGACTAAGACGACCCTAGCTTAGACATAATCTTGGCCAGCATGTCATGAATCCCAGCATTGCCCTCAGTCTGCCTCTCCATGAAAGTGCGGAACTCAGCATTGGTAGTATCTTGCGCATCCATCCGAGAAGCTAGGTCAACTTGGTTCTTCTGAATAACCTCTAGAGTCTTCACCAAAAGAGAGGGTTCAGCAGAAGAAGCTTCACAACTTTTGTCCAGAGGGATAGCATTTTGAACAGCAGCTTCCATTGTTAGATCATCACCTTGATTTTCCTCAACAGGAATAGTCCCAGCAGGATGATCTTCAGCATCAGCTTCTTCCATAGAAGCATCTCCTTCATATTCTGCAGCAGGAAGATCAGAATCTCCATTCTCAAGAGGTTGAAGAATGACAGCAAGATTCCTTGGAGCAGAAGGACCTTCAACTTCTGGCGGGTCAACAACTTCTGGAATGACCAAGTTGGGGTCTTTCTGAGAAGGATTTTCCCTCAGAAAGTCAAACAAGGACTTGAAGTCTCCAGTCAAAACTGGATACTTAGGTCTCCAGACCACAATATCCCTGCAAAGGTTGGCTTCCATTTCCGCAGAAATTCGCGCTTCTACAAGTTCATCAATGAATTCCTTCTCTTCAAAAATATATCTCCCTCCAAGACGACTGAACCAGAAGTCTTCATAGGGTCTCAGAATTCCACAAGGTCGTGGAGCAAGTTCTACACAAATTTCCTGAAGTTCTTCAAAATAAGCATCTGCTTTTCTTCGGAAGATTCTCTAGAATTTTCGCATAGCAACATCATTTAATCCAGCATGTTCAACTATTCTGAGAGTATCAAAGACTCTTCTGATATTCCTCTTTACCATTTCATATATTACACCAATAGGGTATGCTCGGCGGGATTTTATTTTGGTTATCGGAGAATCTGGGTTTGGGACAGAATAGGGTTGAGGCTCTCTATCCAAACGAAAGGATGATTCTGCTTCGGTCTCAGAATCTAACACTACCAGCTCAGCTTCAGGACGAGGCTTGGGTGTGTAATTGCAGTCACGGAGCAATTGCTCATGTGATGTAGAATCTGGAATATCTGATACAGAAGGATTATTTTGAGAGGTGGAAGGAGTGGGTTCATAGTTTGCATGAGGTGGGGGTTGAGAAATGGATATATTTGTGTGAGGTGGAAAGAGAGTTTGAAGGGGTGGTATATCAAGGACAGGGTTTTCAAGGGCCTGGTCAGAAGCAAGGTTGGTTGTGGGTGGAGATGAAGGAATGGGAATATTTGTGATGGGTGAGTGAGGAGGAGTAAGAGTATTGGTTACAGGAGAAGAAAGAGGTGTGAGAACATGGATATTTATGGGTGATTCTGATGGGGCTTTTTATGCTTGATTTACTGGTTTAGGGGTTTGAGCAACATTTATTGGTGCAACTTCTGAACGTAAAGCAGGAACAGAATCAGGTTCAGAGAGATGTATACCTTTGGACACCTTCTGAATAGCCTCAACTACAGCCTCCAGTTTCCTCTGCTTCTTACTCTTCTGCTCTTCCACAATCTTAGCCTTTCCAAGAGAAATTTCTCTTCTTCTGGCAGATTCCAGTCTCTCCTTCTCATTATCAACAGCCTTTTGACCTTTAACTACTTGAGTTGTTGGTCTTTGAATAATTCCTTCTGGCTGATTCACAGCTTCTGCTTCTTCTTCTTTATCCGAATCATCAATGATTAATTTTCTTTTTCTTGACTCCTTCTTTCCAACAGCCTTTTCACTTTCCTCATTCTTATTTTTCATTTTTCTCTTCTTCTTCTTCTTCTCAGCAGTCTCTTTTTCTCTATCTTTATTTTCAAGTACAACTTTCTGAACATCTTCAGCAACAACTTCTTCTTGAGCAGCTTTCTCAACAACATCAGTAGCAACAACTACACCTTGGACTATCTTTTCCTGGTTAACAGAAGGATGATCAAATTTTCTCTTTGTCCTTCTTTCCTTCTTGACAACAGCATCCGGTGCAGCTTCTGAAACATCTTCTAAAGCAGCAGGCCTGGAAGTGGAAACTTTCTTGCGACCACCTTTAGCAGGAGCAACTTTGCCTTCTTCTTCCTTGAGTGAGTTCAGATATATAGTTCTGACTTCTGGCAGCTCTCTTCTGAAGAAGGACTCAAAATCAGCAAGAACAAGATCTCTTCTGCTTCTTGCTCCAGGAAGAGGTTAAGGAGTTTGTACGATAACATCAATAATACTCATCTTTCTCAAAGTGAGAGCATTCAAGCAACTTCCAGTATCAACAACAAGATCTTTGATGGTCCCTTGAGCTTCCAGATCCTCAACAATCTTGGAATGAACCAGAAGATTTGTAATAATTCTTCCAAAAGGAATAATAGTACACTTCTTCTTTCTGAAAGCATTTCTGGAATCCCTCACAGCATTCCACATGTGGTTGAAGATTATGTAGATAACATCAACCTTCTTCTGAGTGGCAATGCAATACAGAATGTATTTCTGCTCATTGTTGACAAAATTTGCAGAATGGGTTGCTTTCCTGTGATAGAAACACCCCAGAAGAATCTTGGTCCAGATTTTGTAGAGATCCTTCATGCCCTTGACACGATCAGTTTTCTTCACATCTTTATAGAGAGTAGCCAATACTTCATCCTAATCAGCCCTTAGATCAATTTCATGAGCACCCTCAGGGTTTCTTAGATCAAACATCATTCTCAGGATCTTTTCAGTAACGACCACAAACTTCCCATGAACAAAGGACATAATAGATTTAGGAGCTACAACAGCGTGCACCCAAAATTCTTTTACAAGGTCTGGGTAAACCGGTCCACAGAACTCAGCAAATAATGAAGTCCATCCTTGAAATATGATATCTTCTTTAAGATGAAACTCATGTTCTTCAAGACTATCAAAGTCTACCATAAGTTCACAGATAACTTCCAACTCCTTTTTGGGAATAGAGCAGGAGATAACTGGAACAATTTCCTGAACTTCTTCTTGAAGATGGAGAGGAGCAGATGAACCAGCGTTGAGAGATGATGAGGCTGCCATTGAAACAGTACTGAGATTGCAAGAAATATTTCTGGGTTTGCGCTTAGGGTTAGAGAAAAGGGCAAAGAGGTTACAAAAGTGCATGCACAAGGAGAGAGAGAATGGGAGCGAAAAGGATAAACGTTATGATTTGAAATATATTTATAGAGGCGGATTTGAAAAATAATGCAATAAAATTATGAGAATGAACAGTTACAGAATCAAATGAAATCAACTGCATTAAATGATGAGTGACGTTAGGTGAGAGAACGTGGTAATTGAAATGATTTACACAGTTACCTAGGGCGGCGTCCCATCAGATTCACTCACGCTTTTACCATCCGTGCAAACACGTGTTCGCCATCAGAAACACTTGATGACAGCTGTGTTGCATGGCATTTGCTTCTGATGATGAATGGAGCTTTTCATCTTCTGATTCTGGTCACTGATTCTGACTATCATTCTTTAGAAATGATCAAGTTCTGATAGTGTTATACCCCAAAATTTGCCCACATCTTTTTTCAAGAAAAACTCCAATCTGAAAATTAAGAGTCTCATATAATTATGGATTGTTTCAACAAATATCCTAACATATGAAACACTTAGTTTTTAGAATTTTTTTTCTTATACAATAATTTGGCTTGCAGTTGAATTTATTCTTACGCAAACGCCAAATACTGTTTATTACTTCACACATGTTATTTATTTATTTACAGATAAATAGTACTGACACAATTGGTACAGAGTTAAATCTTTTTGCAGGCGCAGAATCAGGAAACTCAGACTGTACTGGTAACAAGTAGATTATTATTATCTTTTGTTTCCCACTAATTTTTGTACTATATTCCATTATTTTCAAAAATCTTTTCAAATCTCTTTTTCAAAAATCAAATCTCTCTTTTTCCCAACACTATCTCCACTTTCCTTCAAATCTTACTTCCACTCAAATTTTCCTTTTGTACGGAATCACATCATTCCCCAACGTCTCTATCCTCCTTTCCACTCTATAAATACCTCCCATTTTCTTCCATAAAATCTCACATCAAATTCTAACTCATCTTTCAAATTCCTACCTCATATCTATTTTTCTCTTCTTCCCTCACAAGAGTGGCAAAGTGGATAGAGACACTGTCTCTTACAGTCATCACCATTGCTACGGTGATCATGACTTTCTTCTGCCTGCATAGTCCTGAAGAGTGTGGACCTGCAATAGTTGCACTCCCAATCATCTACATGTTATTGTTCATAGCATGGGTTATCAATCGTCATTCTTAAAATTTGCCGTATTTCTTATTTCTTAAATGTACCGTTTATTCGTCGTACTGTTCACTATAGTATGTAATATTTGTACTGTCAGTATTAAATGTTGTACTATTTGTCATAATATTGCTTAATTACTCAGATAATATTTTATGTGTTTTCTGCCAGTCAAATATTCCTATTTCTGTGCATTAAATGATTTTCAGGGTTATTATCGGTAATTTTGCCCGCATACCGTAAATATTAGTTATTTATTATGTCTATGTTTTTTTTAGCAAGTCATGTAAATAAACTTTCATTTTTCACATAAAACAAAAAAAAACAACAAAAAAGAAAATTAACTTTGACTGTTGATTTTTCACTTTAACTGCTGCTTCAATACCTGAAAAGTCAGTTGACAGCCAAAATGCTGGCAGTACAATTCTCAGTGTTTTGTACCATCAATCAAATCAATCTTTCACAATTCAAAATTCCAAGATTTTTGTTCTAGAAGTCTTCTGAATATCACGCGATTAGCAGAGACTCAACACTGCACAAAAATCAGGTACGCTTAACTGTCTCCTACATAAACAGTCCCTGACTAGGGTTTTCTTGTTTTTACAGGAGAAACAAGTTTTTTGAGAGCTCAAATGGATTTCATACACATCCATATATCTCAAAGTACCATCATACAAATTTTCAAACTTCAATTCACTCAGACGCACCGTCAGCAGCTCACACAGTCAACAGACGACCCGTTTGACCAAAAAAAGTCAACAGACAGTCAAAAATGAAATTTTTTGTCAAAGTCCATATTTTGTCAAAGGATTCATCATTTGATCATTGGATGATCAAAATTCATCAAGGAAAGATCAAAAATCAACAAAACCCTAAGATTCAAAATTAGGGTTTTTGCCTGAAAAGTCAACTCAACTTTGACTGATCATAACTCTCTCATCCTTCATCCAAAAAATTCAAACCAAAGTTTATTTTGAAGGAAATTCAATTATCTTTCAAATGCCATTGATCCCATGGTCATTGGATTCACCATTTGAAAAATATGATCAAAGACATTACAGGTCATTTTCAAAGTCAACAAAAAGACACTTTTTTCAAAAGGATACACAAGGAGCATCATAAATCATTTTGACATGAGACCAAAGACATTGGTTAGAGGACTCTTTGAAGTTTCCAAAAAGTGCAAGATCTCATTCATATGACAAAAATTGAGGGATTTACACCTTGTTGAAGTTGGCTAAATTTTGGGAAAATGCATGAAATCAACATTGCTCAAAAATGTATTTTTTCCAAATGGGGCCAAGTTTTCAGAATTCAAACATCTTTGCCATGTTATTATGGGCCTCCCACGACCAAGACTAAGCCCACACCATTTTTATTCATTTTTTGCTTGATTTTATCTTATTTTAAGATTAAAATTAAAAGGAAAATGGATGGATAAATGGTAGCTTAACTTCCAAGCATGACTCACCCAAGGAATCTTCATCTTTCTGCAGAGAATTGAAGAGCAAGGCAGGTGCATTGAAGGCAAGAAGACTTGGTCAATAATTCAAAGCTTTTTAATATAAAAAATGCAAGAATTCCACAAAGGCAACTAAGATGCTTCTTAGCTTCAATTCTAAGCACTCAATGCTTATATATAGACTATCATGCTTCAGTAACATAGAGAGGACGAATTCAGTAGCATTCATAAGCATATAGCACTCTTGTAACAACTTGTAATTTTCAAAGAAACTTGGAATTTGATTTTTAAGTTTCAGTCCATTTCAATACAAAATAAATATTCAAACACCTTCCTTGAACATCAATAAACGTATCCCAATCAATTGCAAGCCTTGAAGCTCACTAAATCGAGCTATACAGGTCATAATTTGTTCGAACCTAAATCAACTTGTATCTGGTTATTCACACATGCTTAGCAAGATGTAGACATATAATTAAGTTTGGTTTGAGGTGTAGATCATTTCTGGAAACTTAATTGGAGTTTGAACACGTATACACGAAACTACCATTTTAGGGTTCTTCATCTCAAAATTAGGGCTTTCTGAAATAGGCAAAATTAGAGGTTCTAAGTAGTACCATTAGGTTCGTATGGATCAGACGAGTTGAATGGTACCATCGTGCCAAATTTCTTTGCACGTTTACCCCTATTCGTTATTTTGCAGGTCTGAAGCTCATCAATTACAGCGCTCTTTCATAAAAGCGCTGTAAAAGGCCCTAGCGAGAGGTTGAAGATGATGAGGTGTCCCCACCCCATTGGACAGCCAGCGCGCGTACTTTTTTAAAATTTCCTCTAATTCTGTGCTTTGCAGGTGTACTGATCACCACGTGCCTCAATTTCTGGACCATCTGATCTCATTTAATGAATCATCCAACGCGCCAGATCAAACAATCCTTATCATGGACCCTCAATCCAACCACACATGATCAGTATCCTTTTATTTTCTATTTTATTTTAATTTCTTTGTTAAATTAATTAAAAATAGTTTTTAAAAATCCAAAAAATACACAAAAAATATTTTTAGACTTCTAAAATAATATATTATTTTCTGAAATAAAAATATTTTATTTTTCTTCAAAATTTCAATATTTTGCATAATTAATTAGTATATAATTATATATTTGCTTTTTAATTATTCTAACCAATCAAAAAATCATAAAAAAAATTGTTCTTTATGTTAAATATTGTTTACATATTATAAACTAATTTTGTACATATTTTGAATAATTTTATCCTTAAGTTTTAATTATTTGTATAATTATTTGCATAATTATGTTTTAATTAACTTAAATCAATTTCAAATCAATTCCAAAAATTCCAAAAAAATTAGTTTTGTTTTAAAATTAATTAACAAATATTTTGTACATATTTTAAACTTAATTTCTAGGTTTAAATCTATTTTCATCTTTTTTCTTCATTTTAATTTAATTAATCATGCATTAATTATAATTAAAATCAATCATAAAAAATCCAAAAACATGCCTTTTATTTTTCTTGCAATTTAAATTCCTAGATAAATGTATAGGATGTCAAATTCATGTAAATAGGCTAGTTTACATTTCCTGCACAATCGATGTAATAGCGTAGATTTACTTTCCGAACTTTACATTTCCGCATTTTAATTTCCCGCAAATATAAACTGCGTGTATGTCAAAGATAAAATTGAACCGTTAGATCACTAACTTCAAAGATAAATATCTGAATCCAATCACAATCACACTTGCACCTCTTCAGGTAATCCCTTTCTCATTCTTTTCAAAATCAAAGTCAAAATTCTGCTGTTTCGAGTACAAAATCGAACCTTTTGTTTGTATCCGGTGAAAGGATAGATTTTTAAAGGAAATAGGATAAAGACCTTACAACTCAGGGTAGACCTCCTAGTTTGCTTGCTCAAATCAAAACAAACAAAATCCTCATACGCTGTTGTTTTTCAAAACAAAACTTTCAAAAAAGACAATACTTTGTATACATCCAAACACGGATTATTACAAAGTTAACGTTCTTTTCAAAACATCTTTCGAAAGATAAACAAGCATTTTGTATACATCCACACACGGATCATTACAAAATTCAATTTACAAAAGTATTTGAAACCACATATGAGCAATTTCAGAGCAATTGAAAAGTGATCGAAAAACAAGTGAGCTAAGCAAACTTAAGAGCCCATGGATAACCATGGATACAAAGGGTGCTAACACCTTCCCTTTGTATAACCTACCCCCTTACCCAGAATTTCTTAAAGGTCTTTTTTCTGTTTCTTTTATAAACCTTTCCTTAATTGGATAAAATAAAAGGTCGGTGGCGACTCTGTGAATTTTCAAAATGCGAAAGCATTAAGCGATAAAAAAGAGTCAGTTCACGTATCTCTACAGATCAGAGGTATGGCCCGGGATTAAAAAATCGGAGGTCCACATATAGGATCATCTTTCTTTCCAAGAATCACATCTTCTGAGTGAGCTGAGATGAGTCTAGAAGATCTTCTGACTGTTGGCTCTTCAGAAATTCTGAGATTCTCTAAAGATGCAGCAACTTGATCTTCTGATTCTTTGCTTCTGAGATTTTCAGCTTCTGAAACTTTGCTTCTTGGTCCTACAACTTCTGATATTTCAATATCTATATCTGCAAAATTCTCAAACTGCTTTGGCTTTTCAAGACCAAGCTTATCATCAAACCTGATATTGATTGATTCTTCTACAACCAATGTTTCAGTATTGTATACTCTGTAGCCTTTAGAGCGTTCAGAATATCCAAGAAGGAAACATTTTTGTGCCTTAGAATCAAACTTACCAAGATGATCTTTAGTATTCAGAATAAAACAAACACATCCAAAAGGATGAAAATATGAAATGTTGGGCTTTCTGTTCTTCCACAATTCATAAGGAGTCTTATTTAGAATAGGTCTTATAGAGATTCTATTCTGAATATAACATGTAGTGTTTATTGCTTCTGCCCAGAAGTGCTTAGCCATATTGGTCTCATTGATCATGGTTCTGGCCATTTCTTGTAGAGTCCTATTCTTTCGCTCTACAACTCCATTTTGCTGTGGAGTTCTAGGGCAAAAGAAATCATGGGCAATACCATTTTCTTTGAAGAACTCCTCAAAGAATCTGTTCTCAAATTCACCACCATGATCACTTCTGACCTTTATGATTTTGCACTCCTTTTCAGATTGAATCTGAGTGCAGAATTCAAAGAACACTGAACGAGACTCATCCTTGTGTTTTAAGAACTTTACCCATGTCCAGCGGCTATAATCATCTACGATGACTAATCCATATATCTTCCCTCTGACAGATGTTGTTTTGACTGGTCCAAACAGATCAATATGCAGAAGTTTTAACGACCTTGAGGAAGAGACAACATTCTTAGATTTGAATGCAGGTTTGGAGAACTTGCCCTTCTGACATGCTTCACAAAGAGCATCTGATTTGTATTTCAGATTTGGGAGTCCTCTGACCAGATTTAGTTTGTTAATCTGAGAAATCTTTCTCAAACTAGCATGTCCTAATCTTCTGTGTCAGACCCATTGCTCTTCAGAAACAGACATAAGGCAAGTCACCTTCTGCTTCTCAAGATCTGAAAGATCAATCTTATAAATGTTGTTCTTTCTCTTGCCTGTAAATAGGATTGAGCGATCCTTCTGACTTACAGCCTTGCAAGACTTTTGATTAAAGATTATGTCATAACCATTGTCACTTAATTGACTTATGGATAATAAGTTATGCGTTAATCCTTCTACAAGAAGTACATTAGTTATGGAAGGAGAGTTACCAATACTTATGGTTCCAGAGCCAATAATCTTGCCCTGCTGATCTCCTCCAAACTTGACTTCTCCACCAGATTTAAGCACCAGGTCTTGGAACATAGACCTTCTTCCCGTCATGTGTCGCGAGCACCCAGAGTCCAAGTACCATGACATTTTGTGCTTTGTCTTCTTTGCTGCTAAGGATATCTGCAACAGAAATTATCTTCTCCTTAGGTACCCACAATTTCTTGGGTCCTTTCTTGTTAGTTTTCCTCAAGTTCTGATTGAACTTGGGTTTAGTATGGTAAGTAACAGGAGGAACAACATGATATTCTTTAGGTTTGGCAGCATGATATTTTTTAGGTTGTGTCACATGCTTCTTGGTGTGTGAAGTGTTAAAACTTTTGGCATGTGAAGTGAGCCTAATATCATGTGAGTGGCCATATTTGAACTGATCATACAATGGCTTGTATGTGATTTTCAAATCATCAACAAGTTCAAATTTTTGTGAGGTATCACCCCCATAGCCAACGCCAATCCTTTTGTTTCCAGAAACACCATATATCATAGAAGCAAGATGACTTCTGCCAATACTTCTAGATAAGAACTTTCTGAAGCTCGAGTCATATTCTTTCAGAATATGATTGAGACTAGGAATGGATTTTTCTGATTCAGAAGGAGATCCAATATCTTTGGATAATTTTAAAACTTTTTCCTTCAGTTCAGAATTTTCCACTTCCAGCTTCTTAGTTTCAAATTCAAATAGCTTTTTCAGCTTTTTGTATTTGATACTAAGATGAGCCTTGAGTTCCAGAAGTTCAGTTAAACTAGAAACTAATTCTTCTCTAGATAGTTCAGAAAATACCTCTTCAGAATCTGATTCTGATGTAGATTCTGATCCATCATCCACTATGGCCATCAGTGCAAGGTTTGCCTGCTCGCCTTCAGAGTCTGATTCTGATTCTGATTCTGAATCATCCCATGTTGCCATAAGACTTTTCTTCTTATGAAACTTCTTCTTGGGATTCTCCTTCTGAAGTTTTGGACATTCATTCTTGAAGTGTCCAGGCTCATTGCACTCATAGCAGATGACCTTCTTCTTGTCAGATCTTCTGCCTCCAGAATATTCTCCTCTTTCAGGCTTCTTTGAACTTCTGAAGCTCTTGAACTTCCTTTGCTTGCTCTTCCAGAGATGGTTTACCCTTTTGGAGATCATGGACAGTTCATCTTCTTCTTCTGATTCTGATTCTTCAGAATCTACTTCTTCAGCCTGAAAAGCGTTAGTGCATTTTTTATAATTAGATTTTAATGTAATAGACTTACCTTTCTTCTGAGGTTCATTAGCATCCAACTCAATTTCATGACTCCTCAGAGCACTGATCAATTCTTTAAGAGAGACTTCATTCAGGTTCTTGGCAATTTTGAAAGCAGTCACCATAGGACCCCATCTTCTTGGCAAGCTTCTGATGATCTTCTTGACATGATCAGCCCTTGTGTATCCCTTGTCAAGAACTCTCAATCCAGCAGTTAGCGTTTGAAATCTTGAGAACATCTTCTATATATTTTCATCATCCTCCATCTTGAAGGCTTCATATTTCTGGATCAAGGCAAGAGCTTTTGTCTCCTTGACTTGGGCATTTCCTTCATGGTTCATTTTCAATGACTCATATATGTCATAGGCAGTTTCCCTGTTAGATATCTTCTGATATTCAGCATGAGAGATAGCATTCAGCAAAACAGTCCTACACTTAGATTTTTGAATTGCTTCTTTTGATCATCATTCATTTCTTGTCTTGTAAGCTTTACACCAGTAGCTTTCACTGGATGTTTGTAACCATCCATCAGCAGATCCCATAAGTCACCATCTAGACCAAGGAAGTAACTTTCAAGTTTATCTTTCCAGTATTCAAAGTTTTCACCATCAAATACTGGTGGTCTAGTATAACCATTGTATTGCTCAGCTGAGCCAGATGTAGATGTATTTGATGGATCTTCACCAGCCATCTTGTACTGAAGCGTTTTTCTCTTCCTGAATCTTTTCTAAACACGGTTAAGTGCTTGCACCTTAGAACCGGCGCTCTGATGCCAATTGAAGGATAGAAAAACACTTAGAAGGGGGGGGGGTTGAATAAGTGTAGCTTTAAAACTTGTAAGATAAAAACAATTTGCACAATGATTTTATCCTGGATCGTTGTTAACTAAATTACTCCAGTCCACCCCCTTGGAGTGATTTACCTCACCTGAGGATTTAATCCACTAATCACATGAGATTACAATGGTTTTCCACTTAGACAACTTCTAAGTCCTCTATAGTATAGTGATCACAACCTGATCACTCTAGGAACAATCTGCTTAGATACCCTCTAAGACTTTCTAGAGTATACTGATCAACAACCTGATCACTCTAGTTTCTACAACTTAATGTAAACAAATTCTAAGAGTTACAATGCTTCTAATAAAGCTATTATCACAACTGTGATTTTCTCTTAAGTTTAAGCTTAATCTCACTAATATATTACAACAGCAATGTAGTGAGTTTGATGAAGTTTGAGAGCTTTTGATTTGAACAGCGTTTCAGCGTTTTTGCATAAAGTCTTGTATTCAGCATTCGTAACATAGCTTCTCATCAGAACTTCATATTTATAGGCGTTTGAGAAGATGACTGTTGGGAGCATTTAATGCTTTGCGTATTCCGTACAGCATTGCATTTAATGTTTCACTCTTTTGTCAACTACCTCGAGCCTTGCTTTCGCCTACTGACGTTGCCTTTAATAGCTTTCAATGTTCCTTTTGTCAGTCAGCGTAGCCTGCCAGCTAGTACTTGCTTCTGATCTGATGTTTGTGTAAACAACGTTTGAATATCATCAGAGTCAAACAGCTTGGTGCAGAGCATCTTCTTTTCTTCTGACCTTGAAGTGCTTCTGAGCGTGATACCATGAGAACTTCAGTGCTTCTGCTTCTGATCTCAAGTCCTTCTGATGCTTCCATAGACCATGTTCTAATTCTGCTTGACCATCTTCTGATGTCTTGCCAGACCATGTTCTGATGTTGCATGCTGAACCTTCTGAGTCAGTGCTTCTTGCGCTGATTTTGTGCATACTCTTTATATAATTCCTGAAATGGAAATTGCATAGTATTAGATTACCACATTATCTCATACAAAATTCATATACATTGTTATCATCAAAACTAAGAATATTGATCAGAACAAATCTTGTTCTAACAGGATGGTCGTTTGAAGTTTGCTGACAAAGGAAAAAACAACATGAAGATTGATGCTGATCCCCTCAATATCGCTGACACCAACTATGCCGAACTCGTCGATGTTAACATGGTGGAGGTGACGAAGACTGATATAACAGAGTGGGAGATGGTTTCAGCAGGAAAGCAGGCTACCGAAAGCCTGAGTAACAATGCGATCTTCAATGCTGAAGTTGAAGGTTCGTTTGAGTCAAAGACCACTGAAGGTCTTATGGAGAAAACAAGTGAGGTCACTGAAGACCTCAGGCTGAAACTCCAAAAAATAAGAATTTCTGAAGTTCCCCTAGCAGGAGTCAACATGGTGAATGTTGGACAACCCTCGTCTGAAATCAAAGAAGTGGAAAGATGTCTAGTAAAGGAGAAGGAAAAAGGGAACTACGGAAATCCAAGGGCAAATGAAAGTCTAAAGGATTACCTCTGGAGGTGCCATGAGAAGAATGCTGAACGAATACTGATGTGTCCAAGATGCTCAATCATGCAGAGCCGAAGGGTCGAGGCGAACTATGAAAGGGCCCAACGGAGCAAGATGCAAGGACAATGGAGGCAAGAAAACCAGTTGCTGAAGATTTACCCAAGACCTGGGGAAAGTCTCCTGAGTTTTTTGGCTCACAGTCACAAGGCGAAAACTGAAATCATCATGTGCCCTAGGTGTGGGACAATTTATGACAGCCAGATGGCGGAGATGTTCGAAAGGGTGTCATTTTCTACCGGTTGGGACACACAAGGAATCAACCCCAACATGTACGTGTTCGATAGTCGAACATTCTCGAGAAGGCCTGATAGCCCTCATCCCAAGGCTCGAAGAGTGACATTTAAACTCCCGGCAGAAGTACCCATGGACAAATGGACACAAGCGGGTGCAGGGAACAATAAATGGCAAAACTTCGACCAAGGTGGAAGAACAGTTATGGCATACAGGAGACAGTTCCAGACGTCCAATCGAGAGATGTACAGGCTCGAGAACTACAAGGGCAAGAATCCAATGTCCAGGTCTTAATCGAGGAGACACCAAAGAATGAAGAAGGCTGAAAAAGAATCAAAGGTAAAAGAAGTTAGAGAATCTAGCAGCAGCAAAGTCCCATTGCAGGGGGCAAAGTCAAGCAAACCTCCTGTGGGTCGTATGTTGTTCAGTTCAGAGAATGAAAAGACTGAAGAAAAAGCGCAATCTAGCCCACTGAAGGAAGAAGATATGATGACAGATGACTTCGATTCAGACGGGGTTTCGTCCATAAACCTCAACTGCAATGTGGTGTCAGTTCTCCCTCATGATTACTACCAGGAGACGGAAGTCGGAGATTGCGAAGAGGCAAACGAAGAGGAAATGGCGAAGGACAGAACAGTGTGTTACTATGAGCTGAATAATGGTGCAGTCGAAGAGCAACATGCCTTCTTCGAAAGGTCTGACCAGGGTATGAGAAATCATCTGAAGCCTCTCTACATAAGAGCCAAAATCGAAAATGTAGCATCAACAAGGTTCTCGTTGATGGAGGGGTAGCAATGAACTTAATGTCCCAGTATATGTTGAAGAGGATTGGGATGTTCGACACAGACATAAAACCACACAACATGGTTTTATCTAACTATGAAGGGAAGGTAGGCCATACCTTGGGAGTTATCCAATTAAAACTAACTGTGGGTTCAGTCACAAGGCCAACTATGATCATGTTAATACTAGAAAAGGCGAACTATAACCTTTTATTAGGAAGAGAATGGATTCATGGAGTCGTTGTTGTACCATCGACAATGCACCAAAGGTTAACTATCTAGAGAGAAGACGGGATAGTTGAAAACATAGAAGAAAACCAAAGTTACTATATGTCAGAAAAGAATCAAGTCAACAAAATAAGCTTCGACAAAAACCTGGCCAACATAGGCCCATGCCAGGCGGCGGAGGATATATATTCTCCAAATAAGAATGCTTTGTACTATTTATCTCTTCACCCTAGTGGATTTCAGTGGAACAGAGAAATAATGGGAGATCCCGAAGAGACAGAGCACATCGAAGGATTACCTTGAACACGGCCAACTGGCTGGGACGAAGACGTTGAATATGTCTGAATTATCCTTCTTCGAAAAGATTTCGGCTTATATAGCCGAGAATAAAAGAAAGGCGGCTCTAGAAGCCAAAATGTCAAGCATGGCTGTCAAAGCCATACGAAAAGAATCAGAAATACCAGATCCATGGATACACTTTGTTCCATAACCACCAGACGCCAAGATCTCTTACGAACAAGTTTCAAGAGAACAAACAAGTCGAAAATTAGACGCAATTTACGACGAGGAGCCTTTAGGATTCGAAAAAGATCCAATGGCACCAAATGTAAAGATGTTGGCTCAAGACCCACTCAAAGAAGTAGATCTTGGAGACGGGAGTTTGAAGAGGGTAACATACATTAGCGCAAAATTAGAGCCAACCTTAAAAACAAAGGTTATTGCGTTATTAAAGGAGAACAAAGATTGATTTGCCTGGGATTATGATGAGATGCCTGGTTTAGAAAGAGAGTTGGTCGAATTGAGATTGCCAATAAAAGAAGGGAAGAAGCCCATCAAGCAAACTCCAAGAAGGTTCGCACCAGAGATTCTCTCAAAAATTAAAGCAGAAGTCGAAAGACTTCTTCGTTGCAAATTCATTAGGACTATGAGGTATGTCGAATGGATTGCCAATATAGTACATGTTATTAAAAAGAAAGGTTCTTTAACGGTGTGTATAGATTTTCGTGATCTGAATGCAGCGACCCCTAAAGATGAATATCCTATGCATGTGGCAGAGATGTTAGTAGACTCAGCTGTAGGCTTCGAATATCTAAGTATGTTAGATGGATATTCAGGATATAACCAAATTTTCATTGCAGGAGAAGATGTGTCCAAAACAGCTTTTCGTTGTCTTGGGGAAATAGGTACCTATGAGTGGGTCGTTATGCCTTTCGGTTTGAAAAGTGCTAGGGCAACCTATCAAAGAGAAATGAACTCCATATTTCATGATTTTATAGGAACATTTATGCAGGTGTACATAGATGACATTGTCATAAAATCTGTGTCAGATGACAGTCATCTCGATCATCTACGCCAATCATTCGAAAGAATGAGAAGACATGGCTTGAAGATGAACCCCTTTAAGTGTGCTTTCTTTGTGCAGGCTGGAGATTTCTTAGGCTTTGTAATCCACAAGAAGGGGATAGAAATTAATCAAAATAAAACAAAGGCGATTATGGATATGAAACCACCATCCACAAAGAAGGAGTTACAATCACTGCTGGGAAAGATAAACTTCCTAAGGAGATTTATATCTAATTTGAGTGGGCGAACGCAAGCTTTTTCCCCCTTACTTCGTCTGAAGCAAGGAAAGTTCGAATGGCATGTGGAACATCAAGAAGCTTTCGATAAAATCAAGCAGTATTTGATGCACCCACCCATCCCGTCGCCTCCAAATGGGAAGAAACATATGAGACTTTATATCTCAACTTCCGATACTACAATAGGTAGCATGTTAGCGCAAGAAGATGAAAATGGCATCGAAAAAGCCATTTACTACTTAAGTAGGGTACTTAATGACGCAGAGACTAGGTATACTGCCATAGAAAAACTCTACCTTTGTTTATATTTCTCTTGTGTAAAACTTAAGTATTATATAAAACCAGTTGATGTTTATGTTTCATCTCATTTGGATGTTATCAAACACATGCTATCTAAACCAATATTGCACAGTCGAATTGGTAAATGGGCTTTAGCCCTCACTGAATATTCTTTAACCTTTCAACCTCTTAAGGCAATGAAAGGAAAAATCGTATCAGACTTTATTATAGACCATTAAGTGGTCGAAAACCCTCGGCTATATGTTGAATTGAAACCTTGGAAGTTGTTTTTCGACGGTTCAACACACAAATAGGAGAGTGGAGTTGGTATACTCATAATTTCTCCTGAAGGAATTCCAACAAAACTCAAGTACAAAATAGAAGGTCCTCTATGTTCCAACAATGAGGCAGAATATGAAGCATTACTTGCAGGACTTGAATCCTTGTTGGAATTGGGGGCAACCAGAGTAGAAATTAAAGGAGATTCTGAATTAGTAATAAAGCAGTTGACGAAAGAGTACAAATGTATTAAAGAAAATTTGATCATGTACTTTGTCATGACGAATAGGCTGCTCAAAAAATTTGAATACGTGGATTTGAAACACGTCCCAAGGATAAATAATCAAGAAGCAAATGATTTGGCACAACTAGCTTCAGGGTATAAAGTGTCGAAGAAAAAGTTGGAAGAATTAATTGAAGTAAGGGGAAAAGCAATGGCAACAAGATTGTCTCCAACTGACCTAGAGAATACACAATTGGGCTTCGCCAATGTGGAAGAGTTCGAAGTATTAAACATAAATTCTCTAGCAGATACAGATTGAAGGAGTCTGGTCGTCAATTACTTGATAAACCCTTCGACAGATATAGAAAGGAAAGTGAAATACAGAGCCTTGTCATATTTCCTGATGGGGAACGAATTGTTCAAGAAAACCCCTGAGGGAGTGTTACTAAAATGCCTTGGCGAAGAAGAGGCTTATTTGGCACTATCAAGCGTACATAGTGGAACATGTGGCGCTCATCAGGATGGACACAAAATGAAATGGTTGTTGTTTCGTTATGGAATGTATTGGCCTACTATGCTAAAATATTGCATAGAATTCGCCAAGGGATGTCAGGAATGTCAGGTACACGCAAGTATCCAGTACGCTCCCGCTAATGAATTAAGTTCGATCATTAAGCCATGGCCTTTCAGAGGTTGGGAACTAGATTTAATTGGAGAAATTCGACCTACCTCGTCTAAAGGTCAGAGATATATATTGGTAGGAATTGATTATTTTTTCAAGTGTGTCGAAGTAATACCACTAGCCAACGTAGACCAAGAGGCTGTGATTGAATTTATTCAAAAATACATATTGTATAGATTTGGGATCCTAGATTTGGGATTCAAGTTACTCACTTCCACACCTTATTATGCTCAAGCAAATGGACATGTCGAAGCAGCCAATAAGGTAATAATAGGTCTGATAAAGAAACATGTAGCGAAGAAACCTAAGAATTGGCATAAAACTTTGGACCAAGCACTTTGGGCTTGTCGAACATCACCTAAAAAAGCAACCAACACTACGCCATTTCAGCTCACGTTTGGACATGATGCAGTACTACTGTCGCTATCGCGAAAATTAACAGAGTCGCCACTAACATATTTATCCTGAAAAGGAAGGGAATGCCAGCAAACCACAAAACAAAACAACGGTCTCACGACCAGAGAAAAAGGGTAAGGGAGTCGGTTACGCGAGGGGAAGGTGTTAGCACCCCTCGCGCCCATCGTACTCGATGGTATCCACGCATGTGTCTAAATCTATGGGTGTGTAACAAATCTACCCTAATCTGAACTAAAATGAATGCAGAATGTAGGGAAAAGAAAGGATTGTGCTCGCACGGGCCCTACCCCGCTGCCTACGTATCTGTTTTGCAGAATCAGAGCTACCGTAGCTCGGCTAACTAATTTCTGTTTGTTTTGTATTTTTTAGGTGAACAAGTTACATTCACACTCCGCTGCTCGACCTTTGGAGGCTTATGCTTGGGAATGGAGCGGAAATAACAAGCTCTTAAGAAAAGAAAATCAAAGAGTGTGATTTGTGTTTTAAAGAATGCATGAGGAAGACCTAAGCTAAGGGGGAAAGCTTGCTACCTAATGTTATCATACAAAGGGTACCAGTCTAAACTAAATAACCTACGGGGAGAAGCGGAAGCAAACAAAGATAGCACACAAACGAGCTCCGCTCGTAAAGCAAACAAACCAACGACACTGGTCGAATGGTAGAAAGGCGGTCCCGCCATAGCCAAGGGGAGCAGCTCAACCCAAGTCAACCAAGCATTAGACCTCGCGAAAATGATCGGGCCATAGACAAGAGGGCGGACCCCTCTCAGCAACCAAGTCGTCACGGATCGTAAAGGAAAACGGTGCGTGCGTACACCGAGCATCAACGTCGAGCGACGCGATCTATAGGAAAGGCGGGGATCCGGCTACATGAACCCTTTTCATGACATACTCGATAACAAGATCTTGTGCAGGTTCAAAAGCAAGCGACGCGAAGCATGCGCATAATGAATAGACTCGATGAGACTAGGCGGGGGTTGATTGCTAACCCTTTCTGCATGCCTTCCATGAGGACTTAACGGAGTGCCATATAGGACTTATTACACCGTGACTCCCTGCCGCAAAGCACAAATATAAACACACCAACAAAAACAGAGCCTCTTTCGAGGGCTTGGCCAGATGCATGTCTAGGTCCTACTTCTCATGTTAAAGGATGATGCGAGAAAGCGATAAAGTGTGAGAGAAATAAAATGAAACGGGAGACAATACCGAACGGATAGCAAATCCATAATGAGCTAGCAAGCGTAAGCAGAGAAGTCCGAAGTACTTCGCGTAAGCCATCATCAAGCAAAGCGAGTCATAGAGCGTCGTAGTGGAAATAGATCACAAACGACATGTGGCACGCGTCGAGCATAACCACATAAGCAACCTGCAAGAGAGCACAAGCCAGACAATGCAGGAATATACATCTCAATAAATGAGAGATCAGATGAATCCTGTCGGGAAGAAGTTCGTATCCCTCAAATAAAGTGGAACACGACTCAAATCAATCGCACCGGAAGCGAATTCGTGTCCCACAAATAAAGTGGAACACGGAGCAAAGTCGAATCGTAATCGAAGGCTCACTCGAAGTACCTCGCACATCTCAATGACCAAATCAGTAATAACAAGGAGGCATGCACCCGCCATGGAAAATAATAGAAATTAAATTCTAAGTAAATTCTAAAATAAAATCTAACAAGATTTAATTGTTTTTAACGACATTTTCTCAAAGAATTAGAACTAAACTATGTAACAAAACAATTAAATTCTAACAAGGAAATATTACATGTTTTTGATTATTTTTATCATCTAAAACAAATATAGAAAACAAAAATCTAATTCTAACTAGAAAAGAATACATGTTTTTATTCACTCTTCTATCAAGCAAAAACTAACAAAACTACTTGATTTTTAGGTTTTTTATTACATGAATGAAATAGGAAACAAAACTAGTTAAAACAACTAATTCTAAAATGAATTAAAAATGCACACCTGGGGTGAAAAGTTGAAAACAGAGTATATTGACAGTAATTGGGCGCTGCAGCCCAAGGGGATGGCCCAACAGAGGTTTTTATTCAGCTTTTTTGTAGCAATAACCAAAAACAAAGGTGATATGGGCTTCCAGGGGGGTGTACAGCAGTAATTCGTGTATGGCTCAAGAGAATCAGCAAAATGATCCATCAAAACTTTATTCAGATTTGTTAATCAATTATTAGATTAATCACCATGTCAATTAAACCAGATTAATGCCAATTATTAACAATTCTTCAAATTAAATACAGTGTTAAAATTGAAAGGGGATTAGGTTTTTGTGTTTACGTGAAAATCATGCTCTCCTTGTCAAGCGGTGAACGGCGGCGAGGTGATGGAGATCCTTCTCCGATCGAATCATCGCCGTGAATTAGAAGGCACGATAATCATTCTCCGCCTTCTCTTAATCTCTTGATCTCAGTCTCTTATCTCTTCCTCTTCTCCTCGTGTGAACTCGACGGCGCAGCGGAGATCCTCTTCTCCGATCAAACTTTGAAGTGTCACCGCGAACAAGAACTCTTCAATCGGATCTCATCTCTCCGTGTTTGCTCTCATCCGCTTGCGATCTTCTTCTTCTTTTCGTTGCGGCGAACTTCACGTGATGACGTTGTTGTATTGTTGTGGTGAGGATTACTGATGAACTCTGTTGTCGTTACAGATACTGATGGAGAATCGTAGACGATTGCGCTGAAGTCGTTGGTGAAGATGACGAAGGCGTGATGTTGTGCGTTCTTGATGCAACTTCGGTAGAGGATCGGAAAATTCAGAGAATGCCATTTCAGAGAAGGTGAAGATGGTGAATCTCTGTATGGACTGAAGGTTATGAGGAAGACTGTGATTGAATACTGTGAAGGTGATGATCGAAAGAAGAAGAATGTTGATTCAAGAGTTTGTTATAGGTTGAACTTTTCTGTTATTGATTTTCTGGTTTTCTTATTTACAGATTGAAGAAGGTTTTAAGGAAAATTGAAGAATCGTGTTAATGGTGAATGAAGATTGGAGAAGGTTCAAGATTCGGTTAGAGGTTGATGAAGATGAATTGAGAAGATGCAGATTGGAATCGTCGGAAGGTTCCAGAGGAAGTTTTTAGAAGTTTGTTACGGTTTTGTTGAATTTGTGAAGAAGATGAAAATGAAAATTCAATCGAGGAGATGAAGTTGAAGATTGACGCGTGAGGGAGAGAGAGATTGAAGATGAGCGTTCAGACTCTGAGATGTGATAGTCGGTTCCTGAAATGTCCCGAGAGGATTGAAAGTTTCTGGAGATTTTCTGTTATGGCTGAAAAGTTTGTTACAGGTGAGTCCCAGTTTGTTACGACTCTTTTTCTTCTTATGAATGTTATATCTGATGCTGAGTTATTCCCCCCCTCTGCTAACAGTTTTCCCGTTCTTCCCCTATGTGCTATGCTGAACTGCTTTATTTGTAAGCTGAGATTTTGTCTGGTTTATTCTGATGTATGCAGGGCTACGGTTTAAACTTGAAGCAAGTTGGCTTGAATTTATGGAGCAAGAACTATGCAGGAGTTTTAATTGATGTATGAAGGGAACCGTTTTGTGAGGTATAGCCGAATTTGTTATGATGCAGGGTCATTGTTCTCCCTGTTTTTTTATTCTGTTGTGAACCCTTTTGGTGTGTTAATAGAATCGTGGACCTTTTTTTCATTTTGTTAGTTGCAGGAACATTGGGGCTTGGCTAAGGTGCAGGCTGCGGCTCCTGATTCATCGAATTTGCTGTGTGAATTGCCAACAAGCTTTGTCAAGTAGGAGTCTAATGGGAATGAGATTTAGGATAGATTTTAGGCATAAGTTTCTTGTAATATTTTTCTGTGTAACATGACTTTGTAGATGCAATTCGAATATGGACCAGTACATGGTATTCTGAATGAGCTTATCCATTTTGTGATCATGCCTTACGATTTTGGAATATGGTGACCTTTGACTTATGAATGAAATTGATGAAAAACTTTGAATGACTTTGTATTTCCATTTCAATTCTCAAATGAACTTAAATTCAATCTCCAACACAATTCACCTTGTATTGCAATCAACAAACAATTGAGAGAAATGATAATTCTTTGATCACAAACAATCCACAACCTATTAAGTTTTTGATGAAAAAAAATGCCTTGAACAAATTTTGAATAATAGGATCAATTAGAACGTTAAATCAAGTTCATCTTCAAATCATCAGGACCCTAATTCAATTCAATCTCCGATCCAAACCAAACTTGTACTATAAGTCACCAAGAAATTGAAACTAAAATGACGCTTTGAACACAATATTCTTCTCAAGCTAATAATCTTGTACCCTGACTTGTTCCTTTGCAATTCACCTCATAGGCCCTTGACTTAATGACCTCGAAATAATGGAACTCTTCATTATTTTTCTTCGATTTTCAAATGACAAAATAAATGCCATTCGTAACTTATAGCTCAACTAAAGAGGGCAAATTTTGGGGTGCAACAGCTGCCCCTATTCAAACTTCTTGAACCTGACGAGTGAGAAACGAAAGTTTTGAACCGTCGTGGTGGAAGGAGATTGAATACCAGAATGAACTCGAAAATTTGCGCTCTTGATCAATAGAAGATTCCATCTTGCATGAAGAAGGAATGTACCACCCCGCAGGCGAGGAGAAAAAACTTCAATTGACCTGGATAATTAAATAAGCTCCCACTTGTGATAAGAAGGAACGGGCACCCACAGGCAGGGGAAACACTTCAAATGATCTGGTTATCAAGAGAAGGAACATCTCGACTGATCTGAGTATCAGGCATAGCAGATGTCTCCGAACTTGCATCGGGATGGATGTCTTAAGTCGATCTGGGAATCAAGGGAGATAGATCGGTTGAATCGGACATCAACGGGTAATAGGTATCTCTGATCTGGGAATCATGATCTGGGAATCTGGGCAGACATCTCTTCTGATGCAATTAAATCATCAGGTAGATATTCCAACTAATCCGGGAATTAGTGGCTAGCTCCTTCGTAAGACCACGGGGATCCGGAGGCGGTTCCTTCAAGTGAACTGATAATCAGGATAGGAACAATATCTCTTCCGAACTGTGTACGCCGGGGAAAGAATGCCTTTAAACTGATCTGGACATGATGCCAGAAAATAAGTAGGACAATCTTCATCTGAATGAAAAAGTCAATCAGGCAGATATCTCCATCTGATCTGGGCATCAGTGGCTTGCTCCTTCGTAAGATCGACGAGATCCGGAGGCGGTTCCCTCAACTGAAAGTCTGATTTATCAGGAATAGGAACGGATATCTCTTCCGAACTGTGTACGTCGGGTAAAGAAAGCGTCTTCAACTGATGGTTAGGCATCAGGACTGGGCAGACGAACTTCTTCTTCTGAACGAACTAAATCGTCAGGGAGTAGATATTTCCGACTGATCTGATGCATCAGAGGGCTTGCTCCTTCGGAAAATCTTGGGAGATCCGGAGGCGGTTCCTTCAACTGAGCTGGATATCAGGATAGGAACAAATATCTTCCACCGATCTGGGGACATCGGGAATAGGAATGTCTTTGAACTGATCTGAGCTGCGTCAGAAAATAAGTAGAACAATCCTCTTCTGAATGACAAAGTCAACCAGGCAGACATCTCCATCTGATCTAGATATCAGTGGCTAGCTCCTTAGGAAGATCTTGGGGAGATCCGAAGGCGGTCCCTTCAACTGATCTAAATATCAAGAATAAGGACAGATATCTCATCCGAACTGTGTGCGCCGGGAACGAAATGTCTTCAACGGATGAAATGACATTCCTCTTCTGATCTCAACATCAGGATAACGCCCGTAATGATTAGGCGAGTATTGCTCTCTGGGGAGCATTCGTATCTGGATAACTTTCCTGCAGAAAGAAACAGATATGATATGATTTATGCATGATGCATGTATGAATGTTTATAGAATAACGTTCCCGAGAAAGAAGACGTTATACGCTTTTGAGAATGATATGCAAATGATGCATGATTCGGACGCTGCTTGGGGAAACAGCGGAAGAGCACTGAATTGCTGAAGTAGTCCTGGAGAGAGTATGGAACTCTGCGGGGAGAACAAAATGAGTGACCAAAGGTCACAACTGTGAGCTTGCAATGATGGATCAGAGATCTTCTGGGGATGATCAAATCTAGACGCGAGCTCTGGTTGGGGAATAAATCCTGCTTGGGGATACCCGGGCAACTTCATTGGAGAAGCAAATTCTCGACATATAGGGGATGTGGAGATAAGGCAAGTCATGGAGACAGCTCTGATGGGGAGTGACCAACTTGCTGGTGAATAAAGCATTCCGCTGGGGAAAATCCTTGAAGGACACAGATTTTGCGGAGGATGCATGTGAATCTCTGCTGAGGAAAGACTCAGTGGGTAAAATGAATACTTCTGCATAACGATCCGCTAGGGATATGAGAGATCCGTTGGGGATAAGGAACTTAGCATAAGAACCTTTTGTTTAGGCAACTCCACTGGGGAATAAGATGACTCTCCTGGGGAAAACAGGTCCATCTGATGGAGAGAGAAGCGCTCTACTGGGGAAAGAGAGGCATTTGGGCAAGGAACCTCATTAATAGCTTGCTGGGGAATTAGATTCCATTCAATCATGATTCAACTGGGGAGAAGATATTCCACCGGGGAATAATACTTCAGATGCACGGGGAATACATCGAGACGTGCTTTGCTGAGGATATGAGAATCTTGGAACCAAGAAAGTCTCATCTAAATGCACTCAGTTGGGGAATGAAAATCTCTCATTAGGATGCGCTCAGCTGGGGAGTGAGAATCTCTCATTTGGCTAGATCCGCCAATGCGCTGACATAATGCACTCAAAAGGATGTACCTTCGAGATAAACAGATGAAAAATGCCCCAGGATATAGCATAACATCTTCACGGGGTTTTGTCACATGACAGAGGATAGTGATGCTCACCCACAATAGGAAAACGCAAGAGCAAACAGATTGTCAGACATCTGAGCTTGAAACTTTCCAAACAAGCAACGGATTCATGAATTGACAAGCAAGCAGTGATTAGAACACCAAACAAGTATCGGCCGGAGCATCAAACAGGCATTAGTTCTTCAAGGGAACGCCACCAAGAAGTGGGGTTAATGGGTCATGCAAGTGTTGACTTCAAAGGGACCAAACAGGCAATGGCTTTCATAGTGTTCTGCATATTCATGTTGATTGTAAGAATGCCAACAAGTATTGGACTTTCAGCTTCTAACTGCTGAGGATGACGACCCTGATGGTTCTCACGTTCATAAGTTGTTTAGCTCACACCTGATCTTTAAACTGAACACTTCCTGATGAGGATAAAATGCCAATGCATAGTGTCTTGCCCCAGCCTGTAAGGACTTTAAAGAAATTCGTCTCGTAAGGACTTCTTGATATTCGTGCTATCATAGCCAACTTCCCCCAGTATCATGAACTTTGGAACCATGCCTTTACCTGACCTGTATTGGAGGTAGCTTTCGACTGTGCTTGGGTGAATGCCCCTGATTACTCAACAGTTTGAGAGATTCTTCGAATCTTGACCTGATTGCCCCAGATTGAGTGAAAACTTACTCGATAGAGTATTCAAATGCTTCTGTGCCCCTGAAGGTGATCAGACTTTGAGATATTCTTGCTTCAACTCAACGGAGTTCGGAAGACAACCTGTCCTTCAGGAGGATAAAATTGTTCATCTGAAGTTCATGATGGAAGCTTCCTTGATGTCAAACACTTGTTCATATGCAAAGAATGTTTATTATGAGAAATATAATTCTAATGCAAAGAGTATGTTTGTCTCGAAGTCTAAAGAAACTTTTTGAAAGGATGTGGTAACATCGATTTTTTTGTGAAAGAAAGAAAAGATGGTGTGATACCAACTCAAGCGTTTAGCGGATCTCCTAGGAGTCAGCTTACCGTATTCTCATGTATAGTCTGCTTTCGAATTAACCCATGCTTCAGTTAGGACTTTTAAGGGTTGTAACGTGGCCAGGTTCACGGTTTTAGAAAACAAAGATTTTTAGGCTCAAAATTATTTGGTGCCCACCCCCTTCATGATTGTGGACCGTCCTTTCGGGCCATACCCCTCCGTGGGTGGGATACGTGAACTGACTCTTTTTTGTCGATCGGACGCTTTCGCGTTACTTTTGAAAAAGTTTACAGAGTCGCCACCGACCTTTTATTTTATCCAATGAAGGAAAGGTTTATAAAAGAAACAGAAAAAAGACCTTTGAGAGATTCTGGGTAAGGGGGTAGGTTATACAAAGGGAAGGTGTTAGCACCCTTTGTATCCATGGTTATCCATGGGCTCTTTAGTTTGCTTAGCTCATTTGCTTTACTTTTCAATTGATTCGGAATGCTTTGCCTGTGTTTTTGAAATACCTTTGCAAATAGAATTTGTAATGATCCTTGTGCGGATATATACAAATGCTTGTTTATCTTTCGAAAGATGTTTTGAAAAGATCGTTAATTTTGTAATGATCCGTGTTTGGATGTATACAAAATATTGTCTTTTGGAAAATTCGTTTTAAAAAAACAACAGTGTATGAGAATTTTGTTTGTTTTGATTTTGAGCAAGCAAACTAGGAGGTCTACCCTGAGTTAGGAGGTCTTTATCCTTGTTCCCTTTAAAAATCTATCCATTCGTCGGATATAAACAAAAGGTTCGATTTTGTACTCGAAACAGTAGAAATGTAACTTTGATTTTGAAAAGAGTGAAAAGGGGTTACCCTAGGAGGTGCAAATGTGATTGTGATTGAATTCAGATATTTATCTTTGAAGTTAGTGATCTGACGGTTCAGTTTTATCTTTGACATACACGCAGTTTATATGGGTGCTGGAAATTAAAATGCGGAAATGTAAAGTGCAGAAAGTAAATCTACGCTATTACATCGATTGTGCGGGAAATGTAAACTAGCCTATTTACATGAATTTGACATCCTATACATTTATCTAGGAATTTTAAATTGCAAGAAATAAAAGGCATATTTTTGTATTTTTGTGATTTATTTTAAATATAATTAATGCATTATTAATTAATTTAAAATAAAGAAAAGATGGAAATATGATTAAACCTAGCAAATAAGTTTAAAAATATGTACAAAATGTTTGTTAATTGATTTTAGAACAAAACTAATTTTTTTGGAATTTTTGAAATTTGTTTTTGGATATTTTAAGTTAATCAAAACATAATTATGCAAATAATTACACAAATAATTAAAACTTAAAGAGAAAATTATCCTAAATATGTACAAAATTAGTTTATGATATATAAACAATATTTAACACAAAGAACAATTTTTTTTATGATTTTTTGACTAATTAAAATAATTAATAAGCAAATATACAAATACATACTAATTAATTATGAAAAATATTGAAATTTTGAAGAAAAATAAAATATTTTTGTTTCATAAAATAATATATTATTTTAGAAGTTTAAAATATTTTTTGTGGAATTTTTGGAAGTTTTTAACTATTTTTAATTAATTTATCAAAGAAACTAAAATAAAAATAGAAAATAAAATTAAAAATATAAGGATACTGATCTGGTGTGGCAATTAATGAAGGAGCATGGTGAGCTTGCATGTGTGAGGCGTTGGATTGGCTTTGAGATTGATCCAAGGGCACAGATTTGTAGGTGCATGGTAAGATGGTGTACACTGAATCCAAGGGGATTCAAAGTCTTTGCAGGGGCCCACGCTGGATTGACCAGCGAATAAGATTTGAGGGAAGGGCCACCTTGGCGCGCTGAAAAGTCAGACGAACCACGCTTGGACGCGTGGTCGTCTTCAACCTCCAGAAGTGAGGTTTTCAGCTTCAAATAGCGGGGGTTTTTAACCTCCCCTATTTGGACGTTAAAATTCCAGTTTTTTAACAACCTATGAACCTGCAAAAAATACGAGTTAGCAATAGAAACAAGTGACCCAGATCCACTAATTAGAGTGTCCTGAATCCAAATATGTCATTTGTTTTAAGGTTTGAAGCTCCTAGCTATGGATACGAAGAAGATGAAGCTTAAACACTCATGGACTCGTTTTAATGGTGGAGCCTGATCCTCACGTTGGAACACTCATGCTAAGGCCCAGATCACACATATAGGTCCCCATAAGGATGTTAGGGTGGTTAGTTTGCAGTGAAATTAGTTGCATATACAAAAACGAAAATAAAGCTCATATGTACATGAAGAGCTTTAAGTGCTTTATACGACTCTCATATGTCTATATTTAGAGCTCAATCTTACTCTATAATGTTTGAGGAGATGATTAGAAGTGTTTATTGGTATTGATATTGATTGGAAATTTGAATTTGAAAATTACAAAGTATATGCAAATTTTGAGAATTTTTGTGATATTTCTTGCTATACTCTTGCCCTATTTCGTGTGTCCCTTTTGCTGAAGTATGATGCTTCTTTTATAGCCCAAAGTTGCTTGGAACTCAAGCTAAGAAGCTTTGTTGTCTTTGTTGAAAGTTTGATTTTTAAAATATTAAAAATCTTTGAATTGTTGACCAAGCTTGACTCCATTCAATGCTCTTGTCTTGCTCTTCAATTCTTGCAGAAAAAATGAAGATTCCTTGAAGTGAGTCATACTTGGAGGCCAAGCAACCATTATCCATGCATTTTCCTTTTAATTTTAATCTTAAAGTAAGATAAAATTATGCAAAAAATGGCCAATAAAGATGTGGGCTTTGTCTTGGTCGTGGGAGGCCCATAGTAACATGGCAAAGATGTTTGGACCATAAAAACTTGGACTCATTTTGAAAAAAAACATTTTTGAGCAATGTTGATTTCATGCATTTTCCCAAAATTTAGCCAACTTCAACAAGGTGTAAATCCTTCAATTTTTGTCATATGAAGGAGATCTTGCACTTTTTGGAAACCTCAAAGAGTCCTCTAACCAATGTCTTTGGTCTCATATCAAAATGATTTTTGGTTCTCCTTGTGTGTCCATTTGAAAAAAGTGTCTTTTTGTTGACTTTGAAAATGACCTGTAATGTCTTTGGCCATATTTTTCAAATGGTGAATGCTATGACCATGGGATCAATTGCATTTGAAAGATAATTGAATTTCCTTCAAAATGAGCTTTGGTTGACATTTTTTGGATGAAGGATGAGAGAGTTATGATCAGTCAAAGTTGAGTTGACTTTTCAGGCAAAAACCCTAATTTTGAATCTTAGGGTTTTGTTGATTTTTGATCTTTCCTTGATGAATTGTGATCATCCAATGATCAAATGTTGAATCCTTTGACAAAATATGGACTTTGACAAAAAATTTCATTTTTGACTGTCAGTTGACTTTTTTGGTCAAACGGGTCGTCTGTTGACTGTTTGAGCTGCTGACGGTGCGTCTGAGTGAATTGAAGTTTGAAAATTTGTATGATGGTACTTTGAGATGTATGGATGTATATGAAATCCATTTGAGCTCTCAAAACTTGTTGCTCCTGTTAAAACAAGAAAAACCCTGATTAGGGACTGTCTGTATAGGAGGCAGTTAAGCGTACCTGATTTTTGTGCAGTGTTGAGTTTCTGCTAATCATGTGATATTCAGAAGACTTCTAACACAAAAATCTTGGAAATTTGAATTGTGAATGATTGATTTGATTGATTGTACAAATCACTGTGAATTGTACTGTCTGCAGTTTGTCTGTCAACCGACTGTTCGTGTACTGAAGCAGCAGTTAAAGTGAAAAATCAACCGTCAAAGTTAATTTTCTTTTTTTTTTTGTTGTTATTTTTGTTTTTTTGTTTGGTGTGAAGCATGAAAATTTATTTACATGACTTGTTAGAAAACAGAAACATGATAAATAACTGATATTTACGGTATGCGGGCAAAATTACCGATAATAACCTGAAAATTATTTAATGCACAGAAATAGAAATATTTGACTGGCAGAAAATACACAAAATATTATCTTAGTAATTAAGCAATATTATGACAACTAGTACAACATTTAATACTGACAGTATAAATATTACATACTATATTGAACAGTACGACGAATAAACGGTACATTTAAGAAATAAGAAATACGGCAAATTTTAAGAATGACGATTGATGACCCATGCTATGAACAATAGCATGTAGATGATTGGGAGCATAACCATTGCAGGTCCACACTCCTCAGGACTGTGCAGGCAGAAGAAAGTCATGATCACCGTAGCAATGGTGATGACTGTAAGAGACAGTGTCTCTATCCATTTTGCCATTTTTGTTAGGGAAGAAGAGAAAATGGATTATGAAGTGGAAATTTGAAAGATGATTTAGAATTTGATGTGAGATTTGTGGGAAGAATGAGAGGTATTTATAGAATGGAAAGATGATAGAGACGTTGGGGAATGATGTGATTCCGTACAAAAGGAAATTTGAGTGGAAGTGAGATTTGAAAGAAAGTGTAAGGTATTGTTGGGAAAAGAGAGATGGATAGAATAAAGTTGAGATTTGAATTTGAAAGGATAGATTTGAAAAGATTTGGAATATAGCACAAAAGTTAGTGGGAAAACAAAAACAATTGTTACCAGTACAGTGTGAGTTTCCTGCTTTTGCGCCTGCAAAAAGATTTAACCCTGCATGAACTGTGTTAGTACTATTTATCTGTAAAATAAATAAATAGTATTTGTGAAGTAAAGAACAGTATTTGGCGTTTGCGTAAGAATAAATTCCACTGTAAGCCAAGTTACTGTGTAAGAAAAAATTCTGAAAACCAAGTTCTTCATATGTCAGGATATTTTGAAAAAATCCATGTTTATATGAGACTCTTAATTTTCATATTGAAACTTTCCTGAAAAAAGAAGTGGGCAAATTTTGGGGTATAACAGTTGCCCCTATTCAATCTTCTTAAACCTGAAGAGATTGTCTGAAATCTGAGGGTAGAAGATGATTGAATAAATAGATGCCCTGAAAATTTGCACTTACCTTGATCAGCAGAGATGTTGGAAGTTGCATTTGAACGTTGTCTGTGAAATGTTGTTGGCAGATTGAAACATTACCTGAGATGGGCTTTCGGATGCCACCTGGACAATGTGTTGATGGTTTGTTCATCAGAATGAATCTGTTGATTATATCTTGATGAAGGATTTGAAAGTTGATCATTGTGGAACCGTTTGAGGTATCACTTTAGATCTGCAGTGTTAGATCGTTCTGGAACCGTCTGAGGTTTCGCCTTAGATCTGAAATGCTAGATCGTTCTGGAACCGTCGGAGGTATCGCCTTAGATCTGAAATGCTAGATCGTTCTGGAACCGTCTGAGGTATCGCCTTAGATCTGAAATGCTAGATCGTTCTGGAACCGTCTGAGGTATCGCCTTAGACTAGCAATGTTAGATGATAAATGAGTTGAGAATGAGAGTTCTTCAGAGTGAATCTTTGGTTTGATTGTATCTGAAAGGACTGCTTGTCTGAATAAGATTCAGGATGAACACTGCATGTGAGTGAGAACATCTTTGCTGAAGACATCTGTCTACCTGAAAAATCAAGTTAATAATATGCGATGTCTATGATGCATGTATGATATGAGATCCTCGAGCTAGAGGAGAAATATGCAAGTTATGTTGTGTATGAATATGCGTATGATGCATGATTGTGAATGTGAATATGAGTGTGAATGTGATGCATGGTTTATGCAGCTTAGAGCGTGTCAAGCTCCTGATTGGGAAAATAAATCCCAGCTTAGTCGTCAAGAAATGAAGGCATTGTGATTGGGAAAATAAATCCCTGCTAGCCATTTGGAAGTGAAGGCATCGTGGTTGTTGATGATCTTCTGTCTCGCTTGAGTTCCCTGGGTTGGGGAAATTCTTTGAGAACCAGGATGTTCTATTGAA